>NC_087555.1:19875309-21075309 GCF_036250125.1 Pseudopipra pipra | reverse complement strand
CACTGCTTAACACAGCTGAGTTTCAGTATGGTTCCTTTCTTGTGAGATCAAGTGAAATGGTATTTATTACTTTTGAGAATTACTGGAATAAAAAGAATCACTGTACAATGAAACCCAACTTTTATCTGTTTGCAATGAGCACTTTGGCTGAATGTTACATGGGGCCAAACAAAGGAACTTCGTTTGTGAGTTTGTTTGCATATTTAAAACATGAGCATTGCTCATAAAACATGAGCAGCTTTGGTGGCAGTACTATGGCAGACTAAAACAATACCTTAGGTACTGAGCAGTGCCTTTATGGTTGAGAAGGGCTCTTGAGGGTTGACAGAAAGGCTGTTGGGTCATCCTGTGTTATTCCCAGACAATATGCTGGTGACAAAATGTAGAAATCAGCAGAGTCTGGTTAAAGTTCTTAGATTATTTTTTTTTAATTATTTTACCTAAAAGTTAAAATAAGGTACTTAGCTCTACTGAAAAAGAAAGCATTCTTTATTTGCACCAAAACCAGTTTTTGTCTTGCTTTAAACAAGAGAAGGACAGAGACAAAGCAAAATTAGCACAATAAAAAAAAAGAAATCTTTATTTTTTGGCTCATTTGTAATATTGTTTGCGTTGTTTATGATAATAACAATTTCCTGCATGCATTTCACCAACACATTACAAGTCAAAAGCATTTGTAAAAGAAAGATTCTACATTTCATGTTAGCTTGTGTATGAAACACAAAATGTCCTGATGTCCTTGGTTATACAAATGTGCCATTTTTTTCTTGGGAAATATTTTATTTGTACAAGCCTAATGCAGCGTGATTCAAAAAAGAATAAGAATAGACTATGTAAACAGACACTGCAAGTTAGCAAGGATTTAACGAACTATGAGACTATCTTGGAACTTCTGATGCAAACAGTGCTAGAAATTTGCACGATCCCCTAATGCTTTCCTTGTTATGTCCTGTAACTATTTGGAAACAAGCTGGGTTCCAGATTTACACAATTTACTTCACATTGAAATATATGCAGATATAGTATTAAAACAAGATAGTCTACAAATACTCACTTTTTTTTTTCTCATAGTGTGATTATGCCGGTTTGGAATTACTGTGGTTAGAAAATAAGCCATGTGAATGAGAAAAGAAATATAAGAAACAGTGATCTAAACTTGAAGACACTTTTCTTATATACAAAACTGTTGCCAAATGGTATTTCTTTACATTATTTATATATGCTAACCACATTTTCAACAGGTTAAACAGTTTGTAATATGGCCTGTACAGTCTGATTCTACACCATATAGCAGCCACTTCAAATTTAAAATGCAAAATTAAAAAAGCTCATAAATAGCTGCAAACTATTGCTTAATGATTTGAAAGAATGAGGTCTGGTTAGACAATTTGATTCACTTCACCACTGACACATGGTTTCCTATAGTGGAGACTGTGGACAGTGGAAGGACCAAGGTACAGCAGCAAAAGCATTGCAATGCATCAGTGATACTCTCCTAACTATCTATAATGACACAGAATATAACATGTCTTGTGAATTAACCATACTGTGGTACATATCTGATGCAATTCAATGTGGCAAAGCCATTTAATTCTTTGCTCAAATATGCACATCAGTATGCAGGTAATATTTACATGGAAAAGAGTATTTTATGGATTCATTGGATGTTGGCCATAATGAGAGAAGACAGCAACCAAAGAACAGTCTAGGAGAAAATCTGAGCTGTTTAAAAAAAAAAGAAGAAAACAAAAGAGCTCCCAGATATATTTTGGTGAAGCTATTTTTCTGGTGCAGAAACCACACAATATTTTTTGAGCTGTAAATATTTTAACAAAACCATGAACTTGTTCATGTTTAATGATTCACATAAAAATAAGTCATTGCAGATTCCTGTAAAATAGAGGAGGCTTTCCAGGCACATTAATCTGGATGCACATAATCTGGATGCAGCCATACAAGTAGTTAGAACACCTCAAATTTAAGAGCAACCCTGACATGAAAGTTCTTAAAATCTTTAGCTTTGTGCAATGTCATATTTTTATTTATGCATGAGTGACAAGTGCAGCATGCCTATGCAAATCACTTTTATCTGTACATTATAGAGAATCTGAGAGTAGAACTCCTGGTCCTCAAACCTCTTTCCCCAACATAAAACCTATTACAAAAATAGTCACATATAATAGTAAACAACCTGTGAATTAAAAAATGATAAATACACTAATATCGATTTTGTAAAAATATGACAAATGTAGCTGTTGCATTACAAACAGTGAAGAGAATTACTGTTCTACATATTGTGAAACATAAAGTATCCTTTTGCACTCATTTCATGCTCTGTCTTCTCTGCGGAGCCACTTTTCCCCTCATTCTTAGCAGTGTCAGCTGTAGTGAAAACAGTAACCTCTTGTCAAGTTTTTTACCCTGATTGACAGAGTCACAGTCTGATGATGGAGGTTCACTGTTTTGTTATAGGCACTGACCTTAAGTATATGTATAATGTATATATATGCACACACATGCGCGCGCACACACACACACACATATATGTGTAAAAACTGTCAGTTTGGCATAAACCTCCCGCAGGAGTCCAGTTGTTGCTTCATTCTCAAAGACTGTAAACATGTTGTCCCACAAGAAAAATTCTTAGATCATTATTTTTTATTTTCCCTGATGTCTTTACCTTTGTAGTTCTTTTCTGCTTTATCTTTCTCATATTTTTCTTTGTCTGGCTTTGTTACACTGTCATAAGAAGGTGGGGAAGTTGTAGAGGAACTCTCATCTGTTTTTTCCGGAGTGGAGTTCCCCTTTAGTTTATCAATAATTATCTCTTTTATAACTTGTCCATCCCCTTCTTTGTTTTTATTTCTATTATACATACTAGACACCTGTTTAACTTTTTGCCTTAAAAGATAACATCTGTAAGCACGCTGAATGATGACAGCAGACACCTCCTCCTGCTTTCGTTTCAATGTGGTTGTAATTGGTTCATAGGAGACTTTAGAAGGATTGGCTGCCATAAATCGATCTTCCATCTGTATTCTGAGGGCATCCATCTCACCACTTTCCCCCAAAACACGCTTTGTGAAAGCAAACAGGATGTCAAGGCAGTGAATTCTGTCACCACTCACCATGGGCAGATCCATTGCAATGAGCTGGACTTTGTTCGGTTTTGCGATGAGAAGAGGCGGATCTAATGAAGCTGCAAAATCTGATAGTTTACTATATTCTATGAATTGTGTTGCATCGGGATCAAATTTCTCCCAAACCTCATAGAACATCTCAAAGTCGTCCTCACTCAAGGGTTCAGCGCTTTCCTCAGTAGCAACACTGAAGTTCTCCAAAATCACAGCAATGTACATGTTCACCACTACCAGAAAGGAGATGATAATGTAGCTGACAAAGAAGAAAATCCCAACAGAAGGGTTGCCGCAGTCACCTTTCACAGAGCTCCCAGGATGATCTTTATGGGGATCACAGTCGGGCTCCCCACTGTTCAGAATTGGGGCGAGCAAACCGTCCCAGCCAGCAGACGTGGTGATCTGAAACAGGCAGATCATGCTGTTGCCAAACGTTTCAAAGTTGAACATGTCATCGATCCCAACTTCCCTCTTAACATAGGCAAAGTTGGACATGCCAAATATGGCATAGATGAACATGACCAGGAAGAGCAGCAGACCAATGTTGAACAGAGCAGGAAGAGACATCATCAAAGCAAAAAGCAGAGTGCGGATTCCCTTGGCGCCTTTAATGAGGCGCAGGATTCGACCGATTCTGGCAAGTCGGATGACTCTGAATAGTGTGGGGGACACAAAGTACTTCTCAATCATCTCAGCTAAGAACATACCTAGAGAAAAAAAAAAAGTGAATAATTAAATCCAATTTTAAATTTATTCATTACCTATAGAAAGATTTATATATTGCTATCTCCAAAACAATCAGTATAAGGAGTCTATGTTATAGGAAAACATTATATAAGTTATTACATTTTATTGAAAGCTGTTATTAAGGTGGAAGCATCTTTCTTGTGTTGAATTGCTATCTCAGAGAAGGGAAATAAATAAAAGAAAGTCTGCCAGGAAAGGGAAATTTATGTCTTAGATACAGTTAATTCTTGAAGCTGAGCCTATAACCACTGTCTTTTATGAAGGATGATGTTGGCTTAATTTTTGCAAATTGGTGATTTTTTAACAGATCTACACTGTATCAGCAAATCTCTCTAAGATATGTCTCTCTTTAAGAATAAAGGTTTGTCACATGCCTCATTTGCACCATGGAGAGCCATTAGCTTTTAACTGACAGAAATCTATTTACCAAGATCTCAGCAAAAGTAAAGAAAAATCTCACCTCTTTCACATAGTTTTCAGTTTTTGTACTGAAAGCAAACCTGTGGTTAGTTTGTATATATCACTGAACATTACTCTTTATATTTGTGCATGTTAATCTAATGTGCCAAACAGTTCCTTTATGTCTTTTGATGTGGAAAGTGACAGTAAATCTAATGGGAAAGACAAAAATCTTAATATGCAACATTTCATATATTGTATGCCATAAAGTATGAAGATCTGAATCAACATGTAAATCAACAAGGAAAGAGAAAATTTCATATTTGGTATCATAACATTCTTGAAACAAATGTTGTCTATTCCTTTCACTAGTTCTTTCTGGAAAGGGAATTGCTCTTACCTACTATGGAGAGAATCACAACGACGAAATCAAAAATGTTCCAGCCTATAGTGAAATAGTAATGGCGAAGTGAAATCAATTTCAGCACAAATTCTCCAGTGAAAAGGATAATGAACACCAGGTTAATCCGGGATAAAATTGTTTCCATTTCTTTACTCTGGTCGTCTGTTTCTACCATCATTGTGACCATGTTAAGGCAGATAAGTATCATGATGCTGATGTCAAATACTTGTTTGGTTACAAAATCAAAGATCATGCCTTGGAATTTGTTCTGCAAAAACAAAGATTGAATACAGTTTATACTCTGAAAATATTTGGCTTTACAAATGCCAAATGGGAAAGCAACTCCCTTCAAGATTTAGGAGTGCAGAGCAAGACCCATAAACAATATAGGTGCTAATATATACCCAACTCATGCTGGTTTTTGTCTCATTCTGTTAAGAGTGAATCAAGAAGTTCAACACTGCTGGCTGAAGAAGCAGGAAGGGAAACAATGCAATAATAAGAGTAATAAAAATGACAATTTTTATTATTGGTGTAAAAAAAGCTGTTATAACTTGATAGCCAGCAAGAGTACCAGCCAAATAGAAACTAATTTTCTTATCTTTATTCTCAGCTTGCTTTAGAATGCTAGCCCTCTTTCTTCTCTAAACTAATTGTGCTTGGTGAGATCATTAGACCACTGAAGTTACATGTCTCAAACACATCATGACTGCAATATCCTAGTTTTTCTTTAGTACTTAGCGCAATGTTTATTGCCATATGTCTCTCCTTTGAAAGGCTATTTATAACTGCTTGGTGCATAAGGTGCAACAAGTAGTTTATTTTTTCCAAACACTGTAGGAGTTCAGTAAATAACAAGAGTAGTGTCTTATCTCAGAGACAAATTTATCCTAGTTTATGCTTTACTTCCTAGGGCATTCTTTTATTCCATAAGATTTTCTGCATCTGTCTTTTTCTTTCAGATTAGGTGACCACTGCCCTTTCTGTCTTCAGCAGCAGGGGCCAGTGCATCCCCATTTCCTACAAATTCTCTGTGAGGAGAAAAAAACAAAAAATGAAGTTTATCCCTGGTAACAAGAAGCAGTAGATGATCCAATCAACTGTGATTTTCTAGGACTTTGGCAGGGAATTTTGAAATTTATCAGATTAGCCTCATTAAATCCTACAGTTCACACTTCAGAGTGAATGTTTTTAAATGAAACATGAATGATCTATCTGATGGATCAAAAGGGGACAAATTCTACATTTACAAGAAAATAAGTAAAAAAAATATTTTCTTGCCAGACATATAACTTTCTTTTTCAATATCATAATCCCAAATGAATATTTAATATTAGGAGTATATGAATCAAATTGCTCTTACCACTGGCCTCGGAATAGGTTTCTGTGGCTTTTTGGATCCAAGTTTTTTCATTGCATTGTAATATTTCTTCTGTTCTTCTGTCATAAATATATCCTGACCTCCAAAGTAAAGAAATAATATCAAAACTAATTATTATCACGTCCACACATAAAACATTTAACTATGATATGTCTCTCTGTAATATATCATTTATATTTTATTTATATTTTAAAAAAGGGGTTTTTTTCAGGTATTTTTAGTGTGGATGCCCATATACATTCCTAACACATAGAGAAACCCCATTACTAGTGCCTTGTCTGGTTGACAATAGAGTTTTTCCAGTGTCTTCACTCTCACATTTGCTGACATGGCTAAAATGGTTGTTTCTATACTGATGATGGTAAATAACTTGCTGATTAGGATATGTTTAGGGAATAGAAGAGTGACTACTGTCTTCCATGTCCTGTATTCTATATAGATTTTTAGGATTACAGCTAGACAGTAGCATAACTTTGAGACAAAAGGTGTGTCAAGAGAGTGTGTCTGTCTCTAATCTGTGTGTTTTAATGGCCAAAAAAAATCACCTTTGATATAAACTTAAGAAAAGTAAACCATATCATGGCATAGCAAATTATTAATTAAACCACTACTGGAACCTTGACTAACTCAAATTAGCTCTTGTTTGCAGATGCAAAAGCTGCCAGTCAGATGCGCAACTAACTGACTGAATTTCAGTATCAGTAAATGGTGCTTATTGATGAGTCTGCACTGTCAGATGGAAGCACAATGTCAAAGTCACTGTCTGCTGAACTGGCTGTCACAGCCTGAAGTATCATCATAATTGATAGAAAGTAACCCCAGGTGTGTTTATGAGTCTTTTAGGAAGCTAAAGAATATTTTCACGTGGAAAAAATTCTGTAGTTCACAATTTTCTATTATCATATATTCCGCTTAGTACTGCTGCTTTTTATTTGGTGATTGGATAAATGCAAATCATATGAGAGAGCTTTTTCATACAAAAATTGAGAATGATCCCGAGGTTCTAGTTCTTTTTGGCACTTGAAGGCGAAGAATTGTGAGGCTTCCAAGCATCTTAAATGTGATTAATTGTATTTTTAGATTTTTAAAGTTCTTTAAAAGAGAATTGTATGCATTATCAATAGTATTATTTTAAACATACTTGTGTGTCAAATCTATACAGAAAAAAACACCCTTCCCATTACACATTTATTATTGATAAGAAATTATAGCTTGTATTTGTGTTTAATGACTTCATCTCATTTCTCACAAAAGTGTGTTAGAAAAACAGAGCTCTTTTGTACACATTTTAACTTGTATCTATGAGCTTATTCATGTAAGGGCTGTTGGATGTATTCTTAACCTACTCTTTAATCAGTTTGCAGATCCATTATCCATTGTATGAACACAATGCCATATTGTATCTTCATTAAATGTCAACAGTTTATAAGATTAATTAATTTATCTTATTCTTTAAAGTTAATGAAAAAAAGAAATTATTTCATGGCAGATAATATTACTTCTAATCAAAGCAGTAATACACATTCCCTCTTTTCATGTTCATTTAGCTATTTACACAATCTGCAAACTGTTATGAACTGACTCATGACTTGTGCCTCTACATTTGTCAAAATGCTAAAATGCAAAGGTTAAAATCACATCCACAGATTTTAAAACAGATTATTATTAAAAAAGAGACATTTTTATTCAGGGTCTTGGAATTACTTTTGATTTTTATTAGCCTTAAATAAACAACTTATTAATTAATTATAGCTAATAATTTATAGCACTATGGAAACATTTTAAATACTTATCTTCTTTTTTTGTTGGTTGAAGTTGTCTATAATGACACCAATGAAAAGATTCAAGGTAAAAAATGATCCAAATATGATAAAGATGACAAAATAGAGATACATATACAAGTTGTCCTCATACTTGGGTTGATCTTCTACCTACAAAATATTATAAATTTTATTACCCATGAGAATACTAGATGTAAAAAAAAATGTATATAATTTATAACTAAGTAAATGCTATCCCAGCTAGAAAAGCTATAAACTGCACTGATTTATTAAAAAGATCCAACATGTCCACTCCTATCAATATTTGGAGAACTGGAAGCTGATAGAATTATTGCTCATATGGAATTTTTGAGTAAATGTGCCCACAGATATGTTTGTGTTTGTACATATATAAAAAGTTCCTCACATAGGTGGAAGAAGTAATGTGGGACTTAGAGAAGTCATTAGTACTTAAAATTTTACCAGCAGAAATCTAAATATTTTATACTATATTCAGTATATTTTCATGCAACAAAATCAGTAAATTTTACTGTTGCCTAAATCTCCCTTGAACTCTTTTGGTCTTGCATGAGCATTCTTACATCCAGCTTAGAACAGATGCTTTCAATACATTTCTAGTGAATATATATTTTGTGAAATCCATTAAATTGAGGCAAATGTCAAGGAGAATTTTGTATTGTCTTGATTCTTCTGGATTCCACATCTCAACATTTGCACCTCTACAGCAGGAATGAGCAGGAATGTAGAAATTCTGAACATAATGAAACATGATATTTTACTCTGGGAGACAATATCACTAACATTAGTATTTGTACAGGTTGGACATAGTTTTGGTTTTGTAGACAAGATACAATTCTAATCTCCAGAAAGCTTAACAGATGATCTTCAACCTCAAAATCCAATTGCTCCTAAATATCTAGATAACACAACTGCTCAACCAAAGGAAACAATTAAATGCACAGTCATAAATTATGAAGCAAGATTAATATATTCCAGATTTAATAACTGCATTATATAATCTTAAATTAATTCATTCCCATGATTACCAAAGGAACTAGTTAAAAAAGCTCTTCTTTGTTCTTTTACATTAACATTAGCATTTCAAAAAAAAGTCTGCCTAAATTAATTCAGCTTATTTGGCCTAAACAGAAGGAAGTGGGATTAATTCTTTCCAGTAAAAATTTTAAGAATCAGAAAAATATGTATTGGTGCTGATTATAATTTTTCATGCTATTTTGTGTGTAGCTGTTTAAATTCTATAACTCTATATCAGAATATAACCAACAGATGATCTTTAAAGTCTTACATCTCGTGAATCAACAGCAGCATACATAATGTCCATCCATCCTTTGAAAGTAGCCTAGAAATAAAACACAGTTGCTTATCTTCCCTGTAAAAATTCAAATTAACTAGGTTATTTATTTTTTTATTTATCTAGACCATAACTGTTAATAAAATCAATTCTAAATTTATAAACCACAACTAAAAACACAGACATAATAAAACATTTTTCATAGGTTTTTTTGAGAATGTATTTTTTAGGTATTTCAAAAATATTAAAAACCAGGCTCTGAAGGTCTCAGCAAGGCCACAGTGTGTTTGGAGCTGCAGATGATTATTTTGCAGGTGAAGAATGATAGACTTAGACAGACATTAATGCTAGAGATGTTTAGGTAGAATCCACTAGAATCACCCATGGCTGCAGCCATTTTGTTAAGTTTACAGCATGAATTGATGAAATCAGCAATACGGTTTCTGGACAGATACCAACATGCATCTGAATGTTTTTTTCTGTGTCTAAACTGACACAGTATTTTTAGAAATGTTTTAATCCCACATAGCTAAAAGGAATAGACTGTTCAAAGTAAAAATATACATTGGTTCTTGAGAGATTTGTTTTACAGAAGACCAAAAAGTGAACTGTGAAAGAGCTGCGATTAACATCTATAAGAATTTGACTGAGTTCCTATAGAGACTTTGTCTATATAAAGAGTAAAAAAGATCTGTCATCATTGCTCTAAGAAGGTGATTTTCATGGATGCAGAATGTCCACTTTCTAAGGAACGCCAAAGGGTTGGTGTGACATGCTGGCTGGAAGTGTGAGTGCACAATTATTAGCCAGGGTTTCCATGCTTATTCACAATAAAGAAAAAAGAACTCAAAAGCCTGTGAAATGAACAGACAAAGAGCATCACTCCTGAGGAGATTCAGGAGAAGAACCATCCCAAGGAGTATATTTCCATCTGTGCTTGCCAGAAGTAGCTCTGGTACTTTGGTACAGTTGCCAGTTTTCATGGCAGAAAACTTGCACTCTGGAAGTGTTCATATCCTCCTGAATCTTGTAGTGCAACAGCAGTTTACTGGGAAGGTATGCTTGGAGCCAGGCTTCACAGAACTTTCTGGCTCAGTTGACAATTGTCAGTGCACTTTGCGTAGCAATATTAGGAGAGGAGGAGAGTTCAATAAGAGCAATAAATGCAGAATAAGAGCGGAGGGAGACTGTTAATGGAGACAATCAGATGAAGAGGTGAAGATGCTCAAGGATCTCTTAATCTCTGCAGGAAAAGTAAAGGTCAGAAGGTAATATTTGAAATGGAAAATTTTGGAAAATCAGGACAAAGGAAAAAAAAAAAGAGAAGAAGAATGAAAAGTTCACAGTATTGAAGTAGTCATTAAAGACCAAGACTGTCTGGATATGTGATATGGATGAAATTCAGACAGCACTTCAAGAGATTAGGAGTTTTTTTTGCTTCTTCAGAGGCAAGTATTGGTAATAAGGCAGTTCAGTTTAATCTCCAGTACAAGAGTAGCAACGAGATCTGAAGTCAGAGAATCAGTCATCATTCAGTACTACTACTCAGCACATGAGAGTCACATTGCCTTTAAAGGCAAAACATTTTAAGCTAGGTAGTTAATTTTGGAATTAAGGTCAACTAGGAATACTGCCCTGCTCTGAGATAGAAAGGATAAGCATACAATTCTTAGATAACCTTGAATATCAGAGCTGTAACAATTTCATGACATTTCTGACATGTTTTCATTCAGTGAAGCTGTATGTCAAGTTATAGACAAGTGATTCTACACAGTTCAATCATCTAAATGTAATTTTATGCTTTCTTGCTTGTGTTTTGGGTCGATCCCAGCTATCAGAAGCTCCATTCTAAGCCAAGGAGCCTCTAAAGAGCTAAGGTCTTCACTTCTCTGACATAAATAAAATATGCTCAGTACTTAGAACAAAGGCATTTCTGTACTACAGTGCACAGGATAAGGAATTGAAGGGGAAACACAATTTACAGATTTTGTATAAGTAGCAGTAATTAATGGAATGAATATGCCATGCAATACAATAACATCTAATACTTCACAAGGATAATACCATAAGTAACATAATGCTTATTTAGTATACTATAATGACACTCTAATAAGCATTAAGGAATATGATAGTTCTATACTGTGCACCACTAAAAAGATTCTTATACCTTTTCCACAAACTATTTTCACATTATTATTATTATCATCATCATGAGACTGTATTTGCTAGCCTTGGAATTGAAAACTACTCTACTACCATTAATACAAAAATTACAAGAAACAGTGCAATAGAGCTGTGTGAGCTGCACATCACTGCTACAAAGAAATTATTCCACTTTTAAAGAATTTCCAGATTCTTTAAAAGAAGCAAAAAGAAAATATATAAGTTTACTTACTACTTGAAGCAGAGCAAGATATCCAGCTCCTACATTATCAAAGTTTACTTTCACGTTTTTCCATCGGGCACTTTGATTGTTTTTTATGAGTTCCTGACACTGAGTATAATTGTTGACATCACTGATATCAAACATCTCACCAGTTGTAGTGTTGACACAGTGATAAAATTTTCCAGCGAACAGATTTACTCCCATGATGCTGAAGATTAGCCAGAATATGAGACATACCAGCAATACATTCATGATAGAAGGGATTGCTCCTACAAGGGCATTTACAACCACCTAGTGTACAAATTAGACAAAATAGCCACTTAGTTAATGAAGAGAAAAAAAAAATTTAAAACACTTTAAAAATGTTTAAAAGGTATTAATATGGGATGAGCAGTTGAAATACTATATTAAGATTTATGGAGGAAACATTAATTAAGGTTTAATAAAATGCTAATGAGATTGCAAAAAGCAAGAAATAAAATAACATGGAACAAAAGACAATGCAAAAGTCTGAAAAAAAATCAAAAAGCGAAAGAAAACCTGTTAGTAGCAAGATGGATTCTGAGAATTTGTGTGCTCTAGAGAAAAAGAGAGAAATAAATGTTAAATTCCAACAATATAAATCAAAATCTATAAATAAAAATAAATAGCAAATAAACCAGAAAAAGCTTAAAAAATGATGATGCAGAAGACTGAATAAAAATGTCTGCATATAAAACTATCATTACTAATGATTTTATTCTTATAAAATTTATGTATATATTGCCAGCACCGTATTTCAGTATCCATATACAATGTAACACACTACTTATTCAGAAAGTGCAGAGCTATGACCAAACTATAAACATGTATTGCAGCATTGGAGTACTTTTGGGTGAAAAATTAAAAAGAGATTTCTCAATAACTTTTCCTTGTTTTTCCAGGAAATAGCATAGTCTGCATTTTCAGCAGACAGCTTACAATAGAGGGTTTTTAGGTGGGGTTTTTTTGTTTCGTTTGATTGTTTGTTTTGTTTTTGTTTTTTTTTTCTTTTGGTCAGATTGGCAGAATATGAAAATAATATTTTTCCCACAGGAGTTTTAGATGTCTAGGAGGAGATGTAAGAGTACAGCAGATGCATTCAAATGAAGTAAAAAGACATTAGCTGAGAAAACGATTTCCCATCTCTCCCCTTCTGTACTTCCAACCCTATGCTTATTTCAGTACTTCCAACCCTATGCTCAGAAAATCTTTCCCTAATACTATAACATTTATTGTGGGACTTTTTTTTCCCAGGCAAGTAGACAGGGAGCCACAGTGGGGCTTTAGTTTCTGGTGTGTCACTCTTGTCAGCTTCTTAATCTTGGTTTGGTTTGTTTTGTTTTCTGTCTAATCCTGTTCCATCCTGAACCACTGACAAACTAACTGAAGTTAGCTACAGAAATTGATAAAAAAAGTTCCCAGCTAAACTGCAAAAAAATCTCCAACCCTTTGTTCTAAAATCTGTCATGTCCTTTTACTTTTCTAGGTCCACAAATCAATGAAAATTTCAACGGTCAGTGGGCTGGGATAAGACAACTGCAGCAGTGAGCACGCAAATATAATGAGCACGAGGTCTGGTCTCCAAAGGTGAGCTGTACACAGGTCTTGTTTATAAGGACATGGTGGAAGGCCTTTTTCCACGTTTTTGCATGTATTCCCATTCTGGAGTTCTTTGAAGAAGGCATGAGTGGAACCATTAACACATTAATTTTTATATGCATACATTCATTCAGACTCATTCATTTTATCTCACCCTCATTCCTTCAAATCGTGACAAGGCTCTTAAAGGTCTTAAAGCTCTTAAAGTCCGTAGTGATTTAATGGCACCAAGTTCAGAATAGCCCAGAGCATTGGCTATTAAACTAACCAATGAGACCTATAAAATACAGAAACAATATTATTTAAAAAATGTTTCTACACTGTTTATTTAAAAAAAACCCCAACAGATCAACAGTGACAAATTGAACAATGCCACAATTTTCATACTTGCTGGAAAGGCAAGAGGTCTCATAAAGGCATGGTTGAAAAAGGAATATATGCTATTGAATGTCTATTATGGTTCAATAATGTTTAACAGTCATATGGAAACACAGTGTTGGTGAAGGATATGATTTTCAGGAATATATAAAGACAAAATAGCCATACTTTCTGTAACTTCATTAAGATTTAACCTTCCAAACAATTTAAAATTCTGAATATATTAGAATATTTGATTAACTACTGACAATCTTTTGAATATCCAGAATCACTAATAATATGCTGAATATTTTAGTGGTTAATTTAAAATATTTGTTATAAATATTACTTCTAAGTCAAACACAGAGAGTTCATAGCAACAATAACCAGGATATTTCTGAAATATGTATTGAAAGAGTTGGTACTTTCTCACTTGCCTGACAAATCTATTTGTTTTTATATAGGAAAATATTTTGTATAAAAAAACATTATGGGATAGATATCAACAGATACTAGCCTTATAAATCTCATAGTAAGAGCTTTATTATCTACAACAGTAGTAAGATCCTGATGATTGTTACTGGGATTTTATTATAAGACAATCCACTTAAGTAAGGCACAATTAATTTGCGTCTCAAATGGAACTGAGGTTTAGACAGTGTTAATGTGAAAGAAATTAATTTACTTTGAGCAGTTTTGGAGACAGGAGTGGTAAAACATCATACCTTACTCATATTTTATTCAGTTCTACCACCAAAAGACACATAAATGAACATAGACATATTTCGGTCCTTGAGGAAATTCCTCAAATGTTCATTTCTCTGCAGAGCTCTTCAAATGTTGTACAGAAATAGGCATTCACTGATAAGGGTGGTAAGATTTTGTCCATTATTTGAAACATGGGTATCCTATGTTACTTATATCCATAAGGAACAATTAGATGACTTTACAAACACAAGCGTTACAAGATCATGTCTCAAAACGACAATCCAAGAGCAAATACAAATCAGTTATTCATAACTATTCATAACTATTCATAACTATGTTGCTATATATATTAATCTAAAAGAAAATAGTATTTTAGCAAATTCATATCACTGTATATTTCAACTGGATTATATGCCAGAATGTAATTCTTTTTATTAAAGGAAAGGATTATTTTATTGCTGTAATGGATAAATGGAACTTGCTGTGATTTATAAGTGTATTAGAAAGAAAATCTTACTCATTTTCTGTAGTCTGTAACTGAAGTCTGTTCTCTTACAAGATATAACATTAGTGTTTCTGCCATTACATTAACTTTGTCATTAATTGTTATTAATAACTGTCATTTGTACACCTTATTTGTCTTGTGATTCTGCAGTGAAAGAGTTCTTTGTTATCCTTAGCCACCTTTAATATATTCCAGAGATAACAAGACATGGAATTGTCTGTATTTTTAATAGAATATTCATTTATTCATTCACATCAACAAGATGCCCAGACATGACAATAAACTTTAGTGGAAAGACAGCACATTTTACCAATGAAAATTAAATTATGAAAAAAATATTAAAAAAATATCTCTGGGAGAGTAAGACATCTCTTTTAAAACTGAACTCACATTAATGGCTGCTTCATTTTATACCTTTCTCCCCAAACTAGCACCGTGCCTTAGCTGTGTTTCACAAACCAGACTCCTTCCAAGCTAGTTAGATAGTGGCAGCTCCTCTAAGCTCAGTGGCTCTGTATGCACTGGCAGTTCTCAGGTTCTGATTGTAAGGTCTTGTTTGTGCTTTCTATTTCAAACTATTGTCAGCTTTCTTATCATGGTGCTAATGCTATTACACCATAAACCTGAAGTTGTATCTCAGAGAAATACTTCATCTGTTGGAAACAATGTTTCCCTCTGAAGGACAGTTCATAGAAGAAGCAAAGATCTGCTTGGAATTCTATTGGATATACAGCTGCTCTGTACTGCTCTGGTGTTCTTAGTCTTCTTAGCTTGGTTTTCTCTCATCCATTCCACTTGTTTTGTTGCTAGTAGGTGAGAAAATAAATGTCTCTATACACTGATAATTAGATTAATTTCTTTATTTTGAGATAAGAATGCATGCAGATGCAGTAATCTTAAGAAATGAAAAAGAACTCAAAATAGTGGAAAGATTTTCTACGTTTGTCTCCTAAAACAGTGGGGTTGTATGTCCTTATTTTTGTTTGTCTTCTAATGTAGAAACTTGGCAGTCACAATTCGCCCTGCTCAAAATCTTCAGTCAGGGTTGTCATCTGAGCCAGATCATTGTTCCCACAGCTTCACCTCAACTTTATTTCTATTTAGGCCTAAAAGTTTCATCCATAGGAATTCTGTGCTACTTGGGGAGGGGGCTAATTATGATCCTATGCTACGATGTATGTATTTCTATATGTACTTCATGAATAACTCTTAATTTAACCTGTTTTACTGGCAAGTAATCAAAATTTATTTTGTTTAGATGCATAATTGCAAGTTATGATTCTGTTCCGTCACTCACTGAACAACAGTGTTGGGGTTTATGTCTATGTCATCTGAATAGCCCTTTGAATTAATTAATTATTTTCATTATTTTCTGGATTTTCCGAGCTAGATAGCATACATGTTAGGATGCATGTAATGAAATATGAGACTGGCTAGGAAGAAAAAGTGACATTTCTTTATATATCTGGTTTTCCAGAACATCAATATTCTTATTTTCTATTAGTTTCATTATGAAATTGTCACAGCATGACTTGCCTCTTACTCTACGCGCATGGCATTTGGTACAGTAGTATAATGTGACCTTGATATTTTCCAGAATGTTGCTGCTGAGTTAATTATTCTGGAAAGCTAATAAAAGGGTTGAAAGCATGGTTTAATTAAATTACTTTAATTGTTTCACAAAAAGGATGAAACATTTTTAGCTATATGAAAGAAATATTAAACAGGCCATCAATATGACCATTTTTTAATGTACTATGACACAAGCCCCGTTGGAGGATTCTACATTTAATTGTTCAAAATCTGTACCCCCTGGAATTCTATCAGGTGCTAGCAATTTCAGAGTGGTCAAATATTTCATTCTACTTACAGACCCATTATTGTCCCACAGTATTTGGCAAATACATGATTTCTTTAAGATGTTACTTATTTCCATTTCACGCATGTATGATTTATTAACACAGTAATTTAAAAATAAAGTGTCTCTACCAAACTATAGGACCAACTCATAAAGTTAAAAAATATATAGCATAAAATGTTATCAGTTAAAGATTATCTAAGATTACATATCATAGCAGAAAACGACACAACAGTAGTTTACAAACAAATGTAATAACTGAAAAACTGATTGGGTATTCCCTGTTGTCTTTCCTGATGTCCTAGTTAGTTCCTAGCTTGGTATGTGGCAAAGACAACTTAGAATCATTACAGCTGTACCTTAAAACCTAGACAAAATAAACACATGAGAGATGGCTGTGGAAAGAGAAGTAAAAGCAAAAACCAAAGTACAGGATGACATGTTCCATACAATCTAGTTGTGTTGGGTTAAGACATTGTTGTCTCAAACCTTTACTGGATATCTCTGCCAGAATTAGCCTCCCTCCAAAAAAGTGAGTATCAGCCTTATTCACAGCTGTCTGCATATAAAATTCAGTCTATTTGCTGAAACCACTGATAAATGTGTTTGATCTAATTTACCAGGTTGTAATTTTGGGTACATAAGCCACTCCACCAAAATACCTGCTCCTTGCTACAGACATTGTTGCATCAGGCAGAAGAGTGGAGCAGAGAGATGGCATGATAAAGTCTTAAACTGAGGTAGGCAGATGTACCAAGAGTCACAGCTGTAAACTGACAGAGCTGAAAATTACCATTTCTTAGTGTAATTATTAAAACCTAATTTGTTCACAGACAGTGAAAGCAACTACGGTTACTTCTCACAGTGAGGGACTCAGGTATCTGAGATATTAAAGGTCAAAGCCCCAAAGGACTATCAGTGTTTACTCCTGAATAATTTTAGAGAATGGAATTAAACAATTTGATTAACTTTAGTCACTTCTAATGAGGAAGGAGACACTGGTGTTCTCACTGGCAGAATGCCACTGAATCACACCTGTTTAAACTGTCTGTTAAAGCAGCATAGATTCTCTGCTTTTCTATAGGAAGATAACATGAGCTCACATATTTCTTCCAAGTGCTGTCTGGTGGTGCTAAAGTAATTGCTGAATTAGCCTTAAGCACAGTAAGGCATTGTTTACCACTTCATGGAACATTAAATATAATTCTTTAAAAGTAGAAAGTTCCAATCTCATTTAGTTATGCTTTTGTTTATAAAATTATAAGTTACAGGTAAAAAGTTAGCAATATATGCTGCTTTAATTACGATGATATATTTTATAAGTCTAAGGCTAAACTAAGAAACCACAGAGTATGGCTCAGAATAATCTGTTTAGGTGTAAGTTAGAAAAAGAATAATTAAAACATGAGCTATAATTTATCTAAAAAAAAAATCCATTCTTAACATAATCCTGTAAAGGACCATCTCTCTACTTCATTAACATCCTCTTAAGAAAACCATTCATTCATGAGTAGAGTAGATTTTCAGGACAGATCTAGATATTAACTGTACAACAAAACTAACTTGAGCAGAATAGAAAAAAGAGGTGGTCTTTCATTTTGAGTTATGGGCCAATCTAGGTAGTTATTTTTTTTTTTTTAGTGGGAGTTACAAATCTGATACATTTCTGCATACATAAGGGAAAAATATTGATGGGACCAGGATTTATGCAAACTTCTCAAGAAATATGGCAGCATGGACAGAAATTACTATCAATTGCCCTGAGATGCCATCTCTCAGTTCCACAATGAGGGCACGTATAGCCAATGAACTGGGTCAGATAATGTGCAGAGGCGAGAAACCAAAATATTCTGGGAGCAAAACCAACTTTGATCCCTTCTGACAACATAAGCAAGGCCTTTGCACAGAACTATCACAGCTGGGAAGGCAGCCAAGAAACCTTGTATTCTCTTTTATCACAAACCCTGCCAAGTTATAGCTGATTTAACTATTGCAGATTGTCAGCCTATTAAAACTAATTAAATTTTAGACCAAATAGCCACAGCCTTTCTGTTTTTGCTAGAAATGATAACAGGATAGTTTTGAGGGAGAAAGTTCTGAGAACTTAGATGAAATCTGGACCAAATGTATTTTGTTTCACTTGAAAAGGTGCAGTGTTTGTAGAAGAAACTTGAACACTGAAATGTCTTATTTGCTAAGGAATAAAGTAGTATGATCAAAGATAGCATGTTTAAATACTCAATTTTTTCCTCATAAAATGTCTTGCTACATCATGAGTATGAAATTGTTAACCATCAAGAACGTCCAGCCATCTTTTCTGTTTTGGCATAGGAATGTACTTCAAATAACACCTCCAGGTCACTGCAGGCTACTACTAATGCGGTATAACTATACAATGTGAATTATTTTTGCATGTTTATAAGATTACTTAGTGGTAATGAATTTTATAACATCAAAAACTTTACTATAGTGAATTTTACGATATTAATGACTGTATACTTACATCAACAATCAGGAAGTCCAGCCAGCACCAGGCATTAGTAAAATATATTTGAAAACCATATGCTACCCATTTTAAAAGCATTTCCAAAATGAAAATATATGTAAAAACTTTGTCAGCATATTCCAGCATGGTCTTGATAGTTTTGCGTTGTTCAATATATATATCTTCAAAAGCCTATAAAAATATATCCAGGTATTACTACTATTTCACAGAATATGGATGATAAAATTAAGGAATAAATAACATTAAGTAAGTAGGTTAGAGCTAATCTTTCCCATTGTTCTTCTTCATCCTCTTATTTTATATCTTTTCCATCTTTAGCCATATTACAAGTTGGAGCAACATTATGTATTCTTCCCTGTCTGGAGTTGAATATATATATATATACGTATGTATATTTTATTTTACTAATGTATGAAGAAATAAACTCACAGCATGATTTTTTATCCTCTGTGGTATTAAGAATCTTTCATATACACACACAAAAAACCCCAAACCTTTCTTATACAACATCTAAGATATGTCTATTGCATTCTAGAAAGCAGCTAGAGGGATTCCATTTCTATCCTCCATCAATCAAACATATGTCTAAAAGTCAAATTAAAAAGCAATGTAGTTGCTAGAATGTACAACTATGCACATTTATATTGTAGCAACTGTTCAACTTGAGTAAAGCTGGAAAGGCAGGTAATGTAAATCTCTTTGGAAACTGGTTGTTAGGTTTAATTTGCTGCTGCACTCTTCCGTAGCTCCTGCCTTCAAAAAAGGAAGAGAATGAAGTAATTATTCCATTTCTTGGTATAGTCTTTCATAAGGAAAATTCAAGGAGTGGCTGAGCCTAGAAGGAATTAAGGATTTAAACCCATACATTTAGCTATATATTCACAGTTAACAGTCCTTTGTACTCAAATCTCTTGACAGACATGCTGAAAATTGGCAGGCAATTTAAACTTTGAGCAGCTACACTGTCTTAAAGAAAATTGCACAAGTTTTATTTTTACACTGGTAAGATAAAAGTAGCACTAAAAAGGTGCATGTGAAATTTATCAAACTTTTTCAAGTTTGGATCAAGTTTCATTCCATCCTGAAATGATAAAATGCAGGGAGTTTTATACAGTTCCAAGGAAATCAAGTCCTTCTGAAGCAAATTTGATTTTTGCTGTTGCTCCTAAAGAGATATCTAAACATATCAGCATCTGCAATTTTGTTCTACTTACTAGTGCTCCACTGCTGAGGAGAATCATGAATACAATGAAAGTCTCAAACCAGTTGTGTTCAACTATGCTGTAGCAGGTCTTTCTAAGATTCCACCAAGTTTTTCCTTTGCCATCCTCTATACTTACTTGACAACATGGAAATTTTTGCACACAACCTGCATTAGATTAAGAGACATTAGAATCCAAAAGCCAATTACTTTAAAGTCAATATTTACTGTCATATCAATATTGTTAGAAGCTTTAACTAATTTTATAATTTTTTTTTAATTAATCACTGGAATGCTGAATAGGATATCACATCACATAGGATGCTGAATATCTGAATTTAGATAGCTAATCTTGAGATAAACCAGACAATAGGAGACATAATTATGAGTAAAGTCAATCCAAAAAACATTGATTTTTTTTGACTGTTGGCATGTAACTGTTCCAACTGTTGGTGGAGTCACACAAAAATTTATTTGTTCCAAATTTAAAGGACCCTTTCAAATAACTGGAAAGCATTTTAACAGCAGAAAAGTTAATGACATTTCTTCATTACAAAATGTATGCAGTGGCCAGATAGATAAAGTTACTTAAAGCCTAGGGAAACCTTGTTTTTGCATCTGATTTCCAGCATTCTAGGCTAAAAGTATTTTCTTTTGATTTTTGAGGTCAAGAAGGCCCACTAGACTTGAAACCCTCAAGAACTTAATTGTGCTAGTAATAATGTCATTTTAGCAATACGTCTCTGAAGTCAACAGGTATTCTACAACCTTCTGTAAAACAGGCTTCTGGTTCAAGAGCTTCTTCACTTTCAATTTCTGCTTGCTCGCCCTCTCCAGGAGGAGCAATATCAACTGTGCTGCCTTCTGATGAGCTTGATGCATTTAGTTTCTGCAAGTAAAGTTCCACAGAACAATTTTTCTCATTAGATACATATTCTATAAGAAATGATACTGAATCAAATCATGCCAGTCTGACTTTTGAAGAATGGTAAACTTACAAATATGCATCACCAAAAGTAAATCCACGGTAATGACACGTACATTGTATAGTTCTGTTTCCCAGTTTATCTTCTCATAGGGAACATTTAAATATAATTTAGCTACTAACCTGATCCACGTACCTGACTTCTGAAGAATTCTCAATAGAATTAAAATGGGAGAGTCTACATGTACCCAACTCTTAAATTACTTCATTTTCTTTACTATTATAGTGGATTACATTGAAAATTAGTCTTAGTTTTCTGAGTTAAATGAACTAACAGAAATCTCCACTAACACACACCTTATCTGGATTTAAAAGCTGTAAATATAATAGCATTTAATGGCAATTTTCTGCACAATTTAATTTTTGCATAAAGCACAAATTAACAGATCCAAAATATCTTCTTTGCATTCCAGTCTTGTGTGCTTATTGAAGGACTTCCTGATGTTCCTTTTATCCCAAATTTTTCTGTCATTCTACTACTTTTTTGTATAGTGAAATACTATAGCCCTTACTACAGTAAAAGCACTTCTAGATCTGAAAACTGCAAGAATTGAAGAGTGACATAAAACAACTCAAATAAAGAAACTTTTTACCAAGTACATTAAAATTCTGATCAGGTCAAAGTATTCATCAGTCATGCAAGACTGCCCATAATTTTGTCCTTTTAAGAAAGTGTATTTTGAAAGGACGAACCTGCTAATAATGCACAGAACAAATGCAATAATCAGGCAGAGTTTATAACTTGTTTTCAGTTGTCAATACTGTTGTGTCTTTAATTGTTTTCATCCAAAATACATTCTTTTTTACTGTGAAATAAGGCTTGTAATCAGAAAGCAACATTAAAAAAATCATGGCAGTGAAATTCTTCTGATTTATCCCATGTAGCTATAGTACATAGGAATTTCAAGGGGGAATGTAGAGTGCACCTCTAACCTAAATCAATTGTACAAGTATTGATGTAACAAAAGGGCATTTGGACCAACTACATTTCACATTTAGTTTTCAAGATAGTGACATTTTTAGAATATAAAAAACCCCTTCTGTTCAGAGAATTTGAATGATTTTGCAACAAATAATAACAATAACTTGTTTTTTGAAAAAAGAGGCATTTCCATGTAGTCTCTTCTTCTTCAGAGACACTGCTGCAAATTAGAACTAGTCATTCAACTCTTCAGTTAAAACCCAGTCTCTTCAGGAAAATCTATTCGCAGCTAAGGGCTTTCTCTGCCAGAAATTAAGTAAATGGCACATATATCTTAATATAGCTTTGTAATCAATTCTTTCCTCATATTCAACTCTTATATGAGATGAATGAAGTTTAAAATAAAGGTCATGTTGGGTAATGGATAATTTCAGGGCTAATTTTCAAGAAGCTGACTTTTGCACACACATGCAAATGTAGTCAATATAGGGTCACTCAGGTTGTTACTGCACTGTGACCAAAAATAAAGGACTTGTCACATAATAGAAAAGATTTCTGACAAGCACACAGGTATGAGTTTAAAAACCATTCTTTCCCTTTTTACATATCATGATCTGTCATACATGGAAAATCATGCTGACAAATGTGAAAAGATTTGGATAAATACATTGAGAACTAGATGCTTCCAAAGTTTAGGTTTTTTGCTTAGTAAACATGTTAAAAAACCTTGTTTCATTTTTTCATACTCCGCTTCCTGTATGATTTCCAAAATTTATATATGTAAAATAGTTACAGCCATATTGCCTCTAAATGGAATCATTTATTACTGGTCATGTAAATCTGTAAGTCTGGAATAAAATATTGCATATCTCATATTGTGAGAATATATTAATTTCATGATCTATATTGCATTTACAAACCGAAATGCCCAGTAACGTACACTATATTAAGCATTATTAGCACACCACCTTATTATCCACACATAAGGCTCTCTCTCCTTTAAAAAGGGTAAAATACTTGTGAATTAACTCTCTTTTTATATATCATAGAAATACCAAGGAATAAGAAGTCTGAAACTTGTCATTGAAATTATAGGCAGTTTCTTCATTAAATAAATACCAAATGTTGTGAACATAATTATCTGTCACATTCAAGTTAGGGAAATTAAAACTAATTCATGGCCTGATCCATCATCATTAAATCAATTACTGACTTAACAGCAGCAAGGTAAAGGTTCATAGTAAGCATCAATTCTAAACCTAGGAGTGCAAATTAAAAGGCAGTCAAAATTTTAACTGCATCTTTCCATGTAAACTCTGCTGCAAATAGTCCTGTCAGCATAGCTGCTAAAAACCACGTGACAAAAGTGCAGTTTATAACCCAAAAAACCTACTATAATTCTATTAAATAATTTTCACATAAAGCATTCCCTTCACTATTTTTCAAATAATCTCGAACAACTGCATTATTAAGAAAAAAAACCTCATTAGTTAATAAAACTCCTCTTCTTTGCTTCAAGACCCTAAATTAGGAAAGAATCAATACATTTTAAAGAAGGTGACATTAATGATATTCTTTCTAGCAATGAAACTAATAAAGCTAATAGGAAGCTCAAGATTCATGATAGATTAGCACAATCTTCTTTTCAGCTCATAAATGTGATTATCAGCCTCTAGAACACACCATGCCCTGTAAATACTTCTTTGCATCTTCAATGATATCGCATTTTCCTTTATAAGGAAACATTTGAAAGCGATTGCTTATGATGCAGCATTCTCAAGGCCTGAATCAGCAAAACAACATGCTTGACTAGAGCAGAAGCCTGAGCAATACTGTGAAAATCACACACACACACACACAAAATCAGACTACCTCAATGGGATTATATTTTTCTGAAAACAGCAATATCAATATTATTGTGTAGAATATAACAGAAAAAAATGCTTCATCACCAACCCAAATACTTGGTTAATGTATGTATAATCAGCTTCCATAATGTCCTTTCAGAGCAATGCATCTCTTATCAACAGCTTCGACCATTAAAACAAGCTTTGACCAACAGCAGATTAGTGTGCCCATTTACAAGAAAGCATTCACTTAAGACCCAGTCTTGCTCTCATTTGATTCTATTCTAGATTTCAATAAGAGCAAGAGCAGGCTACTAAAATTTTAAGCTTTACAAATGGCTTCATGATTCAAGTGACAATAAAAAAAAAGGGATTCAGCCATTACAAATTGCCTTTAGTAATTCAGCCATGTGGTTTTATCCTTTGAATCTTGAAAGCTGCACTGTAATTGAGTGAAAAAATATAAAATAATGAAAATTGATGATTCCAAAGTTATTCTAAACTGACTTTAACTCTCAGATGTGACGATATTTGATTTTTTTATAATATTAAGAAAATTACTTTAAAAATCTCTTTCATTAGAGGTTTATTTGATGTTTAGAGCATATCTTGGTTTAAAATTTAATCAGTAAAATCTGAGAATTTTCAGAATACATACCAATTTTAATTTCTTTTGGCATCTCTGGGCAATTTAGACTACAATATAATATAGGTAGATAATACTGTACTATAATCAAGGGTACAAAATTAACTACTTGGTGATCCTTTTGAAGCCAGTAAACTCTGCCTAAAGGAAGCAGCTTTCAATCCTGCTATAGGACTGAAATGTCAATCTCAAAATTTTGATGCCTAGTTTTACTAAGATAATTTGACCTCCTTAGTTTCATATAACTTTGGCTCCTGTGCTGTCCCTATTCCTGAAGGCTCTGCCAATTTACTCATCAATGGAGGGCATGTTTGCCTATAATGAAAAAAACCTTAGGTTAAATATATATAGAATTTTATAAAAATTATGTTGACTACTCCATAGTCTTTCTAATTTACACAAAAGTCCCCCAACTCATTTACAGACCACTATTGTGAAACACATTCCAAAAAAACACTATTTATGAAGGAGTTTAAGATTTGAGAAAAGAGGATTTGTAAAATGTTTTGCTTTGAGAGTTCTTTAAGGAGAGTTATTTGCTGTCATTTTAGCAATTATGAAACTGTTTTCTCTGCTTTCAGTTTATAAAACTCAAGATATGCACTGTCCAAATGAATCCAGTGCAGTTTGTAGCATCTTGGATATTTGCATTACAGTGCATTGTAATTTTAAAAGTTTAACACTGTAATTTTTACATAAGTAGCTACTGCAATAATTCAAATGTTATTCAACAAGGAGCTGAAGTCATGGCAGTAATCAGTTCATAAATCAGTTAACACATTTCATTAAAAATTTACATTTATAAGGGCTGAATCAAAAAGGGTTGTTTTTATTTTTTAAAAACTATGCATGCTCCCTTTTTCTTTGGCTTCTTTAGCATATAACATTCCAGTACTTTTATGATCCATACTTCAAAACCTGAAGAGCATGCAGTTATTGCTAAAAACTGTATTTAAATATTCAGAAAAATCATTAGCAGAGTTAAAAAATATATGTTGGGTTGCCAATCCCACCTGACCATGCTGTGATGTGAGTCCCGTGACTCAGCAGAGAGCAGCTGTGCATGTTTCTACTGTCTTGCAATGGATAGGGAAGGTACATAGCTGAAGAGCATGCAGGCCAGTCAAAATCCATTAAAAAGTGATTATATATATATATACATATATATGTATAACTTGCTTAGGTAACCTGTGTGAAAGTGGTGACACGTTGCTCTACCTGGTTAAAAAGCACCAGAGCTGCATTCTTGATTGCTCCAGCTTGGTTTTACCCCTGTGAGAAGTAAGAATGGTAGGTAGTGAAGTTCAAGACACAGGATCACTAGTTTTCCTCTTTTTGGAATCTCTAATTCAAACATGGCTTTAACACAATTAAAACATTGTTATTAAATATTTTATTATTAGTTGGAAAAAGGGAAATACATACCACCTGAAATATTCAACAAACTTTTCTACAGAACTTGTTAGTTTATTTTAGAGAAATTAGAAATGCAGAAGCTAGAACTAGTAATCTGCACTCAGAAATTGTGATGCATAAATAAAAATAGAATGAATAAAATTAACAAAGACATGGTTAGCAGATTTGGAAACTATTTCTGTATTTATATAGTGCTTAATGCATATTAATGAGAATTTTAAGGGGGTTTGTTTCTTTCATGTTCTAGTCTTCATTTAACTAAGTGATTATCTCTTTTATTTGAAAAATATATACATACAGTAGGCAAAATACTTTGAAGCTGTATGGCTTCCCATTCTTCCTTCACCCTCTAATAATGATAGAACTTCTAGATCTCGATGAAAATAAATTTCTTCAATTTCTTTTCAGATTAAATGTGATGAATTATCATCTTGTGTAGGTTTCTAGTTTATATTTAGTATGCTATACACTTCTGACTCTATAATCTTTATCTAATTGTTTCAAAAGAGGATTGTATCGGTGTCTTACAGTGGAACATCAGTGCATCCAGAGATACGGTATAAATCATTATCCACAGCTAGTCTATAACTTAAATAGTTTGTGACTTTTGAAGATACTGTCCCAGAACTGGTCAGTTTTGGAAAAGATAATTTAGCTAGTTAGACATTTTAAACATGGTAAAGAATCATCCAACGAATTGATCAAACACTACTGGGTCTATTTTGGCTAACAAATTTATTGAAGCCCAGTGATAATGCTTAACTTTTGGGAATGCAATGACTGTGTTCTTGTCTTTTTAACTTCACCTAGGCACAAAAGCACTAGTGAAGCCAATCAGAAAACTAAACTTATTCCTTGTTTTGAAAATTTAGTAGATCAGATAGATGATGAAGGATATTTTTAATTTTATCAAAATCATCTGCGGTGATTTCAGAAGTCAATTGAGTAGCCTTACTTCTCCATTCTGAATTTATACTTACTGTATATATACTGTAGATAGAAAGGGGTTTGGAATTTTGAATGACAGAGACCTATAGGTATATGCATTTCTTCAGTTGTAAAATAAGCTTTCTGTAACTGAGGAATATATTTGAAATTATTTTTCCATGTTGAAATGCAAAACTGTATTTATAAAATTGTGAATCAGATATGATGAACAGTTGTTAAGTGGCATACAATATACAATAGTTAGGAGTCATGTTTGGTAAGATTACCATAGTGTAGTCATTTTACTGATTAGAAGCATATTTTATAATAGAAACAGCACCCACAATGCTAATGTTAAAACCCACCAAATTATCCCCATTAGTTACTTCTAATTTTCTTATTATCTTCAAAGTTAATGGTCTTGAATATCTTATTTTCAGAACAGAAATCTGGGGTTTTTTGTGATGATTATTTCATTGGGTGTTGCACCTCTATTTTCTGATTATTATTTAAAAAACCTTCAAATATCAATGAAATGTTTCTTTCAGGTACTTTCAGCCAACTATTGCTCTAAAACAGTGGGTAATTTATAATCTAATAAATATTATTGTCCTGTTTCATCCAAAGAGAGTTCCTCAAATTTCTAGTGATCTGTATTAGAAAGATCTTTTTTAGGTCTGAAAGGTGCAACCAGATTTCAGAATAGGTTCTGGCAGATTTGGGAAGTTATTAACTAGGAAATTAATTAGAATGTGTTTTCATGAAACGGAAAGAAAAAACCCAAACAGGAAGAAAAAGAACTAGCCTCCCAAAAGAAGTTCTGTGACTAGAGTTATTTTGTACCATAGTATGTCTGATAATAAAAATAGGAAATATTACAATTTGTTCCTCACTCACCCTCAGTTACAATTTCTATAGTAATTACCTGCTCCTGGCATATTCCTCAGGGGCACACAGCCCCTACCCCACTTTTGGCATGACAGACTTCAAATAATCATTCTGCTCTTAATGTCAGTGACAGTCAGTAAGACACCAGAAAAAAATGAATCATTTTATAGTTCCTGTGCCGATGTAGCTTCCCACAGCTCTGTTGTTAAATAAAATGTTATTATAGGGGATGCTTCTTCAAAGTATTTTAAGTGCTAAGCACTGCCACAGTTAAGGCAGGGAAAGTTCTGCTCCATCTCTTACCCCTCCTTTTGCAGACCAGGCCTTCTAGCAGAAATGTTGTCTCAGTGGTACACCATGAGAGGCAAAACAAAGCAAATGATGGTGTACTGTCCTAGAGAGGTGACTTAAACACTGCAACAGTGGACTCTTTATCTTCCTTAAAAGACAATCAGAAGGCAGCAAAAAATTCAACAGTACTGTTGACATGGTAGGAGAAGATTGGGAACCTTCACCAATTCCAGTCACATGCCAGAACATCTGTTCATATATTAACAAAGCCAGTGGATTTTTATACACACAATAAAACCCCCCACTTTATCCTTTCCCTAGAAATCATCCTAAAGGAATAAGGAATCCAGAGCCAAAAGTGCAATTAATAAAGCATTCACAATTTTCAGGGCACTGTCTGATTAGCTGCTGTTCACAACATGCACACTTGCACTGTATGAACACGTCAGAGCCAAACACGGTGTGTGAGCAGAATTTGCGGGAAGTGTTATAGCTCCAGCTTTGCAATGGTATCGATTGTAAGGAAATACTGAGGCTGCACAGAAGTGCTAAACCTATCCTAACCCCACCAAAAATTTCTCCACGATTTCTTATTATAAACACCATCTATCAGTTACTGCTGGATTTCCCACAGTCACCTGAAATTTCCACTTTCCAATTGCTTATACGGACTTTTCGATTTGATTTCTCTTCCTGAAGACATATGGATACAAATCCATAAAAAACCCCCACAAAATCTCTTTTGATTTATTACCATCCAGAAACTTCAGGATGGCCTTAGAAAACAAAAGCATAATGCCTGAACCAAGCAAAGATGGGGATGAACAGAGCAATTGACTTGTCAAAGTCACCTTGAAATTGGTATTCAGAACTTCTCAGCACAACAACAAGGGCTTTTACTCCTTTTTCTTGTGCACATATATCACATATTCACCTGGAAAGCAGAGGAGTTTCTGTCTTAGCATTGCATTTGGTTTTGTCCTCATCTGTTTTGATAGAATATACAGCAGTACACTGTAAACTGAGCCATTCAATCTACCTTAAAGAAGAAATAAACAAATAATACCTATGGCACAACCAGTGACCTGCCTTATAGCACAAACCCACAAACACTGAGGCAGAGAAAGGGGTAAATACTGCCAGGGGATCACTAGCCAGGTGTGGATGGAAGCTTCCCAAGTTCTTCTGCTGCTGAGGATGACATGTCATGCAACCACACATTTAGCATCTGCATAGACTATAAGCCCCTCAACTTCCTTCCTTACAAACCTTTTGAAAAGTAACATATACGGAAAATTTCTAGGCTTGTAACGTCATAAAATGAAGTTACTAGCATTTATGTATTTATCACTGTATTTATGAGAACTAACCACAAGGAAAGCAGTAAATGTATAGTAAAATATAATTTAAAAAAATCAGAATATATGAAAAGACATAGAAGACTTTGCTAAAAGTTCATTGGAAATGACAATCAGCTTTTATTAGATCAGCTTACAAGAAAAATACTGAACTCTCAGGCTGAAACTCTGAATGGGTTTTTTTGTGATACTAATTGATCTCATAACTTACACCACTTTACACTTCCTGTATCTCTTATATTCTTAAATTGCCATGGATAAGCACTACTGCTATACCATCTTATATATCTACATTGAAAAAAATTGTTTCATAACTGAGCAACTTAGTTGGGTGATAGAATATCTTGTTCTTCATCTTACAGCTGTTACACAGAGCAACATCCTTTGCAGCTGCAAATAAGCACACACTCTTCATGTTCCTTTATGTTCTTTAGCAAAAGACCCATACTATGATTCAGTGGATCATGGCTAATTTCATGTGATATAGTTTGATAGTGCTGAGGAATACATAATTATTTGCAAATATAGCAGCTATACAGCTATGATAAAGTCATGAATGCAGGGCTTCTTTATAGAAGAGCTTTCTTCATGGTAAACAAACCCTTTTGTATCAATGAGTTATCAAACAACATCGCAGCTTCTAATCTAATTCAAAACAAATTTCTCTATGGTTCCTGACCCCTTAAACCTCAAATTTCCTAAATTTCTAATGGCACTGAATATAATTATATTCTGATAATGCATTTATTAGCTTGTTGTTGATCACTACTTCAACAAACAAAGTTTTCCTTGAATACCATCAGCACCTGTTCATGATCACTTCTGGTATTCGAGCCACCTAGATTTCAAAGCACATGGAATTTGGTTTTTAGATCAGCTTCTGTCAGTTTGCAGAATAATAATAGCATAAAGCTTTCAAGTAAGCTGTTTCCACATGCATCTGTATTACAAGATCATTCTGCTCTCCAGCATAACTTGAGATACTGCTTTACCATGACATTCTTTGGTACCTGGATTACTTTAATGGTCTCTGAACCCAAAATCTATACAAATATTACTCACAAAACTTTTTAGATGATCCAGAATACATTACTGATTTGTGATGTCTCAGGGTTAATTTTTAGAACTACCCTAAGTATCAAAAAAAATATTTTTTTCTCCACTTATATTTGCTTGGGTGTGTACTCTTGATTGGTCCTTAGCCTTCTACCCTTACTCTAGAAATTCTTATTGCATTGTAGGCACTACAGAAAGAATGCTTTATGAAATGTGTGCTAGTCTTAAAACCTCAAAAACTGTGAAAGAAATAATCACATTTAAAACCAAACATCTTCCAAATGTTAATAAACAAAGTACTAAAAATATAAACTCTAAGGACCCTCTACTATACGATCATATAGGGTGATTTTTTTTCTTGAATTATAATTACATAAAATTCTAAAACATAAAATATGTTTACACAGGATATTACAGTTTTTAAACAATTCTAAATATGTAATTAAAACATGAAAATGCATGACAATTCACTTGTTAAAATATGAAAAATCCTACCTGTTTGCTTTCTTCCATATCAGATTCGCTGCTAAATTCTTCTGTATTTAAATTTTCAAAATCTGATTCTCCAACTGCAATGGGCACTGTCACAGTGAGGCCTGGGTTGTTTATAAATGACATATAATCATTTTCATCAATTACATATTTTTCCACACTGCTGCCTGTGCCCACACCACTGGTGGTTCCATTCCCGTCTTTCAGATAATTCAGATCTTTGCTTATTTCAACAGCAGTATGATTGGAAATGCAGCTGTCTTTCTTGTTGTTTAGCTCTTCAAGTGCTTTGATTTCCTCTAAAGATTTCTGCTTTCTAACGAAGGCTTTTTGGATGAACTCCTGTATCTTTTTTTTGACATAATCTATTCCCTTCTGGATCCTTGCCACAGCAATCTGGAGATTGTTCATTTCATTATCATCATCTGTAGCAGCAAGGTTGTCTGAACTAAATGAGCTCAGCAGCAAGGCCAGAAATAGGTTCAATACCTAAAAGATGAGAGAATACAGAGGTATAGTAAATATATACATATAAGAAGTGTTAGACTTGGCAATGCTAGGTTAACTGTTGTACTTGATGATCTCAAAAGCCTTTTCCAATTTAAACGATTCTATGGTTCTAAAAAAATTAGTAGAGCAGGTTACTGATCATAAATAACTTTCTAGGGCTCTGCACATTTCTGTTGACAGTGTCAAGACTGCAAGGTCATGGAAAAGACTGGGATACAAACAATTTGAACTCTATTTTATAAAAATTTAAATCATGTTAAAATATGTCACTAAAGAAAGAGAATTATGACAGATAATGAATTATAGGTTTTAAGCATATCAGAATGAACCACAAAGTTCAACGATAAAAGAAACTTAAAAATAAAGTGTAAATAATGCATTCTATTTATAACATTGATTTCTAAGAAGTTCTCACCAATTCAATATTTATCAATTGAAATTTTTAAATTTTGACTTGTCAGCTCAATTTAATATTTTTCTATAAAGGTTTCTTGTACAATTTTGAGTTAGAAGATTTTAAGCGCATTTTTAGGCTGGATGGCCAATCACTCTGTGTTTAGTTTTTTGGGGTTTACACCTAAAAAGCCCCAAAGTTCAGTACTTAAATTCAAGATATTCTAAACAAGACCAGATACAATATACATTATTTTTATTAATTCAGAAGTACAAGTGCTGGAGTTAGCTGTAATGAGAGTACTTCTGAAGAAGCAGCTTTCCAGAAGCTTGTGCAGCATAAGCTGTATTATTTCAAGAGTAGTGAGGAAGACATTTGAATTTAAACAGCACCTCTAAATTAGCTGCAGCACTCCCATGATAAGGTGTTTGATTTGACATTTTGGTGTACTTCTAAATTCCTATACCCGTTGTAAGAGTACTTCAGTGTATAAAAATGAGTGAAAAAAGGAGAAGGGAAATATTGTATGTTTTCACCCCAAATTAGTACATTCAGATTAATTTTTTAATTCTAAACAGAAGTATGACAAACATTTTCATTCCATAGCTCTAAGTCCTGTACACTTGCATTAGAGTTAATGCTCAAAAATGTTCATCACGTACCACTAGGTTTCCAATCACCATGACCAGCATGAAAACAATAAGGCACATGGTTTGGCCAGCAACCTCCATGCAGTCCCACATAGTTTCTATCCATTCTCCACACAGCACTCGGAATACAATCAGGAAAGAGTGGAAGAAGTCATGCATGTGCCAGCGTGGCAGTTCACAGTCACTGGAGATCTTGCAGACACATTCCTTGTAGCTTTTCCCAAAGAGCTGCATCCCAACCACAGCGAAAATGAACACAATGATGGCCAGCACCAGGGTCAGATTGCCCAGAGCCCCCACTGAGTTGCCAATAATCTTAATCAGCATATTTAGAGTTGGCCAAGATTTTGCCAATTTGAAAACTCGAAGCTGCAAAACAAAAATGCAGAGGAATCATTAGTGTTAGTTATGAAACAGAAGCTAGGATCAAGTTGTTTAGTAGAGTGTATCAATTTCTGTAGATTAATTTGTTCTTCAGTAGGAAAATACTATTATTTTAATGGAAAGCAGCGAACATGAAGTATTTGTCAAAAATGCATTGTTCAGCATTTCTTTCAAGTGATGCACATAGTAAAAAAATCTAAATTTGTGTTTGTATGACATCATTTTATTTTAATATTTTTAAACATCTACTTAGAGATGATTGATGAACAATTCTTCAAGACATTTTAGAATTTCATACTCTTTTCATCACCTTCACCAAACACTTTTTGCTGGTTTGGTTGCACATTTTCCTGAGCACTGCATTAAGCTTTTCATGCTTAGTTAGAGGACAATTTTTTAAGCAAAAAGTTGATGCTGATATTGTGATGTCCACTCAAATCATAAACACTAACTTAAAAACAATATTCGTGACCCAAACTATGTTATGTGAAGCTGGTTACCATTGCAAGTAGTGCTAATAAAATAAGTCACTGCTTCCTATTCTATATATTAGGAGATAACCTAGGTTTCCAAGTCATGTGATAACTACTGGTAATAAGGACTTTCAAATCATGAATCCCGTGCCTCTAGAAAACATCTATAAATTAGTGTACAATACTAATTGATATTAAAAATAAATTTTTAGTAGAAACTTAATAATATTTAAACATAAATGTTATCATAATCAGCTTTTTGACTCTTTGTTATATACAATGGAGTTACCAGAAGTTTTTTGTTGCTGCCCATTGAAATAAATGTGTAGAGAGGGTCTGCTTAGGGTCTTTACAAGTAACACAAAGCAATGTTCACAATATAAAGACAAAAAATGTCATGATACTTTATGCTGGTGACAATATGTATGTTTTTACAGATATTTAGCTCTAATGATTCTTAATGAAATCAGTGTAATGAAAATGTACAAAATTTTTAAAAGATAGCAGTTAGGGTGGCAAAGGATATCTGTAGGATAGAAGATCAATAGAATAATTTTGATACCAAAAGATATTGAAGGATATCAGTCGACAAACACCTTATCAAACATGACTTGCAAATTAGGCATATAGGAAAAATAATGACAGCTACTGAAGTTTACAATATATATTTAAATATAATTAAATATTTTAATTGTTACAGGCACTAGCACTTTTTTTTTATTATTTTGAGTGAGACGATTGCATGCAAATATTTAATTGTCAAGGTATTTACCAATCTGAATGACCGAAGAACAGATAATCCTTCAACATTTGCCAGACCAAGCTCCATTAAACTAAGGCTAACGATAATACCATCAAAAATATTCCAGCCTTCTTGGAAATAATAATAAGGGTCCATGGCAATTATCTTTAGTACCATTTCTGCTGTGAATATTCCAGTGAATACCTAAAACAAAATGTAATTAATTAATTGAGTTGTTAGGAGAAATTTATATACCTGAGTAAATTGCTTTATGCAACTCGCATTCTCATACCTGTTACTATAAAGAACAGCTGATTGCTATCTCTAAATGGCATTTAAGTATTTCTAAACTCTGAAAACTAATTACTAAATCAGGACACATATAGTAGGACAGAGGTTTGATAAACATACAAAAAGCTATTGACCAGTCAGCAGCTCAGCTCCAGCTCAGATTTGACTGTGTGTGCTGGACCATCCATGCAGCAAATGATGTGATGTGATCTGGTGTTTTCAGTCCCATTTTAAGAGGATAGTCCCAGTAAAGTAAAAGAAGGTTTGACAGCAATTTTTTTCCTAGCTCACAGTCTAAATAGAAGCGTTAGAAGATACTCTCTAATGTCTGACTCTCTAAGGACAGACTCTCTATGGTCTGTCTTGTAGGAGAGAGTTGAGGAGTTTGGGTGGAATAGACAGGAGAATTTGGAGTTTCTTGTACTGGGCTTTTTGTAAGGATATAGAGGTTTCACACACAGCTACCATGCTGTGTGACAGCTACTTCCTTTTGTGAAAAAGAACTTCAGGATAATAATGTTATTTGAAATATCTGGAAGTGCCAAATATGAAATTATCAATGCTTCTTAGTGTTTTAAGTCCAGAACGTAACTCAACAATCTTGCAATGAGTAGTGATCAGTAGTTCATGCAGCATAATAAAGATGTTTTGGAGCATGATGTAAAACCATAAAAACATATGAATATTCTGTACAACAATCAAAAGATATCCTATATCAAGTCTACTAACGTACACCAATGTACTCTGCTATTGCCCTGCGAGAGTTCTTTACCTGGCTTGTTCTCAGTCCTACTACAAAGTTTTATGGTAGCAAAGCTAACTTTTTACAGCACTATATAACTACACTCATAATTACCTATTAGTTTAAGAGGATTAGGAGGTGGATATAACGCTGCAGAAACATTCACCATTGCCCAAGAGTAAATTTTAAAGTGTATACTTTTAACAAACTAGAGCTATAGCCAGAAACATTATACTATTAAATTGATATATAAGAGATGTTTCTGTATTATCAGAAGAATGTAACAGGTATTGCTATATGTGGTAAAAAGAACACAACAAAGAAAATTATTCTTGACAAAACTCTCATATTTGTCAAAATAATTGAAAAAAAAAAGCCATGAAAAACATTTCATTTCAAGATATTTCCTATTCCACCCACAAACTACTTTTTCTTCAGCATAACCACATCCTTAAATACAGAAATACACTTTAACAGAAGTAAACGCAAGTTTTCTTATAATTAGGAATTTGAACACTGAATGAATTCAGTACTATGGAAAATTAATCATTGCATTTTAGAACTACTTCTTCAGTCAGATTTGTTGTATTTAATTTATTGTCAAACACTGTGATGTCACAAGCAAAGAGTAAATTAACATAATTTGAATGGAAAGCACAAAATTAAGGTTAATAGATTAATACAGCAAGGAACAGAGAATTTAATTGAAACCAGCAGGAACAGTATTCAATGCACATATATAGTCCTAATTAAGGATACCGAATTGTTACAAAGGTAGTTAAAAATATGCTAGCTTAGAGTAAAAAGAAAAAATATGAGATGGGAAAAAGCAGAAGACCTTGTAAAAATAAATAATTGGAAAGAAACAATTTTACCAATATGACAGACCAACATTTTAAACTACAATATTCTGTAATCTGTCATGAACATAAGAATATGGTGCAGTTAGATCTTCGTCCAGGAGAAAGGAAACTGTAGTGCACACAAGAACACACAGGTAGTAAGTTCAATTTTAGTTCTATTTTTAAAAAACGTCATAGAAGGATGTATTGCTAGTAATATGAGGAAAGTGTTTAGACTTTAAAACATTCTCTGACTGAGAAATCTATTAGTGTTCCATTTAAACATTAGCTGGCTTTTCAAAACTAATCTTTTTGAGTGATTAGTTCAGAACACTTGCTTGGTTTTGATTTTCAGGACTGCATGCTTTGTGAGTCAATCCAGACCTCTCCTATGTAAACTACTGGTAGTTACATGAGCTGACAAAAACTTAAAATGTATGAATCTGCCTCTGAAATAAACACTTGCAAGGTTCAACCCTCTGCTTCCTCAACACTAGAAGCAAATGGAGAGAAACAGATAAGAACATGTAAGTGTTATGTTACATTCAGGTATCTGCTGAGAAAAGGAATTACATGTAACCCTAAATCTCTGGATCGGGTTAAAAATGGGAAAGGCATCACCAGTAAACTCAGAGATAAAATATGCCTTTTTTTTAGAGATTAAATAGTAATCTTCTCATTTATTAAGTATTTTTAGTTACCTAAAGTGGCAAGGACTTACTGGTAGCAAGAAATATGCCTTTTTTTTTGAAAAGTACTTTCATGGTAGTGTGACAAAAAAATTCTAAGAGAAATTCTGACATCTGAATATTTAATTTTGTACAGAAGAAAAATATTTTCTGTTATGGAATATCAGTACCATAATAAAAATTACATAATCTACCTTAACATTTTAAAGAAAAAACCCAAGGTAGAAATCAAGAAATTTGGCATTCCAGTGAAGACTGTACTTCCATACATATTCAGTTATTTCATTATAGTAGTTACAAAACAGATTCCTGAAGGTTAAAGGCCAGGAAAAATTGCTTTACCTGTGAAAATCATATATATAATTTCTAAACCAATTATTAAAAAAATTGTAGAATAAATTTAAAAGGAATTTATACATTTCTTCTTTTAGAAAAGGGTATTTACACCAAGTAGTGCATGACAAACCACTTACCAGGTTCCCCACAGAAAGGACACTGCTAAACTGTTCTGTCATTGGGTAATGTTCCATGGCCATAAACAAGGTGTTTAAAACAATGCAAATAGTTATAGCAAGATCAACAAATGGATCCATCACAACTAAATTGACGATGTGCTTTACTTTTAACCACGGACTCCAGCAATCCCAGATCAAGAAAGTATTTGCAAATCTGTACCAGCACGGTGGGCATTTCTGTCTGGATTCTTCAAGCTCTGAAAGAAAATAGAAAAAATGAATATTCCAATTGTATCCTCTGGAAGTTCTTGTTTAAAATATGGAAAAAGATTGTGCCATTCAAATAAACAGATCTTACTAACATAGGTGTTCTCTCACTTATGTTTAGCCACCTAAAAGTGAAGTACATTCACTAAAGGGTGAATCATCTCAATATCTGCCTAAAGAGAGAAATGTGTTTGTCTTTCCCATGACAGTAGGGAGAATCTAGACATTTAGTTTAGGTTACTTGACTTGCTTACAGCAGATATCTTAATTTTGGATATTAAAAGTTAACATGACTCACTCATCAGAGAGCTGATGTATATAATTAATATAAGCTTCATAAAAGATTAACATTTTTGTGTTAAGTGTATGAGGACATATTTTGATTTCAAATACTAAAAGTGTTATATTTGCTACTACACTGAACCACTACAATATCAGAGAAATGATTTGGTGTGCATATCTATCATTTCTTATTTGAATCAATATTTTTAATATACTGAATGCCTATTTTCTTATTTTAATTAGTATTAGCAGAACAACTCTGTTGAGCAACTGCAGAACAACTGCTTTCAATTAGAATCTTTTCATTTCCATTTCATTGTCAATATTTTCAAAGTTACAGAAGAATATTAACTTCTACTGAGTTAATAATAGCAAGGATGAATATCTAATATGATGGGATGTTTGAGGACAGCCCAGAAGGAAGTTTGATGTTTGCCTAAGTGAGAAATACTTATACTAAAAATATGTAAGATATGGACACAAGTTTTGATAAAATTTCTACACAGTGGCATCAACCCAATTCTGAAATTTCCCATTTTTCAGGCATTCCTTAGAGCACAGAGAGATCTCTATCATCATGAAACTTATGGGTGATTTTGCTAAAATAGCAAGCATGCTGTTTTACAGATTTCCTAATAAGGACTTAGCGCAAAAATCTACATTTTGAGGACCAGTAGATTGAATTTTTGCTTCTAGTATTGTTGTATATGGGTGGAATTACTGGAATTTCAAAGGTCTGTTGTCAGCTTTCAAACTGATAGAAACAAACAAGTTCTAACAGAAAAGGGTATCATAAGTAGCAAAAGACTTCTACAGTCTTTATAAACCATAACAAACATAGTGCTTCTGAAGGAATATATGGATCAGGTGGAATAATCACATTTCAGAACATCTAACTCAGAGTGCTAAAAGTAAGGATACGACTGGGCTTGGACAAAAGAGGCCACTCATACTGGACACTGAGTTGACACACGAAACTCCATTGCTGCACTTGGCAACTTCTGAAGTAGTGGAAACTAGATGTGGTAAGGAGGTCACTATAGGGACAACTTAGTTTATGTTGACATGTTTTTTCTGGTCAGGAGGATGGAAGGACAAACTATTTATCTGGAGGAAGAGTGCAGCACCCTCTAAGGAGACATCCTGCTTACAGAGAGGAGAACCAAGAATTGCACACTGAGAATTAAGAGGTCCCAACAGCTCAAACTTGCTGTAAAGGCAATATAAACCTTATATTTCTGACTACATTTAGTTTGGGATCTATCTGAGAGGAAAAGGCCTTCAGAACTCACTTAAAAATTAAATTTTGATACTGGCTTAATTACACTATAAAGTTTCTTGGTAATTTTCTGTCCATTTAGAGCATGGGTTGAAGCACATCTGCAGGGTTGGTCTGACTATAATAACTGCCACACTTTGCCAGTATCCAGTTGGTAGATCCTTTAAGCTTATAAAATCCTTTAAAGGCATATGTGTGAAAAGTGAACATACTCAGTTTCCATTAAATAAGGAAAAAAATCCCAACATTGTATGATTTTTAATATAGCAAGTATAATATTTTTTTATCTTTGATGGCTAAGAAAGTTTAAGAAATGCTTAAGAAAGACACTGTGTGCCTTGGCATGAGTTGATTGCAGCTGTTCTTTTTTTCTTTAAAACTATATTTCTCATTCTAATTTCCTATTGCCTATCCTTGGATTTAAGTTTTAAGGGAAATGACTCTTCTAGCACGTCACTGCCTTTATCATGGCAATTCCAGTCTACCTTAATTGATTTTTCATGCAGATGTCTAATGGGAAGAAAATCCCTATATACTCTGTTTGAGTCTGTAGCAATCCCCTAGCTATGATTATTTTATCTCTGTTAGTCCACTCAGTAGAGTAATATTTTGGAAGGTGTCATGAAAAATAAATTGCTAAGCATTTAGAATGCGTAAATTATCTTGGAAATGCTCAAAAGCCTTTTGCATCTGATGTACAGAGATTTCACATGTCCAGTTTTACATTTACAAAGGAAATTATTTAAATAATTTTTCTGTACATGTAGTTAGCAGAAATTCAATGAACTGCCTGTCAGATAAAATGCATCAAGTACCTTCCATTGTATTTGTAAGTATGCTGGCTATGCTCATTGCTCTTTGTCTTGCAGCAGACTCTTCCAGCATTTCCATGGAAATTTGATAAGAACTCAGTCTTCTTTTCCTTATTTCTGTTTCTGTAGTGGTGCCCTGTAAATGAAATACTGAGGAATTATATCATCCTTTTCAACAGCCAATTAACAATTGTAGTGAAAATCAAAATCAGCTTTGTGCAACATACTAAGCTTTTCTTACACACTGAAGGTTTCTGTTCCTGTAGAGATTTCTTTCTTCTTCATTGAGGAACTCACTACTTTGTACATTGCTGTAAATAATCAACTGGAAGACCCAGTATCAATCCAATGTGGGATCAGAGGTAGTTGTCATTTAAATGACTGGCTGAACAAAATTTTTGCTAGGTATCTTTTGATTATTATTATTATTTCCAAAAAAATGCTCAAAATTGAAACCTGGCACCTTAATTTCCCACAGCTAGTCATGTTAAATAATGAAAGAGTGAGTACAGAGAAAATGAACTTTTATTTAAGAAAGTAACCTGGATACAAGAAACATGAATATAATTTTAGGAATTAAGTATATCTACAATACCATTTAATGTATTCCTAACCTGATAAGTGTGGTTGGAAAATTTTACAGAAGAAAAACCCCGCATCTTATTTAATATTTCTTCTACCTAATTCTCACCCACCACAATGCTCATACAGAGTTTGTGATAAATTCTTGCAATGAATTTGCAAGTCCCCTTTGTTTTGTATGGCTTCTAATTATCTTTTCAAAGCAATAATGCTCAACTCTGATTTAAATGTGACTAACATGTCACTACTCTGCATCATATAGGTGTCCTTACAGTTGCTTTGCTTTTCTTCTAGACTGTTACCTAGGGATCTAAGCATAGGAGTGGGATTAAAAAGCTCCTAAATCTTGGTTCCTGCTTTACCACTGATTCTGTGATTCAGAGAAGTCACTTACTCTTTTTCACATTATTCTGTCCCCATTCATGAAAAGGACAAAAAAACTTGCAGAACTCATAAGGGATTTTTAAGTTATTTTAGTGTGAAGGTGAAAAATCATCTTTGAGCATTCACTAGTACTACTTCTTTAGAGAAGACTCCTGAGTTGAATTGCTCATTTCAAGTGAATGTATTTCTGAAACAGAACTATATATGCATAATCGCTGAGGTAATCTGATGGAATTTCTAGTATGAAGGTCTATATCAAGACAGAAAAAAAAAAGATAAATGTGTAATAGAAGTACTGAAAACTCAATACTTATTTATAATGCAAATATTTTGCAGCTTAGATAACAAGCTATTATAGACATCAAAATACCATACTGAATCCATAGTAAAATACTATATATGAAAAGGCTTGTCTTTTTGAAAGTTTGAAAGAACATCTTAGCTTACAGAAGTCTGAAACTGAGACTGCAATGTAATGTAATTGCAAAGGTACATAGGAATTTATGTATTGAAAGTTATGAGAAAAAATTCCTCAAGATAAACTCAGTAAGGAGTATTTCTATTAACTATCATGACAGTAGTAACTGCATTCTGCTTAATTTTACAGATGTTTTCCTGTACATATTTCCAAGCCATAGCCTTAGTTATAAATAGAATCTCTACCTTTGTTGAAGTGAAACTTTATACAAATTGTCAAATTTGTTTTTTTTTCTTTACTGAGGCTCAGAAATAGGAGGTTGAGGACTTATTTTGCTTTATGTTCTGTTATTTAGAAACTATTCCAAATTATTTCACATTGCTCTAAGAAATTATAAGGAATGCAGAGATAAGGAGTAAGACAAAATTCTGTGCCTGAATCAAACTGTAATAATTACTGGTTTACTTATAATTACCTCTGGTATGAGCTGACCAGTGGGTGAAGTTAAAGTTGAAGGTCCTCCAACCAAGGAAACTACTCCATTGCAATCCACAGTGCTGTGCATCTTCCCATTTACTGGAAGGGCTGGTATCATTCTAGATGACACACTTGCCTGACTAACGTTACTGTTGCGCCGTTCTCCATGTCGATTTGGAACAAAGAGAGAATCTCTTCTGCTCTCATTGTCTTCAAGAGTGCTGTGCTCATCATCAGCAAAGTCATTTTCAGATCCTACATCCTTTGCATGACCTCTGAAACTGAAAATGCTCGTTTTGCTGTTGCGCCTTGGTGAGAACAGAGAACCACGAATGCTTAACAAAGACTGTAAAAGATTTAAAACAAACCAAACAAAACAGCATTAGAACTGAAGTTGTAAGTTCTTGGCTTTTCAAAGAATAGTTACAGTGCTGGAGGAAGGATAGTAAATTTTTTTCCATAGTATAAGTGTGTCCATTAGGTGAACGTGCTCATTGGGGACCTGAAGTAGACGGGCATTTACCCTAATATAGCAGGACTGAGGAAAAGTTGTGCAGAAGATATAAGTAAGGTTGAACAGTTTTGAGTGAAGAAGGTGCACTAAACTGGTATGGACCCACGATTGTGCTGGAGGCAGTTTTCAACAGCACTATTAAGGATTTGCAGATATTTGTTTTTTACTCCCTGGATTCCTAGGGATAACAACTAATAATGCTCACTCATCATTGAAGTGATCTTCAGTTTGGCATTAAATTTAGTCTAACCTGATGTAAAGAACTTGACTGACCTCTTCACAATAGGCTCAGTAGTGTGGGAACAGCAGTTCTTCTCCCTTACTACATATTTTATTAACAGCCTTCATGAATAAATAAAATGAGTACTAATTGTGGAGAAAAGAAACCTTGTATTCAGCTTTCTTCAATTCTGCATTGAATGCAAATTCTGCATTCAATTCTACAAATTTTCACATCTTGGTACATCAAAAACCCGGTTTGAGATGATTCTCAATTTTTCACTAGTTTTGCAGGTGGAAAATGTTCATACATAATAGCAGTGGGTTTTATCCCAGGATAATTAAAGTGAAAGTGAAAATGGCCCTGAAGTGTATAAACCTATGTTAATACTGTGAAAACCAAACTTGGAATATATAGATATATCAATCCATATGTATCTCTGTATATGCATAGTCAGATGTATAAATTCACACATAATATGTGTGCTGAACTAGTAGCACTGTCTGTTATAAGGCCTAACAGGTCTTTACCATTATGAGATATATTTTTTTCTGCTCTTACAGCTATACCAAATTTTAATATTTAGGGATGAAATTTTCTATGCTGGCTGTCAGCCCCAGGCTGAGTTACTTGAAGAATATCAGCCAAATGGTTTTGTTAACCCACTTATGTAAACTTGGCTGGAGAAAAAGTGCTGTTTTGCTTATACTGAAAGATAATTTTATCCAAAAAAAAGCTCTAGCTTCTACAGAGTATGACATTGAATTTTGACAAAGCAGTGAACTAATTACTACACCCTTTTTACATTTCTTTGTAAATGTATCTGGCCAACCTACAGTCCTTCAAAAAAACATGTGCCCACTGGGGTTTCGTACGACTACCAGTGATACCCTTATTCTTTTAGAGAATGTTCCCATGGCTGCTAGGTTTTATTTGCAGGCCAATCTTTCCAGTATGTGTTACCATGTTCTGAGCACAGCTAATTGCATCAGCCCCCTCAGGGATATGGGAGGAGTGATGCCTGCTCTGCAAGTCTCTGCTGCATTGAGACAAAAGATATAAGCTGAAATGGCTATAATTTTAACACATGTAGAGGCAGAAATATATGTATCTACATGCTCTTGGAAAGTAAGGTCTGAAAGGAAGGCTTGACTTTTCTGGCAGGCTGCATCATTCATTTGGAAGTGGAATATTGTGTCAAAGGACAAAAACTCTCACAGGGGCCAACTGAGCAGATTATCTCCTCTTACCATTCTGCCTCATTGTTTCATGCTCTGGACCCTGTCTCACCAGTGAGATACTGCATAGCTAACAAGACAAATGAGCTCTTCCTTTACTAATGCTACTGTTTGCAATTCTTTCATTCTTGTGGCACCTCAGTTTTAGTTATATGCCGGCAACTTTTGCCCCAAAGCATTGTTACAACTGCAAAAACAATCATCAAGAGAGTCTTTAATTAATAAATTATCCTCAACATGGGTGATACAGGTAGGCAAATGTCATCTCAGACCACACATTATCATTTTGAAGAGATGCATTTTGAGTGATTTTTTTCTACAAATGCCATAACTGTGTGCAGCCTTGAAATAAGCAAAGGTATCTCAGAATCACAAAATCATTTAGGTTGGAAAAGACCTCCAAGATCATCAAGTCCAACCTTTGACCGATCACCACCTTATCAACTAGACCATGGCACTAAGTGCCACATGCAGTCATTTCTTGAACACCTCAAGGGATGGTGACTCCACCATCTTCCTGGGCAGTCCATTCCAATATCTAACAATCCTTTCTATGAAGAAATTCCTCCTGATGTCCCACCTGAATCTCCCCTGGCACAGCTTGAAGCTATGTCCTCTTGTCCCGTTGCTGGTTGCCTGGGAGAAGAGGCTGACCCCCACCCGGCTACAACCTCCTTTCAGTGAGTTGTAGAGAGTGATGAGGTCTCCCCTGAGCCTCCTTTTCTCCAGGGTAAACAACCCCACCTCCCTCAGCCTCTCCCCATATCATTCACTCTCTAGACCTTCACCAACTCCATTGCCTTTCTCTGTACACATTCCAGCACCTCCATGTCTGCCTTGAAGAGAGGGGCCCAGAAGTGGACGCACAAGGTGCAGCCTCACCAGTACTAAGTACAGAGGAAGTATCCTTAAGTGGTAGAAGAGATCCTTTGATTTATGGGAGTAGAGCTTTGAAGTTTGGACTAAATGATTTCCAGAGGTCCTTCATAAACTACTTTTTTTCTACAACTGCAATGATTCTCCATAATGTATAATGAATTTCTAATGATAAAGAATGGTTTGACTAAATTCTTATAAATACAAGCCCAAACAATCCTTATGTAGTTCATCTTTATTGTGGAGTACTAGCACTACTTCTCTCATTATCTATCTGTTAAAGAAGCTAATTAAGGAAAATAATAGAAACTAATGGTTATGTGGGATTTCCTATGCAGGGTATTTTGATGTTGTAGTCTGCTAAAAAGCCCACATATCTATATACTTTTGAAATGGATGCAGAACAGAGAACCTATGGTTGATTAATGCAAATATATGAATACTAACCAAAGAGTCTTTGATACTTTCTCCAGTCTATGAGATACATCTTCAGAAATACGTTTTCAGAAATGTGTTAATTAAGTTTACAATTGTTCTTGGTACATTCTTTTTATACCTGTGCTAATAGAATGGGTCAAACCATCTCAAACTGTAACACTGGGAATGGTACTACCACTGGTTTTTTCCCTTCACTCACCAGTTACATAACTTTCACCATATAAAGCTGCTGTAAAGTCCATGAAAATGAGGGTGCTGTACCTGGTGAGGAGATGTGAGCCTTTTTTCATATGTCAGTTGACTTCCTTCTGTGGAGAAGCGGAAACTTTTTCTTCTGATACTGTCTTCTGACTCGGACTTGGGGAATTTATCGCTATCTCCTTTGTCCTCTGCTTCAGACATTTCTCTCTGTCTTCTTTTCTTCCTTCTGTTTCTTCTTTCTTTAGCACTCTTTGAGCTCAACTTTGATGCTTCTGAAGAGCTTTCCAAGAGTTCTCCCAATCCCCCTACACCACTGAAATCTCTTGATGCAACTGATGCCGCTGCTACTGCTGCTGTTGTCTGTCAGGTTACAAAGCAAGGTATTAGCAGGGCAAAAAAAAAGAATAATTTTATAGTCTTTTATCAACTTTTTTTTATTATCACTGTGATAATAATGTTCTTTGTACACTCTTAATTATGTAAGTATCCAAATCCAAACAAATTAAACTGAAGATAAAATACTGAGTTGTAAAGCTCCTCATTGTTAGCAGCATCAGCTACTTGAAGCACTGACTTCAGCAGAACAACAGCCACACTATTCATTAAAGAATTGTTGCACATGACACTGGTCTAAAATAAAAGTAGCCAGAAAAGTATAAACATAGTGCTTTTTCATCTATTTCAGAACTGCTATTCCATTTGGTCTTGAGAAAAGCCCCAGAACATGCTCTAACTCAGTTAATGCCTTCTGAGTTCTTACAGAGAAAACTAATGCCTAGCATTCACTACATCAGTTAATGTATCATAATCCAACTACAGCCTACAAGTAGTTGGATCCAGCCTTTCTTCACTGTCTTTATAGCAAGGACACTCCCCTTTCTTTCCCTCTACCTTCACTGGGAACAGCCACACTCTCCAGACATATCTTCAAGCCCTGCCTTCCTCCCACATTTCCCATGGTATCAGTGCTCCATGTCTTTGTTATAGATATGCAAAGATACATTTATTGTCTGTTGGTGCTGCAGCCAGAGATAAGAAAACACTGAGGTTTTTTCTCTAATGGAAAAGAGTAGGATTATTTACTGGAGCAAAGAGTCACCCCAAAACTCAGGACCAGTATCTTTAGCTACAGCACTCAGCCTATTTGGTTTGCTTCATTAGGGAAACAGGTTCATTCAGTCATCAAAAAAGGAAGAATTGAGAGTATGTTCAGTGATGTTCCTAGAAAGAACTGTGGGAGATTCTATGAAATTCTGCAGTGGAAAACACATTTGGGAAGGTAATAGATTGCTGTGAGCTTACAAAAAATGGTGGTTTGATAAATGGCAAGAGACTAGGGTTATATAACAAAGGTAACTAGTAATTATCCGGCAAAACATTATATTCAATGCCGAGTATTTCAGGAATGATGACATACCTCTCTACAGGGGGAAAGGGTAGTTTGAAAGCTCATAGTAAGAATTAATGTCTTTCTTTGCCACAATATACATCCCATGCTATACAAGTTGATTCGATACAGACTTTTTCTGCTAAAAGGAGCATTAAAAGGATTCTGAAGTGTTTATAAATTAAAAAAGTGATACTGCAAGTTTTGTCATACTGGTTCACACAATATCATCCTTCAAAGACTAACAGAAACAAAGGCAGCAGATGCTGAGTCATCACCCATCTACTTCATAATAGTAACAGCAAAGGTCAAACAAGTGGAGCAATCCAAAGATCACTGTGATGACTTAATTTTGTGGATGAATGGGTTCAGTGTCCAGGGGGGTGAAGAGATGGGTCCCAAATTCATTTCTCATTCAACAGCTCAGTGATCCACCTTGTAATGGCTACTTTCTGCTAATATTTTCACAAACAAAAAAGATCCTGACTGTAATAATGCTTTACTTATAATGAATTTATTGGTCATTCATTTTAAAAAATGTGACTTTCCAGAGTCTTTATCCAACCTGCCTTATAGTCTCTGTTTCATATTCTGTTCTTTCTGATTCTGAATCAGTTTCATCTGTCCCAATTCTCAAACATACAGACATCTAGATGAGCCTCGTGATATCTTTTTATATAATCTGATTTAGTGCCTTTAATGGATTAAAATAACAGATTTAAGAAAAACCCAACAACATACTCTTTGCTGACATTTAACAGTTTAAAATTTAAATAGTACCAAAAATATAGTTTCATAGAAGATTCTAATTTGCTTGCATTTTATAAACACTGTCCTGTTGAAAATTACTAAATACCCTTTAAAAAGCAATGGAAAGTCAGTTCAGAAATTAGACAGGTGGCCAACTCACAGAGCTGAACTTCTGCATACATTTTACTTTTGGATAAGAAAACCTTTCACAAAAGTATCTACTAAAATGTCTTTTTCTCATAAAACTTTAAATAATTTTCTTCTCTTTTCAAAGAAAACATAGATTACTTTAAAAGAATTATGAAGTAATACCTCTGTTAAAAATATTGCTTGTCTGGTTATGAATATTGCTTGTCTGTTCTAAGGGTATATAAACTGATTTACTTCAGTGTCAGTTACGGATATGTTTAAGTGCCTTCCCGGACAGAAACCTAAAAGAACACTGATTAAAATCCTTCTCTCTAGTTGACGAATATTTGTGAAGAACTACTAAGTACAGCAAGCCTGGCAATTCTCACTCGGATATAAACAAGAAGTAACATTACTAGACTTTTTTCATGCTGTTCATAAGATCTGTAAAATAACAGCCTCATGAATTATCACTACTTATAGTCAGGTTTCTAGAAGGCTCTTATCACATATATTTTACTTTTCCAGTTTTTTGGTGAAGAAAGTATCATTCTTCTCTGTATCATTAGCTTGCTTTTTTTGCTATTTGCTTAGTTCCTGTTTTAATTTCATTGTTTCCACATTTATAACTTGCATGGTAAACAAGACCTTTCTTTTTTTCCGTAATTCACTGCACATTTCATACATGTTCTAATTCATAAAAGATTTTTATCCTTGCCTTAAGAACAAGGCTGTTCAGAAAGTACAATTTCCATCACTACCTGAGCTTCTTCTTGTTGCTTCTTGAGTTGCTCCAGCATCTGCTGAAATTCTGCCTCTTTCTGCTCTGCTTCTTCCATGGTTGCTTGATTCTGTTCTTCATAGGCCATGGCAACCACAGCCAGGATCAAGTTGATCAGATAGAAAGAGCCCAGAAAAATCACCAGAACAAAAAATATCATGTATGTCTTCCCAGCAGCACGCAGTGTCTAGGAAGTGGAAAGCCTATGTTATTCCACCACTTATCTTTGTTACTGCAACAGTGTTATGCTTTCAGCTCATGTAAAAATAAGCCTATTTATAAAATTTTGGATGTCACCAACAGTTTACTTGTTATGTCATAACAATTTCTTACCAGCTGATACAGGTTTTCCCAGAAGTCCTGAGTCATTAGCCGAAACAATGACAAAAAAGCCCAGCTGAAGGTGTCAAAACTTGTGTAGCCATAATTGGGGTTTCTACCAGCTTTCACACATATATACCCTTCTGGGCATTGCCTACATGAAAACCAAACAGGAGGTACTTAGTCATAACTTTTATTCCCCTCTAGAACATATTTATTATCTGTTGGAACAATACTCATTATTTTTCCACAAGAAATCCATAAATTACAATTGAATTCATTCAGAAGAAAAACTCCTAAGAAACTAACTAATAACAGCGTAAATGAAAGATACCCTTTCCATCCATTCACTGGTTGAAATGATCTAAATATTAAACTTCTCCTCGGTCACGTTTTGCAAATAGAATCTTTATTCCAAATGAATCAATTCTGAGCAGAAATAATTGCTAATAGGTTGTTAAGGTTACAGGCAGATTAAACAATACTATATAGCTAAATCCAATTGTACTATTAGGGATCTCCCTATCTGATATATATATATATGCTGATATATACATTTTTAGAAAGCCTCTTCACTGTTGCCAGCCAGATATCCAAGTTCAGCTGACAATTCTAAGGTCATAAGTGGGCACATGTGAATGGCAGAATTTGCCAGTAATGGAAGAATTTGGCTTGCAGAAAAAGATTCAGTCTTTAAATGTGAAGTCACTGTTGTGCTTCCTTAATATTTTGCAGGCTCTCTTTCTTAGTTCTAACTTTTGCTTTCCTCCTACTTTTTTTTAAATCAGAAAATCACCAAAATAGACTTTACAAGAGTTCAAATTTTATCATTAACATCAACATCATTTTCCAATTAAGCAGGAAAAAAGGCTGTTAATTAGTATTTTGTTTAGACAGAGAGTAAAATATTTTTACTTAAGCAAGAAATTCTTGCTTAGCAGCAAAACTCCATAAGTTCTATAACCCTGCTAAATATGGAGTTGCAACTAGGTTTTGTGTTATTGTTTTTTCTACAGAGGATAACAGAGAATTTTTGAAAGGGTCTTACCCTGCATCAGAGCTATTACCACAAAGTAGGGCATCTCTTTGTCCTTCCAAAATGTAAAAATGAGCTGTGTAGAAAGCATTAGAAATATATATGAATAAATCAAATAAATCTGAAATTGCTACAAAGTAAAATAAAAACAAATTGTGTTAAAGTGTCTAGCTGCTGATTACTTTGTATCTTGTTTAGAAACCTCTCTGGCTATTGTACATTTTATTGTATGTATTTCATCTCTGTCAGTCAATGACTGTAAGCAATTCTACATAAAGCAGAAATATAAACTACAGAATGTTCTTCGATCAAAAATAGCTACATATTTTAGCCACAAATGTATTAAAAAGTTATATCAGATATTCTTACTTTCATCCTCAATGTAATCCTTCCAGTTAAATGTGCTCACTGTCATATTAACAAATGTACCATTTTCATTCATTGTGCTGTTAAAGTAGGAAATAATGCTTATTTCAAAAGTAGAATTGTCTGGAGGCCACTGCAGGCATTTATTCCTCAAGTTGCCCATGAACAGCTGCAGCCCTATCAGTGCAAATACACTCAGACAAAACACTGTCAGGATCATCACATCTGAGAGCTTCTTCACAGACTGAATTAGGGCTCCCACAATAGTCTTCAGGCCTGCAAAGAAAAAAGATCCATAAAATTATCAAAGAGTATCTTTGCCCTTCCCATATAACTAAGTTGGCATGCAGACACTTAAATCTTTTATTTTTCAAAAAGTAAAGCTTCATGAGCAGCCTCAGAGCTTGTGAAGATGAATGAAAGAAAAAGATTCCTTTTTATGAATAGGCAACATACATATATTCCAATAAACCAAATATATAATGTTATTCTCAAGCAGGAAATTTTATCAATCATGCTTTCCTATTATAGATTTGATTACATTTCTTAATTTTTCCCTGCATTTAATATTCTGCCAATAATTCAATTTCTAGTTAATATTAAACATGACTTCACAACAGTATGAAGATAGCATGAAACAGAATTGCAAGTAACTTTGAGGAAAAACTCATTTGCATTTGATAAATTTTCCTGTGCATCATTTATTTCCTTTTTGGTAGCTTTTGTTGTTTTTACTTCATTTTCTCTAAGACTAATGACAATTTTAAGTGGCAAAATAAAGGAAAAAATTCAAAACCAAGAAAGCCAGAGCACTAAAGCTTTTGTAATGTAGAGGCAAGTTTTCATAATAAAATGCAGAAAAAACAAAGCAAAATAACCCATAGGCCTCATATTTTATGTTTCATGCAAGCATCTGTTAAACTCAAAGGCTGATTTTGCAAAATAAAAGAAGCTAACGCTGAAAAGGCAAAGAATCATAATCTAGGTTTATGATCCATGCCTTTTGCTTTTTTCTTTTTTTTGGCAACATGAGCAGCAAACAGCAAGACTTATGCTCAAAGGAAGTGAATTCGACTTCAATGGAACAAAAGTCAGCCTCGGTGTTTAACCTCGCTCTCACCTGGAATGACTGATATTGTTTTCAAAGCTCGGAGAACTCTGAATGTTCTCAACGCTGAGACATTGCCCAGGTCCACAAACTCTGTCACATATCTGTAATAGGGGAGTTCACACACAAACACAATGACAGCACACAAATAACAGTTGGAGATACGAGGGGCCTAACACCTTACACCAACTTCTTCTTACCTGGAATTACAGAAATAGTTTTCAAAGCTCTCAATACTCTGAAAGTTCGAAGAGCTGAAACATTGCCTAGGTTTACAAATTCTGTTACATACCTGTAGGATTAAATCACAGTTATTCAGAATTGAGGCAGAGCTTATACTAATTATGTGGGTCTTCAAAACCTCTGTGGCAATACTAGCAATCATACTTCAAAATTTACCTGTCTCTTCAGTACATCTCACTTTAATAATTATTTCCCTCAATTTTTCTTAAATGTCATTGAAGTGAAACTCACTGATCTGTATTAGAACAGCTAATTAAACTAACTAGCTTGTAATGGGATGGTGACATGAAGTCAAAGGGATGGCTTCCTTTCTGGTGAGCAGAAAAATGTAGGACATGAAATTAGTGTCCCTCTAGTAATTACACTAGTGGCTGACACTCTGTGTCAGCTCCTGCTGTATTTTACTTTGATTTGTGCATACTAAAATGTGTGATACAATGTCTAAACTTCAGAGGTTGCAGAAATTAAGTGTTTAAATATATACATTTATTAGAATAATATTTACCACTAATTTCATGCCCTAAAAGCTTAAAAAGTTCTTGAACCACTTACGCCATTAAAATGACACTGAAGTCAAGCCAGTTCCATGGGTCTCGCAGAAAAGTAAAACCTTCTAAGCAGAAGCCCCTTGCAAGAATTTTGATAAGTGATTCAAAGGTATAAATTCCAGTGAAAGTGTACCTGAAAATCATCAAAGCAGGAATAATGGATTTTGCATACTTATAGACAGTGCCATTTAGCAAAGATGACTTACAAGAAAAGTATTTAGAAGTGAAAGGAGTAAATCGTTAACTTCACTTGCCCTAAACATTGTAGAACATATTTGCTACTCATTTCATGTGCTTGAAAATAATTTCAGACTCTAGTATTTATAAATACATTTCAGGCTTTGATATTTATATGTACATTCTCTGGCACTAACAGGGTTGCCTCTTTGCTTGCACACATAAATCAGGTAGATGTCTAAGTGTTACAAAAAATGAAGAATTTTTTTGGTGTCAAAATCAGAGTTTTGTGAAAATCAGTTCTGGATAATAACTATACTCATGTCTATATTACATGTTTATTTCATAAATAATCATTAAATATAAGAAAGCATGCTCAGACTGTTATTCTTGAATACTTGGAGCATGATTACCAGTTTACCTGTGTGGGAACAACCATTCATTTAACAACATAGAACAGTCAGTTATAACCAGCATAATGCAGGCACTTCCTGAGACCCACATGGATCTGTGTGGACCTTCAGAATAAAACAACTCTACCTACTTACAGACCATACTGCTCTCTTTTCAGACTCTCAGCAACTCTTAACAAGCCATAGTCACTGCTGAGCATACTGGGAATGGGTTAATAGTAGTGGTTTCTAAACACAGCATTCAGAGTAAGGCTCATTAATGCAATGAAATAAATAAATAAAAATCAATAATGGCTATTTGAGAACAGGAGGGAATGAAAGAAACAAGTGGTTAGAACCACGTTTTTCATGAGTAGTATTATTTAAAACAAAAACATAAGGGCTTTGAGCAAGCTGGCCCTGTGGAAGGTGTCCCTGCCCACAGCAGGGGGTTGGAACCAGATGATCTTCAAGGTCCCTTCCAACCAAAACCCTTCTATGATTCTATGATTCTACAATATTTCAGAGGAAAACACCTATCTGTATTTATAACATGCATTTATAACCATGAACAAGAAAAAGATACTTTGATGTTTCCTTACTTCCATCAGCTCTTTGTTTCTCCTTCATAGATAAGGCCCTTTCCTCAGCCGTTTGAGTTTGTTGTGTTTGAGGGTTGTGTGTGCTTGCTATAGCAGAGACTTATGAGTTCACATCAGTGAGCCACAATAAATGTCCCACTGTGATAAGATCATGGATACTCAAGCAAAATATGGCTGACCTCACCAATGGCATGCAACGATTTTACATGCACATTTGTAGTTCTGGAGTTCCTTTCCCAATTTACAGCTCAGAATATCCAAGGACAAGAGCTTCTGTTCATATTTCACAGTAGAAGTTCAGATACTCCTCAGACATAATTTTAAAGAACAAGGTATTACACTTAAACCCTTTAAGTTATTCACGAGGAAACCAGAAAGATATTGATGATCTCATGGAATCTGATTCTTCATGACTCTGGACAAGCCCATTCTGGCATGTAACTTTTCATAAATGCCTCTTGTTTGGAGTCACACCAAAACAAAGATGAAAAAAAAAAAGAAGTAAAAATGTTTAACTTACTCTACATTCTTTGTCCAGTCTGGAGGGTTACTCATGGTCATAAATACACAGTTGGTCAAAATAGTGCACATGATAAGCATGCTGAATAATGTAGGTTATAGTCAAGGCATGTAAGTCAAAAAAGCATAACAGTTTTATAACACTGATATAAAGTAAAATTACTAGGTGTACAGAAATGTATACAAATAACTTGACATTGTAATTAACATTTGAAAATAAAGTTTTGCACATAATTTTATCTGTTTTAAATGGTATGCCATCTGGCATGTTATGGTGCACTTCTATAAAACAATGCATTACTTTTGTAATTATAGCAGGTTTAGGTTTTAAATGAAACCTAAACACATCCTTAAGTCCATAAAATATGATATGACTACCCAAATGTAATTACTCATTGAAGACAGGGGGATCATTCTAAAAGATCTTTAGTCAGAGGTTGGTTGTTTAAGCCCAAGTTTTCCTTTGGACGTGATTGAAATGTATTTGAAAATACTGTTCTTTATCCTGAATTTTTTATAGGACACCTACCCCAATGCTGAAAATACAATGCTGAAAAAGCAGCTCTTTACACATGCTCTTTTGTCCTTGCTAAGTGAGTCTAGTTCATGAATAGTACTACTGGTCTTGGTAAAAGTGTGACCTTAGATATGTTCAAGTGCAATGGTTTGTTACTAATTTGGCCTTAGCTGCAGGGCTCAGTATGGCATCAGGTCTCCTTTTAGATATAAAGCCTGATATTTAAACTCTGACAGCTTTAGGTGGTTCAGTAGAGAATTCTCTTGGCAAAGAATGAAGATCATGCTGTAATTCATGTGTAATATTGCTCCTTTTTTAAGTGTGAACAGCTTATATTTATTTAGCATAGTACACCCCCATGGACACAATTTGTATATCCACATGAAAAGCATTATTTCAGTCATTAAATGGTTTTAAATGGCAAATCTTAAATCAACATTAAGAAAAAAGGATATGAATGTACCAAAATCTTGATAGCAATTTTTCTGATAGGATTAAAAGGAGTTAAAATATACAAGGCAGATGTGGCGCTGAATCGGAAAATTGCTTTTCCCTTATTCAATACTATGAAAGTCTGTAAAAAAGAAATATAAAATTAAAATACAGTCTTGACTACATAAATATCTTTACTTCCTAGTAAAATTTCCATTCTCCACCTGAGAGGCACAAGTTCCATTCTACTGTCTACCTGTGGTAGGAAAATAACTGATTTCTATAAATATGGTTAATTAAGCCTTCCACAGCCAAGTCTCCAATTTGCAAAGTTTCCCAGCATGTGGACTGCATTCTGATGATATTAAAATTGGTGGGAACTATAAAAAATGACAGTTTATCAATAATAGCAAAATGCAGCATTTTATCAGTAAAATATTTCTGTTTTATTTCTAATGAAGTCTTTGATTAAAGCAAGTTTCAAATTAATCAAATACATTCTACCTTGTAAGCAAACAAAAACAAAACCAAAATATCAAAAGGGCAATTCTAAATGCCAGTTTGTATTTGTAACGAGTCCTTGACAGAATGATATACACATATATATGGCAACAAGGAGAAATACCTGTTCCTACACAATCAACTATAACTGTAAAATAATCTTGCTTTCATTTTATATTTTAAATACTACCAATATCAATTGCACTTATATTCTAAAAGTATATCTGTGAAAAAAATAAAAAGAATTAATAAATTACCAGCTGGCATAGTTCTGAGCAGTCTGAGACAAACATATATCAGAATTTGGCAACCTATGACAACAAAACTTTTTTTCAAAAAACTGCTGGGTTTGATTCTAACAATATGCTCTCATTTCCCCTATATGTGAGCAGCAAATTTAGCTAGTTATTATCTTTTAAAGTTTGACCTGATAAAGCTGTGGTTTGTGTTCATTTTATTCTGTTCCTGTTGGCAGTCATTGCCTAAGTGTATTTGTGCATGAATGAGGTTTACTTGCATCTCTGGTGCTGCTTGAAATTTCTTCAGGACATAACTATTCTTCATTCCTTTTGCTCTTTGTCGATGGTAATGGCTCTGCTTTGTGTTAACATAATAGAGTCTTTGTTACACTCTCAGCAGAGCTATACAGTATCACTGTTCTCCATGTTGATTTCCGTTCTCTGTAAAAAGCTGGCTGTGATCAGAAAAATGCTGCCCTCTCCACGGCCTTTAGTGCCTATCTGGTCTGTCATCTCTGGCAGGGAAAGCAAACCTCTCCACGATGGGAAAGAAAATAGGTAAAGGAGTGTTGCTGGTGCCTGTTCGCAGAATAACTCAAGGAAATGCTGAGGGTGGCAAAGAATGGACACATACTCACTGGCATTTCTCTCTGCCCTACAGTCCTTCACCCAGCTGGAAATGCTAGAAAGATGTTGCCTGTCCCAAGGTCACTGCTCCAGCAGAGCCTGAAGACAGACTACAATCCACGTATGATTTTCTCTGCACTGACGAGTCAATGATTAAGAGTAGTTTCTGCTCTACACAGGGGGAGAGATGACTAATTCTAGCCCATCATTTATAATATCCATTTGTTTTCTGTTAAGCACAATTAGACTGGTACATAATATAAAGACAAATGTCAGCTGTGACAAAAGATTATATAGTTTACTAATTGCTCTCATAGACTAAGAAGTCCATCAGTAGCCTGAGTTTTTACACTTTTGCTCCAAAAAATCATACTACTTTTTCTGATAAATGGTGGTTAGAAACTATGCTTCAGTATTTCTCAGTTTTCTGATACTTCGCTTGCAGAAGGCTTGTTCAGATAACTTTATCCCTGAACTTATTTATGCAACTTTATTCCTGTTTTTGTTTGTTTGTTTGTTTGTTCTGCTGTTTTTGGTTTGGGTTTTTTGGTTTGGTTTGGTTTGGTTTGTTTGGGGGTTTTTTGTTTTGGGGTTTTTTGCAGTTAGTCCAGAAACTTAGTGCGAACAATTACATTGTAAGTAATAATTTGCATGGAACTGTTGATATAAGCTAAACCATAAACATTAAAATAACCCTTGGCAATGCTTCTTCTCTGAACTTTGATTTCTTTACATTTCCTTAATAATGTTAATATTTGTGCTATCTACAGCACAGTTTATTTAACTTTGGCAACTGTTAAGTTACGCAGTTACATACAGATTCTAATTTATTTTCTGCTTTTTTTCCCTGTTTCCGAATCCATAATTTTTAAACCAGTTTTGCAAACCAAAGGCAACCACAAATTTAGCCACAAAACTGAGAGTATTATGTGCATGATTTTTTTTCCTAACAAACAAAGTAAGTTTCTTTAGACTTTAAAATATTTTATGTCTTGATTGTTTTATAGCTGTTCAATGTCAAGTTTCTTATCTTGATGGCAGCCTGGAATGCTTCTAGCCATCATCAGAGCAACTGTGTCCATTTCTCTGTTTCAGGGAGACAGAAAAAGATAATCCCAAGGACTTATCCTTCTGCATTTTTTAATTTAGGGGTGTTATCCACATCCTGATCTTCCCTCACTCTCCTTACCCACTACACTTTGCAGGTCTATCAGGAACTGAGAGAACATCTTGATACTGCTAAAGGAGCACACAGAAATAAACAGGAATATAGAGGAAAACCTGCTATTCCTGTCATACGTACCTTTCACTAATCACTGCAGGACATAAGATACTTTTAACTATTCCCAGGCTGGACCATTTCAGACCCTGGAGGAGTTCAAAATGGTCTACAACTAATCCTAGCTATGGAGATATACTTGTTTGTTCCCTGTCTTTCTCTTAAGTCAAATAATGGTAGCCTGTTTCCAGGCTGAATGGATCATTGCTACAAGACCAAAAGACACATACTCTACTGCGCATCCTGACTTTTAAAAAGTCAAACCTTTTACTTTAATGGAACTGTTTGAACTACCCTTTCTATATCCAAGTCACTGGCTTGCAGATCATGTGAAAAGTAAGAATCTGTATGACTGTGGAAATTTTAAGGGAAAATGCACCTTTACATTCTTCATGGAGCAGAACTATGCTACTAATGGTCCCGCTGTGTTACAGCCTCACACATATAACTCAGAAACATTGCATTTATCTCACAACATGTAACTCTTTACTCTGCTCTTTATGTAAAAAAATTCTTTAGAACACCAGAAATGTCTTTTTTCAATTCTTTACTCAAAACCCAGATTTTCCATGGTGTCTGCCACAGACTTGTAATTGACAGCTGTCCAACAGAGATCTACCACAGCAATGCCAAGCACCTCAAACAATAGTTTTCACTGTGATAGTTTCATATGAGCCAAGATTTACACAGAGTCTCTAGATGCTACATATATAGAGATAGATATATTTCATACATACATATATGTGTTTACATATGTTATATTGCTATAATAGAAACAAAGAATATGGTTACAGTCCTTTATTTCACTAACTTGTATGGATGCTACCTGGCTATCTACAACTATGCCCATTGCAAAACCATGCTCAGAACATCTCTTGTGTCTTATCCAGTCTTACTGCTATATTGGAATCAGGAAAATTCACTCACATTCTCAAGTTCAGGCAAGATCATGGAAGCTACATCTTCCTTACAATGAAGTAAATTACAAGTTACTCAACAGAATTGAAGCGGTCACAACACTAAAGAGCATAAATCAGTTTGGTTAAATGAAAGGATGTTTCTGTATATTAAGTGGATTGATAGCTCTAACCATCATATTTTGTGATTAAACTTTCCTAGTGTAGGAAATTAAATTCTATTCTGTGCAAAACATTATTCACTCACTTTTTTATTGATATAATATGGGTCCAGGTCTTCCAAAGGTTCAGATACCATTCCTGGAGGTATGTCACCATAAATAAATGGCAGTGTCTTTCCTGCCTCCAAGTCACTGTTTGGTTTTGGACCATTTTCATCATCGTCGTCTGTATGTTCTTGCTTGGGCTTTTTAGCTTTTTCTTCTGCACAACGCTTTTCAATAGCTGCGAGAGAATCTCTAGTAAAATAGCGGAAGCTTTCAGGTCCAGGTGGTGCCAGCAGTGCCTGTGCCATGTTTTCATCCTGCAAATTTAATTACTTTTAGCTTCTTGCATAAGAATGACCTATAAAAGAAAATTAAATAATTTAGTCAAACTAAATTGTACCAATAGAAAAAAACCCCAACATTTGGTCAGAAACTCTTTCCAGGCGTAAATAGAAGCAGCATATTTCAAGGCTGAACAAAAGTTAAAAACTACTGCTCAGAATTCATTTATATATTTTATAAATTATTTTTTGGCTTTTTCCTGCTGATTCAGAAAAAGCACTATTTCTGCCCACAAACACAGCTTTGCCTCTGTCCTTGGACTCTCTCAGATAAAGCAAACTGCTGATACGAGTGTTTTAACAGTATGGCTTTTTTTTCTGTAACACCAAGTGTAAACACATGTTCTGTGAGGTACTCTTGAAAACTGTAAACCTATATTTTACTTCTTAGATTTTATCTTCCCATATTTTTTCAAGTATAAGTAATAAAACTTTACAAATGCAAATACAAATTAAATTAAAAAGAAAGTTTTGCACAACTAGTGCTCTTTAAATGACAGCAACTGAATTATAGGAGGAACAAGCATAATTCTTTCCTACTGACAGTTAACTGTGGTGAAGGCTAATATTAGATACCAAAGGTTAGGTTGCATTTATTGACTGTCTGTGAGCTGTGAATCAAAACCACAGGCCTTTTAAGTAAAAGGAAACAGGATGTACAATCAAGACTATGTGGAAAAAAGTGCTGCTTCTGATTTTTTGCAAGGTAAGTGTTACAGTATTATTTCAGACTGAAAGTAGTTTGAAATCTAAGACTCTGGTTCCCTGTGAATGTCTTTAGTGCCAATGCTGGATGATGCTGCTTTTTCCTGCTCTCTGCACTGAACTCTCCACTGTACAGAAGGTCTCTATATGAAGCCCTGCAGTGCATCAGCTGAAAGTAGTGTTATTTTGTCTCTTCCAAGTCCTTCTGCAGGAGTACCAGTTATTTAAACTGATGCACTGTACAGCACAGCTGTACTGTAGACATGAAGAAAGCTTCTCTCAAGGAATATCCTGGAGAACTATGAGTTAATGTAATGTGCAGAATGAGAGAGATCCTGGAGTGGCTGGAGGTACAGATGCAGTATAAATGGAAAAATAAACTGGAAAGCCAGCAGGCAACCTTATCACAGGTTTCTACGCTGAAACTTCTGCTACTAATTTTTACTTTGTACAAGATGTAAGCCTTTGCTGATCCCTTTTTTTTTTTTTAAATTAATGTAAATCCCAATTATAAGAATCCTAAACTCAAAATTACCCTTTATTTCAGAATTAAAAGAACATTCATTCTCTGGATACAGTCCACAGTCCTTTGATTATTACTTTTGCCCATGCAGGATTAATAAACTAAGAAGATATTAAAAGTTTCCCTTTGGTCTTTCTGAATAATTCATTGCTTTATTTCACACTTTACAGGTCTGTGATTCAACTTCTCAAGCTAGGTGCTTTTTCTATGAAACTAGTCTGAGAAAGTGCATCCAAAAAGAGTCATCAATGGGTCTCTCTTGTCCTTATAGTTCAGTGCATCAGTTTAGGTTGCTTTTCATGTGTTAACAGTTACAGGTATTAATGCTACAACACAATGCATTGCCCTCACTTGAAATAAATGCATTTGTATTGCTAGAATTCCACAAAGAGGCCAAAAAGTAACATAGGAAAGTATTAACAGCCTTGGGGTTTCACTGTATTTCTCAGACAGGCAAACAAAGGTGCTTTAAAAAAGTTTTCCTGACAAGCTGGAAACATTACTTGAGACCTGCCTCCTCTACTCTCTAGCACAGTTATATCTTTCCTGGCTGCTGCTCTTAGAGAAGAAGGGTTTTCCTATACTAAATGTGCCCCAAGCATTTTCGTTCAGATGACGAAGCTTAATAGAACAACACAGAAATAGTATTTGATTAGTGTTGCTATACATGCAGTAATTTAATGGAACAAAACAGAACAAAAGTTGTTCTGTTCCCTGTACCGAGCCCTGAACAAGCCCTTCGCAATCCTTGAATGATGAACCACTCATTTGTTAGTGATAGCTTCCCTCTCCTTCCTTCACTGGTTTTAAAATAATTTTTTATCTGGAAACTAAACTGCCAGGACATGAATGATACTAGGCAGAATTCAGAATAACTTGCATTAAAAAACAATCTTTAAAGAAATAGTCTCAAAAATATGTGTGGTGCAGGCCTCTCAGTAACTTATGCTGCTCAGCAAAGAGTTTCAAGCATTTGAAATACAACTTGGGCCTAGATACCATATGTATAATGGTCTATAATTCAATAAATTTCATTAGGAAAATAAGGTTCCAATTTATTAAAGACACGCTTTTGCCAAATAAATCCATTTAGCTGTAACTGAGCATTGCATTTCATAAATCCTTCTCCAGTTTTCCTTCAGTCACTTCCTTTAAATAATAAGATTGAGCAATAAACAGTATCCATATGTTCTTAATTTTACACATATTTCAGCTAATTATATTATGTCTATGGATAACTTGTTAAACTTTTTTAAAATATAATTCTTGTTAAACCTTTTTTAAAATGTAATTATCTTCTCAACATTTACAGAGAAGATGAGTCAGAAAGTAAGTAAAATATCTGTGCTAACAATGTCAAATTAATTTTTCTGTGTCTCCAAAAAAGCCAGAAGAAGTGGCCTGAAGGTATCTATTTTTGTGGTATTTTAAATAGGGCAAATGGTAAAAGTGAAAGTATCAGTGTAAGTAGCAGGTAGATACTAGGATTATTTATTAAAATCATCAGGTTATCTAACAGGTTATTTGCACTTTGCCTGAAACAGTCCACACACACCTTTCAAAATTTTCAACGTGGAGAAATAGCAAACCTTGAAGTGGTTTTTTTTTTCCCCTTTGGAGAACTGGCATGAGAATTATTTCCCTGCTAAAACCTTGAAAAAGCTGACTACTGAGATTTTGATTCCATTAAAACTGAAACCATTGGTTAGGGTTGGAATAAATGCAAATAATAGCAAATGGAATCTGTAACATGACCAACTATCATAGTTTTCTTCTGCTAATCTTTTATTTGAGAAGCTGTAATTTGGGACTAATATCTTCCTCTGTGCCAAGCCCTGCAATAGCCTCCCAGATGCTAAACCCTGGATTAAAAACTCCCTCTAAATCACTAGTGTTAATAAGACTAGCTGTCTCACATTGAAATAAAGCTATTTGTCCAAATAAAACAGGTGGGGTTCCCATGGTAGGAGAGACAGAAACAACAGGGCTATTGGCACCACCTCAGCATCAGCTGGGGATTACTTTCTCCAGGTTAGAACTAAAAAGTGTAGCTGCTGGCTGCTGATATCACCAGAAAATTACCTCAACTCAAACTATCACTGTCCTCAGGAGGAAAGGGGTACAGAGGGAGCGTAGGGACAGCCTAAAGAGGTAAGTCTTAACTCCGTCTCTTAGTATTTGGGAAGTTGCTCTGCCAAATTCAGATATTGGTTTTCTGGAAGTGAAGATAAGTTACATGTTTAAGTTACTACCCTCTGATCAAATTACAAATCAGGAAATGCTGCCTTCAATTTGTTCTAAAAACAAAAGGATGGGTAAATATTAGTTTGTTGTGGACAAGATCTAAAATGAAATATTTTTATTGACATTTCTCTTGGCATTTGCGCACAGAGACTAATTTCATGAAGGAAAATCAATCCCCTTATCTGCTAAAGTGCTTTGAAATTTTTAAGTTATAGATCATTGTCCTTTCATAGCTGACATTTATCATGTTTTTCCTGGCATATCCCCCCTATTTTTTTACTTCTTTAAAAATATTTGAGTAAGAAACAGAATTTTGAAAAGAAAACAAGACCCAAAATGTCACTGCTGTAGTTCACAGTGGTTCACAGTGGTAAACGCAATGCAAGGCAGATTTATTTGAGATATCTAAAGAGACATCTAGTCAAATCTATCCGTGGATCCTAAGGCAAGGAATCCATGCAAGTTGGCTTCACAAAAGTAGGTATTTCAAGGAAAGGCATGACTTCCTTAAAGCTGAGAACAGCCTCCAGCATTTAGCACCTGGTCAGAACCTGCCCCTTCTTTAAACTGTAATCTACTAATTTAAACTATGGTAGTTTGTGTTTACAGGTCCTCACTGACTAACACGCAGGATTTATTTTCCTTTTTTCCATTCAATTCAACATTTACCATTCATCCATTGTGTCATTTTCTTTAGACTATAATTTATCTGTAGCAATGACTATAATTTTTGTCTGTATTTGTACAGTCAGCCTCAGTAGCCTATAGGCATTAGTGTTACATAACTATTCAAAATAAAAATAATGAAATCACCACCAGGTATGTATTAATAAAATTAATAACTCACAAAGATAAAAACAGTTACTTGTGAGAATATGAAATCAACTAATAATGGTATGTCCCAGAAACAATATTCCTTAATAAAAACTTGCTTTAAAATTTTTTAGAATGGGGTAGTGATAAGTACTGGTAATTCACACTGGCTGAAACCTGACCAAAGAACAGCAAATGCAGTAAATACTTCAGGTGCTTCAGGGATATTACATGCAATTTTATTTAATAGTAATGCCTTGCAATTAAGTATGAAAGCACATTAACTAAACCTTAAGAACCCCAACCTCAACAAAAGAAAACACTGTAAGAGTTTGGAAATCTGGTAGAATATATTATATGAGGTTCAGTCTGAGTGGTGAAAGACTAGGCAGATGGGAAAACACCCAAAACAGATTAGATTAGAGACTGGAAAGCAATTTCAGAACTATCTGAAAGATCCAGAAGCTGCATCTTGGGAAAACATTGTTGGACATGGCTCACTCTCACCAGACCTTGCTGTGGATAGTCTTTCCTCCTGCTTATTTGCCTGTTTATGCCCATTGCCATCCCACAGCCATCTCTTTTCTTCCCTCTATCTCACTGCAACATTTGCTTTTGAATTAATTTGTTCTTATTTCTTCTCTCCTCCTGCCTAGGAGTGACAAGTAATGGATTATGATTCCTCCACCAAGGCCAACTGTACATAGTAAACGAGAGTAAAAACTGATAGGTTATGTAAAGGCATGAATCTAGATTCCTCAGATATGAGATATGTACCTGCAAGTTGCAGAACTCCCAAAATAAATCATCTGACCCATTTATTTGTAAAAATTCACCCAAACCTCTAGGAATTCTTTAAATGGAGGCCTGCCTTATATTTTCTTCAATACCATAAGTTGCCTCTGAGAAGGTGTGAAAAGAGATCAAGTGTCAATACTTGAAATATTGGAGAAATCTGAAGGAGAAATGAAAACCATGTGTAATTTAAGAGGAAGAAGAAGGGCCTCTTTCTTAGCCCATTAACTGAGTTGGAATACAGTACTTAATTAACATTCCAGTGCTAAAGATCCTTACATTATAATGAAAAATAGCTACAACATGCATAACACAAATTTCTATGTCTAGACCTCATTAATGGGGTTCATTTCATTTTCCCACTGGTATTTTAGTGAAGGAATGCAGTGCTATATCAAAAGGCCATCTTACGAAGTGAAACATTATTTCCGGCTGAGAAAAAAAGATAAGTCTTACCTTTATTTTTCTATGCCAAATCTCAGATTTTAGCCCATGTATCTTGTGCTAATGTGAAAAAAAAAAAAAAAAAAGGTTGCATTTCTAGCAGAAAATGGAATTGGCAAGAAAGGTTTCTCCTTGGGAGCTGAAGCTTCTTCAAGACTGAAGTTTCATTAAGACTCTCTCATTCTTTGCTCCTGTGTCCAAAGCTTCTCAAAGTTAATTGCAGTAGACAGAGGTAAGTTACATATTCACATAGACATATTTTTCCAACCTAAGAGCACAGAGAGGTAGGAAAAGCAGGATTCAAAATAGATTATTCCACAAAACCTAATACAGACCAAAAGTACATTTAAGAATATTCTGTAGGTGATATGAGTTTCAAAAATTCCTTTTAAATTCCATTTAACCTTTTACGCGCATGCTTTAACTAAAAGGGGAAAATTAGTCTTGTTGACATTACTGCATGACTAGTGGAGTCTTTAGTAGACATGGGATAAAGATAATTGTGTGCCCTGGCTAACAGGAGTGCTTCCATCTGGCACTTGGGGAACTGCACAGTGTATCATTACTCCCCACTGGATTTACTGTCTTTAACCAGGAATAGAAGTTAATTAACCCTGTATTTGCATGAAAATACAGACACTTCTTCAAGTTATTTTTCTTAGAGAATGTTGGTTCGACTGTTTTTCTTTGCATAAATTTTTTTCTTCCATGTCAAGTAATGTAATAGCAGAAAAAGACAGTATCTTCAGGTTCCTAAATTTAAAGATTGCATCATTGCAAGAGCTGACTAAAGGCTGGTTGTGGCTTCCTCGGTCTTTAATAATCTGAGTATCTAGTTAATTAAATAGTCTACTTACATCTTACAAATTTTAGTCTTCAGCCATTCAGATTGAGATGAGCTGTCCTTGAGACATTTATTCTCATTTGGATATCTCATCTAGATGTATTTCTGGATTTTTCTGTACTTTTTATATTGTTGTTATTTTGCTTTTACTCCTAGAGAAGAAAAGAAGACATCCCTCTCTTTTAGGTCTCTGCTCCTGCCAAAGCAGCCCTCAGTAATACTTTTATCCAAATATATTGAGAATGAGCAGCCACTGTAGAAACTCTGTAGATAATATAAAGAAAATCTGAGTAGACATAGATCAGGTCAAAGAGAACACAGAAGGTGGAAAAACAAAAAGTGAAAGCTTTCTATTAGACCACTGCTTCTCCTGTTTTTCTTGTCCTCTGACAAGAAAATATGTTTCAAAAACTAACCTAGTATTAGTTCCTATCAATATAGAATTACATTTTCCCCAAAGATACAGTAAGTGCTACCACAATTAGAGCTTCCATTGTTTAGTAATGTAACATCAAGTCATTCCAAGGGTTGCTAAGAACAAATTCTTTCAATGCCTTGGTCATTTTGAGTAAGGCACTGATTCAGCACATTTTGCTGTGGTGAGTCACTACTGGAGAGGCTCCAGTGAAGACATCTGAAAGCTGTGTCTCCAGTACTAACCTCAGGGGATCATGACTCTGCCACCAGTGATACTTATCCACCAATGCATATTATACACTGAATGCAGCTTTCCCTGGGGGTACGTAGGGGACTTCCCCATCCCTTTTGCCTATTGGGCGCATCTGGATTCTGCCTCTGAAGCAGCGCTGTGCTGAAATCTGATCTCATGGTCACATACAGCAAAATAACTGTTTAAGTGCTGTTGCCCGCAAGTTTAAAAATAATATGAAAGGGATTCTATAGCTTCCTATTAAAAGAGTAATCACTAATAGTAAACATTCATATGACATTTATTTTCAAAAGAGTTTTAAAACTATCAAGTTGTAAAATATTTGCCAATTTGAAAAATGCCGAGGAAGCAATTTTGAATGTGAAAATTGTTAATAACACTACCCCTGCAGGTAGTTTCAATAAATCTGTATTTTGAATTAAAGCACAAGACAGAGAACTTTTTTCACACGTAACCCTATCACCTCATCTCTATCTTTATGCATCACGGTAGTATAGCAGAATCAGTTGTAGTCACAGCAAAACTTGAAGGAAGGAAGTTGGTTGAACTGTGAGCCCTTGGTCCTAAATATATAATAGGACACCATGTCAGTGTAATTTCATTACAGGATTTCAATTAATATCTCATATAGTTTTTAGCTTTTTTTTTGTATAACACAAATATTTGCAATACACTAAAAAAACAAAATTTGGTATTTTTTTTCTTAAATGCATGTCTTTGGTTCTCACACCAATACCAGAAATTTTCATAGGTGGGTCCAGATTATACAGTGTTAAGGTAGCTGAAGGTGATGATAGAGAATTATTTTGACTGATAAAACATTGACCAAAATAATTTTTATTTAGGGTAGCTTATCTTGATTCATCTCCCAAGAATGAATCATAGGTAAAATCTCAGGCCTAGTCAGAGGTGATTCCTGATGGACAGACCATATATATTGTTTCCTGTAAGGCTCTTTCCTGAAGTCTTCGGCATATATGGCATGAGCATTTATTTTAAGACTGATGAGAACATCTTTCAAATTCTGAGACGTGATATTGCTTCAAAAAATATTTCAAACTATATCCTCACGCACTTGAGCTCCCTTTCAATGTAATGATAAAATGGAAAAGAAAGAAATGGGGTTATTAAAAATTAGATATTGTCATCAAGACCATTATAGGGCAATATGCCAGGGATGGTGTCAACCAAGTGAAATCTAATGTTAGGCAATGAACAGAAATCATGGGCAACCATATGGACATTTGCTGTTAAGCAATTATGAAAGTGTCAACCCAGTTTTAGATTAACAAGAAACAGAGTTATCCACAAAATTAATTGTACCTAATTCAACTAATTCCTAATATTTTGTGTACTCAAAATTTAAATGTGCTGACAAGTGAAACACTGGTACATTCACCAGTATCCACTGGGAAGGTGTTAAAAAAGTTACAATAAAACATCAATTAGCAATATCTAAATACATCACAGTATTGATTTTGCTTGTAAAAAAAAAGAAAGCTCAGTTTGTAAAGTAATACCAGCTTCTAAATTTTTCTAGGTAAACTTACCAAAATGCATTTGCAACAGCAAATATTGCTTATGAACTTAAAAAGAAATAACAAACTAAACTCAGAAAATTAATTGAATCATTAAGAACCACACAGCTGGAACACTTACTTTCCTAGTCTTACTATGCCCCAGAAACTAATCAATACAAAATAGGAAAGAATAAACATCATATAGCACAAGATTAATGGACTGTATTTAGAATTTGACAGTTGTCTAGGAAACCAAAAGGGAAAAAATGGAACTTCTATTTGAGAGGCTTACACACAGTTCTTGGCTGAATGTGATTGTTACTACACAGGGAGGAAAACGCACAGAAAGTCAACATGAAAATAGAATGCTTTATACTGGGGTTTAACACAGCATATTAAAAATGTACATAGATTTCTCCAAGGCATTTATTCTAGTATCATGGAAGTGTCTAATAAAACTTAACCAAGCCTTAGGTTTGGAATGTTTTCCAAATGTATTATGGAAGTATGACTTCAATCTAGTCACACATAATAAATCCAAAGGTGCAAAGCTTTGTACCATCTCTTTAAAAGTTATCCTTGTAATACTGAAATTTCAGTATATTAAAAAAAATTGTACTAATTAGAGGCCTACAGCTTTAAGTAACATACATTACAGAATGATAGCTAGTGTTACAGCAGCTCCTAGAATTCTAGTGTTCTTCCTATTATAACACTAACTAAAACAAATTGACGTGTAGGAAATACATAGCAAGAAACTTAAACTGATATAAGTAAAAACCTTTCAGGAAGGCTCCTTAAATACTCAGTTACAGCTTTGCTTGGCAGGTAAGAAATTCCTTCATAATACAGGTTGAAGTTTATTTATATTGCTTTTGGTCAGAACTTCTGACTCAGGTCATATTTCTTCAAATGAGCATTTTTGGCTTTAAATATTAGTGACAGTCTTTTCTTTAGACATTTTATGTAAATGACAGTAAACATTAGGATTGCCCTTCTTCAGTTCAATCTGACCTCGGACTCTTGGGCCCTTTTGAGATTACTACTAATTTCCTTCATCAAGTTTACACCACTCAGACCTAAAAATAACATTATTGATTGCCTTTTTTACTGTAAACCTAGTACTTTAGCTTTCATCTGTCATACACAAGTTCTACAGATGATTGGGCTATTAAGTTAAAATAACCTTAATTTTTTTTTTTTTAAAGATTCAAAGCTGTTTGTTATGAGTGGAGTTTGCTGCTTGATAAGATGCAAGAGTGCGAGTTAGGTGTATGCTTTCACTCACCATTTAAAGTGCTCTTTATGTAACATAAAAGTTATCCCACAGTTTAGATTTAGAGAATTATTTTTCTATAAAGAATGCTATTCAATGGAAAACACACTCAATTATCTGTTGAAATAAAAATAATTGTCTGTGGTGAGAAATGTCTATCTCTGAGTGTCACTGTAGACACTCACTGTAGCCACTGGTAGGTTAACTTTGCTAAAATGTATAGGGATTCTTTATTCCTATGACTTAATATCCTAATTTTGTAGTCTACCAGCTTGATCCTTACTATCTAACTGCTGCACAATCACATATACATTCAAAAGTAAATGCTCTTCATACTAATAACTGTGGAAAAATCTCCATGCTCCAGGAAATCAAGTTGGTATAATGTTAACTGCATCTGAGAAAAAAAAAATCCTGTGTTTTTAGGTGGGATGGAGGCAAATTCACCTTCAGATTTCGAAGACCACCACACATAGATTTCAAATATTAATAAAAAGGGATAAAATACTCTTGTATCAAAGTCTTGGTACAGTCACACACTTGTCCTCTGTGGCTTGCCTCTGAGAAGGCAATGAGAGTTGTTTGCTAAGTGCACTCATTTTAACATCTGAAAACTTCATACTTGGACATATTTAAAATTAAACCGAGAAATTTGGTCTTCTGAGAGCATATTTTGAACCAATGGAAATTTGGAATTCCTCAGTTTGTCCAAACATTAAAAGATAGCACAATAATGCCTAAGAAAGGGCAGAGTTTTCAGGATATTCAAACCAAAGCAGGCAAGAATTTGGGACATGTGGGCCCAAAGTCAGGCTACATGGACTCAGGAAATTTCTGCTTTGATTCCAGGACAACCAGGCAATGAAAGGATATGATTTATGAGAAATGATGGCAGATTATTTTCTCAATTAATACAGAAGCCAGGTCACATAGTGCTATGTTACCCTGTATAAAAGAATTATTTTTCTTGTGAGCAATTAATTTCCTTATTTAATTCTTCATCTGCATTTTTGTAGTGATTTTGAACACAGATTGTAACTTCCTAGGAACCAATATAATCATACATAATAATATTTTATGATTAAGAAGGTAAAGGAAGTTTCTCACTTCACATTGTTCTTAAAATAAATTATGCTAAAAGACCATAAACATCGCTCCCCTCTCATATTGAAAAGGGGGTCCTTAAAATGAAATAAGCATCATCTAATTTAAGCATAAATAATCTATAAATGGAAATTTCCTGCAGTGTATACCTATCCCAAGATCACCCTGTTAATTAACAGTGGTTATACTGTGGTATGATAAAGGGGATCACAGAGCCAGTAGTGCTGATATTCTTCCCAGCCATTTTCCATACTGGCATCTGTGATAACCTTTCAGAGTTACCAGTGTGCCTGATACTTTTGTTCAGGAAATCCTGCAATGAAATACAAGGATGTGCCTGAGGCATTGCAGGGATAGGGAGTCAGCTGTATGTGCTCTTCAGACAATCTATACATATGTAGTAACTTCAAAACACAAAACATCAGCTTTGCTGAGCAGATACAGCAATCAAAATATCTGTGATATACACTCAGTATATTCAAAATCTGATGATTTGATAAGGATATATGACATTGAGCAGGTGGACCCAAAGAAGTGGCAGGAGAAACAATTCCAGGTTGAAAAGGGGACCTGTGAACATGGTAGCTCTATGATTACACTTCCCTAAGTAAAACTACTCAGTAAAAAAAAGATCAACAGCAATAAAGATCAATAACTAGACAAATAATTAATCTGATCATAAATAAGTTTTCCCTTAAGGTTTTACATGTGAAAGAGCCCCATAAAAGCTCAAGCTTTTTAATTCAATTTTAATTTTTTAGTTGCATTCTTCACTGTAAAACACATTTTGAGATTTGACTTATTTGATAGCATAAGAGAGTGGTAATTTTTTGTAAGAAGACATTACAAAACGGATGACCACATTAAAATTTAGTAACAATTTGCAATCACAATTTTGGAGTAGATTAGCTCGTGTTTTTTGAGTGGTTTTTTATTGTTTGTTTGGTTTGCTTTGTGGTTTGGTTTCTGGTTTGGTTTTTTTTTGTAATGAACAAATGAGATACTAGATACTTTTGTGACCTAGAATTTAACTTGCTTACTCCTCTTTAGGATTACAGTGGTAGTACACACACATTATGGTTACTCCAGAGCATATGGTGTTCCTACTCTATATTTATATTCAAAGTAATACAGCACTTGCCTGAGCTGCTCTTATCCCTATTCCCTCTGCTTTACCTCATCATAAGACAAGGAAAGTCAAGCAGTAACACTATCATAGTAATATACTAGGGATTCCAGCTGTTCATAGAGATAATTTTGATGAAAGCAGATGAACTGGTTGTAAGATACCAGCTCCAGTATCCAGATCCTATGGCAGTCCTATTGGTCAATATCAAACTTAGAGAGATGCCACTACAATGTGTTTCAGAGCTTTTAATCAGGCGTAGTAGATGTAATGAGTAACATCAGGTTTCCAATTAGGAGGATGACTTTTCCTATAGATGGATTTTGTGGTGGTTGACCCTTGATTTGATGGACTCACTGAAACCACAGTTCAGAGTCTGTACATGTGTTCTGTAACAGTCTGAACTAGTGAGCACCAATTTTATTATGATACTTCAAAACTTGGGAGGATAAAAAAGCCAATATTTCCTGCAAATGGCAACAGTATATACTACTGATTAACAGCTATAAGGTAAATAAAAAACACCAAAGAGTTACACTGAGTGGAAAATAAGCTAACTAGAATTTGGAATGTAAAGTTTCTAACTTCTAACTAGAATTTTGTGATAAAGAACAGAGTAAAGGTAACTTCCTGAAACTTATTTTCAATAGCCATTTTCAGAGTTCAGTAAACAGATCATCTTAGCAAATAAAATACCCAATATCAGAAACTTGCATTTATTTTCCTTTAGGTATAACTATAGCAGAGTTCAAGCAATTTTTTTCATTTGTCATGTTATGGTGAGAACAGCATATGGGTAAAAAGGGCCAAGATTTGTACTTTAGAGAACAAGGTCACAACTTGCTTGCCTTATGCAAAGAACTCTCTTAGTATCTTCTGTTCTCTGATTCATCAAAAGTTGTGGGACTCCAGTAATATAATTAGTACATAGCATACACACAACAAACTATATTGGGCGAGATGTGAGCAGCAGAACGAAATGGATATAATCAGTCAGAAAGTTCCATCTTACATCCTACCGCCCTTTTTCCTTCTAAAATCCTCGCTCTTTTGAGGGCAAATCTCTCCATACCTAATCTTCATAAGGTACAAGTTAACTCATCTCATGCTATCTGTGAAGAAGAAGAGGTAGAAGCACAAAATGTGTCACCAGCATACTGATTAAAATCCCCGTAGTTTCTATACTTCCTTCTTTCCCTTGATCCTTCCTCACTCTGGGTTACCTGATAACAAAGGGAAATTACCAAACTACCACTCTGACAATCTAAGAGGGCATAGGGGAATTGCTTTATGTCCTCCATTGAAAATGTGAAATTGTCTACCTTTGCTAGCATGTAGTATTATCTAAACAGAATTTTGCAATACTGTGCTTAGTTGGCACAGCTCAGAAAATTGGTATAGGTGCTTAACTTCTGCTTATTAGAGGGAAAAAAACATCAGCTGACAACACAAGCATAATTTCTGTAAATATCAAGGCCTAATAAAAAAGAGATCTGTTTAATAGGTGCTACGAAGCTTTGAATTACTGCAGCAGCTCACATTCTTGTCTGTAACAATATTTCATTCCCAAATGGAGATGTGCAGGAGAGCAAATATTAAATATTAAACTGTTGGAGTTAAAAAGTCTCCTTCTGAAACTGTTTTCTTGACAAATTAATTATAAAAGCACAAACATGATATATTTCTAAAACAAACATCATGATTATTACTGATTATTTATTTTGAAGTTACACAAGGACACCACAGGAACATTGATTTGGCACCATAAAAAAATACAAATTAAAAACTTCATTCTTTCATGCCACTACTTCAGGTACAGGCCTCACTTGCTACTCTGAGTACCACCTGAGACCCAATCCAGCTTTCTTGTCATGTATGGATTGAGGTGGTGATTTGTAATCTGTGGGTTTCTTATTCTGCTGTATGGGTTTTTCGGCATTTTTTTATTTCTACTATTTTCTTTTGGAAATAATTTCCAAATCAATACTAGCATAACACATATACTTTCAATGTCTATGCGTCCGTAGAACCACTAGTGAAAAAAAGAATTCACATATCAAAGTGATCTTCAATAGATATTTTCCATTTACCTTTAATAACTGACAGCTTTGATTATCACTGATAACAATGAATGAGACAATACATGAATGGAAAATAAAATATAATAATTCTTGTGCTGATTTCTCCAAACAGTCCTGTTAAGAAGCATTTATTAAGCTTGACAGTAACGTTACAGACAAAATGTGAACTATATATTTAGTGTGGAGCTCTGCTTAATTAACAGTTGGTGAGCCCATTCTCTCATACACACAGACACACAAGTATGAAAAAATGGCAAAGAAAGAAAATATTTCCATATATATTTTTTGCAAAATTTAGATAAGGGAATTTCTTCAAAAACATGTATATATATATACATATATATAAAAAATAGCAGTAACAAACAACATAGATTTTATTCCTGAATCATCAGAATCTGAGATGCTCAGAATCTTATGAGACCTGCTGTTCCTGAGTCTGAATATCACCAGATTTTTCTTCCTAGGAAACAAGGAACAAGGTCACTTTAATAAAATGCTTGGAATTAATGTAGTATACCTTGATGATAAAATGATCTGATTTTGCAAGTAAGAGTACTGCATCACAACATCACATGAAGAGTAGAGGCCAGATACCAGATTTAACGAGGTTAAAAAGAAAAAAATCACACCATCATCACAGTCAGTCAGTACAAAATGGCTTTGAATTCCCCATTCCATCTTTGGCTCTACCTTAACAGCAAACCAGAGGGTACAATCCAATTCTGAAACGTGGAAAAGATCATGTTGCTATGATTTATTATGGGTAAAATTAAATGTTTTTCCGTCTTACCTGATTGAAGGAGAATGAACAATCACAGCAAAGCCCAGCATCCAAAAATAATATATGTCTCCTCCTGAAATAGTCCAGATTTCCATCCACAAAGCTTTACTAATTAATTATAATTTCTGTATTCTCCGTGGAAAAGAAAACACAGAGACCTTTCCAGAATCCTCTCTGATTCTGCCTCCGCTTCCTGTTCTCAGTCTCACTCTATGGTACCCAACATATATCAGAAAACAGCTTATTAGGAGAAGGGGGGCTGGAGGGAGGGGGGATGGATGGAGGGGGAGAAGTGACGAGCCCGCAGCACCTGACGTGGCAGCTCCACCTACTGGTGGCCAGAACAACAGGGACCGAGCGCAGCCTCCGAGGCTGCTCCATCCCAGGCGTTCTGACCTGCACTTCAAACAGCTCCTGTGTAATAACTTCCTTCAGGCAAGAAGCAGAACAGATCAGCAGAACCATGCTGATTATTGAATAGCCCCTTAAAATACTTTTTCTGAAAATAATTAAATTTAAATTCTCTATATACATGGAACAGAGCATTTTGTTTTAAATGTGCTGTTTCCTTTAAAAATGCATGGGAAGGGAGGAATGTGTAAATAACAGAGCATAGCTACTGACTGCCCCCCTAACTCGTGTATGCAGAACTTGCTGATTATCTTGATACTGTCTTATTCATTAAACACCACTATGCATTTTTTGGCATCATGTTCAATTCTTTCACATGTGTAAAATGTACTATGCCTATGTAAAAAGCCTAGCTCAGTCTTTCCCTGAGACAGAATTCCTGGGTATGTGCAGATTTACATCTGCTTACCTAGGACTCCTCTGGCCCTCCTGAGAAGGATTATTAGAGCAGTGGCTCCAGCATTGCCTGGTCCAAGGGCAGCATCATTGAGTGAATAATGTCCTTCAGGCAGCATATTATTTTGTCCTGCATGTCAGTTGAAGAAGTATTGTGTCCGTGGAAAGGAAAGCGTAGGAACGCTGAGCAATGTCAGCAAGTGTGTGCAATATATTGACCCGTAGCCTGGGGTTAGAGGCCACTACAGTTCCCAAAGAATTTATAATCAAGCTACTAGCTTTGTTCAGTCATGTGGGATTTAATTAACAAATATTATTGCACAAAACAAGAAGACAAGCATATAAAAACAATGAATATTTTGCTTTCTTGTAGCTCCTGTAGTTCCTTTAAATACCTTCTCTGCAGTGCCTAGAAACAGCCCAATTCTCTGTCCCACTGGTCACACACTTCTTTTTGGAAGTGAGAATCCCAGGGCACATATCCAGCCTGATGGTCACTACCAAATCACAACTGCACAAAGCAGCAGTAGTGGTGGTAACTGCCTATGATTCATGTCCCGCATCTCTAATATCAATAGACATCCCTTTTTCAGTTAGCATTTATCCTTAAGCATTTGTGCCAGTTTGTGAGTAGTCCTTTAGATTTCAGTTACACTTGCTGTGTGCTTGACAGACATCAATACCAAATTCCTGAATCTGGCAGCAGCAAACAGAAATACATTTTTAGGGGATGTACATATTCTGTATGTACAGGATAGTGTAAGTGAAAGAGATGTACCCCCACCTTGAAAATGGGGTTTTTTTGTAAAACTGGACCACACAATGATACTCCTGATCACATTGTTCAAGCAAATCCCCTTTTTGTTTCAAAAAGACTTTGTGAGCATGAACATATACCACATTCTTTTTTAAAAAAAATAATTTTTTTCTGCCGTTGATTTTAATATTTACATTTTCAAACTTCTAGAAGTTAAGAAGGAATGTATTTTTAATAAAAAAACTGTTCATTGGCTCTACAACATAGGTTTTGCTTTCATGGGATTATGCTAATTTAGCAAACCCATGAGTGAAGAGAAGCTGATGTCTACATTTTAAACTGCTTAGGAACATTGTTTTGCAAATGCACTGTGTTTTGAAAATCAAACCAGTCCTTGGGGAGGACTTTCATTTGCATAAACGCTGCATTTCTTTTATGTATCATTTTTAATCTTAAAAAAATTTCTTAGGGGTCTTTGGAAGTTTTCTTTAGAAAGTCTTTATGTTATTGTCCAAATGTAATCATCATCTAGTAACGTCATAGTTAAGGAGGAGTTATACATGATGAATCTGTTTCTCTTGGAAAAATAAAGAAATTCTAATCTACATAACAAACTATTTCAACCTTGTTAAAAAAATAAGAAACATAGTCCTTAATACTAGCTGTGTAATTCCAACAGAAACGGGTGTATAAAAAACACTTCTGAACCTAAGCTGGTTCAGAGATTTAAGTCTCTGATAATCTTAGAATAGCTAATTTTTGTGAACTAGCGTTCCACAAGATGGTTATATTAACGTCATATTACTAGAGAACCCCCAGTCCTACTTTTTTGTGGTCCTTATATTTATTACAATTTTCTGTGGTAGACCAGTTGATACAATGACTGTACACAATGTATTTGTTGATACCAAGACAGCCTTCTCGTAGGTGTAGGTCTGATATTAGAGAAACGTTCTGCCACTGATTTAAACAGTTCAATTATCAACCCTCACACTACAAAAAAAAAAATCCAGAAAATATACTTTTTGTTTGTAGAAATACTCATGCCACACAAATTTATGGTAAATATTCATTTATGCATATTGCAGAATCATGGAATGGTTGGGTTGGAAGGGACCTCTGGAGAACATCTAGTCTAACCCCCCTGCTAAAGCAGGTTCACCTAGAGCAGGTTGCACAGGATCACAGACAGGTGGGTTTTGAATGTCTCCAGGCAAGGAGACTCCACTACATTTCAGTTTGTGTCCATTGTCCTTGTCCTGTCACTGGGCACCACTGGAAAGAGTCTGGTCTCATCTTCTTGACATCTGTCCTTAAGATATCTGTATACATTGATAAGATCCCCCCTCAGTCATTTCTTCTCCAGGCCAAACAGGCCCAGATCATCTAGAGCTCATATATGACCTATATTCTTCTTTAATCAAAGTCCAGGATTGCCTGTATAGTGATTCAAATTCACTGAAACCAGTCAGAGTCTTTGATTTACTGAAAGAGAGTTTGAATTATGCTCTTAAGAACTTCTTACCACTCTTAAAATCTATCAGTGGAACAACAGGGCAGAAAAAAAAACCCCCTACATACAATTATACTATAAATACATCAAACCATCTATATGGAAAAGCTGCTCCCCAAAGCCCTGAATTTTTAAACATGAAAATTTCATTTAAAAAGTCCATATAAAATGTATATATGTGACAGATACTATGTATACAAAATATCTCTCCTTCCTTTCCTCTTCCTCACTAGATTCCACTGCCAGATCTAAAAATCAGAAGTGGTCAATCAACAAACAGGCTGCTTTGACAAAAGTAATTTAAAACAATGCCAGCCTGACACTTGTTTCAATTTAAATTATTTGTACAACTTCTAATGAATCATCACTGAAAGTTCAATTCAGAAATTACATTTAAAAATCTAGCTTGAAAAGCCTTGACATTTCTAAATAATCTGTCTGGGAATCTTGCCCCAGGTGCAGTTATGCTCTCAGTAATGTCTGAATAAATGCAAAGCTATTCAGTCACTTTTAACTAAACAGCTGAAATACAAATGTTGAAAAATCTTAGTTCCAAAGAGAAAAATAGTTTTGAAGTGTTAAACGTGAATGAATACAGCCCCTGTATGAGGTCTCATAAGGACAAGCCCATGTAAGTTTTCATCAATGTAGTCATCAGCCTGGTTATAACATCAAATATATTGTTTGATTAATACAATTACTTTTGGACAATAATTCTCTTTATTAATTCTCAGGCACTTTTGTGAACAGTAATGTGTACTTAAGGGCACCAAAATAGAAGACTTTATGTCATAACTATTTCTTCAACTACTTACCTGTATTAGCCTTTGAAAGTGGTTGAAATTGCAGTATTTAGCTAAGTGTAATGAATCTGACTTCAAGACTGTCTAAGTGTATCAAACTCTTTTTCTTCATCATTGGTTTCTCTCCTTTTTTCTCCTTTTGTCTCTAGTGTGCAGAATCAAAAACCCCTGCTTTCAATAAATTTTGTACCCCCTACTAATGCATATTTACAAGTTGTGGACCTGACGTAGTGGCTTTTCAACTAATAATCTCCACTTTCACTTGAGAATATTTTTATTTGACTGCTGCATACAGTGGTAAGCAAAATCTAGGGAAGTGGAACTGCAGTAGAAATATCTGGCCTAACGTTTTAGGAAGATCAGTGGTAGATGTGCAGATGAGTTTCTACCGTTTCTTTTTATTCGAAAACTTGTAGGTTGCACATGTAGAATTTCAAAACTGGGAAAGAAAATACAAAATGTGGCTAGCAGTCAAATGCTACAGAACAGAACTGCAGAACTTCTTGGGATAAAGACAAGCCTGAGGATACAACTCAATGCCACATCCTCATTGTATCTATCATCAGTAATAACATAATGTTCTGTTTGTACAGACTCATTTAAAAGTATGACTTCATAGTAACTTAAGCCTTTGACAACTAAAATACTTTAATAGGATATAGAGCACACTATCTGAAAAATTAGCTGCTTTAAATTATTCCTAATATCATAATAAAGATATGTGATCTGCAATCTGTACTTTAATGGTTGTAGCTTTTAATGATGATAATAAAAATATTTAAAAATTAATGTTAATAAATAATAGTTAGACCCCTCCAACTCTTGTAGAAAAAACAATACAAAGGCCATACAAAAATGGACTCAGTTGTGATAATTCCATTGGTTTAGTAAAAACGAAGTAAAAATAAGCCACAAAGCATAAACCACCCTAACCACCTTCCATATGTGCCTAAGTGCTTCCAAAATATTGACCTCAGGTTACAACTTTCAGATGAGCTACAATCACAGTTATAAAATTGTCATGAGGTGAACAAAATGTACACAGCAATCACAGCCCAGAGATGTCTTAAAATATTCAATTTATATATGCACACACTCTGTTCATATATTTAGAAAGAGTGGGAATCCTGTTTTGAAGAAATGAGATCATCATGTGAGACTGATGTCTGTTTAGTCTAAGTTCAAGATAATTAGCAGCAGGCAATAATAAAGTAACTGGTCAACAAAAAGATTTTTTTTCTTATACCAGTGATCCTCAAGCTAGAGGTGGGTCTAGGTGGCACAATGCTTGGCTTCAGGAGCTTCACAGCCAACTCCACTTGGCATTGATAATTACTTAATGAGAGAGTTGGTGAAAAGTTCCATAGGTTAACTGGAAAGATGTAGCTTTCCCACCATGTATCTTCTAGATGTTTCTATCCTCTAGCATGTAGCAGGCACTGCAGCCGCTACCACTGCAGAAGTTTCAGAATTTCTGATTACTAGAATAAACATTCCTTCTAATCATGTTAATATTGCTTGATAAGATTTTTTATTTTATGTCTATTTTGGCACGACACAGGAGAGTCATAGAAGGCAACTAATTTCTTAGGAAATACTTTTTTGCATGACATGTAACATACCTGAAGAACTTCCAACAAGCCAACAGCTTAGGAGGATTCTGAAAAACACTAGATATTTATGTGAATAATAAGAGTTAGAACAGGGAGCAGGCACTGACTCAGATAATAAGGATTCAGTATCTAACGCTTGCAAACTTCTTGTTTACCTTGCAGAACTTAATGCATGTATGTATCTCAATTCCTCAACTATGAAATGGAGATAATTCCTGACTTCAAAAGGGGCTATAAGATAAATGAATTTTGTTAGCTAACCAAGCTATAGAGATCAAGAGTGAAGAAATATTTTAATATTCCTAGTAATGTCCAAAGGGGCCAGCCAAGCCTAGGAAGCTATTATTTCAGGCCCTGTATATTCACAGGACACAGGCCATGTTCAGAAGAATCTACTATACATATATGACAAGACCAATAAACAAAGATGAAATGCAAACAATCGATTTCAGAGTGAACAAATACAATTTAAGATAGGCAGATTTTAAGAGGTGGAGAAATGAATTAAATGATACCTCAGCAACAAGTGCCCTAGTGCTCTCAGAGCTAGTAACAAAATCTAATAATGTCCTCCCAGGACACCTATAAACAGAGAGATTGCATTCATACGTTTTCATTCCATTTATTGCTACTGAGTCATGTGGTTTAATTGGTCAGATGAAAGGTAATCATCACTTGGAGAGAGGGGAGGTTTTGCTAAGCAAACCTCAAGTTATAATTTATTTATTTGCTAGTCTTTAAAAGCCGAAATGCTAGAATAATTGCTCTGTTTAATAACATATGCTTGCCAAGTTGATTTTGCATTAGAAAGTTTCTCTGCATCTCAGTATGCCTAGGACTTAGCTGCACTAAAAACTGTACCTTTATAACTAAACTGTGAAAATATATTACAGAGAGATGACTACAAATTTCAAACAATTGACTCTAATATATTAAAGAAAAATAGCTGTACTTTGATCTGCTTTCAGCCAAGAATTATGAGGATACAGAACATATAAACTATTCGGTGCACTGAACTGAGAAGTAAGCACAAGCTAATGCCTTAATGGTTCTACTATAGGCATACAACATCAAGGAGAGCAGAAATGAAAGTGAAATGTACTTTCAAAAACTGTTGTACACATTCCTTTTCAAATCTGTCTTCACCGTTGTTCATTTAAAGGGACTTCACTGTTAGCCCCAGGTAGCCAAGAAATTACTGGCTTTACATTTTGAAAACATTATGAATGTGATACAAAACAGTCCCTTCTTCAAAAATAATTAGCAAGACCAAATAGTTTTCGTTACAGAGAAAAATATTCAGAAATCTTTTAAATTCCAAAGCTATCTTTCTTAGGCAAAGGTAAAATCTGGCAGCCTGCACTAATATACCTCAGATGCAAAGATTTTAGATATGACAGAAAAGCAACAGAATGAAAAAGACTGATAATGTTTACTAGTCACCAATTTCTCTTTAAGTAACCCTGGAACAGGGAAAAAATTATACATCATATTTAGAATCATCTCAAAGTTCAGTTTCACTTCAATTAGTACTTTGCAAAGGTGACTCTCAGACTTTGAAGGCAAGAATGATAGGCTTTATGATTTCATCAGAACTAAATAACAAAGTCCAATATCTTTTGATTGAAATTAATTTATGTCTTTTAAAAAGATGACATATCAAGGAACTAGGAACCTGTTCAATCTGCAGACCTGTCTTTTGCCTTAGCAATTTAGAGATTTAGCTCTAGAGTTTGAGAGTTAAGAGATTTGTGGATTAAAAAAGACAAAAACAAAAATAAAGGGTTCTAAATATGTTCTTTGAAGCACGTAAATGGCAGGTGTAGACAAGTGTCTGTTGGCCAGAACAGCTGCTAGCATTGCTCCTCAAGCTTAACATCCCATGTGCTGTGGAAACTGGAGTTTGACCTTTTGCTCCATCTCTTCTGGGCAAATGTTTTTGCATGATTTAATAGAATGGTTATTTTTTATGCAGATGACTGTTAGCCATGCTCTGAGAGGCAAAGAGAAATTTCTGGTAGAAACGAGCTCTATCAGCATGGTTGAATAAGCAAAAAGATTCTTCCAGCTATGCTAGTTTTAGGACACTTAAATAAAAAAAAAATCATGAGATTTGTTCAATGGATATTTGTTTTCATTCCTATATTTACTATAATTACTATGATTAATAACACCATGAATAAACCATGTTGAAGGTGTTGTTGGAGAGCTTAAGGAGACTTAGAATCAGCTCTGAGAGATTTACTGGAATCTCTCTGAATCTCTTCTGAATTTTTCATAGAAAAACTCTTTATTTTCTCACAGACATGTAACTGAAAGTTTGTGCCACTGAAAAATGCAGTTTTTCTGGGAAAATGTAAACTTAGAAAAATGCTGTGAATTTCAGCAGTTAAAAGTCTCTTATCTTTGACTTATTGTGGCATTTTATTGTGATATATGTGAGATATTACCATATCTCATTTTCACTGTACTCTTCAAGAAGACATAGAAAATCAAATCTTGCTTTGCCAATGAGCTTTACCACTAAGGTGCAATTGTCATAAACCTACAGATTAAAGAAGTGAGACCATAACAGACTGTAGAAGGATTAAGATTACAGAATATAAAACAGAATAAAAGTGTCTATGAGTTTGTGAGAGAAAAAATATCCTGTATAATGGAGTGGAAATGCATGTTTCTTACCAGTACACTTTTAACTAAATTGTTACACTACTGCTAAGAATTATATATTAGTGTAAGTGATAAAAATTCATACAATCTCCAAGTCTCTTATAACAGTTTTATCTCACTTTTAATATTTCAGATATTATTAGTTCAAATTATGTATATTTTTAGATAACCTTAAAGTTTTTGTTTTATTTATGAAGTAAGTTGAATTAATATTTGAAATTTTAATGTTACATATTCCAATGAAATGATTGTTTTGTGAAAAGTACCTTCAAGAAGTGACTTTAGAATTAGGCTTAGAATATCAGCTTCACTATTTTAGGTCTAAAGCAGGCCTATATTCTTTCATATTTATACAAAGTTGTCAAAGTATATTCCAAAGTATTTCCTGCTCCGTGCCCTCGAGAGTGCGGGAGCTGAGACGTGCAGTGCCCGTGGAGCCAGGCCGTGCTCCAGCACCGCGGACAGCGCTCACTGCGGGCAACGCAGGCGGCCCTTCGCGGGGAAATCCTTCACAGGGATAAATATTATTTTTGCATGAAATAGTACTTTATAGGAAAAAATCCTTAAAGCAAAGTCAGTCTACAGTGTATCTTTTTTTTTTGTGACAGTAGGATTTCTAAGACGCTCAGTCCATGCTCGCACGTAGGTGTTCTGACCTATTATTGTAGTTACTTGAACTATTTTAATACTTCAGAGTTCTTACATGGTCCAAGATCTCATTGTAGGGATTGAACAAGCATAGAAATGGATCGTTTTCCTGAAGACACTCCAAGGGTTTGTGATAACCATGATGAATGGTTTAAGGTGACACAACTGCAAGTTGTTACTCAAAGGGACTGTCTCTCGAGCTACTTCCCATGTTGACATCAGTGATTTTTGTAATGAGTCAGATCACAGATCCTAATTAAAAATTCCACGGTCTTCATCTAGATTCCATGGTCTTCATCTAGATTCATTTCTAGTTAACTTTTGCATTTTTTCCTCCCCCAAACCCCTCCCATGTTTTGGTATGATTAAATTTTCCTCCACAGCTGAGAACTGTTGAGCCAACCCCATGTGCAGGTGGCTGCTGTGTGATGTGACAGAGCAGGTGTACGTGATAGAAATAGAAGATAAAAGTAGAAACAGTCAGCTACCCAGCATTCCAGTATAAGGTATCCTTTAGTAACAGTAAATCCAACACTGCTATTATGGGAATAGTGGCTAGAGACAACTGGGTGAGGCAGCCAACTTGTATATTAGTCTTTTACAACTTACAGTGTCCTGAGTATGAAAAATCAGTTTCAAGTCGCTATAAAATGCAATAGAGGTTTGTGTTAAAATATATAAAACATGTCACTCTAAAAACTTTTTACTAAGCAATAATGTAATAGTACTGGTGAAATCTAAGCATCCATTCCTCCCGTCTTACGTAAAGATCTTTCCTCCTTTGTCTTTCAAAGAGGATATAAATGTAATTTATAATTTTGCAGAATCAATGCTCAAAGGGAAAATAGCAAGCACTCTTATTTTATACTATTTTGTAGTTTTGGGGGGGGGGGTCTGAATAAAGAATGACTTCTTTATTTCTAAACATAAAGTGTATTAGGACATAGCAAAATAAAGATATCTGGCAGAACTTGAGTTTTCTGCAATTATTTGTATATTAATGTATACTTCAATGTAAAAAAAAAAGTTATGGAGTTTAAACCTCAAACCCATTTTGAAATATTTGTAAGCATTTATTAGTCTTACTTTATTTTAGAGCTGTGCAATCAGGGGCTAACTGCGATCCACACCTCCCCGGTGGCTGGGCAGGGTGTGCGGATCCAGCGGGCTCGTCCTGTGCCAGTAGGTGGAGCCCGCACAGAACCCGCGGCCGCCTTGTTTCCTCCCCCTCCGCTCTTCTCCCCCCTCCCCCCTTTTCATTTCCCCCACGACCAATTTTCTGATCGATGCTGGGATTCAAGGAGTGAATCTCAGAACAGGAAGCAGGCGAAGAGACTACAGAATACTGCAGAGGTTCCTTTGTTGCCTCTATGGGGAGGTTCTTTCTTTATTTCTTTCCTTTTTCATTTCAGTGAAATTAAGAGTTTACAAGCTTCTTTGCCCAGGAACCTGTACCTGCAGTAGGAGCCTCTCATCTATCTACAAGTGTATGGATATTTCTTATGCTATGATTTTTAATTCTCTTTTAATCAGGTAAGACACTATTTTATTTAATTGGAATGCTTTAGACAACAAATTCCAGTTGTTTTATACCAAGATTGTTCTCTTGTGGTGCCACACCTAGTTTTCAATTAATATTAATAGACCAAGAGGAAAGGAAATCATAGCCATCTTTGCCACTGCATGGATTTTTCACAGCATTTAATTAGGTCTTAGCACAATAATAAAAATGTTGTTGCTCTTTGGAGGTTTCTGATCCGATTTTTTTTAAGCTTGCATGTTTATAAGGATTACTTTTGAGTTTCTGTTTTTCATCCTAATTGTGGTAATTTGTTGCTGTTATTTTGAGGTGGTCATCCACAAGTGTTTTCTTTTTCTACTGGAGGCTATACTGTGCTGTATTCAGAATACAAATTGGAATGTGTTTTAAAGCACACAAATACATCCCTGGGATTGCACAGCTTTGATGCAGAAATGTGCTGTTGCTTCTTTATGCTATCTTCAGACTGAGGCTTTCTTTACTTCCTAAATTCATCATTTTATTTCTGTGAGGCATGGGAGGTTTACAGGATTCTCCCCTCTCTCATCTCCCAAAACAGCCTCTCCCTGATGGAAGACAGAATGGAGGACTTACTTGTCTGTCACTAAACATGGTTTTGCACTGCTGCACATACCATATGAAACACATATGTTTTGTGAATTGTTTTACATATACAAGAACGAAATTTTTATTAAAAAAATACATTCCATATTGCATGAGAGGGAAAAATTATTCCTTTCGTTATTTTTTTAGAAGCATGATACACATTGGGAGAGACAGCAGAATGACTCAGGAGGTGGGAAGCTCATGCAGCACCCCCTGACTCTTCTTTCAAACCTTTGGGTCTTTTTTCTTACCTTCTTTGAATTACATTACATATGTTTAGTTGGGAAAAACAACATAGAAATGCACAGACTTACACAGTCACAGATCAGAGAAGGGGCTCAGTAGCCAATTTGTGAAAAAATAATGTGCAATCAGTTTAAATGCATTTTGCTTTTCATTATAAGGTGGTAAGTAGCACTTAATCAAAAATTTCACACACCTGTATAAAGGTGAACTTTTTTCTTTTAGTGGTGATTAGTGAAGCAACAGAAAATTGCCTGTTGGGATTTGAATGCTGGATGCTGCATTGGGTTTAGATGACTCCATAGATACATGTGAAATGTTAAGAAGGTTCATGCTCGTTCTCACCATCTGTGCAGGTTGCCTGCTTGGCTGTATTTTTGTGATTGATGTTTACAGTATGTATATCTGTGTATGGCTCAGCCGCTGTAGTATCTGAAAATCTCTTCACTAGTGGTAAAGGATCCTCAATTCTTGAACAGATCTGGAGAAATGATGAATAATCATGTCCAAATGATCCGCAATTTCCTCCAGTGACAAATGCATTAAATAAATTATGCTCTCATATGTCTATAGGCCCCACTTCAACAACAAACAGGCATGTCAATGGGATGACTCACATTCTTAATATTAGGCAAGTGGACAAGTACCTGGCTCTGTTATCTTGATTTTTAGACTGCACCAATTTTAAGGGAAAGAATAACTTTTGTAATCACAGAAATTTTACAGTGTTCATAAAATGCACCTAGTAGGCCAAATGAGCATGTAGCTTCAAAGACAAGCTATAGATTAACTTTTATGTTAAAAAAAAGAAAAATCCATAGAGTTATTACAGGTTTTGAGTATGTTCATTGTGAGCATTAGGTCTTGGGAAATAAGAGGCATATAAATGGCCATATTATATCAAAGCATGATCCAGTTACCTTTCAGTAGGAATGAAGTAGGATATTTCTGGAGAAGTTCAAGCAAAACTTGACCCTAAGAGAAAGTTGGCCCTCTCTACCTTTTGTAAAACTTAATTTTAGGGGGTATTTAAGCCTTCTTTCTATTTTTGTTCATCTGAAATACTCTAACAGAAGTATACTCATATAAGCATCAGATCTCCACAGGAGATCCCAGCATACCTCCTCTGCAGCCAGAGCAAGAGCCCAGCATCAGTTACGCTGCCAGGGCTGCTTGCTGTTGATTTCTTTGTCACAGACCTGGATGAATGGTTTCATTGGGTCACTGCCTGCAACCCCGCTCTATCCCCGAGTAGCCCTAAAACTGTCCCACTGAAGGGATGGAGAGAACACTGACATCTCATATAGTCTACCTGCTCGAATCCTACTTGGTAGCAAGAAATGCAACCATGGTCCCCTCTTATGCATACAGCTCTTGGCTGGAGCAGGAAAATCTCAAACAAGATTTTACTGTGTTGCTTCCAATGTTTCAAAGCCATGCACATGCTCACACCTGCTTCTCCAGAGCACAGTGTGGATCCTTTGCAGCCGCAGACCCTGGTCCTGTATTCCCCCTGAGTAGGAGCGGCCTCTTGCCCATCAGAGCCCTCCTGTTCCTCTCACCCTCAGTCCCAGCTTGCCAAGCAGGCGTCAGGGATCCCAGGGCCTCCTTTCTAGAGGCTTCCTGAAGTCACTGGAATAAATCCGCTCCTTGTGCCTACTGTCGTCTCACTGACACCTACCAGCCTCAGAAATGCTGGGTTAAAAGGCATTCTGCCAATAGTGGCCTGAATCTCCTGTTCTTCTGTAATTGTCTTTGAAAGGCAAATGTACCTGATTTTCAAGAGGTGTTAATGATGGGAGGCAAAACACTGATTAACCACATTCATGTTATTCAGTTTGAATTCCAGGTTTGCAACTTTACCTCTCTTATTTCTGCTCCTGAACCTACTATTGTTCCTTTTTCCAACCCTTACCTCCAGCTGAAGTTAGGCTGCTTCCTCTTTCTGCCTCTGACTGGTTTGGGACCAGCTGAAGGGCTTTGCTTCCACTCCTGGTTTCCATGTTTGATGCCTCAGCAGCTATCAGTGCTGCTGAAGGGGCTGCTATTGCCAGGCAGAAACATAGTCAACATGTGGCAGCTCTGTAAGAATTTATTACAAGATGCTAAGAAGCTTTTTCTGAGCATATTTAGAAATTACTTTAGAGAAGAGCTGAATGGCCAGATTTCAATAAATTTAAACAGGAGCAACAAAATTCAAACTCTTATATCGCCCGAGCAGCCTACTTGACACAATTCAGAGTAAACAGATTGTAGCAAAAGTTCTCAAAAAAATGGCTGGAAATACATTTTAATCCTGCAAATTACCATCATGCTCATTAAATAATTACAAAAATAGTTTTTAATCTTCCTATTAAAAAAACAAAGAACATAGGTTCATCGTTCTTGCCTATTGGTTTATAAACTTGTATATTACTGAAATAATGGTTTCAAACTTTTTCCAATAAGCAGACTACAAATGTCCTTTTTCTATTAAAAGGTGATGACTTTGTTGTGATAAGCATTCAAACTGTATCACGAGGATACATGAATCCGCATTGTCAAGTTAAGCTTTTCTTTCTAACTTCATTGAAAGAAGTATCTCACCATTTATAGTGTCATTAAAGAAATAAATCCAATCTCAACAATTAATGTTTGGCAAAGCTGAAGGCATAATGAAGAGATTAACATGATGGAAACTATTAAGCAAACAAAACTCTGTCAGCTCTGTTCATACTATATGGGAAAAAAATGTTGGGGTTTTTTTTAAGAAATTGTGAATAAGTTATTTTTTAGGTCTCTAGCTGAAGTTCAGTGATTGCTTCTGTATGAAGTTTTCATAAGTTTTGTGTAATTGCAATCCCATTTGCTGCTCGATTCTTAGCTTGGCTTCCCTTAAGTGTGAGCAGAATCTGATTTTGGCCAGAAGAATTGTTCTTGAACTGCTAATGGTTCTCACTCATCTTTTTGGACATCCTCACAGGTACTTCCCATTATGCATTAAAAACACAAACTTCCCCTACCAAGAAACAGGATCATGTTCAATAATATAATGATTGCTCTATGCAGGATGTATTTATCTTACCTGCACAAGCTGGTAACATACAGCGTGAGCAGGCATGCATTTTAAGATGATGGACGTCCAGGTTTTCAACATAGAGCAAGTGGTCTTCTCATCCTCTAAAGTGGCCTTGTCATATCACAGAAGATGCCTGATTTTTATGGCATATGGTGCTGCTTGTCTGGTCTTAAACGGAGTTGTAGCGTATGGCTTTGAGTAATTTGGAAAATGTGAAATGGCCCACTCTAGCCAAAAAAATTGGGTACCATTCAACCGGGCAGTAAAAAGCACGACAGCAGTAGGTCTAGCCAGCTCTCAGCTCAGCACTTTGGTTTCAAAGGCAGTGTTTGTGCTGTATGGAACTATACAAACCCACCTGATTATTTTGGCCTGCGAACTTAGCATTCTGTAGCTTTCTGGTTGCTGGTACTGAGTTAACTTAATTAAAGCTACAATATTTCCAGATCTAGTGCTGTCATTCCTCTGACAGCAGGGTGAATTTTGCCTTAGATGAATTACTATCAGCAGACTTTTACAGTGGGGCAGAAACAGTCTTCCTGTCTGAATGGGTGTTATTTATACCTTTTTTTTTTTTTTTTGCTATACCAACCTCACCATGTCTCACCATTTTCAACATAACTGCAAAATCCTCCACAGACTTTGACCCTAATGTAGTTTTGTTTGATGATAAATGTAAATGACTCACTCTGAAATTAGGATTCTGACTCAAGTTCTCTAAAGCAATACACTGTGTTCTAGACTCACTCATTTGTCTCAGTAGGATCCCAGATATATTAGGAGCTAGATTCCATAGATGTATATAAAATGGAGTCAGATGCATCCTGAAAAATTTGACAGTCTGTGATCTTGATAGAAATAGTGGCTGGAGTTTAATGCATCATAAATTGCATGTAGCAAGGTTAGAAACAAATGTCCTTTGCCTAGACACTGGGATTGGGATGTGCTGTTTAAAAATGAGTTCCATAAACAGGTGCAAAGAGAAGGTTGAAGGAGCACCTGAGCATCTAAACAGACTATGTGCTTATAAAGAAGTGTATGGCAAATTTCTATACAAACACTATTATGAAACAAAAGCTCTGCCCAGGGTAGTTGAAATTTGACAGCCTATCTCTATGTATACTCATTGTATTTTGTTTACTGGTAAATATTTGTACCAAGTAAAAACCAGTGGAAAATCCTACCTCTTGGGCCACAAGGCAAGCTTTCTAAGATCAGTTTTCCCTACTGGAAGTCTCTGGCAAGGTTATTTTAACTGGGACTGTGGCACGCAAGGTCGTATCACAAGAGTATAACAGGTGTATTTGTAGAGTGTGTGAGCTCTGTGTGTTTCTCTTTGCTGAGAGTCAATAATGCAACCATGGAAACTAAAAGATAAGTACTGACACCAGGCAGAATGAAAAAATCTTCCATCTGTAGTTGTGTTAACCTGAAAGCAGACATGGGGCAAACACTGCACGATTGTTTGCAGATTGAGACTTCAGTGATGGCTGCACAAACACCTCGTGCAAATGCACTCGCACAGGTTGGATTTTGCAGTGCAGAGGCTGGTTTCCATTTTGTAGAATGGGAAGCACTGCAAAAGTGCTGACAGGAGACGGCTTCCAAGGTGCCACCTTAATACTACTGAAAATAGTAGTATTCTAATTCTAATTCTCCTAGTGAAGCAGTGAGAATACGCTTTGAAAATAGGGTGCAGGTTGAGCTAACCTTTTATTTCCATCTGGCTTCTGGAAAATACCAATAGACAAAAGGGAAAGTGCACAATTTTACTGTCAGAAGCAATGGGGAGATGCAAATGTTAAAAATTATTAGGGAAATCAATTTGATTAGAAAGCAATAGATTGTAAATGTTACTAGGCCACACTTGTGAGAGTCACTTTTCAACAGAATAATATTTTACATCTTGCAAACAGTTTACTTTAGTAGTTATGTTGGCTAAACATATGCAACAGTCAGAACATTTTCAACACTTATTGTTTCAAATTATTTTTTTACAGTACTTTCAGTTAGAGTTAACATTTAAAGCGCCTCACAGCCTTCACATTTGCGACTGTAAAAAGATATCTGTGCTTTTGCCAGCTGAAGTTTTTATGAATTACATGATCTTTGATCTGAAGCAAAGCTTCGGCCCTCTAAGCCAAGCCAAAGGCAGGCTAGTCTCACAGAGAGAAATCTGGGACTTTACTCCGCTAGTATCCTTCGGGGGTGGGGGAAAACTGAACATAAGCCTCAGGGTGTGATGATGATGATGATGACCTTTAATGTTGCACGGAACACTTGGGTGCTATTACTCATGCTGATATCTTGCTCTGTGGAGTGGTAGAGGCTGGGAACCCAGAAGCATTCTCCATTGCTGGGAAAGGGATTATATAGCTTTTCTCAGTATTGACCTCACTTCCAAATCCGTTTAAGGATTCATACATTCTCAAAATAATCTGTCCTTAGTGAGAAAGATGATGGATATGATGCAGAAATTGAGTGAGCTGGTATAAATATTGTGAGGATGGGTGAGTGACTCTGGAATTGCAGTAAGGAAAGGAAATATCCCCTGGGAATCTAGAGAAGAGAGACAGATGGGGGGAAGGCAGTTAAATGTAAGAGGGGGGAAGTGAAATTTTAGGAGGGTATACAAATTCAGTTTATATGAGAAAAAAGTGGAATACATTACAAAGGAAATCTTGACACGTGTATCCATGTTCCTTTATGGAAATAAGCAGTGTGGCATGCCTGGCTCCAGTGGGAAAATCTCCTTGCATTGGTACAGCTCCAGGTTGCAGGTGATGCTGTGAGCAAGGAATGAACCCTTTGGGGAGCTCCTGCATTCCATCTAATCAGAACCTGTTTTGCTGGCTCAAACGTAGTGGGAAAGGAAGAACTCTCCTGAGGAGGTTTTCAACATCTGCGCCCTTGTTTTATTCACATATACCAACAGATGCAAATGGAATATATTCTAAGAAAATTAACAGTTAGGAAATTATTCTAAACTGGAGAAAATTATCAAACTCCACAGAAGAAATCTCAGTTCCAAGTCACCCAGTTATAATGAGCTGCAGTTCTATTTTAGCCTACAATTTTGTAGATTATCCTCAGCAATCCTTCTTTTCCCCATAGTAATAAAATACTATAATGAACAAGCCTCTACTCCTTTTCTTTTTTTTTTTTTTTAAAGTTACCTTGAAACAATCTGTATTTTTAAAGAAAGTGACTAAACTTTACAGCTCTTGTTTGTTTTATCCCTCTTATGAAAAAAAAATCAGGAGCTACAAAAATTAGTTTTGGGCAGATATATGATGTAACTATTCAGTTTTCCATTTCTGGCACATTTCTGTACTTAAAAGGAGAAGTGGTACAGAAGTGTTCTTAACATCACTACCCAGGAAAATGATGTCTAAGTATAAACCAAGCACCCATGTTATTGCAATAATAGTTTGCCATTAGGTAACTTACTAAGGGCTTCTCATGAATTTGGCATGTTCCAGCTGAGGCTCATTTTAAGTAAGGAGACTGATATAATCCATACTGTGCAGAATGTCAGAATAAACACACTCATAAACACCTCCTCTCATCCTACATTTATGAGTCTGTGTTGCTCCTTCCGGCCTTTCAAGTTTCTTGATGGAATACTGATACTACCTTTCTGTGTCTGCCATATGCATTTTGTCCCTTAGGACAGCCTGATTCATAGAGATGTTTTTAGAGTGTTCAGTTCTCAGTTTATGTCTTGATGCGACAGTTGGGTTATCAGGACACTGTAAAAGGAAAACAGAAATTGGGCCTGGTAAACTGTTTCAGGGGGTTTTAATGGCATTTCTATTTAATTGTGGGCCAATTAACTACTCTGTTTCCTTTCAGATTAAAAAAAAATCTTCTAAATTTAATAGAGACCTGTTTAATGCTTTCTAATGTTATATGTCTGACTGAGCTTTTCATTACCCAGAGAAACAAACATGCTGGTCAGGTCACCAGGGAGCAGTGGTGATGTTTGCTGTCTTCCTTTGCACAGGAGGGATGAAGCTGCAGCTCTAAAGTTTTCCAGTGGTTCCTGTATGATGATCTGGGAAATGCTATATCACTGCTTGGCTGTTCTGCACAAGTCACTAACCATATTACTCATCATGGGATCTAATTTCATGCTGTTTGGTTTAATTTTTCCTTTTCAGTTGCCAAATTTTGAATATACATCCAGCCTTGTGTGTCTTACACTGGTGACATCTTCATTTAAAAGATGTAGTTACTCAGCTGTAAAAATGCCTGTAGTGTGAAGTTTTGGACAGTTGGCAGAACTGTAATACATAATAACTATTAAAATTACAGTAATTAATCTATATTGTTAAGTACTACAACAGGTATATTCAATTCTCACCCTGTCTCTGTTATTGGGTATCTGTCCACAAACCACATATATTTTCATATGTCATTCTGGTTCCAAAACCACACATGGTTCTTCTTCTCAAAATGCAAAGTAGGAATAATAGTAATGGGTGCAAAATAAGTGGCTGATATTTAATAAAGAAGTGTGGAAGTAAAAGGATCCACTAAATATTTCACATTTTAAAAATCACATTAAAAGTACCTTAGTAAGTGACAGAGTCAACCACTCAGTTGTGGAACACTAAATTAAGGCTGTCTTTACCTTCTGGAAATCACACACATGATTTGTAGCCACCTGTGAAAGCAGCAGTTTGAGTGAATTGCCTGCCATCAGGCAGTACTGAGTAGGATTCATCTCATCTCTCTCCCTTTCTAGTCAGTCGAGAGAGACAGGCACTTCTAGAGCAAAACTTGCCTCATCTTAAGGTAGATATCTGAAATAGGTCAGAAGAACTGCCTTTTAAAGGACTTATTTTTCTTTAGTGAATATGAAAGGAGTTCAGATTGGCTTAGATGTGGATGCCTAAAGATGCAGGCACCTGATGCCAGAGAAGGGGAATCCTCCTTCATGACACAGGCAGAGGTGACACCCAGTTCCCCAAGACAGCATACAGATCTTGCACAGAGGACAGTGCTTTTTGCCCACATAGTTATCATCCTTTTTTCTCTTTTCTGCTAGTCAGTTCTGCCAATCCCTCTGCACCACCAACGAATCAAGGAAGTCTCCTTCAAAATTAATCTCACTACTTGTAAGAGCTCGTTCATATTGTATACTGCAGAAAACAGTGAATATTGCATTACTGTATCTACTGACAAATGGACCAAAAGTAAAGCAGATCTCAATTTGAGTATATGCTGTCATTTGAGTCCTTCTGCCTGCAGTAATAGGTGTTATTTATTGGACTGTTTGTACACAATTTTAGGGAGACCATATTGATACCCATATGAATGATCAGGAGTTATTTAATGTACATTCACACATACTTCAGAGCTCCAAACTTGTCATCTTTATAGTTCTTTATAAACTCATTTTCTCATCTTCATATTTAGCCTTCCAATTAATTCCAGTCCAGTTATCTCAGCTTTTTATTCCTTCCAGCCCATTCATCCCAAGCTGTTTTGCTTTGTCCTATCTCAGCTTGCCCCATTATAGTGGCTCCCCCGCTTCCCTTTTCCTTGACTTTTTCCCAGCCTGGTCTCCTTTGAGGTCAAACTGATCAACTTACATGAATTTCTTGATCATAATAATCTACAAGTCTTTGAGCTTTTCATGTCTCTCCAGCTAGCCTCCAGGACTATTGCAGCTAATTTTGAGACAGTCTCTTTATCCAGGCAGACAGTTCTTACACGTATCATTTCCCTGGAGGTTTTTTATGCTGTCTGTCTTCAATCTCAGATATTTCTTCCTAAATGCCCCCTTTTCCTTTTGTATTTCCTTCTAGATTTTGGTGGAGTTTTTCTTGCTTGTTTTTGTTTTATTTGGTCTGGTTTTTTTAAGAAACAGCATATAGGATGATTTGGAACACAAAGATGAAAGCATTCCCACTCCTGAGTCAGCAGAGTCCACAAAGACAGACTTCAGCTGCAGGAAAATCCCCTCAGATGGACAATGAAATGTTAACAGGAAAAGGCACTATCTCTGTAATTCACACTTTTAAACCTCTGGGGTCTTCTTTCAAATATATGCAAACTAATTTTTCAAAATTTTTCAACTCTGTGCAAGTATTATAGATACCATTCCAGAAGAAAAAGTCCAAAATTCAGAATCCTGTTTTGCAAAAAAATTGCTGCAGGGGTTCATATTCCTGCTTTGCAAATCAGAAGCTATAAAATTTTAAGGAGAAATATATATATGTAGCTTTTTCTTGGAAATGGTTCCATCATTTGACTTGAAGCTTCCCTCCAAAAATCAGTCTGAGGGAAAAATGGAAAATTTTAGCCCCAGCACTTCAAGTTTGGCATAACCAAGCAAGGGGGGAACAAAAAAAAATGAAAAAAGGACAGGTTGAGCATCTCAGTAATAAAGAGTACCATCAGCCTCATCTGCAGTTATCATGAAACATGACAACCTGTAACTAGTAGTTGGCTTGGACCCATCTGCACTTTGTCCCTAAGGATATAGTAACAACTGCTACCCCATAAACCATCATAAGACTAAAAGAATATTTAAAGTAAATATGGGACCTCATCTGTGACTTAATTTCCAGAATCACTGAAACCACTTTGCTTCTTGCTTATTTAAAGTGGCACTTTCCTGAAACAATGCCAGGTCTCCCAGTGCAGTGGCAAAGGGAATCTGGTGGAGACGAGTAGTGCTTTGTAGTTGTGCTTTTTTTGTGCGTTTCTATCTGCTTTGGAGACCTTCCTATGTTTCCAGGTGCAACTGCATAGTAGGGGCATGAGTAGTGCATATGAGGAAACATTTTGTGGCATCCTGCCCTTGAAGGCTGATAGATATCCAGGGAGTTAATGCTTCTTTCAAGCTGCATTAACCCCTGCAAGATCCCCTTGGCAGCTGGTGCAGCGCAGCTGCAGGGAGCCTGTCAGCTTCAGTACAGTTCCCAGGGGGGAAATTCTCATCTGTTATCCATGGAGATATTTGTTTCCCCCATGTGGGATGGCCCTCACGCTTTCCGTGTCTATTGTGTTTCGGGTTTGGAAGAAAGTTTCTCAAGAAGCAGTTGTGTTGTTACTACTAAGCAGTCTTTGCAATTGCAGGCCCATTTAGAGAGTGCTCCGTTTAGATCCAGATTCTCTTTGTTTATTTTGCGAAGTTACAAACTGATACGTACCTTCTTCGTGCCTTCTCGCATGTACTAAACTGAAACCAGGGCACGTAGTGGATGTTTTTTCTTAATAATGTACCAACAGCTTGAAGTGAGTGGAGACGATGTAAGAACTGTCCCAGCGCCCCACTCCCCATGTCCGTTTCTATGGTTTTACAGTCATCGTTTCCTATTTAAAAAAACTCTCAACACTCCCCTCAGCCTGGAGAAGGGGAATTGGCTGGCTGCAGGCAGTGAGCAGCATGGCTGACTATCTGTATCCAATACAGGCGGCTCACACATTTAGCAGGAGGAGGGATGGTGATCCCCCGGTTCCTTGCCGCCCTGGTGGTAAAGCCTGAATTTTGCTCCGTCGCTACTCAGCTCAGCTCGTGGGACAGCGGGAAAGGACCTCGCCCGGCAGGGCTCCAGCCCCGGACTGGTCTAGAGCCTCGACTGTTCCTCGCAGGCGAGTCCTGAAGGGCGGGTTCTCCCCGTCCCCGCGCAATGCGGCCGAACCCCCGCTTCTCCACAGCAACCCCCTCCACGTCCGCCTCTCCGCGACCTGCCGCTATCTGCCCTTCACTAAACGCCTGCTCCTTCCCTCCCCTCCTGCTTCTCCCGTGTGATGAGGTCCGGCTGAAGCTACCCCCGCTTTCCTGCTGGAAAGGCCCCGTGCCGAGGGGGTTTCTCGGGGAGTCTCCGCAGCCCGCGGGCGGCGCTCCCCCCGCGCCGCGCGGTGCCGCAGCCGCCGGGCCGGTTGCCTGGCAACCTCCCCTCGGCGCCGCGCCATTGCGGAGCCCGGCGGCTCCCCGTCCGCCTCCCCAGCCCGCTTTTCACTCGGGATTGTCGCTTCCAGCGACATCGGGCTGCCCACCTTCCCTGGTTTTGGCAGCTGGGGGTGCCGAGACCCGGGGCGGTGGTTCGGTGCCGCACCTGCGGCGCCCGCCGGCGGGGCGGGCTGGGCGGTGGCGCCCGGCGGGCTCCGCCCTGGCTTCCCCCTCCTGCCTTTCACCCACCGCCTTCGCCTTCCCCGCTGCTTTCCGCAGCGCTCTCCGCAGCGCCCGCGGTATGGGCATGTTGGCGCTGCCAGGTTCCAGGGAGCGTGTGGAAGTGTTTTGGGTGGCAGTGGAAGCTGGTGGCAGCGGTTCACTGAGGCGGAGGGCTCGGTCCTTGGCCCTTTGTCCCTGGCTTGAGAGGAGCTTGGCCCGGCTTCGCTGCCGGGACCTGACGTGGGCTTACGTAAGCTGTGAGTGAAAAGGGACAGTCTTGTTCATAAGTTGTGTTTGCAACAGAAGACAGAGGCTTTAAAAATGGAATCACACTGTATTTCCCACAATCACTTGTCAGTAGGTTCAGAATCATGATTTATGATTGTTCATCCAAAACTGCTAGGCAGATGTTAGGGGGATATTAGAATCTTCTATCTACCTGGTGTCTTGTATTCAAAAGGATATAAATTACTTATGAATTTTCTGTAGCCATTCTATAGTTAAGATTAATGGAGATTTCATTCTAAACATCTTTACATAATGCCCGTACTGGGAATGTTAAACTCTGAGTTCTGGTTTGTCAGGAAAGAAATCACAGCATGTTTTATTAACAGCATAAGTAGTCAGCACATTCTCCTGTTCAGGCATCTGGAAATATCTAGCTCATCCCATACATATGGCATTTCTGTTATCATTACATCTTTGAATTGTATATTCACTCTCCCCACACAAACACACTAAAAATGGATATATTTCTAGCCTGACACACAAGACTGTACTTGTGGGGATATGTTTCTCACAATGGATATCAGGGCAAAGATTGATTTAAGAAAAGCCCACAGCAACTAGATAGCTGAAAGGCCTTAATCACTTAGCCAGCTTCATTAGGGATTTGGTGAATAGTCTTGCATTGTTTTCCCACATTTGCTGTTTGCTTTGGAGACAGTATTTCTCTTTTTGTGAAGGGAAACTTGAACTATTGTTTTGAATCTTTCTTGAGTGGGAATCAGCCTTTGTTTTTTCCTCTGGTTGAGGAGAACTGGAGGACCTCATTGGAGTCTGGCAGAAAGTTTATTTCACTGTATTAAAAAAAAAGGTTAAGAATGGTATTTTCAAGTGAAAAAACCCAAATTTTCTAATGCTAGAAGGAGAGATTTAAGGGCCTCTTATCTGGAAAGACAAGTAGCTTTTTTGTTCAGGCACTGACATTTGGTTGAAAATCAGCAATTGTTCAAAGGCCATTTCTGATAAAAGAGTAAAATGCAGTAACTTTAACAAATGCAAGTCATTGCCCATTATTGGTTAACTGTAAGTAAAGATAACAATCTACTGATTTTTACCAATGTGTTTTTCATATTTCTTTGGAGTACATCTTGATATAGCCCTATGGGTAGTTTTCTGAAATAAGTTTTAAAGAGAGTAAGAAAATTGATTTGAAGGACCCCCAAACTTTCCCAATAGGGATCTTTGTATACCTGTTTTCACATTAGAAGATCCTTGCTGCACATTTCACAGAAAATGCTGTCCTGATGTCCATGTTGAAAGGTAAAGAGTAATCCTGATCACCTTCTGGTCTTGGAAGAGCAGTCCTGAGACTGCTGTAACTGAATGCAAATGCAATTTTGATCTTTAGATTTGCTAGTGTTTGGGCATTTTAATAACCCTTTTTGCTTTGTTATCCTACTTACGCTGGGTTCTACGCCAGGTACAGGCTCTGTGCCAATATTTGTTGACTACAACTGTTAGAGCCCTGTTGTGCTCCATTATTCAGGAACTGGAGATCCATTTATTCGTGCTCTGGCACCTTAAGCCCTCTTGAGTTTGCACGTAGGAGAAGCATTAAAATTTGGACGACATCAAAGGTAGTCAGCTAGTCCTTTGCATTCTAAAAGTGCCTCTTAACTTCTTTTCTGAAGTGCAGTAGATCAGTTATTTGATCTGTCTGAAATCTGGCCAGTTATTTACAGTTTTCAGCCAGACCAGTGAGCTGATCTGGCTAAAATGCAGAGGTGCAGAAATGCTCAGACCAGCACAGGGAAATGAACAGGGTCAGAGCGGGTGGAAAATGCGTCTGTCCTTTCTGACAGCACTATCTCATATTGGCTTAAGATTTTCAGTAACTGAATTTTCAAAGGTGATTTGCTAGTTATACATCCATTTAAAATGTTGGAAAATGTGTAGGAAGCTGTATTTTTATATAGCTCTTCTAAGAACTATTTGGAAAAATTTGTTGTGCAGGAACACCTACTGTTCAAAGTGCACAATTCAGCACGTCGATATTGTATGAAGGGACCTCTGTCACAGCTCTGGCTACTGAACAGACAGTGCAGCGTTGTATGAAACACACAAACCTCAAGCACAGGAAAACTGATGTTTATTTGCTGTCTAATTTCAGCCATGGAGTAGTGAGCCCATAAATCTTAGCAGAGATACTACACCAGCTGTAAACCTTCTACCTTCAGACAGTGCCATCACATGTTATACAATCTTTCATGCTGTGCCATAGAGTGCTGACAGATCCAGAAGGGTTACAGAGATAATACTCTGTGAGACAGAACAGAGTATTTCCAGGATTTATTTTACCCATGTATAAGAATAACAGTAATGGGAGCTGCAAGTAAGAGAATGGACTAATATAGCTTTTCTAAACTCGATTGTTTTAATTTCTTTTTGTCAGGCTAGGTAAAAAGGAAAGTATGGAAGGAGAGGCTAAAGAAAAACTGGGGGCAGATCTCTCCTATTCCACACTAGTATTTCCTTAGATACTCTTGTCCCTTTCTCTCTAAAGAAGTGTTTAGAATTTCTTGCATGTGATGTCATTTTTTTCTACACTGCACCCCCACTGAGTTTTCAAGAACTTTCTCATTGCAAAGTGACTGAAATCAACCCCCCTTTCTTTTCTGCTTCTCTGGTATATAAACAATAAGCTCTTGCTCCCTTGAGGCCTGGGGAGAAAAATAATAGATGAAGCAGCATAAAACAATGAGAAACCTATGCTTATTAAAACCCTAACACAGTGACGGCCTGTTAAAAGTTTCTTGATTCTCATCCTGATCAGTTTTGCTACAAAACTCACTCTGATCTTGTTTTTTCCAAGGTCTAACCTTTCTTAAAGCACTTAAATGATTGTTGTGTGTCTACTCTGTTCATTCCGTTTTTTCAGTGGTAAAAGGTTTTCCTAACAAACCTCTCTTGCTGCCGTTTAACCCCACAACCAGTTTGAATATATGCTAGATAAAAAGAAAACTAATTCCTCCTTTTCCTCGGAGGAGCTTTCTGGCCGTATAAAGACTGTCACTGTGTCTTCAGTCAATCTTTCCAACGTAAAATTAAGGCAGAAAGAGCTCAAATCCTATATTTCCTTGGATTTTTTCTCATAACTTATATTTTATTGCTGTGGTCTGAATTCTTTCCATACTTTCTGAAATGTAATACGAAGTTGGACATACTGCTCCAAGTAGAAGAGTAGAAGATCAGTTCAAAAGTTTATAAATCCAAGTAATTGCTTTTTTTTTTCTTGCAAGACTGACAATTTTCACTCATCCTTGGTCTGTGATGTCGTAAGTACTCTAGATTGTTTCCTGCAGAGCTATCATTGGATTCTTTCCTCATCCTATAATTTTTCTGTTACTTATTCTTACCTAAATAAAAAAGGTGGAGCTTTTATCTCTCAAGTGAATTGAATCACTTTTTGAGCCCATTGTGTTATTTGCCAGTACATTTTTATTCTAATACTATCCTCCTGTTTACCTGTAGCCCTCCCAGTTTCATGTCATCTCAAAGCTAACAAACAGGTTTTTCAGTCATCTAGATCACCATGAATAATTTAGTAGTATAGTGTTTTAAGTAGCATGGGAGGAAGAGGTGACAGGAATTCAGTGTGTTTGATTAAATGGATACTATTTACAAGAAGAAAAAGCTCTGCTTTTCTACCCCTTTTGCTTTTCAATTAAAAAAATACAATTTCATTTTAGAGCATAAACTTCAGACTACTTTTAAGATTAAAGTCTTTAGGGTAGTACTAACATATCTTGCAAACTACCACAAGTATCACAGTAACCTACACTTTGGCTGAAGTTCCTTGTCATTGTTACAATTTTGGGACAGATTTTATTTAAAGTTTAATTTATTATTTCAGCAAAGAAAATGGACAAACGCCAATGTATTTTGTTCCTATCACAAAGTTGGAAGGCATTGTCAAAAGCTGAGCAAGCTATTATACAGAAAGGACTAGATGAGCTTGATGACTGGTGTTACTGGAACGAGATGAAATTCAGAACTATAAATGAAAAGTCATGCACTTTGGGGCAATCTCGTATAGTACAGGAACACACAGCTGGAGAGTAAAGAACCATAGAATGATGGCAAATTGCCACTTGTGCATTTTAATGCTATACTTTACCATTGAACAAAGACAGTTAATTTTTACAGATTTCTGAGGAGAAACTATCAATGTGTTTTTCTTCTGATTTTATTAGTGAGGATTGTTTGTAGATGAAGAGCTGCTCGGCAACTAGGAAAAGACTCACAAGTTTCTCTTTGCTCTGTCCCATCAAAAATCCTTCACCCTCATGTAGAGTTTCTTTACATATGACACTGAACACTTCTTCATCTCTACCCTTTCTATGGGCCATGTGATTCACCAAGTCATTAAAGGATAAAGTCCACTTCAAGCTTTCAGATGTGCCGTCGTAGAGGGAGGATGGATACCACTAGTGATACAATTGTTCATAAAATGTACCCATAGCTGTAGATGGGAAGCTAGACAGTAGCCAGAAGTTACCTATTACCAGAATTATTACACTTATTTCATATTTATTTTTTAGGTAATTTTTGACAATGTTTGAACAATAGTTTTTAAATATAGGCTATGTTGGATTGGGTTTTGATTGATATTTGCTATTCAATTTAATAATTTTCCCTTTCTATTTCTATTCATTTTGTCTGTTACATTTACTATAGCTATGGTATCTAATTATTTTAATATACTTTTAGAATGCTTACTAGCTTCTTTAGATGTATTACTGTGGTCTCATTTGTAGAAGTAGATATATTTCTCTTATGCAAAGATCATATTGCATTTCCTGTCTAGTCTGTCTCTTTAAAATATTTGTTCACTTCTTTTTACAGCCTAGTAAGACTAGACCCTTAGAGCATCTAAGGCAATGGGATACAATGTGTCACTGGCTATTTCCTTTTTGTCTTCACTTTTCCCTGCCTAACACTGTGCATTTAGATTGTATAGCACTGGTGGAAATCAAATTGAGATCCTGGGTAATTTCAGTCCCATACGATACGAAACAAATAATCAGATGCTGTAACTTAATATGCCACTAATGGAAGAATGAAGCTCCTTTTCCATATTGTGTGAATGAGCCCAGCTTTTCAGGTATTTGATTTACTGTAACTTTCATATATAAGCAGCCGCATAAACACATACGTGCATATCCACACGAATAAATAATCAAAATGCTTTTGTAGTTAGAAGCTCCTTTACTTCTCCTGTGAATCTGTGCTGTCTCAATCCTCTTATTTTGAGACTTCAGAGCAGCTCCAAGTAAACCATAGTTCTAATTAGATCCAGCCAGAAGTTTTCATCCAAACTTCTTTTTGACAAAAACATTGGTTAAGTGGAATTGTTTGTAAACTTTTTGTTGATTTCATTGAATCATCTGTGAAATTAGAAAATCCTCTCAAATAAAACACTTTTCTAGAAAGGCTTTAAACATTATTTTAAAATGTTGTGTAATACTTACATAAGTCAAAACTAAATCAATGCTTTTGATGTGTTTGAATTTCATTGCTCATTCAGCATATATTTTCTTAATTGCTGAAAATTTAAAAAACCTTATTTTGATTAAGTCAAACTGATCATTCTATCACCATGATTACCAAAGAAACAAATTATCAATATTTTCCTTCTCTTCATTGTTTCTTTTTCAAAGCCACAGTGCCATTTCTTCAGCTACTATATTCTTTCCTTCTCCAACCTCTCTCACTTTAGAATGACCTTTTGCTTTTTATTACTTTCCACAGCTTTTTCTTGTCCTCTTCACAGCTGAAGGAGAGGTGATGGTAGGGAGTAAATGACTGACAGAACATCTGAATGTATAGATACAGCAAGACCTGTGTGCTTGAAAAGTTTGGAAGAGATTTGTGTACGTGTGAGAGAAGGAGGGAAGGGCAGAAGGTCGATGGTGAGGTAGGAGAGAGGTAAAAAGTTTTATTAGTGCAATGGGAGAAAAAGGACAAAAATCAGTAAGCAAAGAAAATAGAGAGAAGGCAGAAGAGTGGAAAGAGGTAGGATGGCATTTCAGTGGAGTGGTGCCCAAAAGCGGTGTCTTACTGATTTGCCACATGAAAGGGGCTTACAGTGCTCCTGATCACCTGCTGTAGCAGGGAGCAAGAAGAGATGATTTCTGTACAGGAACTTACCACTGCTGTGAACACTCAAAACTGCCCTCCTTCTCTCTCATTTCTGGCTTTCCAGATTTGGAAAGAATACACATTGAATATATTGTATGCATTTATTTTAGAAAATTTACACAAGCTATAGTTTAAAATAATCTAGACTGAGAATAATACGGTTTCAGCAACTGCTTTGGTTGTACACTGCCATTGTAACCTCCATTTTTTAACTTCTCTTACTTTGCTATCTCTCCTACTTTCTTTCTCTTTCACCTTCACAGTTTTAGCTGCTATGGTCTCCTCAGCAGTAGCTGCTATGCATTCAAAAGAATTTTTGAGAATCCCGAGACTTGGCTGGTTATATAAATTTGTGTATTTTAGTCCCAGAATCTCAGTTTAAGCAAATGTTTGAGCATGCAAAAATTCTTTACCATTTCTGACAAGAATTTATGGGTGTATATCAGTACCATCTACTGGCAATAAGAGTTACAGCGCTTAGTAGGCTCACACAGGAAATGCCAGATTTGACTTCAATAACCAAGATCCTTCAGCAGGAAGTTAGGTGTGGTCTGCACAAGGAGAATTAAAAAAAAAAAAAAAAAAAAAAAAAGAGAGAGAGAAGGGGGAAAAAAAAAAGAAAAAGACATGATGGAATTTTAGCTGCAGTCTTCCTTGGTGCCATTCCAAACCCACATAAGTGCAAGATTCTTCACTGGTAATGAATTTTTAATTGTTTTCTGCAGTATTAAAACAGAATTATGCTTTTTCGTTTTTTTTTTTCTTTTTCCTTCTGTAATTAAAAATATAATGAACAGGATTCTGCTGCAGGACCACTTTCATTTTCCTAATTAACCTTTCTGCTGCTACTAGTCAGTGCAGCTTCCAGCAGCAGTTTGCTACAGACCCTCTGTGACAGAATGCACCCGGTGCATTTTCCTGCAGTGGGAGAGCATGCTCAAGGGAGACCTGCAGGAGTTGGGATGTGTGTGGATGTTTGTGTAGGTGTAAATGGCTATGTGCATATGGTTGGAAAGGAGGAGAAAGCATCATGTTGCAGCTTATTTAGCAGCCTTCAGAAATATGAGTTTGTTGCGGCTGTGTTGGAGTCTGTGTGTTAAGCAAGGCAGTAAAATAGGATCCTGCTGATTGTATTCAAACTGTTGTATCATTTTAATTTGATAACTCTTTCTGGGTATATTGTCTTACTCAAAATTTGTTGCTTTATTGCATTTGCCATATTTTTAGTGTGCTTACTCAGAAGGACTCTTGAGAAAAATTCTTGTAGACTACAGCAGAGATCCCGTTTGTGATTTCAGATCAAAGTATTTGCATTGGGAATATTTTCCACTTGTTCTTTTTAGCTGAACTGTCTGGAGACATTAAGGAGAGATCATCCTGCTCTTGCTAGTGAAATTTATGAAAAATATATACAATTGATATTATATATCAGACATAAAAGATCTAAGAGTAGTATGTAATGATTAAAGAGCATTTTTATTCCATTCAGCAATTCTTCCAGTGCACAGTGTGTTGCCAGGCAGGGGATCTGTATACAGGTGCTTATGCTTGAATATTGTTTCCTGAGCTGGCAGCTCTGCAAAGGCAGCATATTTGTTTCCAAAGAGAAGGAGAATCTCGTATTGCTTTCAGCTGATCCCTCTGGCTATACATGGCAATAGTGAATTCTAGGAGTCATTTCTGGTCCATATAGCTAGAGGGAGGATTGGTCCAAGATGCAGCTTCCAGGAAAATAAGGAGGTGAGTTGTCTGGAGTCTTGCTCCTCGACACCAAATCAAACACTTCAGAACTGTTGATTCCTCACACTGAATGTAGTGGAAAATATCTCCTACTTTAATCACTGGAATGGATAACATTACCCTTAATAAAGGCAAAAATATGTTATTGTATTGTATGTGACTATTTTATCAGTCTATAGAACTGACTATCATTGCAAGCACTAAGTTAATTCAAATGAATTTTAAACTAAATGTTTTAAGAATTGATACCTTCAAGACAACTCTAAGAGGCAAGCTGCAAAGGAAAATGGTTTGTCTTGAAATAAAAACAAATTTAAAAATTCATTTCACAGCAGCCTCCTCATGGATGATGACTATTGAATTTAACAAGATGTCCCACAGAAAATTCTGTGGAAGTATATTCCTTTACATTGTTTGTAGCTGTCTGTGTTACTCTAAATTTTTTCTGTATTTTTTATATTTTTAGCACTTTTTTTATGAGAGAGGCTAAACAGTAACTAAGAGGTGCAGGATGAAAAGATGGCACAATCAGTGCTGGTACCACCAGGACCCGACAGCTTCCGCTATTTCACAAGAGAATCACTTGCAGCTATTGAGCAGCGTATCAATGAAGAAAAAGCTCAAAAATCCAAACAGGAACGCAAAGATGAGGATGATGAAGATGGCCCAAAGCCAAATAGTGACTTGGAGGCAGGAAAGACACTGCCATTTATTTACGGTGACATACCTCCAGGAATGGTGTCCGAGCCCTTGGAAGACCTGGACCCGTATTATATCAATAAAAAAGTGAGTGTGTTGTATATTTCTATCAGACTGTTAGAAGATTAAGTAACAAAAAACCCTTCGCATAGTATTTCTAGTTTTTTTGATCCAGTCCTTCAGTCCTTCCGTCTAATACATTCCCCCAACAGCTGATCTGATTGGCAGAAATCTCCATTGTAAGAACAGAAATTAGTAATGCAAGTTTGCGGGACCTGGTCTGTCAGTAGAGGTACATTTAGATTTTTTTTAATATACCTGGCATTTTACAAAAACTGTAACTTTCAGGGGTTTACACACAGGCAAATTGAAGAAGTAGCACAGAAGTTATCTTTAGAATTATTATGAATTGCTGTATTACAGATGTGAAAGGAGCAGATCTTCAATATGAAACCCATCTCAAAGGTAGCCAGGCACCTTGTTACTAGGTTTGTTCACTGTCATGTGGAAAGTCTTGAGTTGCATTCTCTTGGTGCTGGGAAGGATAGGGGAGTATGTAAAGGTAATTTCTTAGGATGTGATGAAGATCATCCTCTTCCATACTATACTCTATAGAGGCATCATATATCCAGCTTAGTCTGGTTGAAAAAGTTTTGACATCCGGCTCTATATTTTTTTATGATTGTTTTCAAAGAAGAGGTGTTTAAAAGAGGGACATAAATAAAGAGGAGGTAGGAATTGCTCTTGGAGTGTTGACAGAATGTTACATAATTTTAAAAATATTTCTCTGGAGATGTTAGTTTAAAAAAAAAAACAAAACATGTTTTCTTTTTGTTTAAATTAACAACAACCGTTGTGGCCAGAACAAAAGTACTGAACTTCAGAATTGTGTCCAGATGGCCTTGGTTTTCCTCCAGAATTTCAGTCCCTTAGATTTTGGCATCATATGTATTGCACCATCATTATTATACCAGTAAAGAAGAAATTAACGATTCTCTTTCCTGTTTTCATAATTTTTTTCTTGTGCTTGCTTTTCTTTTTCTGTGGAAACTAGCTAGCAAATAAAACCAAGTGAATTTAAAAACAAACAAACAAAAAACATGAAAGTGAAGAAGCTACTTTAAAGAAAAATGAAGAAAAACCCCAAGAATTGTCATGAGTCAAACTTGAACTAAGTGAAAAAATACAAATGAAGATATTTCCTGCAGGAATTAGGGGTATGCCTCATCTGTAATATGTTGAAGCAATAGTGATATAGGCATACCATGAGGAACTAAACAGAACAGCTCACAAAAAATCAGCTGTGCCTGAAATGTTCATTGCAGAATTTCTGAAACTCAGTTCATGTATGGAGAATCATGAGTTAAATTTGAAAACAAGGTTTGCAATTAAATATCATGTTCTGCTCCCTTTACTCAGGTGGTTTACCCTGTTGAAGTCTGGAAGGCAAATATTATTTGGGTCAAAGTACTGATTCTTTCCTTCTTTCCCTGTTCTGCAGTAGTAAAAATCTAAATTCAATGCTAGAAATCCTAAAGTTAGAGCATGTATTATCATGCTTTGGAAACCAGAAAAGTAATTCTGCAGTTAAATGTGGATGTGGGGTAAAATCCTGAGGAATGCTTGTTCCTGATTGAGAAATGCCCAGCAGTTGTATTGATCTTTTCCAAAAGCATAGTGGTTTCTAGTAGGAGATGCAAGACTTTAAGCTATATGTTGCAATCATAGTTCCTCCTATTATTTTTCTTGGTGTTCTTTGAATATCTTTGAACATCCTTGTTTATGTCAGGCTCAATTTTTTCTTTTTAATATGTCTTGATGAGTCAGCAGCACACAAATGATACTTCATCAGACATTTTGTCAGAGTAAAGGGAACAGAAAACATAAGAACTCTGATTATTAGAGGCTATATTTTAATGGACTCCAAGAATAATAGGAAGAGAGTTGAAAAATGGTGATAGTGAATGGCACATTACAAACCAAACCTTTCTCCCCTACAATAAAGGACCAAAGTGTGGATTGAGAATCAATAGTTATGTGGGAATGCAAACATGCTCAGTTTGAAAGTCTGAAATGTACTATTTCAGGCAGGGAGAGGCATTGTGTTTTCAGGATTTCAGCTGCTCTGTTTGCCACACCTGCTCAGAGAAGTAGAGCATAATCTTTACAAATGCTGCCCTCTGATTCCAGTTGAGGCAGATCATGGCTGCTGGCAGTGTTCCAGGTCTGCATGGCTGATACGCCCTTTGGGCTTTCTAGGACTGCCACAATGCTGGCTAGATCCACTTGCTTTCAACAAGCATGAACTTTGACCCATGTGTAGAAAGAAGAAATTATAGGAATGGATAAGAATTTCCCCAGATGTATGGGAATCAAAAGAATTTTAAAAAAACTTAAAGACTTTATTCCTCTGTTTCTCATTTTTTAAGAAATTATTACATTCAGAAATGCTTTTTTAAATGTTAGTAATACACAAGTTATTGCTGAAACTGTGGAGAGGCAGTGAAAATACATGGATTAGTGAATTCTGTATTAGGTAAAAATAAAGCATGAGTCAAGAAAAATAGACAAAATTGCAAGTATAAAGCAGTAGTTGGAAAGGGAATACATTATTCTCAGAGTACAGCAAAAACTACTGAGTACATTAGTGTTACGTTGAAAAACTTGTTGTTGAACACTCTTCCATATTTTCATGATCACTCTTGGAATTTAGATACTTTGAGGTACTATTGTTGTTGATTTCTAAATAAACTTATTAAAATGTTTTCATTCAATTATGTTCATCATAATTTGGCTGGACTCGATGATGTTTGAACTGGACAAGGAATTGTGTAAATGAAAGAACATATTGGCCAAATACATTTAATGATGAAGTAAAAATTATTCTGGGTTTGTAACTTGTTATCTTGTAAATGCTGTTTTTCATTCTGTTTTTCTTTTTCCAGACCTTTATAGTATTGAATAAAGGGAAGGCAATATTCCGATTCAGTGCCACCTCTGCCCTGTACATGTTAACTCCTTTCAATCCTCTTAGAAAAATAGCTATTAAGATTTTGGTACATTCATATCCTTTTCAAGTGGTTAGTCTAAAACTGTACTGAATGAGATGTTACTTAGTATTTAAATCATTCTCTGGCACATGTCCCAGGATCAATATGATCTGTAGTGCTTTGTCCCTCTTCTATCTACTATTTCTGTCTTCTGTTCTTTTTCTTATTCTCTTTTTACATTTGTGTTCATTGCTGGATCCTAATGTAGTAATACCAGAAGCCAGACAACCAGTCATTGTCCTTTACGGTTTCTTTCTCTGTCCTCTTTCTTCCCCCACATATTTTTTTCCTTCCCTCTTCTTTTTCCTGTAATCACCATATCTTTTTTTCATCTTTTCCCCTCCTCCACATTTTTCATAAACTGCAGATATATTGCTCAAAATACTTACAGTTCTTCACTGATACCATGTGTTAAAATCATATCTTTGATCCCAGGTCTGTGCTTGCATGAATATTTAGTGAAAATATGGTTTCATTATTCCTTTTCATTTTCTTATTCTGATAACAATTGCAGAAAGATAGATTCATAAACCAGCTTAGGTTTCTTGTTTTATTATACTTTCTCAGTCCTATATGTATCTCACCTGTCTATTTCATTTATTGATCATTACTGCATTATACACATAATCCTGTTGATGTTTTAATTTCAGTCTTCAAGTAGGTCATGAGATTTCCACATTACAGGTAGAGATTTGAAAAGCTAAATTATTATAATTACTTACATATTATTTTGTCTTTTTCAATGATATGATAGCTACCTATAGTAGGCATCCCACTGGTCTGATCCCAAATGCTCATAAGAGAAATGAGGGCATTGACTTCAGCAAGTCTGCTTACTTAAGGAGCAAATACAAATGTTTGCACACTTATTTTTACAAATACCTAACGTAAGCACACTGAAAGTAGTTCTGTGTATAGCATTGCATATAGGGGTCCTAAGATCATGTAGAATAAATCTTGAAAGGATTTCTTCCAGTCTTGTTATAGTGGAAGTCTGATAATTACAACAGTTGTTTTGTGGTAGATGTTGTTATCAATGGCTAGCCTACAAATGGCTCCAGAATCAATCATAATACTACATAGCCTGTTTTGAATTTTCCTGCTATAGGTGCCACTACAACTAATTATTTTTCAATTATATAACACTCCTTACCATATTCTAGAGCTTTATTCAGTTATGTGGAATAATAGAAGACTGTGGGGTTGAGATGATGGTGAAGAGTTAGTCACTGAAGTCAGAATGTTAGAAAACATTGTTCAAACTTGTGGGAAGGTACAGTTATTTCTCCACTGATGAAAGAATAGTGAGGACTTGCAACTGAGAGGACATTTCATCAAAAAGGATTTTGAAAGCCTATGTAAAATACAGGCTGGGAAAACTCATAACATGGTTTTTTTATGTTTTAAATATTCCTTTCTCTTGTGTTCATATATGAGTTACAGAACAAGAAGGTAGTTTCTGACTAAGGGATTTAAAATATATTTACTGAGCAGAAACCCAAGGAATTGTTGAATTTAATGCCACAGTTCAGAAGGCAGAGGTATTTATTGTCCTTTGAAGGTTTTTTTAATTAATGTAGACATGCAAAGAAAACTTCATGAGGGGAACCTCACTGTACTTCTCACCCCATTATATTGGGATTTGTGTTTAGGAGCACTACATGAACCTCCAGCTAAAGCTCTTCTCAAAACCGAGCTTTGTCCTGTCTCTAGTTTCAGGTGATGGTGCCATCATGTGGACATTTTGTGATTCACCTATGTGGTTTTCATTTTGGTGGTTGTGTTTTCATATCTTAGAAGAATGTTAGCAATTCTGAGAGTGACAGGTTGTAGAGCAGTTAGAGCAGTTCTCTTAAAATAAATTATTTATGACTTGGACCTATTCAGGAATTCTTTTTAGATTTCTTTTTTTTCCGAGGGGGAAAATATCATGTCCCTTCCCTTCCAACTGCATTTATATTACAAAAGTCATATAGAACTCAAACAGCAATAAATAATAATAAATAAATAAATAAATAATAAATAAATAAAATACTTCTCTCCCTAAGATTTCCCTATGTTGTCTCCTATTATGTTGCAGCTAGCTTTAATATATGTATCATAATGATAAGCAAAAATTTTTATATGTGCCAAATTTTATGGTGAAACAATGAAGAAAATGTATTTTTCATTCTTTTGTATGCATGAAGCACATCAGATTTGTCTAGATCATCTAAAAGTAATGATTTTTGTATTACTCCAAGAAATTGGAAACTACTACTTCAAATTTTCACATTTTTATTCAAAAATAAAAAACAAGATCTCCTAAAATTAAGAGATGGGTCTTTCCTTTTAGTATCTTTCAGATTTTCTGATTTTTCGTAGATGATTGTTCTTTTTTTAGCTATAAAGTGGTGACTGTGAAAGATTTAACATATTCAAGGCCTTTCCCTTGCTGTTAAAAGGGCTGGGTAGGGTTAAATTGCTCCTGAAAGTGAAAATCTACCAAAGCAGTGTGTTATTTGATACTCTTTTTATAAGATTTTTTTCTGGCTTATATTCCTTAACTCTTAACCTACATTATTCAGCATGCTTATCATGTGCACTATTTTGACCAACTGCGTATTTATGACCATGAGTAACCCTCCAGACTGGACAAAGAATGTAGAGTAAGTTAAATGGATTTTCTCTGAATAATAGTAATCAGAAATAAACTGCTGTAAATTATTTTATATTAGGATGGCATCCCCTGGCAGCAGGTACCTTGTTGGCATATCCTTTCAACAGCTATTCTGATGCTGGTTTCTTCACTGTGGCGTTAAATACATGTAATTGTCTCATGACAAGTTGTTTAATGTCCAGCTTCTGTTTACAGTATTAGATAGGGGAAGTAAGAAGAAAAGCTAGTCTTATGATCATACAGAAGAAGTGAATTATAAATGTTTTTTACTGCATTCTATCTTGCGTCTGTGGAAGAATGCAAAAAAGGCACTCTCATCTCAATTGCAATAACCATTAACAGATAAAGGGATCATCTTATGGATGGCTGTATTCACTGTACTGCAACTTTCTTTTACCGAAGCCAATCTAACAATGGAAAGCATGTATGCAAATTAAACTCTTAATGAAAGTATTGAAATGGTTAGCACGATGTCAGCTTGTTGGCTAAGTGGTCCGGTTTGGTGTCAGCTACATGGTGCCGATGGACAATGACACTTCCAAGGCTGTAGACCATGGTGTGAAACACTGCTCTTCATGGTGCTTCGTTTTTGCAATCACATTTTATGCTTCTGTGCTTTTTCATTCCTTAGTGCTTGGGATGATACATACCTGTTTAATCTCCAGTAATCAAAAGTGGAATCATAGGGCTATTAAAGTCAACAAAGGCATTCTCATTTTGAGTTCAGTGCAAACCTGTATGTATGTCTAGCATGTAGTAAATATTTATGATAAAGAGTGATTGCTTGGATATTTCTTCTTGGTTTTGTGTTGTGCCATTTAGATTTACAACTTGTCCTCATCTGTTAAGTAAAGTTGTGCAGGAGACATTTTTTAGTGATTGAACTGAAAACATTCACATTGGAAAACGGTTTTCAGGTTGGCTCAGTTAGAGTAAGCTTGTTAAGCAGTTTAATTTGAATTCTTTTTCATTAAAGATATAAATTAAATTAAATTTCAAGATGACGTCATTTGGATACAGAAGATTGAAATGACACAGAATGCTGGAATTAAATATTTTTTTAATTTACATTTCAACTACATTTTTTTAGTCAAAATGAGTAGCTGAATTTTATTGGCATTCATAACTATTTTTGGTTGTTCTTGCACATGATTTTGCATCTGAAATTACTTGTTTCATTCCAGTACTGTGTTTTGCTGAAAGTGAAGTACTGGATATACCTGCTCTATAATGAATGAGGGCTGATGAGGGTTGGCACTTGTGAGCTCATGGTACTAAGCACCATTTCACCATAAAAATAGCATTGAAGAAAGAAACTTTTAGTCTGGAAGCAACTACTGAAATCCTAACATATTCCATCTGTGTGTTTTGTTATGACATGAGTTCAGACTGGACATAAGCATGCAGCAGTGAAGTAACTGGGAATTTTGCATCTCTCTTATTGGTATAGATTACAGAATTTGAACTTAAGATATGGGTTGTTATTTAGTTTTTTTATCCTAATTTCATTTCTCCTTCCTTATGGTATAAATTATGCTTAAGAAAAAGTTGATTATAACTGCCATTAAATTCTTATGCCTCTTAAAGAGAAGAAAATGAAAATAAAGTAACAAGAAAGCATAAACTGTGAAGATAATATGTGTACCTGTAATCTCTGTCTTGCATATTTTCTTCAGATACACTTTCACTGGAATTTATACATTTGAATCACTTATTAAAATTCTTGCAAGGGGCTTCTGTTTAGAAGATTTTACATTTCTTCGAGACCCATGGAATTGGCTAGATTTCACTGTCATAACATTTGCGTAAGTCTTCTACTTTTTTTTTTTTAATAAATATTCTCTCTGATAGCATGAGATTAGTGACTAAAAATTGCCTCATATCTTGTCAGCCAGAACATTTGGAGCCTGGACTTCCTGTGGTTTCAATATGTTTCTTCTACCTCTTTTACACATTTTAGTATTTCTAACCAAGCATGTGCTGCAGAGGCCAGCATGGTGTGCCAGCCCGTTAGGATTGGGAATGCCATCAGCCTGAGCTGTTCATATCCTGTCTCCTTTCTGCATACCAGAATTAAAAGGAATCCTCTTGACTTGGTGCTAATAGCTGACCAAATTAGGTTTCAAACATCATGTCAATGTGGTTTATTTTGATAAAACTTTATTTAATTTTATGGGCAGAAGTATATTTATAACAAAGGCAAAATACAGTGAACGATCAAGAGGTCTTGATAAAAAACCCGAGCAAATAAGATAAAATCTGCCTCAATTCTGAGTAACTGTGATTTAATCCTACAGGTATGTAACAGAATTTGTAAACCTAGGCAATGTTTCAGCTCTTCGAACTTTCAGAGTATTGAGAGCTTTGAAAACTATTTCTGTAATTCCAGGTAAGAAGAAGTTGGTGTAAGGTGTTAGGCCCCTCGTATCTCCAACTGTTATTTGTGTGCTGTCATTGTGTTTGTGTGTGAACTCCCCTATTACAGATATGTGACAGAGTTTGTGGACCTGGGCAATGTCTCAGCGTTGAGAACATTCAGAGTTCTCCGAGCTTTGAAAACAATATCAGTCATTCCAGGTGAGAGCGAGGTTAAACACCGAGGCTGACTTTTGTTCTACAAAGGCTGTATTCACATTTATAAAGCATAAGCCTTGTTTGCTACACATTGTCAACTAAACAAAAAGCAGGAATCAAGACATGTAATTTTATTTAAATTGATTCATGCTTGTATTAGTTGTATTTTCTTTTTAAAAAAAAATCAGCCTTTGAGTTTAACAAATTCTTGCATGGGATATTTGCAGTAAGCAACCTATTGTGATTTGCATCTTATGACATCAAGCTTTCCTTTACATGTTTTAAATATAAGTTAATTTTAAGCTTTCATAGTGATGCAAATTTTATCATTTATTGAAAGCACTTGATATGGCAATTTAATTCAGTTTTAACTCACGTATGAAAAATTAAACTCTAAAAGATAGCATGGGCCATGCATGGGGTATTGTTTTAAAGATGTCTTTCTTCTCCAAACCATCACCCCTCTTATATTGTAAGAAGATTATTACAACTTCATTTAAATATGCACTTATAATGTCTTTATAATGGGTTTACTAATGTAGAATACATTATAAAAGGTTCATATAAGAAAGGTTTGGGCAAGAAGCATCAGCAAAAAATGAACAGTGCTATTCTATGTAGGATTGAGATATAGCATGGATAACAGAAGCACTTGTTTTGGCATAAACAATGTGTTTGGAATTACCTACTTTTTATTTCTGTACACTATAAAATAAGCATAAACTTACATCTTTTCACTCATCTTCACAAGTAATAAGGCTTTTCATTAAAGTTATTGTATCACAAATATTTGAGTAGTTTACTAGGCTTTTTGCATGAAATCTTTATCAGGAAAAAAATGAAGTGAATTTTTTTGTGTGTTTAGTATCTATTTAACATCATAATAAAAATATTTTCTCTTTGCAGGCTTGAAGACTATTGTGGGAGCCCTAATTCAGTCTGTGAAGAAGCTCTCAGATGTGATGATCCTGACAGTGTTTTGTCTGAGTGTATTTGCACTGATAGGGCTGCAGCTGTTCATGGGCAACTTGAGGAATAAATGCCTGCAGTGGCCTCCAGACAATTCTACTTTTGAAACAACTGTTATTTCCATCTTTAATAGCTCTATAGGTGAAAATGGTACATTTATTAATACAACAATGACAACATTTAACTGGGATGAGTACATCGAAGATGAAAGTAAGAGTTAATTATATAATCTGCTGCATTGGTTTTCTGGAATTTATTTAAACAGATACAAGAACATTAGTATCTTTCTCTTGCCTTTAAAAGTGTGTAGCCTGGCCAACAGACATGAGAGAACCCATTTTCTCTAGTAAATAAAAGAACAGTCATAATATAATTTAACATACTCATAATACCATACTGGATGCCAAAATATGTTTTTACCTTTTACCGAATATAACTTTTAAAGTAAAATCATATCTCAGCTTAAACCAGAAATTTCCATGGTAGCTTCAAGCCTCCTGAAGTAGAGTGACAGCCCTAATATAGGAGCTGAAATGTAATAGCTGGATTAGTGCAAGTTAATGCCCAATATCATAAACCCACACTTGAACGTCAGTTAGCCCATGAGTCCTGCCATAGCACATCAATGCAACTATGTTGTTTCTTTACAACTTGGTGTCTCTGCATCACGCTCTCTTGCACAGCACAGACATGCCTTTATGACAATACTGGAGATTTATCCAATGCTTCTCATCCTTGCAAAATAAGAATTAGAGTCCATATTTCTGTCTTTTAATTTGTCTCCTTTCTTTGGAAAATCAGGAAATGAGCGTGTTCGTCTCCTTTGTATCTCGTAATACAGTATTCTACTGTTTTAGGTAGTTAATGTCACCACCGTGTTAACGAAAATAGTTTTAAAATTCAGGTAGAACAACTGTGAACATATCTATAGTAGATTGCTATTCTGTCTTTCATCATGGTAGTATCAGTTTCTCCTATTTATCTGTTCAGCCTCTTCTATTTATTTTAGTGTATTTTAGTGTTTTAACTTCATAATTAGGCATAATCTCGGGGTTTTTATAAAGTCTGTATAAATGTCGTAACTGATGACTATATCACTGAAAGTTAGAAAACCTGAGTTTAAGAACTAAATACTTTTGGATCCAAGTCTCATTGCCTTATAATCTTTTAATATACTTATCATCTCAGCATGCTTGTGGTATACAAGTGTCATGGAGAAATTTTGAATGATAAACTATTCATAAAACTATCTGAAGACCAGATCCATTCCATTCCCCTTTAGTTGTTTCTGGTACTATATTACACAAATAGAATTTTTTTTTCTAAATATCTGACCTACATTTTCCTAATTTCAGATTGAATATATTACTGCTTCTCCTGTAGAATTAGAAATAAGATAATCATAGACTAATTTGTATTAGTCTTTATGATCTTTAAAAACTCTTATCTTCTTTATTTTTGGTCTTTTCTAAGCCAAGCCATGCTATTTGCTGTTTTGCATTTTTTATACCTATTTTCACTTCCTTTTTTCTATTTTGGACTCTTTCCAGTTAGTCTGGGAATTTTTTTTCTTGTTCTTCCATTGCCTTTTTGTTATGGGATTTGGTTGGTTGGGGGGGTTTATGAGATGTTTAAATTGGGTACTTACTTCTCTAACAATTACTTCTAATTTGTATCTTTACCTCATGTGCCATATATGCAACATTCCTAGTAACACATTTCAAAATTACCTCAGTTTTATGTCAGCACTGTATTGTTGATTCACAGTCAACTGTGACAGTTACTGCATCGTTTTCTACTGTGGTGGCTGTGGCCACATCCTGTCTGCTTTACATTTACATATTTGATTTTGCCTTGTCAAGTGTAGGATTTTGCACTTGTCTCTATTGGAATAAATCCATTTGCTTTTGGACCAGCTTGTCTGTTTGTGAAGGTCATTCTAAATTTCAGTTATCTCTCCTAGCTTGATGTCTTCAGAATACTTGATGCATTTTTTTCTGTTGTTTCATGTCTTGAGTTGGTAATGAAACTTGTTATGAAAACTGTGTCTAGCACAGATCCCTGGAGGATCTTCAGAGAGGTATCCTTATGAATTGACACTGGGTCACTGGTGACTCCTCTCTGAGAATTTTTTTCAAGTATTTTGTGGTATTTCCAGCCAGAAAATATCTCCTTTATTTGCATATGGAAGTATCATGTAGGGCTTGTACACTTGACTGTTGTCCTGTTATTAATTGGCAGGAGACAGGAATAGTTTTATATATGGCATATTTTTTACAAACCCATGTCGACTATTTTTATTACTTTATCATTATCTTTTTTTTTTAAATCTTATTTAAGTGTTTTCAAAAATAGTTGGCTGAGAGTTGAGCTGACTAGATGGTTTAACTGGATTCTCTGCTCTTCAGAGGAGAAGCTGTGCCACATAAGAATATGAATTAGGCCGACAGGCAATTTTGAAAGTCCTGCTTGGAGCCTATTTGCATCTTTAAACTTCTTGAACTGTTTAGGTAGAGGTTAGATCCCTCACAGGGTCTGACTGTGTGATCACCAGAATGTCTGAAAATCCTCTGATTTCTTATCTGATATCTGAGACTAGGTTGCTGATGTATAAATTATGCACATAATCTCTCTCTCTGTTTAAAACAAGCAGATTTTATGCTGCCTCTGTTGTATACAGGTGGTGACAGAGTAGAAGCAGTCAATAGGAACTGGTTGCAATTCCCTGCTTGTCTGCTTAGCATTAGTCCTCAGTTAGTTCATGCCAGCTAAGATAGTCTGTGCCAGCTGGCAGTGAATCTCACAGAACCATCTGCTTCCTGGGAACAGCCAGAACATACCTAATTCTGGCAACTTTAGCTTAATATGCCACCTGACCCAAAAATCTCCACTAGAGATTCCCATTTTACCATAAGAATCCCAAACTGGAAATCGAAGGCAAATTGTCTTTCCTTTTCTGCTGCAAAGCAGAACAAAGAAAATAAAAGAATGTGTCGGGGGCTTTTAAGAGTTTCACCTCTTTAGATTATGTTTTGCCTCATTTTAGTAGTTAGCCAGTTGAAAAATACGTATAGGTTCTTGAAGTCCATTCCTCTGCTATAGAATTCTGTGTAGTAATTTTGTGTAATGTACAATAAAAGCTTGATTTCTCCCCCAGCTGCTCAAATTAAGATCCAGCTAGCAATTTCTTGAGCATGTTGTGTTCTGTTTTCATGCTGCAAAATTTCAGTATTTTTTCAAGGAATACTTGGATAAAATAATATGTAATGAAAAATTACAAATTAATAATACTAAGTATTCTATATCGAAATGCACAAACAAGGGCAGAGATTTGTCCTTATCCTTTCCCTTGTTTTCCTGCAGTTTTTCTATTTGCTGACATACACAATGTGGTATTCCAGCCATTGTATCTTAATAATTTGGTTAGGTTTCTGAGAATTAACTGTGCAACTACCTTTCCATTTTCTAAAGAAAGGCCAACTTTAGGACTCTATAGAAAACCACTTTCCTGTCAAGACAGTATTTTCCATGCTTTTATCATTCCTAACCATTGTATGTTGCAGTTAAAAAGTTTGTTAGCTCTGCTAATTTCTTTCAAGTGTAAAAGTCTATATAATTGCTCAATTTCCATTGGGCATAAATGTTACCTTTCTCATCACCTTTTTGATTTTTTTTTTTTTTAATCAGGTCATTTCTACTTCTTGGAAGGACAAAGTGATGCACTGCTGTGTGGCAATAGCTCAGATGCAGGGTAAGAAAATGAGCATCATTTTTCATTATGCATAAAGGAAAAAGAATTAGCTGCTTAGAATAGCTCAGGTGTGGTCAACTTTAATATCAACTGTACTGTAGCGTTACAAATTACCAATGGTTTGCATTTGAAGCTATACCTAAATACAGCCATCTATGTGATTTGAGTTTACACAGGCACTTCCATCTGCATCTTAGGCTACTTTTCTAAAGGTAACCACATGAATGCTACGTTCATAAATGTTGCTGCCAGCTTGCTGGCAACTGTTTATTGTCAGCCATGCTACTTGATGTTCTTCTCTTGTCCTGGTGGAGATGTGTTATTATGACAAATTGTGGGGAAAGGTAGATAGAATAATACTAATTATATTATTAAAGCATTGAAATATCATTAGGAAATGGAATTAAAAATTGAAAAACAAGATATATATTTTTATCTTGGGTATGTAGAATAAAATTTTACTTGTTCATAGTTTTGTTAGCAACTGGTACTCCTGAAAAATTTTGTTTTACTACAGCATATGGTAATATAGAGTAGTTGTTAAAAATAGCATTTCCTCTTCTTTTGTAGTCAATGTCCAGAAGGATATATATGTGTGAAAGCTGGTAGAAACCCCAACTATGGCTACACAAGTTTTGATACATTCAGTTGGGCATTCTTGTCACTGTTTCGATTGATGACTCAGGACTTTTGGGAGAATCTTTACCAGCTGGTGAGGACTTATTAAAATAAACAGCACCATCACCAATACCATTACTACATAGTACTTGCATAGTTATTGTCATTCACATGTCCCTAAGGCCTTTGGACCAGAAATCATCTTTAATTTCATGTATGTAAGCTATTGTTTTAAACAGTAAGGCCCTTATTAATGATTTAAGTTACCATGTGCTACTTAAATACATAATAAGGAATAGCTTTTATGAAGGTGGTTAAACATTATTGTTTGTTTTCCCAAATGTGTAAATGAACTTAAGTTGTTAAAGTTTCTTACCCAAACATGCTGTAAATAAATGCTAGTGAAATTTATTTGCAGTCTAGTAAAAATATGTTCTGTTTGAAAAGGTTACATTTTGTCCCTGAATTACACATATCCTTAGTGTGAAGGACAGTAATTTTGTTCACTGTGACATTTTATATAGTGCACTGTCTTTGTGGCAGTCTAGTTTGGGACTGATGAGACAAGAAGGTAAGATGCTGATTGGCCCCACTAATGTTAAATTTAAAGGCTATAATGTAGATATATAGATTGTTGTTGGTATAAGTTCTGAAGTATTCAGAATCTGATTTCCCTTGACAATATTAGACATAAAAGTTAGATTTTTGCATATATATTCATGATATATTATTATTTCTGTATGGAAGAAGTAACTAAATAATCTTGTGCTAACACAAAGCAGTCTTATAATGTATTTATAGATTATAACACAGAGGCTATCATATTATGTAACAGCATTCAAAGTCTGCTAAAAATGTGTATTATCTCTTTTTCTCCAGACACTGCGTGCTGCTGGGAAAACATACATGATATTTTTTGTTTTGGTCATTTTCCTGGGTTCTTTCTACCTGATCAACTTGATCCTGGCTGTGGTTGCCATGGCCTACGAAGAACAGAATCAAGCAACCATGGAAGAAGCAGAACAGAAAGAAGCAGAATTTCAGCAAATGCTGGAACAACTGAAAAAGCAACAGGAAGAAGCTCAGGTATCCCTATAAAGTAAAATTTCTTCTTCCATTCATGACTGTGATTGGATGCTTTATGTCCAAATGTGAGAATACTTTTACTCTCCTACTCCTAACAATGTACTATTCTGTCTCATAAATTCCTTCTTATTGCAAACAATCTTTAATGTTTTCCATTGCACTGTTTCTGCTGGCTCGAGTGAACCTGTTAATTTGTGACAAAAATGATAACCAACAAGCTAAACCACTGGATTTTCAAACTGGAAGTGAATATCAACTTTTTAACTGAGCATAGTCAAGAGCCGTCTGGATATGGTCCTTGGGCAACCTGCTTCAGGTGACCCTGTGTGTACTGGAGAGTTGGACACGATGGCCTCCAGGGCTTTCCTTCTAACCTCAGCCATTCTGTGATTGTCTGAAATGGCGATGGGGATGTGGGGAGAAAACCCCAAACAGTAATTCTGTTTATATAAGTAACAGAATCAAAACTATTGTAGGTGCTATAGGAGAAATATTTTGCTTCAGCAATATTTGGCTTTTCCTACTCCCTCCCCATCTCTCCCAGCAGAAGGCCGTAGTGTTCCAGTTTTAAAGAAAACTGGAGAAAGTGGAGAAACTGAAGAAAACACTTCTGTGGTACAGATGTAATGATTATATACTGCTTTGAAATTCCTTTTCATTTTTCGAAGGCTGTCAAATCTAATAATTGATAATGTCTAGCATGTGGCCACCAACATAAAAGTTGAACTATGTCTTCCATATAAGGACATGACTGAAGTCAGCAGTCAGGGGTTTTTGTTTCATTGGTTAGTTGCTCTCTCTTGAGATTTTTTGGTCTGGTTGGGTTTTTTTACCACAGCTTGTAAAGAAATGTTAATAAAATGCTCCACATATTTTGAAAACCAAACAGCATCAGGTATCTAATAGTCTGTAGTTTAACACAATTCTCTGATTATGATCTGCAAAACTGAGATATCAATGCCACACCAGATCTTTAATAGACTAGAGAGTATTCAAAATCCATCAAAATGTTGTAAGAAAGTGTTGTTTCCTGTTAACAGGGATCTTACCAGTTGCTTAAGCCTTGAATCCTTACTTCTACAAAGTATTTCAGATGAAAAATTCATTGCAACATGTTGCTCCAATCTAAAACAGGTGCTTATTCACTTGTTTATCTGCCAGCATAGTTTTCATTGGGTTGCTCTAACTCCTGGTTTGTGGAGCAGTGGCAAAATTATGGTCCTTGTGGTATTTCACAAATTAATTTTCTTATGATATACTGGGTTCAGCGAAGTCGAAGCATTGCTTTTATTTCAAAAAAATAACTTTTTTAAAGAATGGCAATAAATGTAAAATAGTGAGTGGTGTGTGTTTTTGTATAAATGTTGTAAATTGCATATATGCTTGTACGTATAGGCGGCAGCAGCAGCTGCAGCAGCTGACTCAAGAGATTATAGTGGAGTAGGTGGAATAGGTGGATTCTCCGAAAGTTCTTCTGAGGCTTCAAAACTGAGCTCAAAGAGTGCTAAAGAGAGAAGGAATAGAAGAAAGAAAAAAAAGCAAAAAGAACAATCTGAAGGCGAGGAGAAGGATGGGGAAGAATTTCACAAATCCGGATCGGAGGACAGCATCAAAAAGAAAGGTTTCCGATTTTCCATTGAGGGAAATAGACTGACATACGAAAAGAGATTCTCTTCCCCACACCAGGTACCATAGTATTATTACCTCTTAACCAGCTTTGTTGTTTACTCATCATATAAACAAAAGCCTGTAAAGTAGTTTGGTTAATTCTTGCAAGATACCACAGATTCATTAGCATCTTAAATCAAAGTATGACCAAGTTAAAACTTGCAGCCAGATATGAAAATGTAAAAATTTGAGAGATTTTGGGTTTGTTCTAAATTTATATGTGAAAATTCAAAATTTGTGTGTAATTAACATGAGCTGTATTTCAAGTTTCTTAATGCAAATAGACCTATCTCCCCATGAAGTTGGATGTGTTCAGCATGATCAGTGGCTTCAAAATATACTGCACACATAAAAAGAAATGTAATGTTTCAAATGAGAAAAGTACTAAAATTTGGGATGCAAAAAGCTCATCAGAAATGACATAAATGTTCATGTGAAATTTGAAAAATTAATTGATGTGAGACCATTAATTGTGTTATCTTAAAGAAGGTAGAAATATGTGTGGCAATGTGTCCTTGCATGTGTTCCCTTGAAACACCAGTGATTCAGAGTGCCATCTGCATCTCCCATCCAGACATTTATTTCCTTTGATAGTTTTATGTTATCCCTTCTACAGTTTTCAAAGCTCCTCTTTGTTTGCCCACCTCTCACTCTCCCCTCAGCACTTCAAGTCCAGATCTCACATACATTCTCTCCTTTTTCTGGCTCTTTTTTACCTCAGTATGCTTCTTCCTTTTATCCCCACCTTCTCAATTCTCCCTGATCTTTGTGATTTGCTTTCTCCCTCTTTTTAGTCATTATTACTAAACTCATTCCTGTCTTTTAATCATCTTCTATTACTGCCTCTGGAAAGCCTGTTTCATCCCTTAATAGATCATGAGCATTCATATTCTCTTCATGTATCATTTTCTCCAGCTTCCATGCTCAAAGAAGCTCAGACCTCTTCATCCAGTGTTTTCTTATTAAGGACTGTCCTTCTTAGATCAGACCACGGTGGGAATATAATGTTTCCGACTTTCTATTTCTGCCACTCCTTCCACTCCTGTTGTACTTCCTTTTTCAATAGTATTGCATCCTTCCCCCATCTCACCTCCTTGGTCTGCCACCATTTTGTGTTGTTAACTGTCTAACTAATCTCTGTAAGACTTCATTGCTGAATTTAGTTAGTTTGTGATTCATTCTGTTTCTTATACAAATTTTCACACCTGTATCAATTGACTTCAACTTCCTGTTGAAGACCCATCTTCTGATCCCTTAGGTGCATATTCTTGCCTGTGTCTTCATTCAAACAGCAGCCTTATTCAACTGCAGCTCAATTCATCCCTCTTGTGAGAAATGAAGCATTCCTCATACAACTTGCTCTTCTAACCTTTTCATCTCCCAGGTTCATTTACAGCTGTTTGACTATGACAGTCTAGAAATCCCTTCCCCTCTGGTTTTCCAAACTTAGTTCCTTTTCATTCTGGATTCTAACCACTATTACCGAAGTTCTACTGACCATTTTTTTCCTAGAGAAAACTCAGTTTTGTACCTCATCTTTGACTTTTTCCTTGACATTTCATTTTCTTTCAATGTAAATGACCATTTTCTTCCTCTTGAAAGCTTATTCTTCCTAACATTCATGATTTTTTGTCCTCTCAATTCTCCTGGTTTAGCTGTGCTTTAGAAGATCCTTTTACCCCTTTGACCATTTCAAAGGGATTTCCACAAGGCCTTTTGCTAGTTCCTTTTTCTCTCTCTCTCTTTTTCTTTTCTTTTTTTTTTTTTTTAACTCTATTCTGGACCCACAACTGTGAATCATGTCTAACTTGGGCCTCTTTCCATTTCCCAATTACCACTGTATTCATCAAGAATGTTGTTGCAAAGCACACTAACCTATCCCATTGCTTTTATCAAATCTGCTAGTAAACATATTTACCTAAAGAATTTTTTTAATACCATTAAACATACTGTACCTAAAGTTCCTCCCAACCCACCTTGTCTACTTACAGTAAACAAGTGAAATCCCAGCTTTGACTGACCCATGCCAGCATCCATAACCTCCAGTTAAATTTCCAAACTAGTTTCTTTGAGCTCTTTTTGGTATGCTGCCCCCTCATGCTTGGAAGACGCTCCCATGAGTTTTCACAGAACACTTCATTGCTTTCCTCAAATCCCTCTTTAAAACTCTCTTTTACCATGCTGCCTACAGAAAGCTTGACAGGGAAATGACTTCAGGTGAGCTAAGATGACTGTTTATCATACTCATCAATTTGCCTCCTTGTATTCCCTCTCTTTTTGTACTCATCTGTTGTGTTACACTTAGATGATAAATTCTTTACAGAGTGCCTTTTTGTTCTGCATTTTGCAGTACCCAGAACAGTGGGGCTCAGATCCACAAAGATAAGTTGCAGACGAGAAACAAAGACACTGCTTTGTTATCACCTCTGCTGTTCATAGAGGTCTTGGGTGAAATCAGGTGCTAATGCTAATCAATCAAGCAAGGCAATTACTGATATGTATTAAAATTAAGAACATGTAGAATTATTTGTAAGATTAGAGCATTATTTTTATTCTGACCCTGATAAGATCCTCGCATAGCAGAACATTCACTCACATGAGTAAACTGATGAAGATTAGCGAAGCTGTTAATACAAAATTACAAGCTATCTTTGCATATTCAGGATAGCTGAGACTTTAAAAAAAATCAAACCCTTTTTATGGCCTACTTACCTAGTATCTAAAAAGAGATGTATTTTTTTTAAACTCGGCAGTATTTGGGAGCTACCTCTGTGTGCAGACTGAGTCACAGGCAATTTGCCTAAAATTTTATTTACTCAGCCTGTCAGACTAATGCCAACCTGGAGTAAACAGTGTCTAGATACACTTACTCAGTTTATGAACAGTTGGTAATAACACAGGCAGAATAGCAGAGGAAACAATTCTGTAAAGCAGTTTCTTTTACTCTAATTAAACCAGTTGATTTCATATATCCAAAGTAGTAAAATAACTAGTCTTTGTCTGTCACTTATGTGCTCTTTGTTTACTACCCAAAAGGGAGTGTACTGGGGGGGACTGTACCAGTTCATTTCTTTGTAGATTACCTTACCCTTTAAGACATTATGGGTTTTTTCTCTATATGAAAATGTGGTATTTTAAAGAATTTTCATCTGATAATAATTGTTTTTATTTGCCTACAGTCTTTGCTGAGCATTCGCGGCTCCCTGTTCTCCCCAAGGCGCAACAGCAGAACAAGTCTTTTCAGCTTCCGAGGTCGAGCAAAGGATGTAGGATCAGAAAATGACTTTGCTGATGATGAGCACAGCACTTTTGAAGACAATGAGAGCAGAAGAGATTCTCTCTTTGTTCCTCATAGACACGGTGAACGGCGCAACAGTAACATTAGTCAGGCCAGTAGGTCATCCAGAACAATACCTGCACTTCCAGCCAATGGGAAAATGCACAGCACTGTGGATTGCAACGGAGTAGTGTCTTTAGTTGGTGGGCCGCCAGCTCTGACCTCGCCTACTGGACAGCTCCTGCCAGAGGTGATGATTGATAAAGCAGCCTCTGCTAGCAATGTAAGGAAGTCTGCAATAGCTCAGGCATGATGTTCTCTCACTGTAGGATCAGCAACTGTTTCTACAAAATTTAGTCACTTTAGCAATGATTACCTTTCTGGCCAAGCTGTGAATGCTCCTTTCATATATTCCAGTTATAAGCTAAAGGAAAAACTGAAATTGTCAACCACTCATATGTGAAAATACATGCTAATTTTCTGGGAATTAGCAGAATTGCATAGTAAACTTAGTCTGTGTAGTCTTACACCCATTGATTCATTATTCTTAGACTTAACTGGAAGGTTCTGTACTTGAAAGGATATCCAAATGGAAAAAAATTAATTATATTTACTTAATAATATTTATTATATTTAATATACAATACATTTATTGTATATAATATTATATAATATGTCAATTATATATAGAATTATATCTTTAATATATATGTTTAAATTAATTATATTTACTTAAAATGGAATATATTAAATGAGTATTAACTTCCCACTGACCATACATGAAACTTTTGATGTAACCCTGAATACTACAACTTACATGGGTTGTGATAGTGTTCCTGTAACGTAATTAATTTTTCTGTGGGTTTTTTTTTCTGTCAACATTACTAAATATTTTTTCTTCTATTTCATTTGAAAAAATGTGCTAGGAAATCAATAATTTATTCTAAATTAAGAGTTATCTTAAAATGTAGTTACTCTTTGTTCTTTTACTGCTAGCTGTGTGGGCTGTGCATTTTCATGTTTAGAAAAAGACTTCACTGCCTAATTAGAAAGATATTTATGGCAGAGCTCATTGACAAGCATTGTGAAAAATTTTATAGTTTAGAAACTGTTTATAGTCTAAAATCTGTTTTAATGTCCAGCCCTGTTTCAGCAAAATACTTACAAACATATTCTTCAGGCACAAGAGCAATCCTACTGCAGTATTTGACTATTTGTTCTGTACAAAATTAGGCATACATTAGTGTATTGCAAAGCCACAGCATGAATGGAGCATGGTGTGTGACAGCAGTATTTTAAACCAGTATGCTTCTACAATAATTTAAGTGCTATTCTTATTAAATGAACCATCAATTAGCTATTTTATCGGTGTTTTATTTTCAGGGCACTACTACAGAAACTGACTTAAGAAAGAGACGATCTAGTTCTTACCATGTTCCTATGGACTACCTGACAGATCCTAGTGCAAGGCAAAGGGCAATGAGTATAGCCAGCATGCTTACAAACACAATGGAAGGTATGTAACACATATCTTTTTGTATGACAGTGCCTTGAAGTGCTATTAAATGTGTGAAACTTTAAGTAGTAGTGGCGTTTTGAGGCAGCTATGTCAGCCTAGAGGGTACAGACAAGAAGAGATTTCTATATAGAGGTAGGTTTTTTGTTTGTTTTTTAATATGGAACTGCTAAATTTGGAAAAGCAGTCAAGCTTGCAGTATACTGATAGGTTTGAGGTAGAAACAGCAAGCTTCTAATTTAAATGCAAGTGAAAACAATTGTTCAATGTAGTCTTTCTAGTAAAGTTATGTTTTGGGGTAAAAGCTCTTTTTAGGTTACTGAAATGGCTATGCTTCTTGCAGTAGAACAATCCCCTTCTGCCAATTCAATAGACATACTGTTTCACAAAGGAAGGATCACATTCTTCTTTCTGTAAGACTAAATGCAATGAACCTGAATCAGAGAATTAAACAACTATTTGTAAGAAAGGACAAAACATTACTTTGAGGCTTGAATTTCTGTGTTCAAAATAGCAGATTGGAAGGTAATAATGAGCAGATGTGGACATGTGGACCATAATCCTGTTTAAATAGTTATCTGACTTCAGGTTTGCTCTAAATATTTATCTTTCGTGAGGAAACTTTAAAAAAATTTGTTGGAAGAGACATTAAAGATCACCTGGTTCCAAACCCCTGCCATGGCAGGAATACCTTTTACTGGACCAGGTTGCTCAAAGTCCCATCCAACCTGGCCTTGGACACTTCCAGGGAGAGGGCATCCACAACTTCTCTGGGCAACCTGTACCAGTGCCTCACTATCACAGTAAAGAATTTTTTCCTAATATCTAATCTAAATCTACCCTCTTTCTGTTCAAAGCTCTTAACCCTCATCCTATCACTCCACTCCATGATAAAGAGTACCAGGCCATCTCGCCTGCAGGCCTTCTTTAAGTATTGGAAGGCTGCACTAAAAGGTCCCCTTGGAGTCTTCTCTTCTCTAGGATAAACAACCCCAGCTCTGTCAGCCTGTCCTCATAGGAGAGTTGCTCCAGCCCCTGATCATCTTTGTGGCCTCCTTTGAACTAGCTGTAAGAGGTCCCCATCTTTCTTATGCTGATCACACTTCTTTTGGGGCTGCCTATGAAGAGATTGGCTTTCTGAACTAAGACCAACATTGTTGGATCATGTTTAATTTTTCATCCACCAATACCCCCAAGTCTTTCTCCACTAGGCTGCTCTCAATCCCCTCATCACCCAGCCTGTATGACAGATTTCTGAGACAAATTTCTCTTTTGCATCTTATGTAGCTTGTGAATAGTTCTTTTATCTATTGAATCTTTAGTATACTTTTTTCCATTTTTTACAAATTACAAAAGAAGTTGTAGTTTCTTTTGACTGATTGCAGTCTTAGTTTCAAAATATCAACACAATTGATCAACAGTACCTTGGAAAACAGCATTTAAGCTTCAAGGAAATACCCAGGTGATGCTGGAATGGAGAAACATATTTAAAATGTTATTTTCATTTTTCTCTCTAGAACTGGAAGAATCCAGACAGAAATGCCCACCGTGCTGGTATAAATTTGCTAACACTTGCTTGATTTGGGACTGCTGTACTCCCTGGCTGAAAGTCAAACATATTGTAAATTTGATTGTGATGGATCCATTTGTTGATCTGGCCATTACTATCTGCATCGTCCTAAACACCCTGTTCATGGCCATGGAGCACTATCCAATGACAGAACAGTTTAGCGGTGTGCTTTCAGTAGGAAACCTTGTAAGTCTTTCATCATGTGCCATGTATGTGAAATGCATTTTTATTTAATTCTTCTGTGACCTATGCACAGAAGAAAATGTTGACCAGATATTTGAAGGCTTGGGATGGTTGAATTTAATTTACATTTAAGCTGTTGACATTTTTGGATTTCGCAACTCTTGCTTTACAGAACAAAAGATAGTAAGATTTACTGACTTTTAAAACCTTCAGCTTCTGTCATTGAAGCTGGTTAAAGAAATTTTTGTTTTCTTCTTGGATGGATAGTTACAAGTCATAAGAAATGTTAGTTCCTTTCCCACAGTTATTCTGCTCCTCACTAGCACCTCCTGAGGTTCTGGGTGTTCAGGGAATTGTAGGGGAGAAAGACCCAGTAAGCATGGCAGATTTACTGCAACTCTGCAGGAACTGGAGAAATGGAATGACAGTGCCTTCCACAGGTTATCTGAAGAAGAACAGTTATCAACTTTCAGTGTAATTTTTTTTCTTAATGAAATAATTGTCCCTATCATAAACTTATCTTTATCACTAGAAGCAAAAAGATGGCCTACATGCAAACATGACATCTACAGGGCATTAAAATCTTAAGAGATTCTCTGTATTGGCACACATGCATGTTAGCAGGCTAGATAAAACCCTCATTTTCCCATGTACCTCTTTTTTTCTGGAAACCAACCATTGTGATGCATATGTGAGCTTCAAATCTTGAATTTTATTCCTAACCCCAATGTATGGCCATATAAAGAAACTATTCAGATTTATCATGAATTGCTCGCTGAAAATATAACTTACCAAAAGTTGATACCAGTAGTTTTACTTTTTAAATATTGTCTCATTAAATTGGAGTAAGAAACTGTATTTTCTTTGCAGGTGTTTACTGGAATTTTCACAGCAGAAATGTTTCTCAAGATAATTGCCATGGATCCTTATTATTATTTCCAAGAGGGCTGGAATATTTTTGATGGTTTTATTGTGAGTCTTAGTTTAATGGAACTTGGCCTTGCAAATGTGGAAGGATTATCTGTCCTTCGATCATTCCGATTGGTAAGTATACTAAATAAAATATCTGTCTGGATTGACTTCTCTTGCAGTAGCAGAATTCTGGTTTTAAATTTGCATGTATGTATTTTATTTGTATCTCATCTTGTGACATAATATTTAGTTTTAAATTCATTTTAGTATTCTCCTCTTGTCTGAACACTTGCTGTAACTTTCCCATAATTTCATTTTTGTCTGGTTTAAGTTGTACTTTAATATACTTTCCTTTTTTTTCTCCTCTATGTTGTAGGACAAATTTTTTAAGACACAGTACATTTATTTTAAATGACAGAAAATATATTGTTAAAGATATTTGTGAGTAACTTGTATGTCTGACATTAACAACTCCAGCTTATTTCTCTTTCTAGGAAAACCGTTTCTTCCATCTCACTGCCACTTAATATGAAAGTGATCTGGAAGTGTCTATAAACTTATGATCCTATTCCACTGATCACATTTCATATGTGCTCATTTATTTTAGTAATATTCTCTTAGAGTTAACTAAAGGAGAAAGACTATTTTGTCCACCTTGTCTAACAAGTACAACTTTTTTGTAAATATCTAAGATCACCAAAAGAGGCAAAGTCTGAATTGGAGAGATAACTGTGATAATTGCAATGTAATTGAAATAAGCATAGAAGACAGTATTTTTGATTTGTTATCATTTAAATCAGGGCTTAAGACCTGATGTATTGTCTTGTACAAAGAATTGGAAACAGAAATTTTGTAACTAAAATTTCTAAAGGTGCTTTAGACACAGGGTAACTGAAATATGAAATGTATAGCAGTAAGTTCATTACAATTAGCAGCATGAATAACTGTATACCATTCTTCTGTTTTGCAGCTTCGAGTTTTCAAATTGGCAAAATCTTGGCCAACTCTAAATATGCTGATTAAGATTATTGGCAACTCAGTGGGGGCTCTGGGCAATCTGACCCTGGTGCTGGCCATCATTGTGTTCATTTTCGCTGTGGTTGGGATGCAGCTCTTTGGGAAAAGCTACAAGGAATGTGTCTGCAAGATCTCCAGTGACTGTGAACTGCCACGCTGGCACATGCATGACTTCTTCCACTCTTTCCTGATTGTATTCCGAGTGCTGTGTGGAGAATGGATAGAAACGATGTGGGACTGCATGGAGGTTGCTGGCCAAACCATGTGCCTTACAGTCTTCATGATGGTCATGGTGATTGGAAACCTAGTGGTATGTAATCAGTGGGGATTTTTTAGAACTCTTAGAACGTACTTCCTATTTTTTATGATTTAGAAATCAGAGAAGAAGACCGGAGGAGGGCTTCAGGAGATCATGTAGTTCATTTGCCTTTTCTCTAAACCAGGTTCAAATACACCTTGATCATTTATGAAAAATATTTGTCTGCGTTTTCTTTTAAATCTCAGTAAGTTTATAACCTTTTTAGCAAGATCAGTGTTGAATTATGCTTAGAGTTAAAAATGCCTTTTAAAAAAACATCTGACTTAAATTACCTTTTACAGCCAATTAAACTAACTGGTCACAATAGTGGAAACTGTTAGTCTTCATGACAACATTTATAATATTAAAAGCTTACTGTTTCCACTTTCAGTCTTTTCTTTCTGAAACAAACCAAGCCTAGCTCTTCAATTTTTTCTCATAGATGATGATTTGTAAACTATTTATCCCTTTTGCTACTGATCTCTGAATTCCTCCTGAACAACATTCTGAATAGAGACCTAAGTACTAATAATGTGGAATAATTATATTTCCACTTCTTACACCCAACATTCCTTGTAGTACATCCCCAAATGACATGAAATTTCTGTACCAGCATTGCTTTCCTGTTGCAGCCTTTATGCCCTTTTCTATAGTGCTTCCACCTTGCAAGTTTTCACATCTTCTGTATATATATACACTTTTCATTTTTTCTAAACAATAATTTCCTGTACTGCTAGTACTTCAGAATTAAATGTCACATTAATTTTCAATTATTTTACCTGATTTACCACGATTATACTTAATTGTAGTTCTTACTTGTTGAGTGCTAGCATCCCCTTCTCTCTTTGCTGTAATCCAAAAATTTTATAAATATCCTTATCCACGGGCATAAATATCAACTCTTACCAGACTAATGTGAAACTCCTGTGATATACCTTCTAAAATATTCTTCAAGTTTGAACAAGAAGAATTGACAAATATAATTTAGGTTAACTGATTTTTAATCGGTTTTGCATGGTCTGTCATAATTGCATGCAATCCAAATTTCTCTTGTATGTTTGTAGAATGTCATGCAAGTAATTCTGAAATAGTTTCCTGAAATTGAGGTGTATCTCACCTGTGGACCCTTTATCACATAGCAAGTTTTCTTGCTCAAGACCAAAATATACTCATACATTCTTGCCAAATATAGGTTTATTGTATTCTGAATTAGAGACACTGAAACTATGGTCTGTTGAACAGTAAAAGACTGGTGTCTGCCTGCATTGTCCTGGCCCACGAACACTACGGTGGATGTAGCTTGCATAAATTACTATATTATGTTGTATCTTGCCTCCTTGTGTCATTCTTCTTTTTGAGGAGCAGATCTACACTACCAGTGTGAAGGAGAAAGTCAGAGAACAGCTCTGATTTTCACTTATATTAGTGAAGTTAAACCAGCTTAAAATGTTTTTGGCCAGATAATAAAATGTGAGGAACAAGGATTATGGACTGGAAAGAATAGCAGAACAGTGGGTTGAAATAAAGTACTATCTGTGAAATAAAATTTATGTCATACTGCACAACTCATAATGGAATTGCTTTTATGACATAAAAATAAGAGATCCAATATATTTTACCTTATTGTCTTTTAGGTACTCAACCTCTTTTTGGCCTTGCTGCTGAGCTCATTTAGTTCAGACAACCTTGCTGCTACAGATGATGATAACGAAATGAACAATCTCCAGATTGCTGTGGCAAGGATTCAGAAAGGCATAGATTATGTGAAGAGAAAAGTGCGTGAATTCATCCAAAAAGCCTTTGTTAGAAAACAGAAAGTTTTAGATGAAATCAAACCTCTTGAAGACCTAAACAATAAAAAAGACAGCTGTATTTCCAACCATACAATAGTAGACATAGGTAAAAACCTGGCCTATCTTAAAGAAGGGAATGGAACTACCAGTGGCATAGGCAGCAGCGTGGAAAAATATGTTGTTGATGAAAGTGATTACATGTCATTCATAAACAACCCAAGCCTCACTGTGACAGTGCCAATTGCTGTCGGGGAATCAGATTTTGAAAATTTAAATACAGAGGAGTTCAGCAGTGAGTCGGACCTGGAAGAAAGCAAAGAGGTAAGACTGTTTCTAGATTTAAAATACTATGATGCTTTTCTTTTTTTCCGAAGGTTACTAGTGTTGAATTGAAATCTCTCTTTAATTCCTTTATAACAGCATAGACAAACTTGTAATGTTATTTAAAATGAATTGATGTAAGGTTGCAAGTTTTGAGTGAGATGGTGGTACAATATTGCATTTACAGTAATAATCAAGATGCATAAGACAATATTTTAGAAAATGTTTATTTAGTTAAATCTTTAACAAGCAAAAGAATCAATTACTAGCGCTGAATACCAGAAGTCATACAAAGTATGTGTGGCTGGTGTGTTTCTCCATGCTTATTTTTCAGTGCAGTTTATTTATTCCTTTATCTGCTTTCTGGAGTGCCTCCTGTCAACTCAGCAGTTCATTCTGATGTTTTTAACCTTACTGATATTGTTGGAATACATCTACATACATCGTAGATAGGTACATTTGAATACTGGACCAGCATCTAAACAATTTCATATAAATCACTAATAATCCTTCTGATAGTAACAGAACCACTGAAGAAGTGAAGTAATGGCCTTCTGGTAAAAAAAGCTTTATACCTCAGTATAAGATCCTTTCACATGACTACCCATTCTTATTTTCAAAGCTTTAAGATATTTGCATCTACTGAATCTACCTACTCTGGCTGTAATAAAATGTACCTCTTTCTGGCACAATGTGATGCCAAGTGAATAAATCCAAGCTAACACTTAAAGAGTTACAGTGGATGCCAAAGCATTATTATCATGTTTAACCCAGTGGTCTGTCCTGCACAACTGAAAGTGATGGAGGCACACCATCTCAATGGAGTAAGTTTATGCTATGCTTAGTACCAATGCTAGATCATTTGGCATCAGTATGGGTATTTTTAAGCAGTATTGCATGCTGTGGGATAGTTAACAACTAACATAAAGGTTTTCATAAGTGATTTTCTCATGCTTGAATCTTAGGGTATAAATATGGGTACGATTCAGTAATTTTCACCCTGAGATCCATTTTTGTACAAACTGTATTACACGTTTTATGTCTATCTCATATTGGCCTCATTAGCCACCAGCGTGCCTGTAATAAATGTGGACAGAGCCTTCCTTAATCTTCGTTCCTGAAGCCTGGCCATGATGATGATTACACGTTTAGTCATATTTTATTTTTTTTAATCTCAAATGTCTTTATTGTTCTTTTAAAAATATTTTTTTTCTGATTGATTATATTAATATTTATCTTACTCTTCAAAACCATGACTTGGGTGTAGAACAAGTCCGAGTTTATTGTAGTTTAACCTCTAATTTTTCTATGTAATTAAGAGGAAGTTTCACTGAATGTAGAATTTTGGTTGATTCTATTCTATCTTTGTACATAAGATAAGAAAAAGAATCTTCTCAGGCACCTTTAAGCCATATAGATCTAGAGCATCGCTCTGTCTTTCCACTGTTCTGTTGTCCCATTGTTAACTGTTTCAAAACTTATTGCTGCCAAAGGAGCAGCAAATTCTATTGCTGCTCTGGTGAAATTCCACCCATCAGTGAAATCATCTGTAACAAATGCATGTGACAGTAATGGCACAGATAATTTTCCTGTCTTTTTGTGAATCATGTACTTTCTTAGTGTAGACCTGGTCCTTCTGGGTTTGTTCGTCTTTTCAAGTCCAGCCTTTTCCCTGCTTAGCAACTAGTGATAGCCAGAGGATGTCCTGCAAGTTTGGGAATAAAGTGTTTTCAGTTCAAGTTCAGTACTAGGAAACATAATACTTTGGATTTCTTCATCACAAAATATTTATTGCTGTCTTGATGGCATAAGAAATATCTATCTATCGAGCTGTATTTGTCTGTAAGGTTAGTATAGTGTTTTTATTGGTTTCAAGGGTGCTGTCAACCTAAACCTATCACTTTTTATAAAACATTTTAAATGCCTAAATTGGAAAGTGTGAAGAAGATACTTTTATTCTGCAGATATATTATAAATGATATTTCAGATTATATTACTCTATGAATGACATTAAAAGAAAATCTGACACAAACACAGTGTGAGATGTTGACTGTGAAATTCCAGTACATTTAGAAGTATGCACCCAAGAAAACTCTTCTCCCTTTGCTGCTTATTTTGTCCTCCCACTCATATCAGATTAATTCTAATGATTTTACTGATTATGATATTACCACTACTCATGGTAGTAGCAAACCATGTTTTAATTGTCATAAACTTTTCCTGTGCCTGTTCACTTTTAAAAGTTATGAAATTATGTATGTATTAACTGAAGGTTAAAGATTATAGATTATAGCTCTGATAATTTTCAATTGGCAACTTCTCTGCAAAAATTTATTTGGCAGTGTAATTGGATTCTACCAATTTAAATACTATATGTCATTAAAATGACTGAAAAGTAATTTTAAATATTTTCATTAGTGATTATTAGATTAATAAGTTGCTGAAGTCTGTTTTTAAAAATGTAATCACAGGACTGTTCTGTACTAGTGGAGTACTCTCCATTTCTTTTGCTGAAACTACAGTCGTGCAGAAAATAAATTGTGATTCACTGAACAGTAATAGCAAGAAGGAACTTGCCTAATGATTAAGGCATCTGTTTAAAGAATGAAATCTTTTCCTGCTACAAAATATATTAATACTTTTTTTAACAGTCAGTAGTCAGTGGCTAAAATATCTTGAAATAGGGACCAAAATCAGATGAATTCCCTGATCACCAATATTCTCCCATTTGCTTCTTTTTGCCGTAGCTCTTTAACTCTTTACTGCACAAGAACATTATGTCAGTAGAAGAGATGGAGGATACACCTCATACAAACCTCTGTGCTGCTGGTTAGCAGGGCTGAGTATGACCACAATGACAATGGTGCACCTATTACTTCTTTGTGTAACAGGATGGGATGACTGCTGACTGTTTTCAATAGCCAAATCATCCCTTTCTTCCAATGGAAGGACCCTAATTGGGTAATTCTACAGGGTGACAAAAAGTATTGAATTCCTATAGGGAAAATTTTAAAGAGGTTTATCCCACATTTGACATGAGTTCCTGTCATTAAGCTTCCCCCATAAAAGGAAGGCTTTCTACTCAACATACCATCTTTAGAAGAAAACAGTGTCCTCACTGCATTCTTGGAGGCACTTAATCCTGTTGTTCCTCAGGAACTGCAAACTGATCAGGTGATAAGACAAAGAAATGCATATTAAGTCAGAAATGAGCTAGTGCCAAGCAGTTTTGACTGGTCAAGCTGAAACTCGTCTGAGCATATTCAGGACCAAAATTTCTTACTCTTGCAGAAGCTGAAGGTGAAAAATTGAAGAGAAAGGTTTACAAATTTCAGGAACTTTAAATAGCAACAGAGCAGTAAGCAAAGATTGTGATCGTATTTCTTATTGAAATGCCTAGATTTCAAGTAGATTTGAGTCACAAAAGCACATTTTTAAAATATTAATCCTAGTTCCTAATCTTCACTAGATACTCTTATCCACGATGTTTTTTGATATAGAGTGATGTCTATTGGTCAGAGGACCAACACTCTTGTCATGAAAACGATCCGTAGCAAAAGAAGACAATTTTTAAATTTAAAAAAAAAGTGGCTACAAATGGCTTTTTGTTTAAGGCTTCTTCTTTTTTCCATGCTATAATGTGCCTTACATTTCTGCCCTCTCATGTTTTTCCACTTATATGATACTGCTGTTTCTGAGTTCATCTGCCAGAGACTGCACAAGACAGCCAGAGGCTGACACAGAGCGTGCGTGTGTGCTTCTCCTGGCTTTTATGTAGACACAGAATACACATATTCACCCTGGTATAGGGCAATAAGCTGAATTTCAACGAAGTAGTTGTGATTTATTAACAAGTTTTAATTAAGTATATTAATGTTGCGTGCATTCTTTATTGTAACACACATAGATTCCAGTATTTTAATGGAAATGTTAACTAGATTACACCTTTCTAGAAACAATACATACAATGTAGTACATGCATAGTAGGTGTGAATTAACATGGAATTTTATAGAAAATTGCCTGAAACCTAAGATTAAATTAGTTATAAGAACACTGTGTCCATAAGAATGGCAGTGAGTGAATACAGTGTAATAAGGGAATTAGAGAACAAATACTAAATAAAACTTTACCATGGAAGTAGGGCTATTAGTAAATGTGGGACAACTGTGCTGAGTCTGTTGTCCTGTATGTAAAGGTCTATGGATCTCAGCTGCATTACTGCTATCCAGCATAGAAAGCATAAAGATAATTTTGCCATTTTAGATGCTTAAGTACTGCAGGGATGGTATATATGGAAAATTTTGTAGTACCTGTATGACTGTGTAATAATTAGTTAAAATAATAGTAATAAAAATAATAATAGCTGGTAATAATTAATGTATGCTAAATATAACTTCTAGGCCAGTAATTATGCTAAGTTATACCAATTATAAGATATTTTTAAATGGTTTGAAAAAATGGAATCTCCTAATGCTGTTGCAGACACATTAATAATCTATATTTTACTTTAAGCAATATTCAGCGCAAAACACCAGAGGTGCTGGGTCCTGAACTTCCTTTCCTACCGTTCTTACTTCTCACAGGAGTAGGACCAAGCTGGATCAGTCAAGCGAGCAGCTCTGGTGCCTTTTAGCGAGGCAGAGCATCGTGTCACCAGTTTTACACAGGTTACCTAAGCAAGTTATACATCTCTATGTATATTCTATTTAACCACTTTTTAGCGGGTATGGACTGGCCTGCATGCTCCTCAGCTATGATCCTGCCCCATCCATTGCAATAAGTACCAACATGCACAGCTGCTCTCTGCTGAGTCACGGGACTCGCATCACAGCATGGTCAGGCAAGATCGGCAGCCCCAACATTTCTGTGGTACAGATGCTATACTGTCCATGATATTTTAAAAGTATTTTGCAGTGCATGCTATGTACCTTTCCCAATCTTTATGATATAGTTTTCAGGTTTCTATTTTTGAAGGGTTTTCTTTTGTTCTGAAGGAAGACAGAATATGTAACACCTATGCTACGTTTTTCATCAGAAGCTTATATAAGTCCATCTGTAAGTCATGTTGATAATGAAAAGCTGCTAGCTGTTTTGGAAAACATTCATACTGTTGTATTTTAGCTTATAATGGAGGTAACTTGCAAACTCATGATAGTCATGTTTTTATTTTTCACTTTTTTTTTTAGAAATGCTTTTCTTTAGTACTTGTATAAGCATTTAGTTATTTTGGAGATTAATATGCAGTACTTGAAGCACCGTTAAGCATGAAATTAACTTAATTTCTGCAGTCAAAGCATGTGACCATAATTTGGTTGAAAGGATTCATGCAAAACTGGTATTTGGCTGGTCAAACATTCAGAGATCAGTTCTGCTCTTACTTACGCCCACACTTACAGGTGTAGAGGTGCAAAGAGAAAACTAATAGTAAGATCTGGCCCAAATTATTCTTACTATAGCTCTTTAATTTTTGCTCACAAATTAATTACCTCCCGGAACATCTAAAATTGTCTGGCCTGAGAAACTTGAACTTTCTAATCAGTAAAAAATAAAGTTCAGCAGTCTAGTAAATAAGCTACTGCGTTTGGACCAAAAAGTCCCCAGCTTCAGTGTGATTTACATCTCACCTATTAAACATTGCCATAATATTTACAACACCACAGCCATATGACGTTGCTTCCAGTTTGGTAAATCAGTGGAACTAAAATATACTTATTGCAGAGCTTTTTCTCTTTTTTTTTTTACAGAATAATTTATCTGATAATATGTATTTAGATTTAAAAATAGTCATTATTCAAAGTCTTTTGATGCTCTGAAGAATTTAGGCTTTGTATTGTTTGTGAATTGGTCACATTGTATTGGCATATTGTGATTCACAGTGGATTATGTTGTTAATGTTAGAGTTAATTGGAGTTTGCTTGTTTAGTCTTTGCAAACAGAAGTCCCTTACTCTGTTCCAGAAATATCCTCTCACTATTTCTTGTGTGAATTAAAGAGCCTTTTTAAGTAGCTTCCAGTGGGAGGGCTTTTTCCCACTAGAGCATATTTCCACTGCTACTTATGATGCTTTTGCGTTCATACAACTTTTTTGCAAATATTTTCATTTATGAAATGCTCATAAATAAGTAGATAGAAAGAATTTTGAATATCAATACACTACAGAGTGGGCTATAATTAGGGATCCTGGGTTGCAGTATTCACAGCTAACAATCATCACAAAATGGTTTTACCTTGATTAACAGTGTTCTGGTATTTTGTACTGATAGACTTAGTATGCCTGACTGTATAAGAACTAGAAAGAGTGACATCCAGATTCCACTTAATTATACCAGGGGAATCACAGTGCTATTTACCACTTCACTGTTTTTATAGGTGATATATCTGTACTGAAAAAGACTGGATAGTTGGATATAATATTGCCGTTTATATCACAGAACATCTCATTTTCATACTGACATCCACACAGCAATGAGAAAATAAAAGCAATGTAATTTCCATTATTTAACATTTTCACAGGTATTTGGGAGGAAAGGAAATTGAAAGCAAAACCAAAATGGTGGTTTCTCTTGATGCCATCTTCCTGCTTGTGTCTGTTCTGCTCTTTGCTCCTTCAACAGCTATGATTTCAACAGCTATTAGTGGCATCCTGGCCAATCATGAAATTTCAGGCTTTGTTAAAAATGTTAAGCTAAGAGCTGTTCAGCTACTCTCAGATAAACATCTTTGAAACAAAGAAAGAAAGAAATGTTAGCAGTTAAAAGTGTCCTGGCTGTAAGTGAAGCAGAATTGTATGAATCTGTGAGATGTTAAGGTTCAGAAAGTAATATTGTAAAAAACTTCCTGACCTAATCTTGGCTGCTGCTTTTTGTGATGCTGCTCTGATAGGCAAGCTGCTTTCCTATCTTGAAAGCTAAACTAAAACCTGAATCTCATACTGTACTGTATTGCTGACTAAAGCATGACTGGCAAGGCTGTTGGTACATGTGATGTAAAAGATATATAAATCTCTATGATAATCAGTATTCTGCTGCTTTAGAAACATGTAAGTACTTTTGTCCCCTTACTGTCTTCTGTGTAAAGGAGATGGAGTATCTACATTCTAAGGTTTTGAAAAACAGATTTCTCTGACAATAATTTCCTTAACATACTATTCAGAAAAAAATCAATGATCATAACTCTCAAAGAGTGTCTAATGCTTGATCCTGATAAATCTCTTATAATCTGCATGACTGAGTACTTTTGAAATCTGGAACCATGGTATAACAAAAAGCTTAAAAGGGATTTACTGTTAGATCAAAGCTAAGAGTTGAGTTTGGTGATTATCTTGTTTCTACAGGTTCATTTTTTTTAAAGGCTGTATATGTGTTAAGTATATAGTCATTGCCTAAATCCAGTTTTTATAATGCAAGTGAGCAGAGAACAGTTTACCAGGTACAAAGGTAACTTTCAGATATGTTAAGGTAAAGAACCGGGATATGTCAAATACCTAATATATCAGGGTCTGCAATTAGGGGTAGTCTGGCTGTCCAGCTGGATTCCATGTGTGACCATTGGCAAGTCACAGTAAGTGGTAGAAATAGTCTTCCTATGTATTAAAGCATATGGACAAAGCATAATCAGCAATAACATGGTCCATTTCCAGGCGATGTTGTGTTGAATACATAGAACTCAGTACAACGGCCCTGCGTCACTTGCTTTATGCCAGAGCACAAGTTTGCTGTGGAAATACGTGATTGCTACTGAGAGGTTTTCCTAGCATACTGAATTTAACTGATTTGATAAAATCCTAAGATTTTGTATCATAAAACCTTCCTGGCTGTTTGTAATGCATACTGAATTTTATAAATATTGTGTAGCATGACATACAATAAGTTCAACGTTAAACATAACATAGCAAAATGAAAGAAGTAATTATATCTCTTGAAAATGTCTATTTTTTTCTTCCCCAAATGATACTGAATTATTACAGATTGAATTTATTGAATAATTTTTATAATATCCCTCTTTATATACTGCTCAGGTTGGGGCTAAATTCAGGTATAATAGAGCAGCATGCTGAGGAAATGCTCTATTACATCAACAGAAGAGTAACTGAATTCTCAATGGGATAAGGCATTTAATTGTTGCATTTCAAGTATCAGCTGCTGTCGATTCAATTTAGAATTTTTCTGTTCAGCTTAACTCCTGTGATTATTGTTACAGCTCTGTAAAGGAAGCATACCAGATTTTTAGTGAAAAGAGATGTATAAGATACAACTCACCATCCGTAGTGCCCCACATAAATTAAGATGTCTTTTTGATGTTCCTGGTAATTGACAGTTCTACTGATAATTTTCTGCCTTTTCTGTCTGATCTTTTTGATCTCTCCTTATAGTGGATATCTCAATTCTTCCATGTTATCTGTTAGTCTTACATGGTTTCAGTAATAGGAATTCATTATCCTGTATGTTTATTAAACTAACTGCATAATATCTGAGTTACTGAACTTTTCATTTTCTTGTAAAAGAATGGACAGTAGGTTTTTCAAACTTATCATTTAGCCAGTTCATAATTTTTGTTTGCTCTGCTACTACTACAGCATTCTGCTAGAAATGCTGTCCAGATTGGAATGATGCAAGCAACATTTTAAGAAAACACTTCATAATAAAACCAGATAGTCACTGCTCAGTTTAAAAATAATTTAGTGTATTGTATTGATAAATGGTAATTTTTAACACCATATATACATTTCTTTGGAATGTACCTTGCATTTATGGTATTTCTGGCCTTTTCTCAAACTGATGATTGACTTCCATTGATGTTTAAATGCTTTAACATTCCATACTTTCCAGTTTCTCAATTTTAGAGGCAGTATTCCACAATGATCAAACTGCCATGCATTATCTATAATTGTAACATATTACAGTGGGAAATTTATAAATAATAATCTGCAGAAGAGTGTGCATCCATGTCTCTGTACACTGGACCTGACCTCATGGATGCTAAAATTTGTGCACAAACATGAGACATTAATATGTAAGTTGGGATTTTTAAAAAAGTTTAGAGAAAATGAGTGTGCAGATATCACTGAAATTAAGTGCATAATACATCCTACAATACTTTTTTCCATTTGTTTGGTCTTCCTCTAAATTGTGCTCTATAGTGCACCACAGTACACAAAAATCAGAGTTCAGCCTATGTCAAAATCACAACACAATATATTGTCAATGTGATTCAGTAGAATTGGGGGGGGAAGAAATGAATCTTCTTTTTGTTTGAAGAACATACTGAATATTTGCTGCAATGTAGAATTCCATTCAAATCTTAAGTTACTTTCTGTATCCACAGACTAATATTGTTTACATTTCCTTTACAAAAAACTGAAGCTTTCTCAAAGATGTTTTAAAGGAATAATGCCTCTAACTTCAGATTTAAGTGTCAGCAAAAATACATATATTTAATGTTACCATGGACCATCTCTGTTTAGTATTAATTCTCTGTAGTCTCTATTCTAAATCTGCTTACATCATTCCCTTTATAAGATTAGCTACTTATCAATGCAGCCATTTTACTGATGTTATACTCCACATAGTGATAACATTAGAAGAGTCATAGAATGCTATGATCAAACTACTTTTACTTATTATAGTACTCATATTTGTCTGTTGCCAACATAATGTGATGGTGTAAAAGAATAACTTTTAAAGTTTGAATTATATTATCAGTATGATTTATTGGTGCAGTATTATTTTATGATGGTATTGTCTTAAAAACATTTGTTTTCACCTTAGTCTTCCAAAGATTTTTTTTTGGCCTTTTATGGTGATTGGACATCTATGTGTACTCTACCAAAGTAATAAGTAGTTTAAAAATGGACAATAAATTCAGAAAATGCATTGGCAAGTGAGAATGCAAAATATCAGCTACTGCTCTTAAAGTAATGTGCTGCTCTTTTGGAAACAGAGAATTAAATTATCCTATACAACTCATAACATGTGTTTTCATGTCAATGATAACAAAAAGTTTATGTTGAAACTTTTTAGATTTAGATTTTTTCTGACTTGATAGAATAACATTTACGTGAGACATGAAAATACATCTGTGGAGCTTGCTGTTGGTTTGGTCATGATGTTGGAAATTTATTTGTATTAACACATGCTATCTGGTGTCATCTAAAATGCAGCCACATGATTGGAATAATTAAACACTACAAAGTGTGGAAGGCACCCAGTCCTAACTTACTGAAATTTCCCTTCTAAATTCTCAAGTGTGGCTCAGAATAGTAGTCTAATAATTTCAGCAATTCCTTGTATGAAAATATAAAAATATTTTCAATAGGGAAAATGCACATGGTGTAGTTTCTAATCTTGTGACCTCACCTGTAGTAGAGCAATTTGTCATTATAGATTGCAGATAAGAAGTTATTTTAATGTCAGACCACTGAATACATGCAAAATATTTTGATATGCATTTCAAATTTCTATTCAAAATAACTCAAATTGAAAAAAAATAATTATGTGGGGTTTCATTCACAGAAATTAAATGCATCCAGTTCATCCGAAGGCAGCACAGTTGATATTGGACTACCTCCAGAGGGTGAACAACCAGAAGCAGAACCTGAAGAAGTTCTGGAGCCAGAGGCTTGTTTTACAGAAGGTAGGGAAAGCAAAATATATGCAAGATACATCGACCTAATGGTATTGCCTTGCACAGAATTTTATTTTTATTCAAATCAGAAAGAAGCTTTGTGATTGTAGTTGTAATTTCTATTTGCATTAGTAAGTCCTTCAGAGTCACTGCTGTAGATTACTGTTCACGTGTTTGCTCTCTTTCTCCTTGGAAGGTATAATAAAAGGCACAAAGCTTTAACTTCAAATTTTGAAAGAAAAATGCTTAAATAGGAGATACTTATTTAAAAGCATCTATTGCAGTAGCACTGAAATAATTGACTACTGTTAACTGTAATTCCTAATAAATACTTACCTTATTCTGATGTCTTAAAATTTATCATCACATTTAGGATGTGTACGGAGATTCAAATGCTGTCAAGTCAGTGTAGAAGATGGAAAAGGGAAAATCTGGTGGAATCTTAGGAAAACCTGCTATAAGATTGTTGAACACAACTGGTTTGAGACCTTCATAGTCTTCATGATTCTTCTCAGCAGCGGTGCTCTGGTAAATTAAGTGTGAAACTATTGTGACTATTTTAAGCTGCAAGCATTTAGAATTTCTGTTAATCATATAGCTGCAGGGAATCAGAATTTGATATCCGATTCATAAATGTTATAATGTAAACATGTATCAGCAAGTATTTGGCATATATTGTAGGTTACATAAGAGTTTGCTCACAGGCTATGAAACAAATCATTTGGCTAGTTCAAAATTTAGATTTAATGGAAATAAATAATTTTATCAGACTGGTGTTCACATACCTTCATATTGATGATAATAGCTTTTTTTTTTAATATACACATTTAAATAAAAACACAGCTAACCTAGGAACTTATCAAGAGCAACTTGAATTGTCAGACTGAAATGTAGGGTGCCAACATGATTCTATCAGGTATTTTACAGATTGGTGTTAAATCAAGTGCACTGAGTAAGTACTGAAGTAATTAGTTCCCCATAGCAGGAGCAAAATATAATATTCTTGCTACACTTGGTTCAATGCACAGTGATTCACGGTCATTGTAGACATTTTCTTTTGACAAGGGAGTTCTCTCTATTTAGGATTGTTTTGTGGGTTAGCATGCAGAGTTTGGTTTCAATTATTCATCAAAAATACTGTATCACAGAGTCATTTTTAAATCCTTCATAGAATTTTGATATAAAGTTGTAGCTACCACAAAGGAAATCCTTATGTCAGTAAGCCATTGCTCTCTTTAATGCATTGACCCTGACTGGATGCCAGGCACCCACCAAAGCTGCTCTAATCACTCCCCTCCGCAAGTGGAGAGGGGAGAGAAAATATAACAAAGGGTTCATGAGTTGAGATAAGGACTGGGAGAGATCACTCACCAATTACTGTCATGGGCAAAACAGACTCGAATTGGGGGTATTAATTGAATTTATTACTTACCAAATCAGAGTAGGGTAATGAGAACTAAAATAAATCTTAGACATCTTCCCCCCACCCCTCCCTCCTTCCCAAGCTCCACCTTCTCCCTCCCAGCAGTTCAGGGAGATGGGGAATGGGAGTTACAGTCAGTTTATCACAGGTTGTTCCTGCTGCTGCTCAGGGAGAGGAGTCTTTTCCCTACTCCAGTGTGGGGTCCCTCCCAAGGGAGAGAGTCCTCCACAAACTTCTCCAACGTGAGTCCATCCCATGGGCAACAGTTCTCTATGATCTGCTCCAACATGGGTCGCTCTTCCAGGGGGTGAAGTACTTTAGGCACAGGCTGCTCCAGTGTGAATTTACCACAGGGCCACAAGTCCTTCCAGGAAACCTGCTCCAGCTTGGGCTCCTTTCTCCATGACTCTGAAGGTCTGGGCCAGGAGCCTGCTCCAACATGGGTTTCCCACTAGTTCACAGTCCTCTTTCGGGCATCGACCTGCCTTGGCGTGGGATCTCCTCCATTGGCTGCAGGTGGATCTCTACATCCCATTGACCTCCATGGGCTGCAGGGGCACAGCTTCTTCACCATGGTCTGCACCATGGGCTGTAGGGGAACCTCAGCTCTGGTGCCTGAAACACCTCCTGTCCCTCCTTCTACACTGGTCTTGGTGTCTCCAGGGCTGTTGCGCTCACATGTTCTCACTCCACTCTTCCCTGGCCGCAATTAGCTCAGTGTAATAACTTTTTTTCACCTTCTTAAATATGTTATCCTGGAGGCATTACTATAATTCATGCTTGGCTCGGCCTTGGCCAGCGGTGGGTCCATCCTGGAGCCAGCTGGCATTGGCTCTGCCAGACATGGTGGAAGCTTCCACCAGCTTCTCATAGAAACCACCCCTGTACCCTGCTACCAAAACCTGGCCATGCAAGCCCAATACAGTATCCATGGAAACAAATTAAAATTAGTTTGGGGAGTGGTACTACAGTAAGTTTTGTGTGTCACTGTTCAGCTTAGCTGAAAGCTGAATATTGTGTTTGGACCCAGCTTTATGAAAAGTGTGAAGCGAAAGCCAAAGTTACACTTGAGGGAAGGATGTATGCCTTACCTTATCATCACATATATTTTTTCAATTCAAATTCTTTCTTGGCCATTATATACCACACTGCAAATTGTGAAGATATTTAATTATTTAATTATATAATAATTATATAATTATTTAATATTTAATTATATCTTCAAAAATCTTTTTCACAGGCATTTGAAGATATCTACATAGAACAACGTAAAACTATCAAGACTATGCTGGAATATGCTGACAAAGTTTTCACATACATTTTCATTCTGGAAATGCTTTTAAAATGGGTGGCTTATGGCTTTCAAACCTATTTCACTAATGCCTGGTGCTGGCTGGACTTCCTGATTGTCGATGTATGTATTCTTTTTCATGTCCTGTACTACAGGCTCTAAAAATCAGAATATTATGTTTTCAGGATAGGATTTCTGTTCTATTAAATGAAAACTCTATTTTAACTGTTGATGTGGTATGGTTTATAATTCTTTTCAGAAAGGAAAAAATATTTAGATATACTTGTTACTCTAGAGATGTATTGAAATTCTCTACTTTATGAAGTAGTAATGCTTTATTGAAATAATGATTTTTACTATCTTATTTTTTGGTGGTATGGAAAGGATCCTCTTCAGTTTTTGCTGTATATGGAAGCAATTTCTTTAAGGGTTTCTAATATTCTAATCAATTACTGTAAGTGTCCTATCACTTACTCTGTGCACTATGAAAGGAAAATACTGCTAGGAATTCTCAGTCCCATTGTACTATTCAGTACTCTTGCACTTATCACCATATTGTGGGTGACCTCAAAGAGATGCTTCATAGAACCGTAGATGAGCCCCCTTAAAGAGGGTTCTCAAATGATTTTCAAAAGGCTGCACTACCACGGAGCAGATACACATTGTCTGAAAGAGACCTACTGATAAGTGCATTGTGATTTCAAGTCTGCATGCTCAACAATGTATGCATGGTGCTGGGTAGCACAAATGGAAGATTACAGGTCTTCTACCATATAGCAGATATTCATTTCCCTTCCATCCCCAATAGCCTGACTGTGATAATAGGCATCTCTCTGTTCCACGGATGTAATTCCCATGGAAAGCAGGCTAAGAAGGTGTCTTGATTCACTTATTCACTCATTTCAAAAAAAAGCAGAAGAATTCTATAGGAATTGTTATGTATCTCCCTAAAACTACAATGATATAGGTCATGGAGTCTTTACTATACAGAGCTTGGAAAACATTATAACTTTTAAATCTATACCAGCATTGCAAATCCTATGATAAAACATGACTATATGCACATTTAGGATTCTGTGAATGAGTCTGTACCTTTGTATAAAACAGTGTATTGGCTCAGTCATCAGATGTGTAAATTGCCATGACCAGTAGAGCTTGTATTTATCAACAAATATTTTATTCTAATTTGATAATCAGGGACTTAGTTACTTCTGTGAAGTTTATAAATAACTTCACTAGTTTTTCATGGCAACCTTAGCCTGTTGCAATTTTTTTCATGAAAAAATTAATATCCCAAGCATTCCTTTTAATCTGTAGTCAGGGATTGAGATAAAAAAAGTGAAAAGATCAATTTGGAGATGAAAGAATTGAGAGAACAGGAAGGATGGAAGGGAAGGGCATTAAATGAAGGGAAATAGGGGGTGATTTGGTTTATTTTTTCTTTATTAGGGCCACTCCTTCCCAATGGCTATTATAAATACATTTCCAAGGATTATTGATAAAAGATAATTGTATTATTTATTTTACAGCTATTCTAATTTATTTACTCATCTGCCTGCAGACCAGACCAGCGTTATGCAAGCCAGAATTGATGAAGTGGTTAAAGGAATCACAGGGAATGTAATGAAGTGTGGATATGCCTAACAATGAAGCTTCTGCCATAGTCTAACAAACAGTTGGTTCTCAGTCTTGATTAGTCTGGTTAAATGTGAACAGCATTGGTAGCTATGGCTATTGAATGAGATTTTCTGGACACTAGAAAATTACATTTGACCAAAGGCCGGGTCTGGATGTGGTTTTTGAAAGCTTTTACATTCTCATCAAGTTCTGAAGATATCATGGGAAGGCCTGACCTAAACTGGCCATTCCAATTCACCCAGCTTTTGAGAGTTTTCTTTTTGCATGTGACTTCGTTTTTCTTTAAATACCACCAAATGTTGACTGGTTTATGTGAATGTAGAAGGCATTTTTTATACCATTCTGCCAACATGGTTTCATCAACAGGTACCTAGAATATACTTTTATTCTACTTTGTCTGACTTGAAAGATCTTTCTGCATTATAGAGGGATTCCTGGAGAAAGAGGTCCAGCCTTGAATCTTCTTGAGAAGTTCAGGGCACACATCATTCCCACCATATGTCTCAAAAGGATATACGAGATGAATGAGCAATATTGCCTTTCTGTTTTTGTGTAGGTCTCTTTGGTTAGCTTAACAGCTAATGCCTTGGGCTACTCAGAACTTGGTGCGATTAAATCCCTTAGGACACTAAGAGCTTTGAGACCTCTAAGAGCCTTGTCGCGATTTGAAGGGATGAGGGTAAGACAACATGAAAGAATTGAAATGCTGCATGCATACACGGAAACAATGCATGCAGAATACTCAGCAGCAAATCCATGCAGAAGTGCTACACTATCATCCTGTATATTTCACATTTATCACTAACATATAAGCAAAAGGCTTCATCTGCTTATATGAATTCATGTGTTATTGCTCACATTTTACACTTATTTAGGCTCCTGGGCCTTTCACCCTATTTCATATTTTCATGGATGGCCCAAGGATTTATGAACTGCATGGATCTATGCAATATTACTACAAAACTGAATTTATCCCATACAAATACATCCTACTATAGTCAGAACAGTTTTAAAAAAACCAATACTTCCTCTCAAAAGTGTGTGCACATGCGCCCATGTATATATGCACATGCGTATTTCTTACAAGTGTAGAGTATCACAGACAGTCTATCAAACATCTTTTAACCTACAGTTCTGTATATCTTAGTTGGGAATGTCTGTTACAACTAAAAGTTTTGTAATGAATTTGCATGTTAATAAGTAAATTGGCAATATACCTTCTATCTTTCATATTAGAACTATTGCATTCTATTTAACAAAACTTTTCTAACATATCAGAGATTGAGCTGGTTTTATTTCTGGTTGCGTACTGCTTTCCATATTGATTCTAAAATGTTGATTATAATCTATAGGGCACTAAGCAGCCTGAAAACATATCAGACTTTTGCTGTCAGAGTTGGGTATATTTGAGAATAACCTGTCCCCAGCTGTTCATTAGCAGCGTGGCAGCTACCACAGCTGAGCCCCTCAGCTGCCCAGTGGGGCATGCTCAGTGTGTTCCTGTGCAAAGTCAAATTCATTAGTTTGGATCGCTTCTTCAGTGCACTGAAATGGACAGATCTTATGCATTCTGCTGTGACTTGAAAGCTCTAGAAATGTTTCTCTTAGGGGTAGTAGTGAACAACTGGAGATGGTAGATACACGTAGCTCTTTGTAGTACCTGCCACAGGAAGATGTCTGACACACCTTCGGGGTCCATCTGTCTCTCCTGGACATACTGCCACAGATCTAAACAGCAGATGCACCTGAACTGGAACCCTATTGCTGTCATTAAAAGTGATCCTTTTGTGAGCTCTCTGCTGCAATCACTGATCTTTGGCACCTCAGGTTGTAAGCTGATTAGCAAATTTGTAACTCAACTACAAATTGGTGAGAAAATGTGATGCTCTATGTGTGTGGAAAGTAAGAGAACAGGCTTCAATCAAAAAGAAGACAGGCTTTGGTGAAACATTATAAATTCAAATAGGAAATACCATTTCCTTGTCTCCAACACATTTCTGGAGCTTTACTAAAGCAAATTTGAAAATGTGGGATGTTTATATCAGGTGTAAGGCCTGTCTAAAACCTCAGTAGTGTTTCACTAAAAACCGCATTAGCTGGGGGTTTTCTTTATGACAATGATTAGGAAAAAAACCAAACCAAAAATATTACAAATTTTATATGCACAGTAAATTGCATATAAAGTGGCAATTTATCGTGGCAAGGAAAAAACAATCACTTTGTCATGAAGGTTTGATAATTTGATAATTGTCAGTCCCATGAATTCTGTGTTGGTGTAAACTTTATCTACTGATTGGATCCTGATCTGCCAGCTGTATCTTTGTAAAATTCTCAAATATGGAGGAGATTTATGACTTTAGCAAAAGATATAAAAAACAATTAGGTAGTGTCAGACTAGAAATATGATCTATATTTTTATTAGTTAAGCAATTAACCATTGAAATTTTCCTATGGATATAATGAATTTTGCCTTATTTAAAGTAATTAATTCTAGGTTTAGTGTCTTGAAAGATACAGTACCTGAAGGTGATGAAGGAATTAGTATGAAAACATTTTAAGGTCTGAGACAGGGAAATTCAAGATGTCTGTTTATAACATAGTCATTTCCAGTGATGCACAACTATGTGTTTTGAGTGTCTTCAAATGATTCATATTACAAGCTGGTCCTCTGTAGATTCAGGACTCAGACTAAAACCAGAGAAAGTAGGTCAGCTGTAGGAATCCAGCAATTAAAAAATGAAGAACATGACTGGACCTGCAGATGTAGCAGAAACAGGAACAGAATTCTCAGGTGTACTGAGACTGGAAGCTTGAGGACAAATATTTTTACTTCATTAACTATCCCTTTATATCTCAATAATTATTCTTGATGGATGATATCACTTCATTTAAGAAATCTACTTATATTTTTTAGGTAGAAGAATTGAGATAACTTGAAATAAAATTTATGCAAAAGTAATGACTAATACATTTGGAAAATATTTCCAATTTAAACTAATTCAATATTGTTTTTAGAATATTCATTTGCTTAGGTCAAACAACTCCTTATGGCCTTCCACAGTCATGATGTTGACAGTGCTGGTACAAGCCTGTCAGCACAAGACAGCACTGTTAAAATAGTCAGAAGAGATTTATCCATTAGTCAGGGAATCCTCTCTACCCAGTTGCTCAGTGATAAAATGCTATACTATTTTTACTTACTGATTTATAATAGGTATTGCCAAGGAGATTTTTAGTACGATTAAGAAACTATTCTAATTTTTTTAAAATTTCCCCACTAGAAACAACCGATTATTAAAATGTGATTTAAAATAAGTGGGGAGGGGGGAAGCAAGCAAACAAACAAACTAAAGGATGGCAGCTTTGGATTTAATGCAGCATTCTATGCTTTTATAGAGTCATGGAGTAATTTACATGGAAAGGAACCTTATTTGGTCCAGCTTCTAAATTTAACATAAAAACAACTTTGTTGAAGTCCTATAGGATCTCAAATGTAGTCCAACATATGTATCACCCAAAAGAGGTAGTGTTTTGGCAGGAATGGAGCCCTGAAAGTAAAACAGGTATTGCTCCTTTCCTTCAGCCCCATGCAACTTCAGAGCACACGCGACGGTGATGTTCACCACCTACTCTAACATTCAAAGGTTTTATTTTCTGTTCTGTAAAATGGCAAATGAATGAAAGGCGATTTACCTGGATGACTAATTTTATAGTTAATTGATTCTATGGATGCTATTAATTGTAGATATAATTGTAATACCAAAATACTTTACGTGCTTAAACTACATAGTTGTATTTCAAACAGAAACAATTAGCTTAGTATGCTAGAGGATCTGCCCTAGTGCCTACATCATAGAAACTAATTAATTATAAACTATTCCATCAGCATAATAACTACTGTTCTGCATTTAAAAAAAAAATCTTCAATAGGGTCTAAGGATCTGATTCAATTGTTTTGGCAAAGTTGGCAGCAGTGCTCCACAGTTACTAAATTTTATATTCTTAGAGTTATTTACAGAAAGATTTAAAATAAGAATTAACTAATTTAGTGGTTCATCAATTCAATCATTAATAATTTTCATTCATAATGGACCTACTTTCTCCCTAATTTTATTTTCCTTACTGTTTTATTTTCAATCTGGCATGTTTTTAATCATTGCTCATCATCGTACATGAACTCATTTTCACATTTTTCTTTCCCGAAGCCTGATTTTTCCCAAAATTCGTTTGGGAATTAAATCAAGTCTCTTCTTCAAGTTTTATCTGCCACTTGCCTGAACCCTAACAGCTTTGGTGTGTTCAGACACTCAGCAGGTTTCCTGGTCTGACCACTGCTTCTTTTCTCATTTTGTATGTAACCATCCAAATGAACATGCACACATCCCCGAGTTTTATTTTTAAAAAGACTTAAAATTAATTTCAGTTAAAAATTTGCTCAGTAATAGATTTGAACTGTTTACCCAGTAAACATGTAATATAAAAAATTTGGTTTGTTTGATTCAATCAGTGATTATAATTATTATGGACATGATTTTGCAGACATACATTAAGTAAATATTCTAAAAAGAACTAATAAATGCCTTTTTTTCTGATTTTTTTTTTAGTTTGTTTTATCGGTTTGTTCTTATTTTTTCCCAGTCTTTAAAGTTACCATTTGCTACCGTTTGTATTTTTAAATTCTAATTATGTTGACATTTTATCTTTATACTGCTTTTCTGACTTGTTACTCTCAACAATTAAAACAGTGTAACACACATATTAGAACTATAACAGAGTTGCATTTAAGAAAGGCTGATGATGCATTTGTAAGGTACTGATGCCTGTGTTCTTACAATGTCTCTCTTCGGTTTCATTTGTCCTCTAGGTGGTTGTGAATGCCCTGTTGGGAGCGATTCCATCTATTATGAATGTGCTTCTTGTTTGCCTTATATTCTGGCTGATCTTCAGTATCATGGGAGTGAATCTATTTGCTGGAAAATTTTACTACTGCGTTAACACTACAACTGATGAGAGATTTGAGATCAGCCAAATCAACAACTACAGTCAATGTGAGGAGCTCATACAAAACAATGAAACTGCCCGGTGGAAGAATGTGAAGGTTAACTTTGATAACGTGGGCCTTGGTTATCTTTCTCTGCTTCAAGTGGTAAGTCACCACTCCTTAATTTCTATTTCTCTTTCTATCTCTCTGTTGCTGACTTGTAATAGTAAAAAGTTATTTCTTATTTTTTTTTTAATTTAGAAATTTTGTCTGTCACTTTTTGGTTTGAATTATGAAGTGTGGGATAAATCCATGACTCTACAGAAATAATTCAAGCCCCAAGGGGTGTGCTGACTATGAGAAAAAAAATACGTAATTTAAGCCTAATACACCTGAGCTATATTGAAAAAAATAACTTGCACAAAAAAATAACTTTTACATCAGATATTACTCATAAGGAATAAAAGTTCTTAATAGGTGCTATGTCCTCTATAGTGAGATACTAGAATTTGCTTGCAATTCTTGTGCATGAATAAAACATACAGTAGAAGGCAAGAGTCAGCTATTAATGTTGCACTGTGCTGGTTTGTACGATGAGAGCTAAAGACACTTAGTCATCAGGTCTTAACATTTCTGACAAGCCATTTTCCAGGAAAAGTGTGATGTAAACACCAGTGTTCTTTTTATAGGCTACATTTAAAGGATGGATGGATATCATGTACGCAGCTGTGGATTCTCGTAATGTAAGTATAGTCCCTTGACTCCATTTGTTTTGACTGTATGAGCTCCGAGATTTGAGAATGTAATTTTAACATCTTTCAGAAATAACAGTAAAAATGAGAGAACAAGGAGCTATTATAATTTTGTAGTCAAAGAAAATGGAAACCATAGGAAAATACAAGAGATAGGGAAAGCAGAGGAGCTTTCCTAAAGCATTCCACGTTCTCAATGGTATGGTTGGACCAAAATTCCTCAATCCCACACCAGACTTAACTGTTGCCTGAAACGCCTTTTCCTCCTCTTATTGTGCATCGAGGAATTATTTATATTTGGAAACAGGCACTGATACAGAGATAAATTTTTTTGTAATACTGATGTTTTTTTAAAGCTCAGACTTTCACTGTGCTCTGCAAGCCACTCCTTTCTTTAGGGAACAGTGCCTGCCTATTTTTAATTTGGCCTGTGCATTTTTTACCCTTTTGCCTCCTCCTTGCTCCCTTGGTGCAAGTTTTTCTCTAGTTCTGAGTAGACAACTGAATAAACTATACTGGTAAAGCTCCAGCTACACTCGCAGCAGGCCTGTTTTACCTGTACTAGTGTGCATAGCAGTACCAAGAATATATGCTTAGTCTAAACATGGCTTGGATGCCTCTCTTCAATAATCTGGTGCAGTTTCCTAATTCCCATAGCAGTGAAAGCTCTGCCTGCCCACATCAGGGGCTCCCACAAGATTTACAGAAAATTCTGCAGATTTACATGCTGGTGTTTCTCCTCATCTGTAGACTCAGATAGATGGAACTTTAGTAGTTTAAACTAATTGTGTCTTCAGTATTTATTCTACATTCATACAGGCCAGTTACTTTTTTTAAAATGAAATATCAAGTTTGATAGCAAAGTTCTTTTTCAAGAATGTAACTTAATAGATTGAAAGTCAGTGGAATGGATATGTCAGAACTTGACTGTGAGAAGCAAAGATCAGAGTGATAGAGCCCTAATTTTATCCAGCATATATTTTGTGCTCACTGTTAAACTAAGGTTTAGTTTCTATGCCTGTTTTTGCAGGTTTTGGATCAGCCTAAGTATGAAGATAACCTGTACATGTATCTTTACTTTGTCATCTTTATCATCTTTGGATCATTTTTTACCTTGAACCTTTTTATTGGTGTCATCATAGACAATTTCAACCAGCAGAAAAAGAAGATAAGTACTTCATCATTATTCTGCAAAGAAATCAAACAAATGCTTGGTTTTGGTCCAGTCGTGAAAACTTTATTCATTAAGCATTTTTTTTTATTCTATGATAAATTAATATGAGCTCTGCATTCCAAATACATTGAATTATTAAAGCTTACAGCTTGACTTGATGAGGGCTTGATGGACAATTGACAATATATGTCTGTCCATGATTAGTGAAATACTCATTGTCATTTTTGTAAAGATGTGGATTTGGGGCTGGAGTCTACAGTAGACTCATAAAAAGTCCATCCATTGAAATAGCAAAATTAGCTATAAAAACTCTTTGCTATATTACCTTCATATCACAGAGCTCAGCAGTGTAGATTTCTGAATTTTTAATAACAAACTTTGTATTATCTTCATTTGTGCTCTTTAGTCTTTTTGTTTTGTCCACACTGCATCAAAAGGTATCAGTGTTTCAGCTGCAGAATTAACCTTTTGTGTAGCTTAATACTTAATTTATAAAAATAATAGAAGAGGATTTTTATATCTGTCCTAAATTTTCCCACGGATGAAAATGTGAACAAGAGTGATCATTACTATTATTTTTAAGTAATCGATAAAGATACATGATTGTAACCAGTTTTTGTCTTTTTGGTTTACTTTGGAGGTCAAGACATTTTTATGACAGAGGAACAGAAGAAATACTACAATGCAATGAAAAAACTGGGTTCAAAGAAACCACAAAAGCCTATACCTCGACCAGCAGTAAGAATAAAAATATTTTCTGTTATTTTTACATCTGTATGAAAATTGGATTTTTTCAGTTATTCCTTAGGCTGAAATAAGTTGTAAGCTAAAACAAGAAGTGATATAAGAAAAGCCTTATTTATCTCAAATACTTTTTTTTTTTCTCTTTTTCCCCACCCCCAACAGAACAAATTCCAAGGCATGGTCTTTGATTTTGTAACAAAACAAGCATTTGATATCAGCATCATGATACTTATCTGCCTTAACATGGTCACAATGATGGTAGAAACAGATGATCAGAGTGAAGACATGGAAAACATTTTATATTGGATTAACCTGGTGTTTATCGTACTTTTCACCGGAGAATTTGTCCTGAAATTGATTTCCCTTCGCCATTACTACTTTACTATAGGTTGGAATATTTTTGATTTTGTGGTTGTCATTCTTTCCATAGTAGGTAAGAGCAATTAATTTTTATGAAATGTCTAATTCTGTAAAAACAGAAACATTTTTGGCATGTAAAATCTATTTATATTTTGGTTCAACTTTGTCACTAGAAAGTCTTATCCACAAAATAACTGAAAAGTGTATGGTAAGAAATTGTTTAGCAAGAGGCTTCATACATTCCTACTTTTTTATTAGTTGAAATTAGATCTTTATTCTGAATTCAATAGCGATTTAAATGCATACATAAAAATCAATTTTGATATAAACTTACAGGGGCAGTTGCAGGTGAAAGAGTCCAGCAATCCTAAATCCAAGAGCAAAATCTGTGTGGGACTATTGTTGGCTAGCATGAACATATCCTAGGCAGCAGGGTAAAACCCTTAGCTGACTTCAGAGTTTTGTTTGATCTGGAGAGGTTTCGTGCCTGAGCTGGAGTGAGAAACTGGAGATGCAGAGCTGAAGCGGATATAGTAACAAATAATGACTCCACTAATCTTTGCTTTACCTAGAGCAGCAAACCTGAAAGAACTGAGTAAAAATTGTCTTATTTTAACTTTTCAGAACTCCTTAATATGCAAATCGGTTTTACTATATTTATATCCAAACACGATATAGTTAATTTTATGCTTTGAGGCACATAATATAATGCTCAATTTTTCTACTCTTCAAAGAGGTTTAACAAATGTTTTTATTACCAGTTTGTTTACATTTGAATTGCTATGTCACTAATAATAAACTTGTGTTCATGTTATTTTATGTATGATTAGGAAGTTGCAGTTCTCTAAAAACATATGTATTTTCTTTGAATACCATAACTTGATTACATGACATTTTAATACTACTGTACATATAACCTTTCTTCTGATTAACTGAGATTATTTTTGTTACAATTAAACAGAAAGGTATTCCTCTGGTCTCAGCATTTGCTAATATACATACACTAGTTATCAGTTTGCCCTAAAAAAAGATTGATGTTGTGTATTTGTTTGTCTGTTCACATACATTCTTATGCAATTAATACTCAGAAAAATCATTGATGCAGTTTTCCATTATCCTGCAAATTACTTCAGAATTTCTATTGGGATTTGTGAGTTTCCAAAGCATACCAAACTATAAAGGCTTCGTAAAAACAACTGAATGGCTAATTTCTAAAAATCTGTTTAAATATCCTATTCTTCTGAAGTTCTACAATATTTGTAGAATAAATCTTTAGCAGTGGTTTTTAAATATAATAATATTCTTTACTGATTTAACTTGTTTTTCTCTAGGTATGTTCTTAGCTGAGATGATTGAGAAGTACTTTGTGTCCCCCACACTATTCAGAGTCATCCGACTTGCCAGAATCGGTCGAATCCTGCGCCTCATTAAAGGCGCCAAGGGAATCCGCACTCTGCTTTTTGCTTTGATGATGTCTCTTCCTGCTCTGTTCAACATTGGTCTGCTGCTCTTCCTGGTCATGTTCATCTATGCCATATTTGGCATGTCCAACTTTGCCTATGTCAAGAGGGAAGTTGGGATCGATGACATGTTCAACTTTGAAACGTTTGGCAACAGCATGATCTGCCTGTTTCAGATCACCACGTCTGCTGGCTGGGACGGTTTGCTCGCCCCAATTCTGAACAGTGGGGAGCCCGACTGTGATCCCCATAAAGATCATCCTGGGAGCTCTGTGAAAGGTGACTGCGGCAACCCTTCTGTTGGGATTTTCTTCTTTGTCAGCTACATTATCATCTCCTTTCTGGTAGTGGTGAACATGTACATTGCTGTGATTTTGGAGAACTTCAGTGTTGCTACTGAGGAAAGCGCTGAACCCTTGAGCGAGGACGACTTTGAGATGTTCTATGAGGTCTGGGAGAAATTTGATCCCGATGCAACACAATTCATAGAGTTCAGTAAACTATCAGATTTTGCAGCTTCATTAGATCCGCCTCTTCTCATCGCAAAACCAAACAAAGTCCAGCTCATTGCAATGGATCTGCCCATGGTGAGTGGTGACAGAATTCACTGCCTTGACATCCTGTTTGCTTTCACAAAGCGTGTTTTGGGGGAAAGTGGTGAGATGGATGCCCTCAGAATACAGATGGAAGATCGATTTATGGCAGCCAATCCTTCTAAAGTCTCCTATGAACCAATTACAACCACATTGAAACGAAAGCAGGAGGAGGTGTCTGCTGTCATCATTCAGCGTGCTTACAGACGTCATCTTTTAAGGCAAAAATTCAAAAAAGTGTCATGTATATTTAGTCAGGATAAAGGTAAAGAGGAGGATGATCTGCCCATGAAAGAAGATATGATAATGGATAAACTAAATGAGAACTCTACTCCAGAAAAAACAGACATGACCCCATCCACAACCTCCCCACCTTCTTATGACAGTGTAACAAAGCCAGACAAGGATAAATATGAAAAAGACAAATCAGAAAAAGAAGATAAAGGTAAAGACAGCAAGGAAAGTAAAAAGTAACACAGAATGATGTTTGGGATAAACTGTTTACAGCCTGAAAAAGTATGTATTTGTGTCAACAGGACTCCCGTAGGAGGTACATGCCAAACTGTCAGTTTTTACATATATAGATATATATATGATTATATATATATATATAAGGTCAGTGCCTATAACAAGACAGTGACCCCTCGTCATCAAACTGCAACTCTGTAAAACAGGGTAACATCTTGACAGGAGGTTGTTGTTTTTAGTACCAGCTGACAGTGCTGAAGAGATGATAAAATGGCCAATCAGATGGTAGGGACCAGTTAAAAAAAAAGGGTGCAAACCTATGAATCTCTGTGTTTAACATGAAACACACAGTACAAAAATTGTATCCACTGTTAGCATTTCAACAGTCACATTTGCCATATTTTTACAAAAATCAGTGTTGGTGAACTTATCATTTTTTAATTCACAGGTTGTTTACTATTATATGTGACTATTTTTGTAAATGGGTTTTATGTTGGGGAAGGGGGTATGAGGACCAGGTGTTCTACTCTCGGATTCTCTATAATGTACAGACTGAAGTGATTTGCATGAAGGCATGCTGCACTTGTAGTTCATGCATGGAAAAACATGACGTCGCACAAAGCAGCAGTCTGACTACTTCCATGTTTCAGGGTGGCTCTATATTTTGAGGTGCTTAATAACAGTATCCATCTAGTATCTCATCCAGACAAATCTTAATGTGCCTGTAAAGTCCCATAGAGTCTACAATAATAGAACAGATGTTTTATTTTTTCATAAGTCATTTAACTGTGGTTGAACAAACTCTGCGTAAAAATTTTTCCGAGGGACATGAGTCCACTTTTAAGTATTCTTGTGCGAAAAACCGCCTACCTGACCTTAGGAAATTGTGTTTACCAAAAACTTACAAAACTTAAGAATTATGAAGTTGTTCTGCTTCACCCTGCAGTATCATTTAGCCATCTTCTGCTCTCAGCAAGGTTGACATTATATGTGTTGATTAAAAAAGTACCGTCTATGTAAATAGTTATTTTATCCCGTGGTGCATGTTTGAGCAAACAAATAATGACGTGCACAATATTTATTGCATCAAATATGTACCACAGTAAGTGTAATTTGCAAGCTTTCAACAGCTAATATGAAATATTCTGTACCATTATAGATAGTTTGGAAGCTATCACTGATGCATGTTTATCTTGCCTTTGCTGCTGTTATTCTACTCCTTCCACTGTTAAGAGTCTAATATGGGAAGCCATATCTCAGTGGTTAAGTGAAATAAATTGGTCAATCGGTCATCATTCTTTCACAACATCAAGCAATAGTTTGCAGCTATTTAAGAGCTTCTTGCTTTGCATTATAAAATTTTAAGTGACTACTGTACGGTGTATAGTCAGACTGTACAGGATATGTTGCAAACTGCTTAATCTGTTGAAAAATACATGGATAGAATTTTCTAAGAAAATATAAATATTGTAAAAAATACCATTTTATTTTATTTTTCAGCGTTTTGTACATAAAATAAGAAATGAGAATTATCTTCAGGTTGATGTTACTGTCACTTTTGTTACCTTCTCTCCATAGCACTTTTTAATTCAAGAACTTCACAAAATAAGAAACAAAGGAAAGAATGGGGTAGCTTTAGGTTTCTGCTTTTTTATTAGTACTGTATTTTTGCACACATTTTAATGTGAAATAAGTTTCAAACTGAGTCCAAAATGCACTTGCTTCCAAACAGATATAACTTGTAATTGAAATGTGGTGGGGAAGATTTGTTTAAAATTCTAGCACTGCCTGCATCAGAAGTTTCAAGGTAGTCTTTTTATTCATGAAATCTTTACCAGTGTTTGTTTACATAGACTATTCTTATTCTTGTTGATTCATGCTGCACTAGAACTGTTCTAAATATAATATGGGATCCACAATGCTTTTTTTTCCACAGGAATTAAATAGCAAACTTGTATAATTGATCACATCAGGACATTTTGTGTTTCTTACACAAGCAAAAATTCGATGTTGACTCCTCCTTTTACAAAAATATTGACTTGTGTGTCGGTGAACTGCATGCAGGAAAATGCTATTACCATAAAGAACAGTAAATCACATTACAGTTGAGCCAAAAGAATAAAGACTTCATTTTTTATTGTATTTAATGGTTCTTTGTTTTTTTTTTTCACTTCAAACTATTGGCTATCAAGAGGTGCTATGAAAATAAAACGTGAATATATAAAGTGTTAGAAATAATGAGCAGTGATTAGAATTCATTATAATAATAGATTTGCAAAATTTAAAAATAATCTAATCTGTATGCTTTCAGAAGGATGTTTAATATGATTTGCACTTTTCAGGTTATTAATACGGTTTAGGATCCTAGTAGGATAATGTTTATGTGCTCATGATGCTTAAATCCCTTTTCATATAATTTATTCTGAGACAGCTAGAAAAACAGATGTTAACTCACTAGCTATCAAGGCTGAAAAGCAGTACGTATCATTTCAATGATAGTTTACATTTGATGTGAAGAATTATCTTTGTGTTATAAAGAAAAAATTGTTTACCTCATAATTTTAAAAGTGTAATTTATTATTTTGTGTTAAGACTTGAGAGTCAAATTTTTAGGTAGCAGTCATATTTGAGTGCTATTTCAAAAAAGAACTTTTCTCTGTTGTAAATTTAAAGTCATGTTGTGACTAAACAAATTAAAAGCACAAACTCTAATAATCATCATAGATATGCAGATGTGCACATCAGATACTCCGTATAGTATCAGGAAACCCAGATATACCCAACGATCTGTGTTATGTGGAAGTCTGAGCTTTAGGTGTGGACCCCAGCAAATGGAGCAGTGGGATGGTGGGTGCCCTTCATCTCTTCCCTCCACAGTCTTCTACAACTGATGGTTTGTGGAGATTGTTTACTCTACAAATGACCATTGCTACATTAGTGTAGCGAGCTCTTAGGCTGCAGTATTGCAATTAGATTTTTTACCTCAGACTGTGAAGTAACAGTCGTCAGGATAGGGTGTAAGATAGGGAGAGATGAGAGAATCTGAAATTCTGTAATTTAAGGACAAATTTCCTCAGTATGGTTGATTTTGTGGAAAAAGAAAAAAAAAACACAACAAAAAAATGTTGAAAAAATGCAGGTACATAAATAATATACGCGTATGAATTAGACTGGTAGGGGTTTGTGATTAACAGAAGACTAGTACAAAGGGAAAAATTAATTAAATGCCTCAAACGTGACAAACAGCTGTGGTTTTGTTTGGGTGCCCTTCCCCCCCCTTTTTTTTCTTTTTTTTTCTTTTTTTTTTTTTTGCTAACATGTGTAGAGGTACTGCGTACACTTGTGTCCCATCGGACACCGGCGCTGCCCGGGTGTGTCCCCGCAGCGCCTCCCGCGCTCCCCCCGCCCGGGCAGCGGCGCAGCCGTGACGCGGCTCCGGCCGCTCGGTCCGCCCGAGCCTCCGGGACGGCCCCGCCGGCCCCGGCACGGAACCGCCCCCCGGCCCCGGCACGGAACCACCCCCCGCCCCGGCACAACGCCGACCTCTGGCCGCTGACCAGCGCCGCCCCCCGGTCCCGGCACAGAACCGCCCCATGGCCCTGGCCTAGCACCGCCCCCCGGCTGGGAGCGCTCCACCCTCCGCTCGAGCAGCGGGCGCGGCGCGCATGGAGCGGCGGGCGGCGGGCAGGTAGGGAGCGCCTGCTCCATCCCGGCGGCCATCGGGGGCCTCGGGACCCGCCCGCGCCTGCAGGTGAGGGGGGCGCGGGGAGACGCGGCCGGGGCCGGCTGGTTCCCGGGGGCACCACTTGCTCCGGGCGGGAGGCGGGGGCCGAGCGGCTGCCCGGGGAGGGGGGAGCGGCCCTCGGGAGCCGCTCGGGGTCACCCCTCCCTGGGGTCACCTCGCCCCGGGGCTGGGAAAGCGCCGCTTGGCCGCGCTCCCCGCCGGGGATGGAGGGCTGCGGCCGGGCGTCCCCGTTACTTGCGGTCGCCAGCGAAGGACCGGCTGGCGAAGCGGGGAGGCGGCGGGATGCGCTGGGATAGCGGCGGTTCAGGTAAGCGCAGGGGGTGTCTCCAAGCGCAGAGGCGGCGGTGGAGCCCAAGAGCACCCGCTGCCGGCCCAGGAGCGGCGGGTTCTGGGTGAGGAGAATAGCAAACCCCACGGGCACCTGAGTTTGTAAGTCAGAGAGAGATTGTCCCTAAATCGGGAAGGCAAACAGTTGTGCAGGGGCAGTGGCTGACCCAGGCCAGTAGTGCTAAATAATAGACTGGTTACTACAGGCTGAAAAACACACTCAGTTTCCCATGTTCTTTCACACATGCTGGTGAATTATACCCACCATATATTGTAGTGTTCTGAATGAGGCTGCATTTTACTGGGAGAAGATTTGCTAACAAAAGTCTGCCACAGAAGATTTCACATCCACATTTGTCACCCTTGTTTTGTCAGTGTGCAAACTGGAGAGTGGATTTTTTTACATAGTGAAGAGGCTTGTAAATTTTAATGTATTTACCCTGAGAAGTGTCAAAGTAAATAAAGACCCAAGGGCAAAGATGCTGAAGTGGCATACCATAGGGTGACTCCACAATGACTTCTGTGCTATTTAGTCTTGTCAGAGGAAAGCAAGCCAAAGTAATCTCTAAAATACAGCTTTTAAAAATTTTAAAAATAAAGGAAGGTCTGCCCTTTCTGTATGCCTGTTCTTATCCGTGGTTACTGTTTTAATATGTCATTTTTGTGTTTCGTTGTATGAAACACATGCTAGCCCAGCAACATCCCTTACTACTTGAATGCAGGATGTTAAAAACTTCATCATAATTTATTTTAGAGAATTCAAAAGCAGCAAAACCAGAGAACTTGGAGAGATAGTTTGTGACTAAGCATCCTTTATTTTAAAATGTTCTTGGAGCTTTTTAGATCTATTTAGTTTTTATCATGAAATGAATAGAACTTTCTTACTTGTGTAATAGTCTGAGAAGTGATTGCAGCATGTGGTGTTACCTTGCTGTAATTTTACCTTTGTGATAGGTCTTGTGCTGTACTTTCTAGATTTTGGATTCTGTAAGGTTTTTCTAATAACAGTTTAAAATTATTTCCTGCCTTTGTGATTGCATAGCAATGGCTGTGGAGGGAATGAGCAATAACCAATGGCAAGAGGTTGTGCAACACATATTCACTATTGTAAGTTGTTGTACTTCAGAAACAAATGGCCTTGTAGGGAGGCTACAGAGCCCCACACAGCCTAGTTCGGTACTTTTCACACCAATAGCACAGTTTGGCTTTACCACAGACAGGTGTTACAGCATGGATGTGCTACCTTAGTCTGTTTGTTCAAAGTGGAGAGGGGGTGAATGGAGCTGAACTGTGGTTTGGTTTACTTTCTATAGGGGAATCTTCTACAGGTGGTGGATGTTGACTGACTGTTGTGGTTTAACCCCAGCTGCCAACTAAATGCTGCACAGCTGCTCGCTCAGTCCCCACCAGCGGGATGGGGGAAGAGAATCAGAAGGGTAAAAGTGAGAAAACTTGTGAATTGAAGTGAAGATGGTTCAATAGGTAAAGCAAAAGTGGCATGCATAAACAAAGCCAAACAAGGCATTTATCCACCACTTCCCACGGTGTGGGAGGTTTTCAGTCATCCCCAGGACAGCGGGGCTCCACCACAGGGAACGGTGACTTGGGTAGACAAATGCAGTCACTCCAAACATGTCCTCCTTCCCCCAGCTTTATATGCTGAGCATGACACCATATGGTGTGGGATATCCCTGTGGTCAGTTGGGATCAGCTGTCTCAGCTGTGTCCCCTCCCAACTCCTTGTGCACTCCAAGCCTCCTTGCTGGTGGGGCTGTGTGAGGAGCAGAAAAGGCCTTGACCCTGTGTGAGCGCTGCTCAGCAGTAACAGAAACATCCCTGAAGTACCAGCACCATTTTCAGCACAAATCGGAAACACAGCACCACAACACTAGCTACTAGGAAGAAAATTAATTCCCTCCCAACCAAAACCAGCACACTAATTTAGAGTAACAGTGAGCCAGAGGATAAGGTTTGGATGTCTCTGGCAGCAAAGACATCTGCCTAATGTGTATATGAATCTGAGAAATGCAGAGCATCCGTGTCACTGAAAAACGGATTCATCAAATAGATGCAATATCAAGTGAAGGACTGATATATTTTCCTATGTTTTTTATTATTTATAGTATACATTGTTGTGCTGTATTAGTTACTTTCTTGCCCCATAACCTGTTTAAAGACACTTATATTTTTGCTAATTCTAAAAACTTTTCAAATGAATAATGCCATGCTATTTTGAATATAACAATTTACCTTGAAAAGTATTTCACACTTAACTGTTTTACTTTGTTGTAAATTGCTTGACTTCTCGAGCCCAATTTAAATACTTTTGCGAGCCATAATAAAGATGCAAGTATTGCTGCCCCCCTCCCCATCATCCTGTTTACTATGTGGCTCTGATTGATAAAAAACCCCCAAAACCTGTTGCATTTCCTAATTCCTGGGTGAGTACATTCTCCATTAGCAGTGCCTTGCATAACTCTGAATATCCTCAGTTATTTGATGATTTCTTTTGCAAGACCTGAGCAGTTCTGTGCCAGGGTGCATGGGCCAGATCAAAAAGGAGAGTGGGCATGGCCAGATTGGAGGCAGCCGCCCTTATCTGCACTCCAGGGAGGGGGATGAAATGGAGCTAATTCAAACTAATTGGTTTCAGTGATAATACATTCTGTATAGTGTGCTGTCTGATAAGCAAGTGTTGTTAGAACAGATAAAAAAGTATTTATTTAAGAACAGATAAAAAAGAATGTATTTCCTAATTAATGGTTCTGAAGAGCAATCTGGAACTGTGAACCAGTCTGCAGATAAGACTCCTAGTTTCCAAGGATTCTTTTTAAATTAGTTTGCCATAATCTGATAATTAAGTAGTTATAATGTTAAAAGGAAAAGGTATTTTAAACATATATATTGAGACTGCTTTGACATATAAAAGCAATTTTTGCAGATACTGTTCTGCAAAACTGTTTTCTCCAGGGTTTTTTTCCCAACTTCATTGTTGTGTTATGAATTGGCATATGTGACCTAGAGGTCACATCATTTCAGTGCAATACTTACCATGCAGTGTTCTTGAGACATTTTGTATCATACACATATTTGACAGGAAAATAAATCTAGTGCCTCGATAAGATTATAATGGGGTGCTGAAAAGGGTATGTTTGATCGTATGAATTCCATGTTATTACATGGATCCTTTGATCAGCCTGTTGGGATTTTTTAATTCACACTTCTGGGAACTGTTTGTGTTCAAGTGGGAATTGCATGACTCTGAGTTTGACACTGATTTTTCACTTTGCTTTGAAGTGCCAACAGCCTTCTCAAAAGGCTTACTCTATTTCAGTAATCAAGCATTAATTTTTGTTACCTGGTGAGAGCACAGATACGAAGGGCAAATTGCATGTATAACCTTGACATATTGTTTTAAACAATTGCATTAGGAGTCTTGCTTTATACAGTTAGTCCTATGCAATCTTAATTTTTTTTGTTTATGTGTGTGTTTCTCACCAGGTGCATTAGTCTTTTTTTTGTCTCTTCTGTCTTTTTCAGAAAGATCTGTTTGCTCAGTCCATCTGCACTTAGCACAGTAATGTAAATCAATACTGTACGCTTTGTACCAAGTATATCTGGAAAAGACATATATGCAAGCTGGTATTTTTGCACTGGATGTAGTAGATCTTAAACACAAATTTACTTAGCCTTGTTTTGTATAAATAATATATACATATGATCAGGTTTTAGTGAAAATTTGAAAAATACTTGCGGAAGGAGGGTTTGGAAGTAACATTTGAAGAAGCATTTTGTTGTCAAGTTCAAAATACTCAAGTGTCTTTTATGCAAAACCCTGGACTACTGGTCATTTCACAGCAGACTTGTTTCTGTTACAGCCTTGCTATGTCAGGACTGGCTTCTTCTGCAGTTTCCATGGCAACAAGGATTTTTGAGCTGCAAAGCAGGATACTGGTTTGAGGGAATATAAATTTTCTTTATTACAGGTGAAATTTTGATCCATGAAAGCTGATCAGATACTCTGCTGTCCCTCTTCATGTCCCTCCCCTTAATCATCTGTGTTTTGCCCATAAGCTTACACCTAAATGGGAATTCCTATGACAAGAATACAATTAATTACCTGTTCTAATTTTTAACATAGTATAAGAGATGGTGGAAAAACTGTCGAAGCATACTGTTGTGATAGCATAGAAAAACATGTCCTCTTCCAAGTGCAGTCTTGACAAACAGGAGACAGTGCACTAGGTATAAATTTGTATGTCGATGTATTTGTGAACATTGCCTATGCATATAAAAAGTAATGACAATTAAAGTTGCTCAGGATTTGCATTGGCTTCTGCTAATGTTTAGTTTGGCTTGGACTTGTTTTTAAGATGCATTTATAAAATATTTACTTTTTAAATGGATTTATACATTTTAACTAAAAGATCTCAAAATACTGCTCCTGAATCACGAACTAAAATTTATTAACAGTGGCAATAGTCTTGTGTGTTTTTCTGTGTCTATCCCTCACCATCTCAGATGACTACATGGGTGGTTTGGGATGTATCCTGAACCAAGTAGTTACTCTATGAAGGCTTATCCTGTAACTATGCTTAGGGCATGGGTCATTTTTTCTGAGTTAGGTAGGTGTTCTTTGTTATTGTTTTTGCTTTTGAGCACTTGTTCCAAAATAAGAAACCAATTATTCAGATTTGTCAAGTTCCCTCCATGCCCCAACAGTTACGTTTGGGTTATTTTGTTTTGTAACTGGTAAAAAAGATAATGGGAATGGTGCAGTTGCTAAAACAAACAGCATGGGTAAACTAGATAATTTTATGTTGTAAAAGCTTCTGAATAGTACATCTAAGAAATTTATCCTTATGATGTGGGAAAGGCAATTTAGAGATGCATTAAAAATAAATTTGGAAAGTGAGGGCCAGTGGCCTGCTGGTCTTCATGTGATTTGGGCTGGGAGACCTCTGTCTTGCCCTGCCACCATCACCACTGAAATGTAGGATTATGATGGAGTCGTGAAAAGGATAAAACACCACTTTGATCTCTGCAACTGAAGCTACTCATCCAAAGACAAGCAGTTCTGCTGGCCAGATATTGTACAGGAGTAGAGCAACATAGTATTTAGGTAATAACTTCATCCAAATACCCATTTGTAAAAGACTTTTCACTAGTGCTATCACCTGTGTGTGTCATAGCTGTAACAAAATAACCTGAGAGCGTTACACATGAGAGGGAAATTGAACTAGACCCAAGGCACGAATACTCTGGATGCATATCAGTTTTTCAAGTGAAGATCGAAGTTCTGAAATGACTAATTTTAACTTTTTCTTCCAATTGACTTCCACCAAAGTCAATTTAGTGCTAATATTTAAAAAAAAAATAAAGCTTAAAGGCTACAGTAGTATATAATTCAGAATGCTGTATGGGATTCTGGGACATCCATATGTTTGGGAATTTAAGAAAATCAAGCTATGAAAACTGGACTTTTGAATATGGGTCTGAAAAGATTTATGGTGACTGATAGCATCTGGCAGAGTATTGCATTATCTTCTGCCTTGCCTTCCAACGCAACCTCAACCCATTTGTAACAGCTTGAAGGCTTATTTTGGCATTTGTTTTTCTGGCTTTGCTTTTAATACCAGGCAGTGCAGTTTTTCAGTCAATAATTTGTCCAGTGCTCCCTGAGAATTCAAGAGAACAGGTAGTTGCTAACTTGGGTTTTGTGCTTGAGAAATGTGCAAAGTTTAGGGGAAGGGATCCCTTACATACAATTAAAGAATAAGAAGAGCTGAGTTGCAATGTCAGATATTTTCTGTTGTTTGTGGAGAGGATGTGAGGCTGGTGATTGTGCATGAAGCTGGATGAATGGGTCACACAGCCAGCTTCTGCGTCTCCGTTGAGACGCATTAGGAGGAGTGACAATGTGATGACATAATCACTGACCCCAGATTGTTCTCGGCTATAAATCCTCTGGTTGCAGTCTCCGCTGTTTCTCTGCGTGTGCTGTTCACGTTTAAGGGCTTTTCAGATCATCTCCAGCACCATCTGCTGCATAATGGAAAGAAAACAATTGTGCTGTGTATGGAGCCAGCTGACTCTCTGAGTGGAGTTGGGGGTTTGCAAAATACATCTCATCTCGAAGAACTTGTCTGCTTGTTCTCACTGACACCCTGTGCACTGGTCACTAGGCTGCCATTATGGATGAAAAACAGAACAAAGTAGTGACTCATTTACAGGGACATACACATTTTTGAGCAGGTCAGATACTGTTTGTGTCTTCTCATGCTCATGTACAAGAAATACCGCACACCCTAATGTCTCTCTAATTACAAGAAGAGAAACACAGTCTATATGTGAAGCATCTTGTCAGGATGAATATATTGGTAACACTTGTCCTGCATGGGGATAACATGAGGAGATAAGCAACAGGACTTCCTGACTGCAAGTATTCACTAGGTGTCAGTGCGTGATTGCACAGAACTGATGTTCTTGCTGAGAAGTTCTTTGCCTGCCTTATGAATAGGGATTTTAAAGAAGATTCCTACTTTAGTTTTCAGAATGCAGTGTGGATTAAATTTACGAATAGCTAATGATTAAAAGTAATTATTTCAATCTTTTTTTTAGGAGCAGTCTGATAAAAATTCTGATCTAAAAAAAAAATTACTGACATGTTTTGTGCTTAATGAAGATAATTTAAAGACTTAGAATAGTCCCTAAGTATCTGGTATATTGCTGATCAAACACTCTACTCATACTGCTGCTGATCCTGGGTGTGACTAAATGTATCACAGTGATACATTATCTGTAAAATGAACTTAATTTTTTGCAAAACTACTGTTTTCCTTCAGGGTTGTTGAAGATCAAGTTTGTAAATGTCAGTAAAAGAGGAGGAAATCCCAATGAATGTAGCTAAATTTACCTGGTTTTTGTCTTGCCAGACCATGTCCCTAGAATGAACTACCATGTTTATTAGAATATCTTGAATTGCTTGTGTCTCAGCATTAGGTTTTTAAAAATATTTTTAAATGGTTTTAAATCTGTATTTATTCTAGTTTTAGTAATAAATGATTAGGGAACTCATATTTTAATCTGTGTAGAGTGATCAGCATTCATTAGAAGTTTAAATTGTTGCAAAATGGATATATTTTGTGTTGCATATGAAAGTATTTGGTGAGAACTGCACATCAGTAAGTTAAAATAGCAAAAAGAGTCATTCAGTTGATAAATGCAAATACTTGTAATGGCTTTCCTGTATCTTCCAGTTTGTACTGAACTTCTATTAAATTTTAATCCATAGCACTTAATGAATGGTAAAAGCATTTACATGTTACCCTTTTATACTTAATCTGTTTACAAGTGAGGCCTTTTTTAGAACTATTCCCTGTTACCCTAAGGGAAGTGCTGATAGTTGTGCAAATAGATAAGAGAAGTTAGCTTGGTTACAAAGTTTTTTGAGTGGTGCTGTGCACCATACATATTCAGTATGTAGCAGAAATATTGCTGGGATTGTCTGATGGCCAACCTTCAGTATTTTCCCTATTGTTGTAGCTCTATAAGAGTGCCATCTTTGTTTGATCTTACCACTTACCTGTCAGATAGAAACCATCTGACCATCAGACAAAGGCATATTCCTTCCATCCCAGTGTCCCTCCAGTTAAATTTAAGCACTGCATCTCTCATGATGGGACACAACTACCAGACTGGTCAGATTTTCAGACAAAGTGATTGAGCTTGTATAAGAAGATCCATAAGAGATACAGTAGGAAGACCATAGAGACTTCACCTCTCCCTTACAGACCTATTGAATATAAACACATGTAACAAGTTCAAAATACAGGAGAGCTTGAATGACTTCTCATAGCCTACGACTTTGATTTTGTGTCTCTGAACACTGAACAAAAGCCCATTCTCAAGCTTCAGCTGCTCGTTAACGTCACCAAAAATTATTACCTATTCATGATGATGCAAAATAAAGCAGACTCTGTCACTGTCTTAAAGGTTGTTCCTAACCTAAGGCTTAACAATTTATGTGTAAGAAGTTCTGGCTTTTGTTTTCAATGACAACTTTGGGATTCTTCCAGGACCTCTCTTCAGAAGCTGATATGTCTGAAAAGAGATCTCTCTGACTAGTGACAAATTTTTTGTCTTACCTTGTTTGACATGTCTTGAGAAAGTTGTTTAAAATGGTAGTTTCTTTCTACTATCCTGCTTTTCATTGCCAACCCTGAAGCTTTGTTGGTATGGCTCCTTTGAAGTTCATGATTCTGCTAAGCAGTTTCTTGCAGGCCTGCTGCTGCAGTGAAGGTGATTAAAAAGGCATTTGCAACTCAGGAAATCCATTTGATGGCTCACTGCAGCTGCAACTTTTGAAGTAATGCCTACTGTGTTTTTAATAAAGCCAGTAGAGCTTGTGTCTCTGCAAAACATGCAAAGAGAAATTCAGTCATCCCGCATTTTACTGGGATTTCCACCTTGCTGAAATGGGCATAGCAGCACGGTCGGATGTCTGAATTTCTGAGCTTTCGAGTATCGACAGCTGTGTGCACTTGGAATCCAAAGCACTGATCCCTTTTCTCTGGGTGAACTCTTAACGTAATAGGGCTTTTCTCTTCTACCAATGACAGACATGTACCTGTTCAGTGTAGTTGAGAGAAGTTGCGAAGAAAGTGAGAGACTTGCTTACTGTTTTTTCTCAGCCTGAAAGTGTTCTAATTGATGCCTGCATCTTTCAGAAATGTACCATAATTGACAAGCTATGAAATAATTCTGGGAAGATAGTGCTAAGCAGGGGTCTGCCTTTTTTGTTGTTGTTGTTGTTGTTGTTGATACTGGATGAAATGAGGCATAACAGCTGTTCACAAGATTGATTTGGAAATAGGGACTAGATTCTTTTTCCCTCCCAAGTGAGTATTCTCTTCTAGAACACTTTTAGAAATCTGTATATGAAGACACAGGTCTATTTTTTGCAGAATACTGCTTGCTTTGGTGCAGCTGAAGTTCATGTCACTTGGGGAATGAGTACATTTTAATTTAGCAGCAAAACTACATACATTTTGAATTCCACTTAGCTATGATGGAGCAAAAAGGTAAAGAAAGACCTTTCTTGTTACAAGGAGCAACAAGACGAATCAGGCACGCTCTGAATTTCTGAAAAGGCAGCTGATCTTTCATATAATTTCTTTTTTTTTGTCTCCTTTTTTTTAAAAGATAAATTTACTTACAAGCTGTTTATTTGTTTACTATTCAATAGCTTAACTTAATGCTGTAACGATCATCTGTTATGATTAAAGATCTTTACCCAGGACCTATGTGATGCCTAACTTCTTATGTTTGTTGCAAATACAATGGTGTATTTTACCTTAAAGAACCAATCATGTTATTTTAAAAAATGCATTCTAGAAAAAGCCATAAATGTGCTGTGGAACAGGTGCAAGAATGACCCCAAGGAAGTAGTTGTATTGGAAGGCTGGTGAGTACTGGTTAGTCACATGTCCTTATGCACTGGACATGATTTCCTTGGATGCTCTCTTTCCCTGTCTCTTTTGGTGAGCTGTACATTAGCAGCACTGGGGAAAAACAGTGAGTACTATCAGTAGCAAGAGCCTTTCTTAAAACTGTGCATGGGGTAAAGGGGGAGCTCCTTCAGTGATTTCTGGAATTAGATTTTGCACAAGTGTATTTAAAAATGTAGTACTTGTATTGGTAGAAATGTAAAGCAATGTTTGTTTTTTTTTTTTAAACCAGAAATTAGGTTATGAAAAAAAATGTTTTATATTTGTATAGTGTACTTGAGGACCTGATTCACTCTTTGGAGCCTCTCTTTGATTACTAGTTGGCATATGGACACATATGTGGCATATGGCACAAAATCCAAAATCTAATACAGAAGAAGGGTGACTTTTAGATATTAGTGTAGTCTTGTGACCTCTCTGGTAATTTATGTGGACTGATTGTGGTAGTCTGCCAATATTAACTGTACCTGAGTAAAAGGCTACTTTTAAGTGAACATGACCAATAGGTGAGGCTGAGGATAGGGTAGCTGTAGAGTCATTCATGAAGCTGGGCTGGATGGAGAGAGCAGAAAGTTATAGGGAAAAACCAAATTAAGAGGATTAGGACACTGTGCATATGGTTGGAATCAGGATGATAGCATGCAGGGCAAAATTTATCTAAATCTATTTGATTTTTAATTTTATTCTTGAAAAACTTAGAGATGCCCACTGTACCACCTTGGGGTAAGCGTCACATGTTTGGAGGAAATGTATTTAGGTATTATGCCTGTTCTTAATGTTTTCCCACCTTTCCTGTTTGAATTAGATGTTTGTAACTACTGTGGTATAGCTGCTTAGGCTCAGAATTTTTGGCTTCACGCATTCATGGTTTTGTACGTTTTATTAAGCTTGCATCAAAGGTTGCATCAAGTTGGTGCATTAGGTAGAGGAAGAGGAATAAAAAATAAAAGAAGAAACTCATCTAACTGGAAAAATAATCCTTATTAATCTTTCAGGTACTCAGCTGTAGTGACTAAGTAAAATCTGTCATAGCAGTGAGAAGTGGCATTCCTCCCTGACTTAGCTGTCAGTCTGTGTCTGTGTTTCTTTCAAAGGGGGTAATACCTCCCTTTTTTGCTTACTGTGCTGTGCCATCACTATGTTCCTCACTGGAGCAGATGGAAACCAGGAATTTTTATTTACAGCTAATAAAAACTGAATTAGTAAACTTTTTCAGGTTTGCTTAATTTTGCCTTTCAGTCGTGATGTGTAGATTATGGTTCAAGAGAAGCTTGTTTCTGAAGTCTGTTTTAGGGTTTTGTACTGTTATTTGGTTATGAGAAGTCAATTCCTAATTTTGGGAAGAGCTTACCTGACTTAGTATGTAAATAAGCAAAATTGGAAATAATTTCCATGCTAGAAAGCTGCTTTATAAGATAGTCACAGATACATTAATGGCAATCGAGGTATACTCTTGTGCAGAAGTTCTTTGCTTACCTTTTATCTCTTTTTGTGTCATTAATTATATGACTTTTGCTTTGACTGAAGGCAGATGACTGTACTCTTGAGCTGATTGAAGGAATATAAATGGATCTTGGTAAGTGGGTGGGAGTCTGAGAAACTTGAAATTTATGTAACTTGCATTTCTAAGAAGTTAAAATTAGTCTGCCTTGAATATGTTTTTGAGTTTTACCCTTTGATTTGTTCTCACCTAGCACTATTTCATGGAGGTTTCTGTGGTGTGGTTTTGTTATGTTCTGGGTTTTTATTTATTTATTTGACTTTATTTGATTTCACACAAGCTCTCTACATATATTTTAAGAGGAAAGGCAAATGTGGTTTGGTTTTACTTGGTTGTTTATCAATGAGTAAAGAAAAACTTAGGTGCTGCAATACTGTTTGTGTTAAAACTAAGGAAGAAATGCTGTTTGGCCTTTAGCAGTGGAATAAGCAGTGTAGCCCTTCTGCCTCCTCCTATTAAAGAAAGTTCCCAGTCTGACCATTCGGGAGCCACTCTGGCAATCACACTCCCAACACCAGAGACATTCACTGCTGGGACTGAAGCCCCTTCACACCAGCAGCTCCACTGACCTGATGGGTCCCCACTTGACTCCCCACTCATCCCACTCACAGTAAGACCAGTTTCCTTACCAGTTCACCCCTGGTTTCCCATGGCAGAGTTTCAAATATCTCATTCCATAAAGCAATTTATTCACGGTGCAGTAAGACAGAAACAGCTTGAGCTGCTGCCTTCAAAGAGGGATCTCCAACAAAGGAATCCTGGGGCTTTTATACCCTCACAGTCCAGGTGAGCACAAACCTCTCTTCCTCCTGAGTCTTTGGCTCCTGCTCCCCTTTTAGTGTCCATCCATCCAGGTCACTAATGTCACCTGACTTCATCTCCTTTGTTATTTAAAATGTCGGCAGTTCCTGGCTCCTGCTGTGTCTCTGTGTCCATTCACGTGGCTGGCATCATGAGTCTTTGTGCCCTTTGATGTCCGAAGGTTGGCAGTTCATGGCCTCGGGCTCCCACCCAGGGCTCAATCTGCATCTCAGTCTGCAGTTGACAAGCCGAGCTACCTGGACCAGGTGTATTCCACAAACCCCCCCCCCCCAGTGTCTCTGCGTAGTTTTTACAGCTCCTCAATAGTTAATTCCTCCTAATGTAACAGGAGGAATATATTCAAATGTCAGATCCTGTGACCAGTATGATGTGCCTTTATAAAAAGGGCTTGGTTTCTACTGTTCTGGACTGGAACAAACACACCTTGGCTGCTTCAGACACAGTAGAGTTTTCTCAGATCTATTAAAGAGTAAAAATGTATGAGTGCTGTGGCTAAGTAATCCTAGTCTTCTTTCCTGAAGCAGTTTTGATTTTCAAACTGTATGATGTATTTTCACTGTGCATTGCCCATAATTATCCACCACCGTCTCCAATCTGAACAGTCATCCCTTCAGGCTTCATTAATGCAGTCAGTAGGGCATTAAAGCCAGTATAGCTTGTTGTATGGCTTTGCTGTTTGACTGTGGAGTTCTGGGTTTTTTTCACTTGTGGAAACTGTATCACACACATCCTGTTTGATAGCTTCTCACTGTTTAAACCTCAGACTACTGGAGTTCTGCGTGCCTTGAGAGATTTAGAAGACTGGTAGATGATGGCACTTGTCTACCATTTATGAGAAAGAAACATCAATTTCCCATTTGTTTTCAGTCACAAATCATAAGTAATTTCCTTGCAGTGGCAGCAGCTTCAATTAAGGAAACCTTGGCCTGATTTTCATAATCAAACATTAGTGAGTTCCGGTTCTTTTGACCATGCAGGATTTTTCTAGGAAGCTGAGTGCTCACCAGTAAGTCATACACAGTTCATTCATCACCTTTTTTTGTCTGTTGGTATTTACTCTGCTTGGGGACCATGCTGGCATGTTTCATAATGACACTGGATACTAAGTTGACACATGGAATTGCCAGTGGATATGAAATTCTCATAGTCTTGTTGCTGCCTTACTAGCCAGGTTCCTTCTTCTTGATGTGTTTGCACAGAGGTGTAGGATGCTGAGAAACAAGGTGTTACATGTCTCCATTCAGGAGATCTAGTAGATCTAATGTGTGGAACATGACACCTTCCTGAATGTGAATAAGGTCCTGAATAGTGAATAAGGTTCTTATTTCTAGATAAGTGTGAGGAATTTGTTTTGATGTTCAAACAACAATCTTTCAGAAGAGTGATTATGCTGTGGGAGACCTGACCTTTTCCATTAACAGGCCAGGTGGTAGTTCTTTTGCTCCTGAGCCGGACAGGAGCTGCTGCTTTTCACAGGCAAGTGCCTGATCCTGCAGTCAGTAGCCTGGGAAACAAACTGGTAACAGTCTCAGAAGTCTGCCTGTAGCTTTCTCCAAACATCAAGCTCCACCCGTGTCTTCGTGAGGCAGTATGTTAGAGCTGATCTCGCACTGGACAGAGGAGATCTACAGTAACTGGTTTCTGATGGAGGACTGTGTGATAAGCTATCACAAAATTACATAACCCGAGGATAGCTTCTGGGATCCAGGGGCTGTGTGAGTGCCTGAGTGGAGATCAAGAGATGTTAGTTACCAGGAATCAGAGTTCTTTGAGAGATATACATCTCCAAGGCCCTTTTGCCCCCAGCCATTGTTTCCCTTCTCTCCCACTTGCAAAGATTTGCATTTCAGCAGAAACTAAAATGGTGCTGAAGGTGCTACCCAGTACCCTAACCAGAAGGTTTATTCAGGAAGGCAGTGATCCTGTCACAGTACTGTCCTTCCATACAGGGATTGCCAAAATCCGGTCTCATTCTTTGTAGCGTCAGAAAAAATGGAAGTAAATATTTGGGTAGCAACAGACATAGTCACAGAAAGCAGTGAAAAAAGTTGTTGCAGGAAGCTGCTTCCTGGTGAAGTTTTCCTTTTGTCCAGTATAACAGCTCTGGAGAAAAAAGATAAATGTGTGTTGTATGGAGTATCAAGTATAGAAAAATTAAAAAAAAAAAGGGGGAAATAGCCAAACAAATAAAAGCACTAAGAGTAATGCAGTCACAGCAGGGACTGAGTACAAACCTGGATTCAAAAAGGAGCCAATTTCCGTTTTTCCATATCTGTGTATATGTGATTAATTAGTCCAATAATGGCACTTTGGAGCTGGAAAGCATTGCTAAGATTTAGCAGGTGCTGGCTCTGGAAAGGGACAGTCAGGTCCAGGTGCTCTGCTGGGGAGCAGCCAGTGCAGCAGGTGGCTTGGAAAGGGCAGGTAAGACAGAAGTCGAGGGCAGCCCAGCAGTGGGGAGCAGGTCAGGCCTGGGGATGGCTGCCAGGCTCCGTCTGGAGTCAGGTGGAAAGGCAGGTCTGAGATCCTTCAGGAGCAGGCAGTCAGGTCTGGGTCAGTCCTCCAGGGTCAGGGGCTGCCTGGCTGGGCCCCAGCAAGGCTGCAGCAGTGGGAGCACAGTTGGGCAGGGGCCAGGGGCAAGAGGCTGAACTTGAAGGCGGGGTCCTGGCAAAGGGTGGGCAGGGGCTGCTGCTCCCTTCCTCTCTCAAGGCCACCTGCTGCACTGTCTGTAGGTTGGCCTTGTGCCCAGGCAGCCAAACCCCCACCTGCACAGGGCACCTCAGCACCCTGCAGTAGTTGCAGAAGTGATTCGTATATTTAAAATGCATTTATCAAGTAAATGAATTTACCTAATTTCCGATGTGCAAATTGGGGCAAGTTTCACAAGGACTGTCTGATGTTACCCAGAAATCCAAGGAAACTGGCAAAGTTGTGTTACAGAGATTGCACAGATCCCACTGTTGGGGAGGCTCCTGTGTGCAGCCCTTGTGAAGTGCAGGGGAAGCACCAGCCCAGTTAATCAGTTTTTGTAGTAATGCTATTTGTGTTTTACTTTAGAAACACAGTTTGTAGAGTTGCTTCATTCTGAGAGTGTTGAAGAGCTGTTAGGGATTTTGTTATTAATAACCTCCTTTTTTTTCATAATAGATTTTGCTAGGCATTCCGATTTATTTTTTTTTTTATACTTTCTATTTTTCTGAGTAGCTACCCTGTTAGTGTTTTGGGGATGAAATCAGTGTTGCACTTGTATCTGTATTTAAAAGATATTTATTAAGTCAAGTTATGACATTACAATTCTGTATGTCTGTGCATTTCCCTCAGCAGTCAGCCTGGTTGAGAGGTGAAGCCTTGGTGCTCAACACCAAATTTCTTTCTGCAGATCAAAAAGAAAATAAATTTGAAGAAGTCTTCCAACCAATTGTTTATCAGGGCAAAATGTCTGTTTAGATTTTCCTCCATGTTCCCTACAGTTCTTTCCCACTAAAGAAAACTCCATTGATTGTCTGGATTTGAAACCTAATAGTTTTAGTGCTTGCGGGAATGGATTTCCATTTTTCTAGGCATATAGGAAGAGGTTTTATGTTAAACTGAGGTAATTTGGTTAAAAAGACACCTACTTTACTTGTTAAGACAGAATGTGAATGTTATGCACAGGATCTGCTGGCAGTTCGTTGTGATAAGACTGACAGCTAATTTTTTCAGAAGCTAAATCAGCTATTACTTTGTACTGGAAGTATGCTAATTGGTATAGTCTTGTGTGGTTAAAGATCAATAATTCAGTGAAGAGAACAGATGCTCTTATTTAAAGAAATTCACAGTTAATTTTATTGGAAAGCTATAGCTGAAGATTGAAATTTGTAAACACAAAGGTATTTGTCAGCTTCTGCTGCTTAACATTTTCCTTTCAAGGGGAAATCCTGAAGTACAAATGCTTTGATGTAGCTAGGAAGACTCATGCTTGATTTTGATTTTAAATGTAATTAAACTGTCATAAACTAAATGTGATGTTTTCGGCTGAGCTGATACCCAATTTATATAGATATGAAGAAAATAAAAATTCTCTGATCTTGGAAGTAATTTTTTTCAGCTAGATTTAAGAGGCTACAAATAGACTAATAGTATATTTGAGGCACATGAACTGAAAACTGTTCACCTAGACATTTTTTGCATTTGAATTCTTATTTAGGTAGAAAGTTTTGTGTGAATGAAATTCATGCACCACATTGAACTTTGTCTACTGTATTATAAATACAGTAAAATCATTGCACATGCACCAGTTATACAGGTAGACCTCCAACAGAAAGAAAACGTATTTAGTAGGAAATTCCTGGCATCTATCTCTGAATTATTCTAATTTGCATTGAGATTTCAGATCCTTGTTTGTATAAAAGCACCACTGTTATTTTGATAATCACAAGCTTTCCTAAATACACAGCAGCACTTTTCACTGAAGATCTGGATAGCTGAGTCTCAAAGAATGTATACAGGCAGTAACTGTGTTCCTACAGCTGTTTGCTTGTTTTTTCCTTACAAAAAGGGGCTGAAAGGGAGAATTCCTATTCAGTAGTGGAGCTGAAGGTTTATTAATAGAGAGACTTTTTTTTCTTCTTGTCGTTAAATTTTGTCATTACCTTTCAGTACAGAGTGTCCTCACTGATTACTAAGTAGCTCATTAAAGCTAGTTTTTAGATGTGCTTTTTTGTTCTGTTTTCTTCTTGCTGTTTTCCCTTTTTGCTAGCATGCAGATGGGGGTGGGGAGTGGGAAATAAGGGAGAGAGCATGTTCCAGAGGATGCCAGGATGACTTCAGTTATTGGATGACTGCTGTCTGATAGACGGAAAAAGGAGGAGTAAACCTTTCATTCTGCACTGACAGAGCTGAAACACAGAAACCCGATTTACAGGTAAGGGTGAAAAAAATTCCTGTTACGAATAGCTATTCTTGATCCTTGCCACATTTTTCAGATATAAAAAATGCATGTACAAGCATCTTGCTCGTTCCTCACAAATTACTGTGAAGCAGCTTTTCAGTTATTATTCCTCCTACCCGGGAGGTTTCAGCCGATGTGAGATCCATGAGCAGTGAAATCACAGACATGCCTGATGCTGGCAGCTTTCTCATGTGACAGTGTACGCATTGCATCTCATTGATGCCCAAGTTGTTCAGTAAGCTGTAGGAAGAGAGGTCATTTTGTGTGATGGAAACACTTGCTGTTGAAAATACAGTGTATGCTACCAGCAGGAAAAGACTGCTGGAAGATCTAAAAATGTTCTCTTTGCGCTTGGATAGGAAGATGAACTGCTTCTAAAACTGTCTTATTTAGTGTTGAACAAACAGGGAGAATGGTTCCTCAGAACAACTGAAAGGGATTTTGTGGATTTTTGCATTATTTTTAAGTTTGGAATTAATGTGGTTGATAATTGAGTCATAAAATTGTCTTTGTCATAAAGGAAAACATGGTGCATATAATTATGTGTATGAGACAGATAAATCTTGTAATACCTACAGCATTTGTGTGCCGGTTTTAAAAAAACTGTCGAAATAGCTTTCTTCTGCTGAGTTTGTGTTAGCAGCAGCTGTTAGTTCACAGAGACTGGAGATGGCAAGTAGCAAATAAGTTGATACGGAAAATAGATTTGTTTATCAAGCCATGCTATATGAGGATATAGGACTGCAGGCAGAAGTCCTGGCCCCACTGAAAGAATTGAGGATTTTGATATTGGCCTCACTGGGCCAAGCATTTCAATGTATCAGCTTCAATGTGGACTTACTTCCACATTTTACATGTAGTAAATGATTATTATACACATCCCCATTTTTCTGGTTTGAAGCAAAAATCTTAATTGACATTAATAAATTCTGATTATCATTGGTTTGAGAGTATACGTATTAATAAAATATATTTATAAAACTAAAATGCTCAAATTTAGTTTTAACAGATTTCAGAGATTAAAATCAGTAAATACATGTATCTATTGTTGTTGTATTCACTGAGTGAATTCCCTTAGAGCAGATCTAAAATTATTAAAAAGTGATGTCATTAAAGAAAAACTGGAACAAGTCAATAGAAGTCTTCTGAGTGCTAAAAAGCACTGGAAGAAGCTGTCCGCTTATTTATGTACCTTATCAGCTGCAGCCACTGGAGTGGTGTCCTTTCCTCCTAGCTGTTTCTTCAGAAAATGAAGCCTGGTATGTTTGCTAAAAAAAAAATCAGTCAATCAAAAAAAAAATCAATAATTTACAGCAAATGTCAGCAATTCACAAATTATTCTAAAGGCTAACGAGCTGTATCTTCTTTATTTTTTTTTGTACTGGAATGTAAACACTGGTAAATAACACTGACTGAAAAAGAGTTGAGTTGCATCCTAAGATTTGTTATTTGTGAGTAATAGATGTGTATCTGAAAGCATAAGCAGAACTGTTAAATTACAGTCTCAAATCCATGTATTCAAATCACTCTTCTCACCTCAAATGAAAAAATCTGACTCAGAGGAGCTCCAGTAACAGAGAGGAGTTGATGAAAACAGAGATCTAGTTCCACATGTGTTTAAATTATTCTGTCTCCTTGGAAACGCTGCTGCTGCTGCAGATGGATTTGGCTTTTGGTGGCTAAAAATATCTGCCGCTTAATAACGACAGCATGAAAGATACTGAATAAAACTACTGTGCTGTCACTAGTTTTAAAGTTCCCTAATGATTCAGGTATTCTACATGAACTACAGATTTGCATTTTCTGTCCAGTATTCCCTGTCAGCTGCTGCCAGCACTCACCAGCTCAGTGGAAAGGAGATAAGCTCATTAGCCTATGTTGGAGACCCTGCTGAGAAGGGAGCATGTGAGTGGGAGAAAGACTGGATGAAGAGTTTGAAATCAGGTAAAAAGTTGGTTAAAAAAATCACAGTGGTGATGCAGGTATGTATTGTATAATATTTGAAGATACAGGTTTATTCCCAGGAAAGTCTGTGATAGGAAAAATGTGCTTAAACTGTGTCTTTGTAAGTTAACAAACTGTAAATGCAAGATTTTTTTTTATTTATTGCATTAATGAATGCTTCCCTGTCAGTTGTATCTGCAGGTGACTGAAATATCATACAAACCATTTAAAGTAAAATACTAAATTACCTTAAACAAAAGCCAAAATCTAAATTACTAAGAAACGTGTTGTAAGCAAGAAATGCTGTTCCATTACTTAGCATTGCTAAGAAATTTAATCTTTTAAAGAATTTATTATTTTCAATTAAGAATTTGTAGCCACTGCTTTTAGCATTTGGACTCGATGATCCTTGTGGGTTCCTTCCAGCTTGGAATATTCTATGATACTCCTTTTTTTTAATCATGCAAGTGAAGACAAGCTATCTTAACACATTTGCTGCTCTCCAGAAAACCCTCAAACTATCCATTCATCTTGTTTCTAAAGTCTAATCTCCTAAAATGAGACCTTTTTTTATCTTGTCATGTAGAAGTAGTGCTGAGATATACAGGATACTCTGCCATGTTGTGCAGTTCCTCTGCAGGCAGTGAGCAAGACTAATGTTCATGAAAGAACAGTGGGGGAAATCAGTACTGGAAATCAGTACTGAAATAGTACAAAGAGGTGTTGCAATGAGCCAATTAGTATTACTACCTGGGCTAATCGGGGCAAAATTTCTATACAAGACTGCTTATTTCAGCACTCAGGAAATTGATGATATTCCAATCTTGGTTACAGAGCTGGACCCTACTGCCATTCTTGCAGCTGGGAGCAGCATAATCCAAAGCTGCTGTGCCAAAAGCACTGCTGCCAGTCTCAGAACCTCACTCCAGATGCTGGGAAGGTGCTAAGCAAGCCAAATGTTATAAGTCCTTTTGCAAAGAGGTGCAATAAAGATGTGTTGTTGGTTTGCTGTCTTCCATGTAGCAGACAGACCAGTTCTCCCCATCAACTGCATGCTCATTCTGCTCTAAGGTCTGTGTATCTGTAGAAGCCAGTAGGACTGATAGCAGTGTTTTTTCTGTTTTCACACTTCAGTTTTATGAAGGGTTGTGACATCTCCTGGCCAGACCTTTGCTTCAAGTAGTCCGGCAGTACCGTCTAAACAGTAGTAAACCTCTTCTGGGAGCATACATACAAACACTGAAATTTATTCTGGGATACAGATAGAAATTTCTTTTTTTCTTTAAAAAGAGCAAAAGAAAATCTTCTGCAGAGATTTTAGGTGAAGAGATTTTAATTAATGAAATTTCATCATGAAGACTTAAAAATCTGTAAGTGCCAAATACCAGATCTTCAATAGTGTTACCTGAAGGCTTTTTGAAAGGACTTTGACAGGTGCTGCTAAAAGTGTCCTAGATTACTTATATGCAGGTTAGGCATTATGAACCTGAGTTTGTGACCCAGCTTCAGCATGTCTTTCTCCTGAATCTCCTGTGTCCCTCCAGGACTTTGTGTGATTTATGCATCTTTCATTCTCATAGAAGCAGTTCTTGCTGTAGCAAGCTTGGAAAATTGTTATAAATGAAACACAAGCTCAAACTAAACAGCTTTTTTGGATAAATCTCATCTTGACAGGAAAGCTCTTTTGCTGAATGCCTCTGAATACCTTTCTCCCTGGTTGCACCTTCATCATTGGAGACCTGTATGCTAAGCTCCTGGGTTCCTGGTTGAATTAATACTATCTCTTACTCGTGTTATTTTGCTCTCTGGGGAGCATGCTGAGAAAAAACTTGAGAACTAGCCTAGAATTTTCTTCTGTTGGCTGAATCCTGAAAGCATTTAATCAACTGTTGACACCAGTTGATGTAGCTAAGAGTTAGAAAGCCATTTCACTGCTGTTATATGCAGGACTCTTGCACTTAGATGATGGGGGGATATTTGCATGCTCGGTGCATGTAGGACCATGTGAGATGCTTTTGGAAGACTAAGGGAGACAGACTGACCAGCATTGCATCCGTACTGATTGTAGAGACAGGAGGTGAGCATATGCCAGCATTGTTTCTGCATTTTAAATTCCTTGCCAGTGGAGCTAGGTAGCATGTGTTAGTGTACAATAATGTGTAGGCAGTCTAAAAGATTAGTTGATTAGAACTCGAGTGTGAAATCAGGAGTGCTGTAAAGTGGTGGTATAGAAACCCTGCAAAGAGCAGACTTGGCAGGATTTGGCTTGGATGCCAGAACAGATTCCCCAGGTTGAATTGTGCAATCTTATCCTGCAGGATTTACTTGGTACTGTGGACTTAGATAGAAGCAGTCAAAGAGAGAAAGGCTTTTTCTGTTTTATGTTTGTGTAACTTGACCACTGCTGTAAGCACAAATATATGAGTAAGATTATACTAATGGTATTCCCTGTGCCTATACAGTGTAGTCTCTTAAGTGGGATTAGCTTGCTATGTGTTTTTAAGTTTCACAGATTGTAGTACTGAAACTACCCAAGCCTACCTCTGGCAACTGGTGCTTGTGATTAGAGCTGCCAAATACAGCAAAACATGTATTGCAAGCGTTAATTTGAATTCTGAACAGCTGTTTGATTCATGTTCGTGTACCTCTGTTGTTCACTGTTTGTAAGCATACATGCAAATGATTTTTTTTGTCTGCATTAATGCAGTTCTTTACATGAATAGTCATTTTTAGAGGCAAATAATATTCTTTTTGTGAGTGATGACATCACTGAAGGTGCTTTTGCATTTGACTACCTTCTCCCCTCCCAAATTTAAAACTGTCAGTTACACAGAACAATAATTCAGTGCAATATGTGGAACCAAGCAAGCACGTTGATTAGTTCACAACCATCTCTGCTGCTGACATTTATTCACAGGTAGAAAAAATGTCTTTAAAAAAAATGAAGCTTTGTTTGCAAGCTAAGAAAAAGATCTAAATTCAAAAACAGTATTAATCACAACAAATAACCCAAACATCTCTACTTGTGAGCATCAATATTCATGATTTGACTGTGAAATTATTTGCCAAGTCTCCCTAGCATGTTATAGTACATGCTGACTGGCCAGTGGGTGGGAGTTGTTTGTGATGAGTACTTTGCAGTAATGTTTTATGTGTAACATCTGTTTTCTGCATCCTCCTGTTCAGTTTGAAGTCATTTGCTTAGAAGTGTTTTATGTTCAGAAGAGAATCTCTGTTGCTGCTACAGACTTTAAATTTTTCTGTATTTTCAGATGATACATTTGAGACAAAGCAAAATGCAGTGTGACTCATAGGACAGGTATTTATTTAATGCCTGCCTTTTATGTTTATTTTTGTTTCTATTTTCAGATAAAAAATTTTTTATCCAGATAGATTTTATCATGAAATGTGATCAGATCTCAAGAAGGAATTGGTACAAAATAAGGCTTCAAAAATGAATCAAAGAAACAAGTAATTAGATTTCTTCCCTTCCCTGTGCCCCCCAACCCCAAGTGCCAATGTATTCTTGGGCTTTTTTTCTCTTGATTTTTCCTGAGCTTTAGTCAATAACTGATTTCTGTAGTGAGCCTTTTCTCTAACTCAGGAGGATATGTAATTTGAAGCAGGGTCCTATTTTATTATTTACTGCATATGGTACATGCTTGATGTTTGTCTTCATAGGTATATTCCATGCTTGTTCAGTTTCCCAAGTGATGATGTATGAGCTGTACACTAGAGTGCTGAATATTGCAAAACATTTATTTGAAGATTTTGGCAAGAATGAAAATATCTTTGGTTTTGTCTTTGTGACTTGTCCTGATTTTGTCTGGGAAAGAGTTTGCTTTATTCTCAGTAGCTGGTTTACTGCTTTTTGGATTCAGTATGAGAATGATGTTGATAACACACTGTTATCAACAGTTGTTGTCAAGTGGTGCTTACCCTAAGTCAAAGACTTTTCGGTGTCTTCTGCCCTCTCAGTGAGGAGCTGCACAAGGAGCTGTGGTGAGCATGGCCAGGATGGCTGACCTGAACTGGCCAAAGGGATATTCCATACCACAGATCGTCATGTCCAGCATATAAACTGGGGGACTTACATGGAAGGAGGCCAGTCACTGCTTGGGGACAGGCTGGGCATCAGTCAGAGAGTGGTGAGCAGATGTGTTGTGCATCACTTGTCTGTCTTGGGATCTGTTGCTCTCTCCCTCTCCTTATAATTGCAATTATTGTTGTTGTTGTTATTATTAACTTTTGTTTCAGTTATCAAATGATTCTTATCTCAACCCACGAGGTTTATCTTTTTTATTTTTAATTCTCCCACTGCAGGGTGGGGAGGGGGAGTGAGTGAGCAGCTGCAGGGTATTTATTTGCTGGCTGGTGTAAAACCACGACACCACTGCAGAAAGGTTTTGTCAATTCCCTTATTTTCATTTTGTCTGTTATAGTAGTATCTTTTAGCACATTTCAAAGCAATAGCTGAAGTGCAAGTTAGGAGACATGCTTTTACCTCTCCTTACAATGGTTATCTAATGTGGTCCCGGAGCCTTTTTTTTTTTTGGTGGGTTACTTTTTGGTTTACTTTTTTTCTGTCCATATGTGTGTCAGTGAGACACTGAGGATATCGCAACTTAAAGTTAGGTTTTGTAGAACAAGTTTGGCAGTGTATGTTGTCGCAATGCCATAAAAATTTCCTCTTGGGAGCACTGGTATATGAACGCACTGTTTCCCTCCCCTTCATTCCCTCAGTAATTCTAACGTTACTCTTTTGGGGATTTTTACTGGGATTTGGAGATGCCTGCTGCAACGAGATTGTTGTGAAGATTTTCTAAAATTTCCAGCCTTTTTAGGTACCAGAAAAAAATCAAACCAGCCAGACTTTTACATTATTTTACTTCGTAGGTTCCAGGTAGTATTGTGACTGTTTTAAATATATCCCCCACATTTACATGGGATTTTTGTCTTCTAGTAATAACATGTTGCCTCTGAACTTTTTAAATATATGGTGCCTGCCAATTATCTGACATCATAGCAAGGCAAAGCCTGTTGCCATGGAGCTCTGAGGACCTGCAGTCAGCATACCTGCAGCTAGAGAAGTAGAGAAATGATCTCTTTGTAGGAGTAGTTTCTTCAGGGTGGAGGAAAACTAGGAAAGAAAGGAGGAAAAAATGAATGGGGGAGATGTTTAAGAAAGATGTATCCTTCTTGCAGCCCACATCCATCATATGCTTCTGCTGTGTCAGATTGCCATTTTCTTGAAGAAACTGTGTCAGGCAATTGGTGTTTGACCTAGAGCTCACAGCATTGTGTGTTAGCTGGTTTTCCTTGCTTTAATACTCTGCTCCCTCCTTTTCAACTTTGTTTTGCTTTGCCGTGGATTAATGGCACATGAGCACGGTGAGGGATGGCAGAGGATGATGTATCACATCACTGTGCAAGGATTTTTTGTGTGAAGGATATATCAACAAACAGGAAAGCTTCCAGTGCCTGCTTGTTACTCAGTTGTGTGAATCAGCAGGATGCTGCTCCAAATGAATCATAGCTACCAGACAGCTATTTAGTAATCATCCAGAAAGGTCTGTTTCTAATTGAACTTTTCAAGACAACTTTTGCTCTTTTTAACCAAATGGGTAAGTTTCATATAGCAGATCTCTTAACTGTAGCTGGTGGTTGTTTTTCAGTATTTGCCTGTGAAGGCTGAACCTCACTGGTGTCTTACTGGAAGTCCAAGAATATTCTTTCACCACTCTGCATTTGTTTTTCTTAGTTATGTTGTCTAGTTCCTGTAGTCAGTTGTGGACTTCTGTGTACTGGATTCTATACCTATGTACATTTGCTCTTTTTTTTTTTCAGAATACACATATTGCTGCAGTACTTCTGTGTTTGAGTTTTCCCATCCTGTGTGGTGGTACTTTTTCATGTGCCCTAAGTGACTTGTGTTAGCAAAATTGTACTGCTGTGTACTTACATTATCTGTAAGATTCCTCTTATCGGATACAAGATTTATGTATAGTTTTGCTTTCCATTCATGTATTGAAAAGTTGACTTTTGTACATCTTTGGTGCCTTATCCCTTAAACTTGGAGGGTCTTCTGTTCAGATGAGGTTGGATTCAGATTTCTTTGAGACTGCAGTTGCTTCAGTTTGATTCCCCAAAATGTGAGATTACCTATTCAGTTGTAATTATGGTGCAGGACAAAGACCAATTCAGTTGAGCTCAGTTGAGTTGAGTCCTGGTTTCCTGATTGTGGACTTAAGGAACCTTTCGTGATATCACTAACTTTGTTGCCTCATTGCTGATAGAAGTTTAACTGTTGCTTATTCTTGTTGGTCTCTGGCATATATCCCTGCCTTCCACTGGGATATACCACATAATGAGCAGAGAGCAGAATAACACTGTCATAAACAGCACTGGGTTGTGTGTCCCATGCTTCATATGTCCTGGTTCCTGGAGAAGTGGGTCTCGCAGGTACTGCGGGATGCCTGTGTAAACAAGGCAATCAGATAGAACATGCCTTGTGTGCTACTGTGCAGATGTGCCTCTTTCTGAAGAATATTGGCTTATGGAGAGGCATCTGTTTATACAGATGTTATTCTGAAGGGATCTCCCGCTGGTACGTAGTGTATATAAACAGTTTTAAATACTCTCTAATCTATCTGTGTGATAGCCAAGCTCTTAAATAATGGAAGTGTCTCCTTTCCCCCACGTAACATTTTCCTGGGGAGACTTGATAGCAGAAAGATTAGAATCAACAGATTTCGGGAAAGTGGCAACACCTAAATTGTATCGCAACTATTTTGTCAAACAACCTTCTCAATAATCTTTGTAGAAGATATTCAGAACAAAATCAGGCAACAGTCACACTAAATATATATATAATGGATAGTTGTGCCTTCTTTGTGTTGTGGTGATATGCAGGTTCTGCAGTATTCCTGTACCTCCTGGCTTATCTAAATCAGCAGGCTGGGTGTAGAGCTAACCTATATGCCATTTCCAATGATCCTGGGAATAATTTGTTATGGTTCATTCTATAAATCTTAATGAAATGGCTTTGCTACCAGGTTGTGGCACTTGTTGCAAATGTAGGCTGTACTGAAAGCAAGTAAATTTAAAACCCTTTGTTGTGAAAAATATTTGTTTGTGCCACTTCTTGTGAACAGTTCTGGCTGTTGAGACTCTCTATCTGCAACGGCTTTACTGATGTGCAAGATGCACATTAGTCATCCAGTCACTGTGTGGTATCGGGTGGAAGACAGTGTCTGACAAAAGGGCTTTTGTCTGGAAATCATCTCAGGCTATGAAATCGGATCTTGCTCTCTGACAGTCTGTGCACTAGTGATGATTGCAGCTATTAGGTTTGCCTTGCAGTACACTTTTGACTGAGGTTCTTTGGATCTGGAACTCCACAACTCTTGTAGCCACAATTTCAATGGGCACAGACATGGATGTGATTTAGGTCTCGCTTGTACGATAAACTCTTTGTCAGCCCATTTCTCACCCTCTTCACTGAGATGTTTGAGTGTAAGCATTTTCTTTCTCACACTCCAGCTGCTTCTTTACCCTCTTCTGCAGTCAAGCTGTAATCCTGTGGATTTGATATTGCAGGCTGTTGCCATGGAAATAATGGTGATTTCACAATTTCAGTGCTGTAAGCACTGCAGGAGGCAATGGAAAAGGTAGTTGGCAAGAGATATAGTGAGGATGTGGGGGACAATTCAGAGGAGTTGTTTCTAAATCTGTTTTTCAGGGAGGGGGTAAGGGGTTTCTTCCCCCTCTTTATAATTGTGGAGTTTCAGTGTGTGTGTGTTTAAGTTCTTTTCTTTCTTTTTTTTTCCGTGTGTAAATGTGTTTTTACTAAAGGTTGATTCATAAAAATGTCATGTATTCTTACATTTTTTGCAAAGGTTATTACAAAGTGATGCTAAATTCTCCTTTCCATGTCCTCAGAATAAAAATACAATCCTTTCTTTGCAGTTCATAGCAATTCATTTTTGGACAAAAGGGCAGAGGTTGAGATCTAAGCATATTCTATTTGAGTCATATATTTAGCCTGAAGAAATCCCTTTCAGGAAAACATTTTTTTCATAAATAGTAAAACAAGCTGAGAAAGTCATGGTGAGCATATGCATTCAAAGCTGTCTTACTGAGAGTATTAAACCCAATATATTCGTTATTTAATTTTTAGTGTGCTCTGCATATGAACAAGTTGGGAGCTGAAAGTCATGTTTATGCAGCATCTGTTCTTAGCATTATGTCAGGATTCCACTCTATACTGAAATCTTTTCTCTAATTTAGACACATCCATAAAGGTAGAGTGAAGCTTACTGGAGGAAATAACTTTGTTATAAAATCAATTGAATTGGCAGCTTAACAAGATGAAGGCAGTGGCATTCAGAAGCCTGAGAACTTTTGGTACTATACGCTTAAAAGCATCAAACAGCAGCCTTTTTTCCCCAGCTATTTACAACAGCGTTTCACTGATAAGCCTAGTCAGAGAGGAGATGTTATCTGTAACTTTTAACTTGAGATCTTAGAATTAATTTTCAGTCTTCAGTAGAATGTAATCAGTAGTGATGGTGATAGTAAACTAACAAGATATTTTTTAATTAAAGATAGAGAAAAAATGTTTCAGCACATCAGATGTGTTAAAATGATCTAGGAATTGCTTTAAAATATCTTGATATTTTTCTGCTTGGTATTTTATAAATGGGTATATGAAGATCAGCTGTTATATATGAAAGAGAAACAATAAGGAATATTCAACATGACTCTGGCTTTGTTGGGCAATGTTATTAGGAAGTCAAGTCCATAAGGATAGATTCAGTCCCTTGATACTTGTTTGAATGGAAATAGTCTACATGTGTGCCAGTACTCATATCTGAATTTCAAAAAGGCTATGCAAGGAACTCCTGCATAAATTAAAATGACAAAATGAGCCAGAACTGTGTTTGCAGGGCCTGCCCTGATGCTAAGTGTGTCATACAGCTCTCAAATCTAATTGCAAATGTGGGCATTTGTTAGTACTGAGTATTACATAAATCAGACCTTTAAAATAAATCAAAAGAGAATATTTTTTTCTGAACTATATTAATTAGTGAACACTGATTTTTGTCATGTGATGTTTCTTGGTGCCAAGTAAGTTTCTAAGTGTTGTATAAAGGCACATTTTTGATGAATTATATTGGAGTATGTATACTTTATGCTTGGCCCAAAATTGCTGCGTGACTGAAATATATATATATTTACACATGAGATTGGTTATAGAATTTTGTCTGCACTGGCAGAATACAGGTAGCATCTACATTACAGATGATAAATTTACATGACGGATGATAAATATACCGATAGGGGTTTTTTGACTCCTTCTTGGAAAAGTTGTTTAAAACTCTTGGTAAGGAGCCGTTTAGCTACAGGTAGTAGCATCTGATTGGTATGTGAACTCTTCCAGGGTGAATGAATTGGAAGACCTGCACAGGAGACAGGTGTGTCAGTGCCTCATTGCCTCTGTTCCTGTTACAGGTGTATGTTGAGAGCATTGCAGCGATGAGTGGAATTTTAAAGAGGAAGTTTGAAGAAGTTGGTGGCACCTCACCCTGTTCCTGTGTGTGGGAATCAGATGATGACATGTCTAGCAGTGAAAGTGCTGACAGTGGAAGTAATGTCCATCCATCCACTTCTAATCATTTTACTCGTAAGTACTAAAGTGATATGTCAGGCACGATACTGCTTTTTATACAAGCTAAGAAAGGCTCATTTTACTTGTAAGAAATACAGTGAAGGCTATCTGCTTTTATTTTGAAGTGTTTTTCTGTTTTATTACATTTAAATGCTGACACCGTGAGGAAGTACTTATTTTTGAAAAAGAACTATTTAATCTGGTAATTGTTTCTGTGAAAATTTGTATGTCAAAGTGAGTTTCAGAGGAAACTCCACTTTTATGCTTTATCACTCATATCTAGTTAGTATGAAATGTTTTAAGTATATATGAGTATGTCTTCCATTTTGGGTGATGATTTGGGGGGAGAGCTAATACCAGCAGTAACTACCTTTGAAGGCCAGTGCTTCTGCTTAGTGCTGTGTGTTCGGAGTTGAGAGTAGAGTACGCCATCTGTGACAGAATCTGATCAGTCATCCTGCCCCCTGAGCCAGTGCAACCATACGACTTTCAGTCTTTTTCTTTCACTCGTTACAGGAGTAAACAGATGAAGAAATTTATAATCCTCCCTGAGAGGGTGTTAGATTCATATTTGATGTCTCCATGAGACACTTGGAGGACGAAAATCCTTTTCTTGTTCCCACTCCAACAGCTGAACATGAATAGTTAATTTACAGCATATTTTTCTTCTGACTTCTCAGGTTGAGATTACCAGTTACTAAACTGTCATAAATTGCGGACTATATAAAGCTTCATATTTGCATTAAACAGTGTGTAAATAAGTAGCAGTAAGTGATTTGGACTTTATTTGACAGTTCATATGTAGCAGCAAGAAGAGTGTCTCCATTTTTTAGAATTTTAGGTATTTTCTAGCCTAATAAAGCTAGGTCAGAGCTATTTGTGAATTATAACTGTCAATGGAATTAGTGTAGCTCCTTATCCCAAAAGGAAAAAGACTCCTCTGAGTAAGAGATACTTCTGTACCACCTTTTCTTAGAGCAGACTTTTCAAAAGTACTCTGAGGACCTGGATGTTCAGCTGAGGGTGGTGGTGAAGGGATTGTGTTTTACTTTGACTGGGCACCACAGGAATCTGTTCTGAAACATGTTGTTCTTAACATCTTTACTGATCACCTGAAGGAGGTGACAGTGACTTACATCATTTGCAGAGAACCACACTGAGGGGAATGGTTGGTGCCCTTAAGAGAAAAACTCCCATTCAGAGGGACCTGGGCAGACTGGAGGAACAGGCTGACAGGAGACATGCAAAATTCAGCAAAGACAAATACAGCTATGTACCTGGGAAGGAAAAACTCCTCCAGTGACACAGGCTGGGAACTGACCTAGAGAACTGTGTCCAGGTTTGGTCCCACAGTGCAAGACTGATAAAATGGAGCAAGTGCAGCAGAGGATCACCAAGGTCATGAGGGGGCTGGAGTGTTCACCATATGAGGAGAGAATGAGGAACCTGACCATGTTCAGCCTGGCAAAGGGAAGGCTCTGGGTGGACCCAGTAGAAATCGTGCAGTACCTTTGAGGAGCTCACGCAGAATGTGTGCAGCTCTTCCTAGTGGTCAGTGATGGGAGAGTGAGGAACCAATGTAGATTGAAACAAGATGTGTTCCGGCTGGATATAAGGAGAAACTTTTCTCCTTGAGGGTAGCCAGGCACTGGAAAAGGTTGCCCAGAGAGGCCGTCTAGTCTCTCTCCTTACAGATTCTTAAGACTTGGCTGGCTAAAGTTGTGAGCAGCCTTATCTGATATCTCAGCCATCCTTGAGCAGGAGGTTGGACTAGAGACCTGCTGAAGTCCTTTCCAACCTGAATCATCTGTGAGTTTATAGCTTACGTGCATCAGAGGTTCAGAGAGAGCTGAAGTAGCACTGCTTGTTCTTGTTCCAGAGCCAAGTTCACTGGTAAGCTGAGAGTGGTAGCAGCAAGCACATGTCCAGAAGCAGTTTGTACAGTGCTGTGAATCCACAACTAGACTGCTTTTGGGCCTGGTCTGATAATCTGTAGGGAACTGTGTTTTGCTTTATCAGTTTACTATCTCTGAGATCTATTTGCCCCTTTTTACTGCAAAATCTATGTGTTCATCCTGTGTTCTGATTTGATACTTTCATCTCTGCTTCACCTCTGTGAATACAGATGGCAGACCAGTACTTACTGGGTTTGAAAAGCCCAGGTTTTCTGTAGGCTTCTTGCTGAATGTAGAGTGCTAGTGGGAAGAACAAAGACTGGGATGATTTGAGACACAGGTAGATAGGAGATGTCCCACTCCCCCCCTCCCCAACTCATTACCCTGCTTTAATGGTGCTTGAGGCTCTTGATGTTGGCTTTTAGAACTTGAACTCTCCAAATTTAGTGATAGAATTTTCAGCCTGGAATTTTTTCTATTTCACAGTCTGCCAGTGCTTTTGTCTACTGAATAGGTTTCAGGGCATGATGCAGATACATTTATTTTGTTTAGCTTTAATTTGTTTTCCATTTTTATGTGGTTTTGATTTTTGGTTGGTTTGGCGTTTTGTTTTGGTTTGGGATTTTCATTTATTTATTTATTTTCATTGTTTCGTTCTTGACAGAGTGGTTTTCAAAATTCTACAGTAATCTGTTGGTTTTTGGAAGTACAGTTTTATATTTTTCTGGGAAGAATGGGTTTATTGGAGTGATTGCTGCAACAGATTACTACTTACTGAAGATTTTTTGGAGAATCTAGAATTGTGCATTTTGTATTAAAACTCATTTCTTTACAATCAGATTCTGATAGTAGTGGTTTTCTGATTCCTGTCCTCTGTTGTGGTTATTTTCTATTAGTCATCAGCTTCTGCAAAATCCAAATGCCCAGTTTATTAACAGTCCAAAATCCCTAGATGTAAAATGGAAATCAGTAAGAATATTTCCAAATAAAGATTTTTTTTGTGTGTGTGTAAGGAGGTTGCAAGATTGCATTGCATAACATTCGAATATGGAGCAAAATAAGAAAACACTTGCTGTTGCAAACAACTCTATCCTCACAAGCATATGTTACACACAAAACAGCAGGCTTTTAGAATATGTAAGGCATGTTTGCTCTAGCCTCATCTGAGATGAGTGTAAAATTCTTACCTCCTCAGCCCACTTTATGCAGTAATGTGTTTATTCTGTACACATGGTGTTCCATGAAGTCTGCTCTCCTAATGTGTGCCCAAAGCCATTCTGCTGTTCAGAAAAATCTAAAAAGATTCATATAAATTCTTCCTACTCTTATTTATCAATACATGTGCAGATTCATTGCTTCTCCAAGGGACTGCTGAGACACACAACAGCAATCTAAAAAATTCTTTATTGTGCCATGAGCTCCAGTAAACCCTGTCAGTACACAGTAATTCTTTGTGACAGTGGAAAGTTATAACAGTATTTTAGAAGCTGAATGTAGATGAAGGCTGCTGTTAATAATTAATACTCAATATTATACATTAATATTTATATTTATTTTCCTGTGGTAGCATGTTTTATTAAAAAATAAGTGTGCATATCCAAATCAGTTAAATTGTTACAGTACCCTTATATTGCTTTTCATTTCCTCAGTGGCATCCATGGAAATGAATATGCCTTTTTCAGAATCAAAGATACAGGTCTGCTGCATGTAAACACATATGCATATATTTATAGTGTGAAAAAAAAGTGTAACTATATATGTATATAAGCTTTGTCAAATTACATAGATATATGCACATGTTGTACATGTATATGTACAAGTGCAGTAAATGTGGTAATGGCAATCAGAAGCGTTGAGTGATATTTTAACTGTAAAGTCTGAGAGAATGCCATAGAACTGAAGAGTAAGAAGCTATGGGGGTTTATCCATGTTGTTGAGTAGGGTCCCAATCATGGTAACTAAAGAAATATATCTGTCTCTCTCCCCCTGAGGTTTAGGATTGGTGTGAATCAGGCACTTTTCCAATAAGAAGCCTGCACTATATAATGCAGTAAACAAATGTCATGCCATTTTTTAAAGGACATTTGATTTGTATTTTTTTCCTTTGTTCCCTTAAAAAAGTTTACTATTTTACTCATGGGTTGTTCGCTAGTTATTTTCTGGAATCAGGATTTCCCTTTGTTTTAAATCATAACTTTTTCTTCTAAACTCAGGGTTAGGGAACAGGTGAATTTCACTGGCTCAAACTTTTAACTTCGATGCAACTGGAAAGTTTCTCTATGTCAGTTAAACGTTTGTAGATTGCTGAAGCATGTTACATACCAACTATGCTCACCCCTGCCATTAAATTAATTCTTAAGCAAGGCGGGGATGGGGGTGTGGTGTGGGTGTCAGTGACCAGTTTAACAGGTCTGGAAATGGCTAGATGCAATCATGATAAAACAGAGTTTATTTAAGATAATTCTAGAAAAGCATAGGGAATGCAAGTACCTGTTTGCTCTCTATTCAAAATATGTGTACCTAGTTATTTTGAAAAAATAAATTAAAGGCGAAAATATGTCTTAGGAAACTAGCTGAAACAAAAAGTCTCTTAAATTTCATCACAAAATTTAATTCAAGGCTCTGAGATTATTGGTTTTTTAAAGATCTGAGTACTTCCACATTCACATTGCTGCCTTTCATGTTATTTGTGGTTAAGCTACTCAGTTTGCTCATCTGCAGTGAGGCCAGCCCTACAGTATTTCTGTGTATTATGATTATTTTCTTTTCAGCAGGATGGTCTCTGCTTAACAGGCAAGTGGTTGCAGTAAGCCCTGTCAGTTAGTAATTATGAAGTGTCAAGTGGTTCCAGTAAAAGGCGGAAGAACTCTGTTGTGTGGAGTTGGTCTGTGAATTAGCTCTGGGAAATGGAAAGGCTCTTGTAGCCTTTGTTAGTCAGGAGTAGAGTTTTATTTTACAGAGTTTCATGTCATGGGGGAAAAAACCTGAAATAATGTTTAGAATGAAGCTGAATCACCTTGGGTTGGGGCAGAGGCCTGCAAATTAGAAGTCCTTTTCTGAACAGCATATGCAAGAGACAGAAACTAATGGCAATATAGATTTTTAAAGTGGTTTGCATCAATTTAAAATGCCAAAACTGGGATCTCAGGAATGCTAAGAACACTGACCAAAAGTCCCTCCAGGGTATCTGAGATGTGTGATGAGAGAAATTCTGTCCCCTTATAGCACTGAATGTTTTGGGAAGGATCTGTTTGCTGTTAATGTAGCCAGTGTGTAGAGCAGGAGTGATAAATACTGTCACTTTTCAGACTGAAAAGATTATAAAAAACAATAATAATACGTGTTGTTATAATATTCTTTGTTGGATTTGGGAAACTGCTTGGCTCCCTAGTTAAATTCACAGAAACATCTCCAATACAAAAACCTGAGCCTGCAGACATTTTCCATTACCCTGTTGTTATGTCATGACTGACTTCAGTTTTTACAGTTTCTATGACAACCGTGATTTTGATTGGTAAAGAATCAAGTACTAAAGGATTTTTTTGGGCTGTACAGTATTTTTCCATCAAAGGAGTAGAGTGAAAATATCAAGATGCTTTTCGCTAATCAGTGTTGAAGTTGAATTGCTGTCTAAATGTGGATACCTGTTTGTGGCAGACTCCACATACACTAATTTTTGAGATAGAAAATAGCCCTATTACAGTTGCCAAATAACTGTCTGTAAAATTAATGATAATTTATACTACAATTTAAGACGTTCTTATTTCTCAAGTCATGTAGATATTTACATTTCCAGGTTAACCCTTAAGAAATGTACTTATCAAGACATGGTTCAAAGCAACACCATTGGATTGTTTTCAGAGATTCTTTGGCAGTTTTTGCAAGTCATCAGCAAAATGGTACTTGATGAAATTTTGTTAGGTGGGAGTCAAAAAAAAAAAAAGAACAGAATGCACAGGTCAGCAGTTTGTGGTTACTGGGGAAATACAGAGAGGAGCTAATGAAGAGCTGATCAGGGTGGGAAGACAGCTTGTTCACTATGTCATGTATGAAGGAAAAGAGAGAAGGAGGTTCCCCAAGATTAGAAGCTTGACAAGCAACAGGGTGTTTTTCATTAGGAGCAAGAAAGCAGTGGTAACAGATTTTACTTAGTAAATATGTCAGCTTGCAGAAAAGGCTACAGATTGGCTGGCTCAAAACTGGGAAAAGAGGGGGGGCTAATGAACAGAATGAGAATGAGCCAGTTTATCAAGATCAAAGGAATTTAATGCTCCAGGAGTTTGCAAATTCTTAATTGAAGTGAGTCATCCTCTCTCACTACATTGATGTGTATGGAACATATTTCGAAAACAAATTAGAAAATTACTGGGAAATGTTGATTGAGATTCTGTAGCACTTCCGGATCTGTTCTGTATTTATCAGTTAGAGAAAGCACCTTGCACTAAGAACATACGAATAAATTCTGGTCCATATTCAGGAGTATGTACAGTCAGCAGGTCTGGAACCATCTTCTGCAGGCAAATCTGGGATCTCTAGTTCAGAATGATGCTAACAGTGTATGAAATTATGTTTGCTGATGGGTTGTTTTCTGTGAGATTTGATAAAAATTAAACAGAATTGTTGGATATTGCCCTTGGTTTGTTAAACAGAGTAAAAATTAGATCCACAACTGAAGTAGTGTACCAGATCAACCTTTAGCCCCTGATTTTGGACTTTTTATAGCAGTTGCTGTCTTTAGATGCTATTACAACACGCAAAATAATTTAAATAACTTTATGGTCTAATGTATAGAATGTGAAGTTTTATTTGTTCTCTCACCAGAGACTCATGCATGCAATTTTAAAAATGCGAAATCATGATGAGCATGGATTTCTTGACATAAAGGAACATACCTAAGCCCACAGTCTTGAAAATTCTTTCAGAAGTTCTTCTTTTAGCTTGAATTTGAACTAACTCAGCCAACCTCCTTCTCTGGAGAAACCATAAGGTTGGGACGTAGATGAGCTTACTTTTAGTGAAGACTTGCTTCATGGTCTTTAGCAAATAAGATCAGAATTTTAAAATGTATTTCTAAGGGTAAAAAACCTTAGGATGTCTTGGGTACTAAAAGTCACTGTCCTGTTCTTCAGATAAGAAGCAGCATTATGACAACATTTGGATACCAGTGAAACTGTGGGTGGCCTGATACCATTATAGTAGCTTCTGTAGGGAAATAATTGGTGAATCAAATCAAGAAGGAGGGGAAAATGGATTTTTCTGTTACCAGTTTATGACTTTGAATAGCTTCATTTTTGTCTGAAAAAAATGTTTCATGCTTGCTTTCTCTGCTCTATCCTAACGCTGGCTTTTATCCCTAGTGAGAGTCCCAATGGCCCTTCAGCAGATTTCTTTGAATTGTTTCTTACAAAAGCAAATGAAGCTTCAGAAAGATTATTGCAATATTCTCTCGTTATCTAGTGCCATGTTTAGTATGTATTCTGCATTTTATACTAGTTTACGACTTTTCCTACCAGTCTGTGTAAGGATGGCTTTTAAGATGTTTTGAAATTTAAAGCCAAATTAGATTCAGTGCTTTTAACAAAGCATGTTGTCCTACTGGCCAGGTTAAATGTGCCCCTGAGCAACCTGATCCTCGTGGGTGGCATCCCTGCCCATGGTGGGGAGGTTGGAACTAAATGAACTTTAAGGTACCTTTCAAACTAAACCACTCTATGATCATGCTTTACTGTAAACTTTATAACTAATGTCAGTCTGTACCACCCTCCATACATGAGCCATTGGGTTGTGTTTTCTCCTTGCTGAAGGTTGCTCTGTTGTTCTTTGCTCACACAAGCAACTGATTTAGCAATAGGAATGACTCAGGGGAGGTAACACCAGAAGGACAGCAACTTAAAGGCACAGTTTCTGCTGGTAGTAGATCTTCTTTTAGAAGTTCCTTCAATCCAGTGGCTTGTTCCTGGTCAAAGGATTTTTCTCCATCAGTTGATACAGCTGTTGTTTGTATTAATATGCTGTAAGAGATCTTCAGTCTCTAACAGTAAGCTGGGAACAGCCTTCCATGGGATTTGGTTTGGTTGTTCATTTTGTGGTTTGTTTTTGGTTTGTTTTTTTTTTGTTTGTTTTAATAGACTAGCAGTTGTGCTTGCAAAGCAGAATTAATTAACAAGCAGATGTACTTAGGAGTTGTATCTTTTCTTGGTGCTTCTTGATGAAATGCTGTTTTAATGCTTACAAGAAAGATGCAACAGTATTTCTTATTCCTGTTTTCAGTCTTATTAGCCTTCAATGATTGTATTGTACTAGGGTTTTTTGGCCCTACTGGGCCTAGACCTGGAACTGCTTAAGATGAAAGGCTGTATCTGCATACAGGAAACACAGACTTCCTCCAATAGTTTACAGTCTTATAAGACAGTAACGATATACAGTGAATGTAGGACTGTAGGGAGGACTAAATCCATGAGAATTACTGACCTATGAGCAAAAATTTCAAGAACTTTGACTGAAACATTAGGGAAAAAGAAAAGTATTCTGCTTGCCAGAGGCTGTATTGACTTCTTACTTTCTTCTTCCTCTGTAGCCCTGATTCATCTCCCACATGTGTTCTAGTCTTGCTCTTTGAGATGTCCTGGTGCTCATGGCAGTCCACTGGTGTGCACTGAGCATGATGGTGTATTGGAGATCCTGATCCTTACAGGAACATAAAGAAATTGAGTATCAATCCCCTCCACAAAATACTGTAGTGATGTTTTCAGCAGTTGCAGTTAGGAGAATATATACAAACTATTGTTTGTTTGGAATTTGCCAATTCAGTGTATTAAAAACAGCTTCATGAATTGTTTGATTCTAAAGCTCTGATGGAAACTAGACAACTTTCTCAAGCTGTCTCCATTCAATGATGGCTTGTCTGTTTGTCTTTTCAGCAGTCTTACTGTAGTGCCTTGTGTTCATGTACCTGTTCATCTGTATGTTTTGAACTTTCAAAGCAGGTGAGGGGACATGATTCTTCACTGATGGTATTCAACAATGTTGATCATCGTTCTTCTGTTCACTGAATATGTGGCATTTTTGGTGTTCTGATCATGAAGGTGAAAACTGATGCTACCCTACTGCAATGTATTTGTAGCATTAATAGCATTAAGGCATGTGGGTGGCTTCCAGACCTCAAAGCTTATAATTCAGAGTTTTTATAATACGTGAAAAAAGAAGTAGCTCATTTAGTCTGAACTCACACAATAGTGATACAATTGTTCTGAAGGGGAAAACCACTTAGCAGTTATCAATGGCATTGGCTTGTCCTGTTGTTTCCCAGTTCACTATCAAAGCCAGTTCACTCTTCTTGTAACATGGAGTCTTTTGTGTTTTAATGAATTCATCATCAATTATATATGCCCCAGAGTAATAGTGGTGAGAAGTTTCACTATCAAGCTGACTGAAGACTATATGACTTTGTCCCAAGTGAGGCTTTAACTGTTGTTATCCGTGGCTCCAGCCTTGTTACATGACTAGTTTTCACTGTGTGCTTGTGTGCAAAATATTAATATGCCAACCCATTAACTCCCACTTGCAGTGAATGTACTCAATACGTTGTCACAGAACTAAGCTTAACCTAATGGCAGTGCTTGTTGACTTCTGTGTTACTGATGTTTAGTGAGTTGCTCTGTATAAATATTTTTTGTATTTACAGCTTCTTGTAAAGTTGTTTGTCTCCATTTTGGAGATTTCAGGCTTGAGATACAGACAAAGAGCAGATTTTTTAGAACTGAAAACTAGGGTTTGTGTGGTTTCAGCTGGTTAGCTGAGTATTTTATCTAGGTGAGGAGATTAGGAAAGGCTTTTGAAAATGTTTTAAGGAGTGGTGTTTGGAAGTAGACTAATGGCAATTCCAAGCACTTCTTTAGCTTTTCTTATTTTCAATGAGGTATGATTGTGTTTGTACATCACCTGCTAGGAAAGCAGCCATAGGCAGTGGTCATCTGCAGAGCAATGGTTCAGCAGTGGTTACTATGGAAACCATAGGTGACCTACATTTTACCAAAAAGTGATCAAGTTTCTTTTTGTTTTTTAAATGAAGCACACCCATTGATTTCTGCTACTGCTCTTCATCTTTTACACATTGTTTTACTTAAGTAGTATTCTTGGTTTTGAGTGATTAGTGTGGAATGGACATAAAAATCTTGGAGCAGAGATACCATTTCATTGTTACACTACTATTTAAAATTTTTGCCTTTGCTGTCATGTCTAATTGTGTGTTCTTAGCAAGAAGGTAACACAATTTAATTAATTACTTTGTGCATTATAATAATGTATTATTTGTATAGCTACCAGGATGTGATCTGTGAGAACTTGCAGTGGCAAGGCTCATTCTTGTGAATTTATGCATTTTACTAACATTACAAGTCAGTAGGCTACTGTATGAATAAAGCTACGTGAACTATTGGACTTCAAGTAACCATCAAAAATGTTTTTTGCTTTAGTAAATTCATCTTCCTTTAAGGATGTGAGAATTTTCTCAAAAAATGAGAATATTCTGCAGACAGACAAAAGAGCAGCCAGGAGAGAGGACAAAGTGTGACATTTCAGATAAAGCTTAAGTTCACATTTTAAATATACATTTCTCACTGTGAGATTAACACAGAATGGTAGGAATTGGGTCAGAGCACGTGCCTAGGAAAGTCATTAAATGTCGTGATATGTCTGGAACTTTGACTTGCAGATGAGCCAGGCTTGGATTTTTAGAAAATTTTGTTAAAACAAAATGGAGAAATGATTTACTTTAATTTTTATTATTTTTTTTTAAATTTGGGTGAATGTGATGGTCTTTGTATAAATACACTGTTCTGTTTTGAATTGTTTATTGTGCTTTGTAGGTGAAGGAATCTTTAGTTTCACACAAATTAAGGACAGAGAAATGCTACAATATAGACTTTTTTGAGACCAAATATATTTTTTGTCATAAATTTATGGACCATCTGCTAATTACTGAAATCTTCTTGTAGCCATGAGTCTCTCATGACATTTGGATCATAAGCACCCTGCAGCTGGTAATGGAACCACCTCCAAATTTCTCCTATATTTCCCACTTTCTCCCCTGTGCCCACGCATCTCTTGTAGCCTTTTTTTTGCACTCATTTTCATCTATACTGCACGGCATGCTATGCTCCATCACTTCAGTCATATGTTATTAGATTAGCTAAAAACTCATTTGTTTGCATACCTCAAAAATGAAGACATGTTTTGTTACCTTTTTTCTTGCTTCAGAAAGCTCGAATTGTGTGCTCTGTGTCCATCTGCCTACGCTCTGATACATGCAAACAGCAGCAGTAGTACTGGCAAGAAATATTAATGGTGTAAACCAGGAAGTACTAGTTGCTTTTGGATTTGATCTAGTTTGCTTTTATGATGCAGAATTTGATTATCACCTATACTTCCTGTATTCACAATCAAAATCTTCCCAAATCATATCGATCCTAAAAAATCTGATGTATCCCTTGAACAGAGAATAGCACAATAGCCAGTGTTGCAGCTCTGATGCTCAAGATCATAGCGAAGACAATGTGTAGGATGTAGGAGTGGTAACCCAGGAGAGTCGTGGCCTGGGCTGAAGGAGGGTGTGAAAATCACCAGGGGTGTAACTGGAGGACCAAAAGCTAAGACCGACCAAGCTAAGATTTTTACATCATTTTAAAGCAGGATCTGAAGTATTTGGGGCCAGAATGGAAAGAGACACTATGCTGGTGTTTGCTGGGCTGGAGTTAATTTTCTTCACATGGCTGGTATGGGACTGTGTTGTAGATTTGGGCTGAACACAGGGTTGATAATACAGAGATGATGTTGTTATTGCTGAGCAGAGCCAAGGCCTTTTCTTCTTTCCGTACTGCCATGCTGGCAAGGAAGTGGGGGATGTATGGGAAACTGGGAGCAGACACAAGTGGGACAATGACCCCAGCTGACCATAGGGATATTCCAGACCATATGACATCATGCTCAGTATATAATGCTGGGGGGAAGAATGAGGAAGGGAGGGGATGTTTGGAGTGATGTGTTTGTCTTCCCAAGTCACCGTTACCCATGATGGGACCCTGCTCACCTGGAGATGGCTGAACGCCTGCCTGCCGTAGGAAGCAGTGAATTAATTCCTTGTTTTGCTTTGCTTGCATGCGTGGCTTTTGTTTTCCCTATTAAACTGTCTTTATCTCAACCCACAAGTTTTCTTGGTTTTACCCTTGGATCCTCTCCCCAGTGCCGCTGGTGGGGGAGAGAGCGAGTGGCTGCGTGGGGCTTGGCTGGGGTTAAATGTGGCAGACACAAACAGGCATCTGAAATGGCAAAGCCAGGACTGTTGCTGGCTTGTGTCACCAGTGCCTTCTCTCTATGCCATAGCCATGAGTTTGCAGTATGGATCAAATGTTAGTTTTTTGTTTTGGTTTTCCTTTACCCCACCCCCCCCCCAAAAAAAACCCCTATATCCAAAAATGTCTTTTACCAAAGATATCCAACCTTGCTTTAAGGACTTCAACAGATGGCAAGTCTGTCACCTGCCATGGTAAGCAGGATTAATGTTTAATTGTCCTTGCAATTAATGAATTTTGTTCTGTTCAGTGAAATACAGGAAGGTTTTCAGACTCCCTGTTGTGTCAGAGCAGAAGTAACTCATGTGCACCAGAAACCAAATGTGCATACTGGCTATGTGCTTAAAGGTTTATGATCATTTATTTTATATAGAGAGATAGATATAAACACACATATATATATAATTTTCTAAAAAGTGAGGTCTGCTCTTCTGAAATACATATTATTTCATAAGTCAGTAAATAATGGTTTGTGACAATTAAATATTTTGGTAATGTAACTCCTGTGGCTTACTCATACGTGTGACTCACATGTTCTGCTGAATTTTTTCACCCTAATATGGTACCTGGTTTCATTGCAAACAAACTGAATTTTCTGTTTATTCTGTGAGTTTGCATATGGCATCACCAATACTTTGATAGAAATTCTGAAAGTTTACTGCTATCATTTTAACAGTAATGAGACATGAATTTCATTTTTTTAAGGACAGATTAAGGAAATGTCTACAGACTGAAAACATGATTTCAGAGATGTAAAAATCTCCTGAGAGAAACTGGCGTTCTTTGAGATCACAAGGTCAGTAGTACAGTAGCAGTTATTCACATGCATATATCTATACAATTATACAGGCCCAATTTCATTTCTGTACCATCTGACGATACAAAACACGATGTTATATTTTACGTCTCTGCAGAGATTTTGATTAGCGATTTTGGAACAACATTAGTAAAAGAAAAATCAGGTTTCCAGCTGCAACTTTGTGTTTAAAATTCATGCTGAAAGCTATTGGATTAGTATACATCAGCAACTTCCAGTGTAATTAGATGCAGACAGGTAAAATGTTCCTAACTTGTTGCCCATGTTTGTAAATAAGTTAATTATTGCATATTTGCATCTTTTGTCACTTGCTTGCAAAAGTATCAGCTCTTTAATGTTTTGAAAAAAGAAACACCAGCTTAATCTGAAGAGGTGCTTTCAAGGCTTCTTTTGTAATTTGTCACATCATGATGTGATCTACTTTTTCCAAAGACTGGAAGTAAGGGATATGATTTAGCCACAAAGAGCTGGTCAACAGATGTCAAATAGTAAATGTGTTCAGAGAATTCTGTGTAATTAGTATAATATTTTAATGATGTCACAATGTAATTTAAAGTGCTTGATAAATAGCAAGAAAATGATGATAGCATCTTCTCTTGCATAACCTGTTCATAATTTCATGAAAGCTTTACTCAGATAGTGGAAAACATGTATAATTGTTACCTTTTACTTGTTTGTTATTAGAATGTGATTTTTAAATGTTACATGTACTGATGAAGGGAAGATCAGAAAGCACAAGTGTAGGTAACCCTTATTCTGAAGGGTCTATTTGATTTATGGGTTAGCCATCATATTAATGCAGACACTAAACCTGGCTGGTTTTTTGGGGATCTGAGTGTAGTGGTGTGCAGATTATGTACAGCATCTTGTGGACATGCCCACGTAGACCAGTAGTCCATGACTATGGAGTTACTGATCTCCTTTTCTGATTTACCTTGGTGAATGTCTTTATAGCCTGACTCAAATGAACTTTTTATATTATTTCTTTTTTACCTTACCTGGATTATCCTTATCACACATTACTGAAGGTAGTTGATTCTCTTTCAGTAGCTTAAGCCATATATTGTGTTGTGTCTGATTTTGATTATCTGATAAGTTTCTACAGTGAAGAGTACAAAAGCCACTTAATGAAGGCTCACTTGGCCCAACTTTCCTCATTTTTAGTATATAAGTAAAGATGAATACATTGGAATTTTCACATAATATTCATTTAAGAAAGAACACTTTCAGTATGGAAATATTTTTCTTTTGCTGTACTCAAGTGATGTGAGTTATGTTTCTCTTATTTGTGTGCTTAGCATACAGTAAGGTGGAACCCTACTGAAAAAAAAACTCAAATGAGAAAATGGTACTGCTGACTTAAGAGGCGCTCCATTAATTTAGATTGGTAAATGCTGCAGAAGAAATTTCCAAATGATTCTTAGTGTTAACCATTTGTCCACTGCTGGGTGCAATTAAAAATGTGATTTAGAAAGGTAATAGACCAATATTCCTTTAGTGACTGCATAAGAGAGGAGGGTTGTGGGAAATCTGCAAGTAGGAAGTAAATTACATTACAGCAAGCTGAATAGTGTACTGTTAATTTTTGCCCTTCTCTGGACAGGTAGCATATATATATGCAAAATTTTGGGAAACTCTTCAGAAGCATGTTATATTTGTGTTGCAGTGTAATAATAATGTCAGCTGGTTTTGAATTATATAAATAAGTCTTGCAACATAAGTTAATCATACAGTCATTACTGAAGAAAAATTTTTGGAAGTAAGGCATGGTACCTACATGATGATGCTGCGTGTGTAACATTTCAGGTAGGTTTTTTTCTTACAGTAACACATATAAGAGGAGAGGATGTGATTCTTGACTTACTATGGGGATTTAATAAGAATCTTAGACTTGTTTAAATATTACTTTTTTAGTGATCAAAATGCTTCATTTATTTCAGTAAGCATGAAAATATGCGCCAGATTTTGGAATCAATTTCTTAGATGCCTAAATGTTAGTGATCTTGCAAACCTTGTTGATACAGTTGTACCTAAAATTCTGCGTCATCATCAGTCACTGACAGACATTTACTGCCTACTACTAACTCCTTCTTATATCTGCTATTGTAATCCTGCAGTGTGAAACCAAGCTTTTGTCATACTGTTCTGATTTGAGATGTGGAGGAAGGATAGGAGTTCCCACCCCATCCCTGCTTCTCCCTCCGGTACTTGGTGTTCAGTTTCTGGTCTGCATAAGAGATGAGTTGAAACGGGTTTCCTTTTCCAGGCTTTATTTATAAATAACATAAGTAACCTATCTAATACATGAGATAATAGCATAAATAAATAATATGATAAAAGAACCATTACCTATTGTTTTGATTTTTTTTTTCTCCCTTGCCCTTTTGTTTTGTGAATTTTGTTCTATGTGCTCTTTAAATGGCAGGTTACCTGTTGTAGTTAATTCATAGGAATAAGCAAATTCCAAAACAAGGACAAGCTGGGAAAATTAGTAATTTAACCTCAAATAGGTGGGATCTTTGAATTTCTCTTTGTTACAGACAGACAGATGATAGAAATGTCTGCATAGCTGTAAGATGACAATTTTGATTTTTGCCCCTATCATACATAAGAGAGAGGAATTACCAGCTCATAACAATTCTGCTTTGATTTTTTTTGTTTTAATTTTAAATATCCAAACACAAGATCCTTGTCCACCATTTATCTTCACACCATAACATCTGGCTAACAACAAAGGGAAAAAAAAACCCACCACAACAAAACAAACAAACTCCCAAACAAAAACCAAACCAAAACACTTCTACAAGTCTTGAAATGTTTCTGCATTCACAAAGTCTGAATAGAGATGAGGATGAAAAATTTACATGTTCAAATCTTAATCCACTGTCTTAAAAGGGGGGAGCAGAGAGGCAGCATAAGTCAATAATCCAATTGTGCTAGAACAGATACAGCAACTGTGAAATCTGTGCTAGAAACACTATTAAGTTGTTTTTTGACCACTGTGTCATTTAACTTAGCTCTATGTGCAGTGTGAGAGTATCTGGATCCAGTGCTGCTTTAAGACATTTTAGCTGGTGGGGATAAAGCCTGATAAGAACTCCTGCACAAATGCAGTGTGTGCGTCCTCCTCCCTCCTGCTGGCTTGGGGCTGCTTGTGCACTCAGTGCAGGGGGAGATGTGGGACATGCAGAGATTTACCAATGACTATAAATTTCTGAAAGGGACAATCCCCACTATCACAACTGCAACAGTTTTCCCATGTCAGGATCTATAAAACTGCCGGACAGCTGAACAGAGGGTATTTCAGGAACAAATGATGGCATAGTCTTACTTTTAAAAAGGACATAATTTAATTTTATGTGACGGTGTCTGCATTTTAATGCATAGCATAATACAGCCTGAACCCTTTGGCTGAGGTCAGCCTATCTACTAGTGTCTTCTTTTAGTAGTAGTTTATCATATGAAGAAAAATTCTTCTCTTCCCATAAATATTTTCCAGTGGTTAAGTACAAGAGCTTTTAATCAGAAATCACAATATATGGGAACTTAGAAGATTTCTGTGACTGTAAATTCCCTTATAGCACTTCTCTCCCTAGAAATTAGAAATACAGAATAAAAAGAAAGGCATGTGTCTCATGTTGCAACTGAGAGAACAGCTGCTGTAATTTATCTTGTAGTACTTGGAGCTGGTAAGTTGTGGCCTGTGCTTTCCTTTCTGAGAGTTTTGCTAAGATGCCAGTATTAGTTATAAATAAATAAATATTTACTGGAGATGGCAAACCCCAATATCTAGAGAGCAAAATTAATTTGTAAGTCTTGTACTTCTTATGATGTAAGGTATAAATATGCGTGATGTTTCCATTTCAGGACTAGGAGACAGTTTAAAAATCCCAAGTAATTCCACTGGAGAACGTGTGTATGTAAAGAATAAACACTTTCATAGTATTTCTACCCTTTTGTCTGTAAAGATACAGATTTTGTTGATAATATGATGTGTCATGTTTGAAATGTGACACAGGGAGTTCAAGATTGCATTTTAGTCTCTAGAGTTTCCTTCCATTGGGAATTTGAAGAATTCATTAAATAAATCTGACCAGAAGAGACCAAAGCCCTCTTCCAGCACCGTGCTTAAGTTAGATTCATGCTTAATGAGAATAACTCTGCTGGGACCATTGTTTTTTAATATCTGTTCTCACTCAAGTGGGGCCTTAAAAATTCAATCATTTAAAACTGCAGCAGAATAAATAGTTAAGGATGCTAATGAACTATTTCCAAAACGCATACTATTCACGCTTAATATTTTAAGAATCCATTTCTCCCTACCTCTATTTTTTAATCATCATCCCTATTATACTTTTGATTGATTGAAAAGCATTATGATTCAGAGGCCTGGTTTAGTACTTAAGTAAGTCCTAGACACATTCTTGTTATTTCTAATCCGTCAAGAGTACCCAACAGCTCCTTTATTTTCTTTATAGCAGCCTAATGAGGTCAGAAAGGTCAGAAGAAACTAGCAAGAAAGGTCAGAGTGGCTTATGCATGGGTCCTTTTCTGTAGGCTGATACTCAGCATGCTGGGAATGAGTCTGGCTATAGTATTTGGATTCTGCAGTGAAATAATGACATGAGCAATTCAACAAGTAGTCTTCATTATCCTTTCCCACAAAAATGTATTTCCACAACTAGAGCAATTAGTAGGGATTATCTTTGAGAGGAGAAATAAATGGCTTTTAACTGCTTTGTGTGTATTAAAATAATGTTAGATGTTTTAAAATTTTCCTATCTGAAGAATTGTTTTGTATTTTAAATTCAAGTGACAGCATATCACCCTGATCAGAAGAAACAGTACTTTCCCATCCACTTATTGATATTACTTAGAAATAGAATTGTAAAGTTCATATCAGGCTTAAATTTTCAGACCTGCCACTATAATTGTCCTTTCTTACATCTCCCCCCCCCTTTGTTATTGATGGAAGTGCAAAGTAACTCTGAATTGATTTTCTTCCTCTTATTGTTTGGCTTGTTTAATGAAACAGGTTCTCTCTAACTGGTGATCTTGAAGCGTACATTTTAACCATTAAAAGCACAATTGTGGGATAAGTAACAATAAGATATTTGATTTTTTTATATTTTATGTTTTCATATGGAAATGCTAGGTATGGAAAAGTTAAGCTGCTCAAAGTCTCACAGAATTACTCATAAAAAGTGGATTTTGGGATCTAATTGATTATGCAAACTTCCGTGTCTGTGCTGTCAGTCCCATGCTAGCAGTTTGGTGGGTTCTTACAATCCAGAGAAAAGCCCTGCAGTATAACCATTAAAGTATTAATAACATCCGTATAGTGGAAATAACAGTAGTATAGCAATTAATAAGTGCTTGGCTTGCTATTAGTTGCTAGTTTTTATTCCTAGTGGTGAATTGTATGCAGTCAGGCTATGGCTTGAGAGTCCTCAGTGGTTACCCACTGTCTAGTAAAAAATTCCTCTGCATTTTATTTGACATTTAATATGTGGGCCTCTGAACACTTGGGTTTGTTTTCTGAAGATCTGGCTTTTGACTGATGACTGAGTGTTGAATAGAGACCATAGTGTTGGATATCCTTAGCAGAGTCACCTTGTTTGTTTGCTTAGATGGAATGAAACACTGGATGTGTGGACAGGCAGGAATTTTCAGTTCTGGTTCAGGCTATATTTGACTCAGCTGTCAGCCTGTCTTGTATTTTGGATTTTGGCATTCCCCATCCCACTGATAGTAGTCCAAGGTCCTTGATGTATTTTCAGCAAATTCTCTGATTTTGTATAACAAAGTGATACCTTTCAATATTCCACTTTTTGCTTAGTGCACGTTACACTTGGTGAATTTTGCTTCTGAGTTTGCTGGAGGGTTAGGATCCAAGGGGAAATCCTTTTTATTTTTCTTTTTAATGGATAGAATTATATTTCTAGCATAAATTGGCAGTCTGTGTCAAAGTGTGATGTTTCTGGTATTCTCATTCAATTGATTTTTCTCTGTCATTCAGATACTTTAGGACCCATGTGCCTTATTTTCAGCATGTATACATTAGATACAAATATATTTCCTAGATCTCAAAATAAAGATTTGGTCTCATCTTCCACAACCCATCTTCAAGAGTTTACCATATTTCATCTTCTGAAATGTTGGCTTGCCTGTGCTTTTTTCCCACTCTTGGTTCTTTTATTCTTCTAATTGCTACTCAGTTTATTTTTGAAAAGGTACTTTGTTCCTTCCATATTTTACAACTTTCTACACAGCTATATTTTTAGTGGCCTTTTCATTTCCATCTGTACTTTTTCTGGTTAATCTAGGGGGGGAAAAAAGTTTATTTATGATATCTCTGCTAACAATGGATGTATCCCCCTCAGATTTTTCCTGTAAGACTGTTTTCCAGTAAGCAGTTTATGTCCTCCAAGATGGTTGACTTAAATCAACTGTGAAGCAAAATCTTATGCAAACCTTTTAGCCTTTTCCATCTCAATATCACAAAATCCTGGCCTTAAAAATGCATTCTTGCTGTGTTCTTGTGTATATCTCAGCACTGCTTTAAGAGTGGTGTTACTTTCACCTGCTGATGCATCTCTTTGTATCCCCATTAGCATCAATTTTTACAGTCATAAATGTACCTTCTTTGCCTCTTCAAATAGAGGCAAGATCTTGGTCTTTCCTCTCCACTTACCTGCCAGGGTTCATTAATATTGGTAACTTTAAAAATTTTTAACTCCTATACTGTTTCTAATGTTTTTGAGCAGTTCCTGCAAATCTATTTCATTGGTTTTTTAATATCTTTTTTAAAATTCACCTTTGTCATTATGTGTATAGAATTTTCAGTTGCCATGTAAAAATAATTGTTACAAGATAAGTGGTAGGTCTTTGTTCTCTCTGCAGCCCTAGGTCTTTGCATCCATCTTTGTTTCCTGCTTGACATTTAAGATATTTAGCTTCTAAAGTGATATATCAGGTTATATATAGCTTTTAAGGCTGTTAATGCTGTCATTATTGTGGTATGATAATTTAAAGCATCGGCAAGGTTTGTGGGGAAATTAGCATTTTTTAATTAGATTAACTTCTACAGTTAGAAAAGTAGGCAGGCTTTTGTGTCTATGACCCCTTTCTTATGTCCTCAAAGGGTTTGAGTTTCCTACTCATCTCAGCTTGTCTACTTCAAGATCCTGCTGTTCTCTGCAAACTTTGCCTGTGTCATTGCTTGACACACTAAATGTCACAAGGTTCGCACTTGTTGATCTGGGTCTGTTCCTGTGTGATTATGATCTTAAAGTAATTTTTTAGTTGTTTGCAACTACAGAAAATAAGAAGAAGATCAGCATGGAGCATGTACCAATTTGCTGTTATAAGTATGTAACAAGCTAAATATGACAGCTTTTCAGGAATTCTCACAGTACTGGAGATAATAAGAAAACTGCAGGATGCACACTGCAGTTGTGAACTCATTGCCATTGTAAATGACATGGAATATGTTTTCTGAATGTAAATGGGGTCACTCCTGTCTCTAAATCCAAGACATCCAGGGCAGTGAGAATGTCTTTTGCTCTGAAAAAGTAGAGCAGTTGGCACTGGCAGATACTTCTTGAAATCTTAAATGGCTGAAGTCTGCATTTACAATCCTGTATCCAGAGAATTATGTACGTGCTACCAACAGTGGACTTGGGGCAGGAGAGAATTCCAGGTAGGCAGCTAGACTAGTGGTAGGGTCACTGAAATCCACCCACCCTGGAAGATGGAAAGAAAGGGCCAAGAACCTTGACTTCTTGTTCTTCAGTCACAAAACTGGTGAGTTCCCCTATGAGCTTAGAGCTGTTGATCTGGTAGAAGTCTGTTAACTGCAAATGACAGCTGGTGCTGTCAGCTTGCACCTTTGCTGTGACCTGGAAGGTCAGAACAGACACAGTGGCTACACTCTTTCTAAATATCTGACAAGCCTAGTATTATCTCAACTCAATAAAGCAGTAATAAACATGGTCCTCATGTTCCTAAAAGGAAAAATATTGTGATGGAAACAATATTATCCTCAGTGCTTTAAGATCCTAGGCCAAAGGGACAAATGTAGCTGAGAAATCACAATCATTGCAGGGATGCCAAAAATCCCACTGAGTTGGTAATTGCTTCTTTTCTGCAACACCGGAAACTGTCAAATGATGCAACTTTGTATCAGGTGATATCAGCGATCCCTACAAGTTTTGCCTGTGCCATAAATCCGTGAGCCTTATTCAAAGTATTTGAATGTAATCCTCGTTGAAAGTCGAATTTACTTTTTTAAGCTGTTCACTGGAAAATATGTTGAATAATGATTTTAAAAGGAAAAAAAAAATTTCTCCCCTGCAAGTGCACCAATGCAGGAGGCTGCAGTCTTTAGGGACCATAGCCTGACATCCTCAACCCATGGCTATTGTACTGCTGTCAGAATGATAAGTGTGTCTACTTAATATTGTGAACAAAACTAACTGAAACATGAGGTTCTGCAGCTGGTAGGTATCAAGCAGTTTAATTAAAAAAAAAAATTCTTGATGGTTTCTGAAGTGCTGAAGTCTTGAAAGATATTTGGGCTATAAAAATGCTCTAATAAAAGTCTTCATTTAGTTCTGATCCCTTTTAGGTAGAACTTTAGATAAAACAGTCACTCAATAGCTGCTTCTATAAAAGAACTTCCAGACTTGAGCATGTTGCAAAAATGTTGATCCTTGCACAGTTTCAGGGCATGTGACTACTACACTTAACCCTTTAAATTCTTGGAAAGTTAGATCGAAAACACGGTGTCTTTGAACACCAGTTGAAAACAGTGCAATCAAATTATGAAGTTATGGATTTAAACTAGTGCATCCTAGAGCTGTCCACTGATTTGCTAATATGAATGTGGTTATTTAAATACTGCTATCCATCTTCTTCCTAAATGGAAGAAATGACAATCAGCATTCCTTAGAAAGCACATTTCTGAATTTGAGCGGCTTACTTCATAGAGTAGAATCATAGAAAGGCTTGGGTTGGAAGGGACGTTAAAAATCATCCAATTCAAAGCCCCCTGCTATGGTCACCCATTTAGACCAGGTTGCTTAAAGCCCCTTCCAACCTAAACTTGACTACTTCCACAACTTCACTGGGCAGCTTGTTCCAGTGCCTCACTACCCTCTGACTAAAGAATTTCTTCCTAATGGCTAATCTAAATTTCGTTTCCACTTCTTCTAAGCCCCTTTTAAATACTGGAAGGCCACAACAAGGTCTTCATGAAGTCTTCTCTTCTCCAGGCTCTCAGCTTGTCTTCATAGGAGAGGTGCTTCAGCCCTCTGATCATCTTTGTGGCCCTCCTTGGGACCTGCTCTAACAGGTCCATGTTTCTCTTGTGCTGAGGACCCCAGAGCTAGTTAGAGCACTCCAGGTGGGCTCTCATGATGGTAGAGGGGCAGAATCACCTCCCTTGACATGCTGGCCACTCCTCTTTTGATGCAGTTGGCTTTCTGGGCTGTAATCACATACCATTGGCTCATGTACTTTCTGAAGCTTTAGAATGTTACAGTGACATAGGAAGAAGTTTGCTGTAAAAGTACAGTGGTTTGGGTTTTAATATTATGAAAATGCGTATTCATGGTAGGAAAATCATTTTGGATACTACAATATATGAAAATATTTTTCATTTAATTTCTTTAATGCTGACTTACAGGCAAGTGAAATCATGACCATGTTTTTTAGGGTATGAGAAGGGAAATTGCCTGTAAAATACTTTTACTTTATTAATGTAGGCTGCTGTCAGGCAACATATTGGGGGGAAATGTGTAGTGTTCTGCTGGTAGAGAAGACTCAGGACAAGCAATAAAATTCCCATTGCTGTGCTGATGTTATCCGTGATGCTAGTAGACAAATGAAAAAATAAATGAAAATTATTTTCAAGTTCTGCTGAATACACATTACTAAAGGAGAATCAGTTTCTAGGCTTTAAATGTTATTTGAAACAGTGACAAGTTACCATATAACCTGTAATTCAGTGTTGTGTTTTTTATTCTAAATAGTACATTGAAAATGTCTTGTGTTTTAAGTCAGAATGCTTCATAAACTAACTGCTATAAAATTTACGTTACTGCTTAACTCTGTCTCTGTATCTGTTATATTTTTACATCTGCCTCTGCTCAAATTAATATACTTGTGTTTATGGTAGACAGGAACAAATGTAAAAATTGTAACAATGAAAAATTCATCTTTCTGTGGAAGATGAAAACTAAAGAGCTTGTCTGCTCTATTATGGAAGTTGAGAAAACAAGGAATGAGGCAAATGTTGCTGGTTTAGCAACAGTGGTGCTTTATAAAGCTCTGTTGATGACAAGTCCAGTCTGCTTCCTTCTGACTGGATTTTTTTCTTGTTTCAACCGCACTGACTCAGTAAACTTTTTTGGTTTACTGTGGTATAAGGAGGACTAGAATAACCAAGTAGTTGGAGAGAAAAAATACTAGCTATCATGCTTGCTTCAAATATCTCTTAATTTTATTTATTTTTAAACTTTTTGCTGGTCAACAGCCAAGTGAAATTTATAAGCTGGAAAATAATGCTTTGGGAAAAGGTGTGCTTAGTGACCAAGCAAGAGAAAAGGGAATGGAGTAAGGAGTCAGTTAATTATAAACGAAAAGGCACCTTTGTTTCTTCTGTTTATGTCTTGCAATTTCTAACCACACCAAGCATAGTTTTGCATAGTTCTGAGTTACTAATCTGCATGGATCACATTGCAATGTCTGAGGTGTCATGGAAACTGGCTGGAGCAAAGCTGGCTTATGAAGCACATACAAGACAGCACAGGCAGTCTCTTTTCTTCAAGTATCTGCCTTCTAAGTGTTTGTTTTTTAAACAAGGTAATGACCAGTTTGCTTTTTCAAATATAACTTACTTAGTTTTATTTGAAAAACACCATGCTCTGCTGGCGTTTTGAATGATGGCTGTATGAAGCATTAGATTATTAATTATTTGCTTTGATTATTCACATCATCTAACGCAACAGTAGTCAAGAGATTCTTTTGCCACTTGGCTGTACACCTCTCAGTACACTAGTTTGCCTGCCAAAGCTAATATTTCTTTGATTTTGGTAGTTAACTATCAGTTTTGAGAAAGGTTGTGAAAGGAGAAAGAAACCCCGTATGTTTACTACAGGGGGTATTTTTGTTTGCATACAGTAGCTCTTCTAATGCATAGTTCCTTTCAGTGCTGTTTTCTGAAAGGAAGAGTGCTTTCCTTTGAGATATCACCCTGGAAGGGGTTAATTTTATCTTGGGAAAATGCAGGTTATGTAAGATGTAGCAAGACTGTATCATTAAAAATGAGGTTGTTTTCAAGAGCTGTTTTGCTAAAATTCAGTAGGAAGGGGTATGCTGTTCTATACCTCATAGTATGTGTAAAGAGAATTTACTGTTACTCTGTGCCTGCTTTTAGGAACTTGGCCCTGGTCAAGCAGGTACTTTTTAAGAATCAGAAAAATAGCAAACTGTACATGGCGTCCTTCAAACTGACATGACAGGGTAAGGGTGCCAGAAGTAAGAGTGAAGGGTGGCACTGGCAGCCCTACATTGACAAGCTAGGAGTCACTGCATGAAGTTGGGGATGAGATTGCTAGGGTGCAGAAATCAGAACAGCTTCCCACAGGCCTGCCCTTCAGTTATAGGTTGCAGATCAACAGATGGATGGAGAAAGCAGATATCATCTTACCTTTCAAATAAATTTTGTCTATTTTCATTTATTTCACTGACTAGACTCTGATTTCAAAACATAGTTGCATTTCTTTGTTGAATATGCCATTTATGAATGAGTAGGATTTTCATATTTGCACAGTTCAGGAACCCAAAGTGTGTCATTCTTCCTGGCAGGCTATAGAAATCCATCAGGCCCCAGTATTTGGAACCAAAGAGTTACCATGACACTACTTGAAGATGGTTTAGCTGTGACTGTGATATATCTAGAGAAAGCAAGACATTTGGGGCCAGGGTGTGGAAATTTATTTGATTAAGTTATATTTGGTCTGGAAAGAAATATGTAGAATTTATACTTAAGATTATCCTACCCCAGTATTACTGATAGTAACTTCAGATTAATTATTACACTATTTTCTCTTAGGTGTGCATTTTTAACTCTCTAGAACTTCTGTAATGGCAGAGTTCCACTGGAAGTTTGCAATTTGAATTTGAATTCAAATTAGAGGACTTGACATGGGTAAGGTTTATAGATCTTACCAAAGAAGTGACCACTAATCATCTATTTCCAAACCTGAAAGCCAGTGCTGAGGCATTTAGAGCTGCTGCTGTAGCTCATAAATTGCAAACCATGCATGTGAACCATGCTGTTTGTAAGAGCTGGAGTAGAGCATGCATGGTCCACTGAACACGTTTTATAAATCCTAGACTTCAGATCTTTTTTGGCACTAGACTGCAAAAGAGTTTCAGCAAAACCCTCTTTTACTCAACTGCTATGGAAGTTATTGCATTTTTGGTGTACTTGGAGAAGGAGGAGCTCTTGCATTTCATTGCAAGGTACAGGATTCCAAACTTTAGAATAACAAGGTATTGAGTGCAAGGTGCCCCTTTTTTGTTCAATGAAATTGAACAGTCTGTTCCTGTAATTGTTTTGATTCATATCTGATTCATCCAACTGTGATACAGGATACTGAACAGCAGATTAAGTTCAATACCTAACAAAATAATTTAGTTGTATAAGGTGGAAATTATTTGAATTTCAAATCGTAGGCTTAGTCTGATTTGCAATATATGGCTCGTTTGGGGTTGTTGTGGGCGTTTGGGGTTTTTTTGTTTGTTTTTAAATTCTGTGCAAGATCTGTATTTCAATGCATATAACCTTTATAAAAGTACTCAAGTTTAAATGCACATAGAGTAGAATAAACCAGGATTTTACCCTTATTTACAGATGGTCAGCAGATTCTTGATTCTGTTTCCTTACATTAGAGAAAAGAGAGCTCTTGCTTACCTTGACTCCCATGGGAGACCTTGGGTAGAAGAGACTGCTAAGCATTTGCATACACCCACTGTTGTTTCAAGGAAAGGTGAATTTGGATTCTCTTGAAGTCCTGTCTCTTACAAGAGGGGTACTGGAAAGTATTGTCTCATTTGGAGCTCTTCTTACTAAGGAGTGACAAGAGAGGTCTAAGTTCTGGCTCTTGGGTGATCTATAATGCCTTCCATGGTGGCAAAAAGGCACTTCCTCAATAGTATGTTTGAGCAGAAATTCAGCAATGTTGCTCTGACATCTATTCAGTAATCCTGTAAGAAGAGAGTATGGGATGGAATATAATTCAGTTACCTAAAAATGTCAAGTTAGAATTAGGAAATTCCAAATTCCACTATGGAGGATTGAAGCTTCCCTCCCTCCCCCCATCAACCTTGAAGAAGTGATTAACTGAGGCTGCCTTGGAGACTGCTTGCTGCTATTGTCTCCTGCAGAAACAACACTTTGCTGCTAACTGGTTTAACTGTATCATGTCCTTGAATGTGTTTTCCTCTAACCACCTTCCTGGATTTCAGAACTGTTCCATAGTGTATATAACAACAAACCACAAAAATGTGACAGTAGTACTATTTTTCTGCCAGTTTTTGTTCTTTCTATCTGTCAGAGGTTTGGTTTTTATTTTTTCCCGTAGTGCTACTGCAGCAAGAATGCCTGCCTTTTGTTTATGTCTTCCTGCACTGGCATCGTGACATCATCAGTGATATCGCCAGGGGAAAAAAAATGCATAGCTTTAGCTAAACCAGCTGTTCGTTAGCAACCCATCTAGTCTGCTTTCGTTTCTTCTCATTAATGTATACACAGCAGTGCTTTCTGCTTAAGAGACGTAGAAGGTTCTCAGCCACGAACAATCTGCTCGGTCCGTGTCGTTGGGTAGATGAAAATGGTGGCACTGAAAAATACAGTCACTCTTGATAAAGGAATTTTTTATTAAAAAACATGAATGTGAGAGTCTAGAAGATATTCATTACTGTATTTAGTTGTGGGTAATTCTGAATCCTTTACTAACCATCTGGTATAATTCAGTGTAATCACAGACACTGCATATCAACTGTTACAAAACCTTAATAATACAAGATGAGCAAGATGCCAAGAACAATAAAGAAATGAGTTTTGTCATTGATTTGCATGATGACACGGTAAGGCGAATGAAACTGTATTAGTCATGCTTGTCCCTTCTTCCATGCAGATCAGTAGCAAAACTTCCACTCACTTCCATAGGACCAGAATAACGCCAACCATGAGCTACGAGCTGTCATTTATTGTAATGAGAGAGATCTTAAATAGAATAAGGAGGTATTTCATTTGTGGAATGTTAATGAGAAAACAGGTTTTTTTGCTATCTTATGTTATCAAAATCCTATGAATTATTCTAGAGATAATTGACTATAGAATAGCAGCATCTTTGCAGTGTTAAAATTATGGATAATTGCGTGTTCACTACCAGTTTTCAGGGTGGAGAAGAGATGTTCATTTATCATCACTAGATGGTTTGTTGAGAGCTTTAAATTAGAATATTTGGCAAATTCACTCTGCAGAAGGAGTTAAGCTATCTCCAAATATTCCAACCTGGATCCCTCATACTGATAATGCATCAGTGAAAAAAGATCAATAATATTTACCATTTTCTATAAAGGCTTTTGTAATTTGAATGTAGATATTCACTTATTCTAATGTGAAATGCTTAGGTAAATATTAAGTTTTTAAGTAATATAAAACGTTATTCAAATTTATATTTTTTAAAAAATAAACAACAAACCCCAACCAATCAAACACGCGCACACAAAAAAAAACCCGCCCTGAGTATCAGCAACTATTACCAAGAAGAGATTAGACTTCATTGTATTACATAATTTGTCATTCGGATTTGAGACTAATCCTCGCTCAAATGGCCAATTCTCATTCACCTGAGTAGGCTCACTGAAGCCAGCAAAACTCATTTTACGACCAAAGATTACAGGATAATGCCCTTGACTGATGAGACAAATTCAAATCAAGGGGCTGCTTTTTAGGTACAATTTTTCATTCGGAAGCTCATCCTCTCCATAAGGGATAAACACTGGCAGATTAAGTGTTGGCAAAATATTACCTCTCCAGAATATTAATTTCAGTGTGCACCGTGTGCGGAGCGATGCAGACAATGCATGGTTTGTGCCACTCCCCATAAGAAAAAATTACTTCTAACAGATCTCTTGAATTTCTACTTGGACCAGTGTTACAAGTGGGAGTGTTAATAATAACAATTGGGAAAAAAAAAAGTTGAGGGGATTTCCATAACAACTGCTGTCTTAATGAGCTAAAGAAGCCTTAGAATTTGTTATTCCTTCCTCATAGTAGACCTCAGCTGATAAAAATATCTGTAGCCGGTGAAATCAGTGGCATGCCTGGCTTTCTCAGACAAAACTCCCATGTGATCACACAGGCAGCCTCAGTGAGCCTGAAGCTGCTCAGCAAGCAGTAGGTAATGAGTCTTTGTGCAGAGCGAAGCTCTTGTGGCTGAACAATAAAGCATATGGTACCAGCAATAAAACACAGTGCTGGGAGATTTAAGAAGATTCTGCTGGAAGTAGGAAGACAGTGAATATGTCAAACGTTATAAAATGACGATCAATCTGGTTTGGTTCCTAATTAATAAAAACAGTGCATGGATTGGAAAAACAACAATTTGAACAGGTCAGTTTTTTTTATAGATTCTTCACACACTTCAGTATTTTAAATATAAGTGGGGGTTTTGCTATTTCCTTATTATTACTAAAGCCAGGTTTTTTTGCATTTTGTAAGGTGGGATTGGAAGGATTCACATCAATGTGATACCAGGCTAAATAAATTGTGTAAGTTCTGTGATCAAACTCATTGTAAAAATGTTTCTACCATTATTCCTATGCAATTCAAACTTCAATTGTGCATGAAAAATGGGGTAGCAAGTAAAATTAAATTTATGCTAGATGGATCATTTACCAATAACATAAAATATTTAGTAACAACAATCTATTATTCTGCTATGTATTTGAGACTAATTCTTTCTCAGTTGGAGATCTGTAGCGTCTGTGTTTGGTTAAAAATAATGTAACATTAGAGCATATCTAACAGTGCACTTATGTTTTTTTTCCTACACATTCTTCTTGGGTAATTTTGAAAGTGGTGTTTTGTCTTATTTTTAATGCAATTATATACACATAGGAGTGATACATTATAACCCTCTGCCTGCATTTCACTCTAATATTAATGCAATACATGTTATTTTTCAAGCAAGTATTTATTTCTCATAGTAGTTCTTAGTTAATTATACATTAATTATTTTTTGAAAACTGTTCCCAGAGATTTCTGTGGCCTAGGTTTGTCTTACAGAGGATAGACATGCAATTTTTCTGTTGTATCACATCACGTAGAAATTAGCCAGGTAAAAGTTTTAATCTTGAAATCTCTTTACAGTACTGGTTTGTGGGCTTTTTTTCCCTTTTTCTGAATACTGGAGATCGTGAATTAGATATGTTGGCAATGCCTGAAAGAAAGAGATGTGCTGATTTTGGGGGAGTATTTCAGCAGAAAGGAGATGGAGCCCTTGAAAAGCAGTTGGGGGAAATACAGAAATAAAACCCACAACGTTGAGAACAGAATCTTCTTTTATGTGCACTTATGATTTCAATGGGGAAATGTTCCTTACAGGCACCGCGTTGATTTCGCTGCCGTGTCCCTGCGGGGAGCGCAGGGCCCAGCGCTGCCGGGGCTGCGGGCGGAGAGATGCGTTCGCGTTGTGTTCGTACCGGTTCGCTATTGTGTGTCCGCTGAAAGGAGCCGTGCACAACCCGACCCTCGCCGCCCCCGAGCTCCCTGCCCCCTGGAAATGAAGGGAGGAAAAAGGGAAAAGGAAGCCCGGGCTCTGGCCGCAGAGCCGGGGGAGGGGGGAATGGGTCTCCTTGGAAACCGCCGCGGTGGGCGGGCGGGCTCTCGCCCGGGTCGGGGTGGGGGTCGCGGGCGGCGCCGCTCGTCTCTGGCCGCAGCTCCGGCCCTGGTTCGGCCGCGGCTGCGAACCCGGCGGGGCCCGGGGCGAGGAGAGCGGGGGCCGCGGCCGCCCGTGCCCGGCGCGCACCGAGCGCTGTGCCCGGCGTGCCCCGCGGCGGGGGCGGGGCAGGGCCATGCAGATGAGGGGGCGGTGCCGGCGCTCGGCGGGGCAGCGGCCGGGGCAGGTACGGGGGGCGCGGGGCCGGCGGTGCCCCCGCTTTGTCCCGCGGCGGGCGCGGGGAGCGATCGCGGAGCCCGCGGGCGGTCCGGACCCGCCTCCGCGGGGAGCGGGCGGGACGGGGGCTCCCGTGCGGGACCCGGGGTCTGGCTCTGCCTCGGCAGCGGCAGCGCAGCCCACGCGGTCTCGGATTAGGAATCCATTATGCATAATTTTATAGTTGTAAATATTACTGAAAACTAATTTAAATTGCTTTGCAATCCCTGTTTTAAAACAGTTCTCCTGTGAAAGGTAATTCTGCGTTAAAAAGCAGATACAGCTTGGCGTCTCAGAAAACAGGCCTGTTCGTGTTTTAGACAATAGATCAGAAAGGATGTGTAAAAGTGCTTTTTCATCATACTAAGGTGGAACTATTCATTTGTTTCACAGGGAACCCTGGTAAAATCACAGTAACACTGCGGTTTGCACCATCAGATTGGATGAGATACACTGAATGTGTCACTCTAGGCTAATTTAAATGTAGAAAATATAACAATACATAGTCACGGAATTATCGTATAATTACTATATTTGTTTAAAATTAATTAAGTGGATTTTAAATTTCAATTTATGAGGCAGTTAGGTGCTTAAAGTACATACAGAGATAAAATTAACAGTGTGCTTTAAAATAACAATAGGAACATCCCAACAGAAGAGCATTCCCACTGTTAAAATGGAATCACAACTTTGAAATACACCTGTCTTGTTCGTTTAGGCAGACAGAAAACAAAACACCAGACATTTTTCCTGTGGATCAGGCATTTCATGTTCTAAAGCATTGCCAGTATTAAGTTATTTAAGGAAGTTTAAGGAAAAAATCCTGAAACAAAAAGGTGTTTTGTGCTGCTGCCAAGTTATGGTAATTTTGAGATACACTTTTTTCCCCATCTATAGTCAAACTGAGGTGTATGTTTATGTAAACATTTTGTGCTGTAATTTGAATGGTGGCTGTTAAGCCCCTTTAAGGATCATAAATAGAACCCAATGTTTCTGTAAGTATCTGGCATTTTGGAGACAGAGACGTGATTATGATCTCCCATATTACCAAAGTGTCGTGTTATTTATACTAATTTACTTCTATATCTGAGGACCTCAAGTCTGGTGTGTAGTGTTTTGGTTTGAGAATGTGCAGTGTTTACTGTATATGTTAGATGTTTTATCTCATTTGTTTATTAGAAAGAGGAATTTGCATTTGTTGAAAAAGTTGTTGCTGTGGACAGATGCAATAGTTGACTAAAGTTTAAGTTCAATATTAATTGAAGACATGTTAGTCATGGTTTAGAGTACACAATGGCAAATGTTTGGAAATTCATTCCAAAGCTTAAATATTTTCTCTGAAATAGCAACAGATGATTGTGTCATTTAAAACTCTTACTTGCTCTAAAGGGTACTTGTAGTAACTGAAGCTTGAATTTGAGAGTTGTTTTCCCTTTCAACAAGCAGGTGGAAGGTCAGGCTGAAGCAAGGCAGGTATAATCTATTGCAAGATTGGTAAAGCTGTCTGAAAGATAAATTTACATGTAGTCTGTCAGTATCTCTCTTTGTTCTTGCTCTGAACCAGTTATGATGCTGAGAAAATCTGGATTATAGATGTGCCATTCCTTCAGTAAAACATCACCAAATACCATCACATCCTTAAAATGCTGATATCATTCCAAGTCCTACCAGTGAGTTTTGATCGCTGTTGCTTCATTTTTCTTTTGTAGTTTTTTTTTGACCTGGAAAAAAGGGACTCAGTATAGATAATTCATACTTTTCATCCGTTCTGCAGACAGGGGTAGATGGGTCCATGCTGTGGCAGCGGTTCCAGTGTTGGTACCTCGGGCAGCTGTCCCAGGCCCGTGCACTGTGTGAGGGGGCAGGAGCTGCTGGGGTGACTCCACAAGCGCTGTCCCATGACTACAGGATCTGTGGAAGGGCTGATAGGCCAGCTCCAGGCCCTACAGTTCCCTGCTGGGCATCACAGCTGGGGCAAGGAGGCTTTCATTTCAAAAACATCTCCTTGGGCTGCCTGAAAGTGGGAGTCGGGACTCCTCCAGTGTCTGTGGGCATCTCCCACCAGAGGAGCAGCTGGTCCTTCTGGGAAGACGAAATAGGCTGACACTGCAATGGCTTCAGGAGGAGGTTGGGTTTTTCTGAATAAGGATCTGAGTTTGATAATGAACTTCTCGGTGATTTAAAGTCTGTTCTTTGTTATAATTGAGCAGTCTGTTCTTAATATATTATGAATATGTTAAAAAAGGAAGCTGGATTGCAAATGTTTTTGTATTTCTTAAGTGATAGCAATCACTAGTAAGTGCTATTTATGTGCAGGTGAAAGGGTAAACAAAAAAATGTTGAAAGCCACAAAATGCGTTTAATTGTTTTTAGCGTGGACAACAAATGATAGCACTGCTTACTTCCAACAGGAATCTGTGACAGCTATTCTCAGTCAAACATTTTTGTCTTTCAAGTATTCTATTATGGGGGTGGGAGGGAAACCCCATGACTCTGGGGGGACTTGGAGTCCTTGCAGGGCTGCCATTGTTTTGCTCTCTTCCAGTACCTGAGTCTTTATTGAACCATTCAGTTTCAGAGTAGCTCAAGGTTTAACTTGTAGCTTTCAATTAAGTAGCTCACTTGTTTACTATTATGCCCTCCTCACCTACTCTGACTTATAAACAGACATCTTTTAACAATGAAATGAAAAAGCGAAAATTGCAGAGTATTAACATTCTCATCTCAGCTCCCCTGGAAAAGGCAGAATGATTAGAGATTTGATAAATCAAAATATATGAACCACCTCAGGTTGAAAGCATAAGCCCCGTACCTTCACAGCAGTGCTTTTCAGGAGAGTGTAGGGCAGATAATTAATTTTGTTCCAGCAGAGTCCCCTGGCTGAAGCGTTGTTGGATGGTCATAAGGTGCTTACAAGTCAGGCAATGCAATGGGAATGGGCTGGCTGCTCAATTTGTATTCATCACTGTCTTAATGACAAGAGGGCCTTGGGAATCGGATGGGTATATACTTACCTGCAGCTCTTCTGTCAGCCTTCTGGAGAAGTTTTCAGCTTTGAATTATGAAGTGAACTGAAAGGGATTTTTAGACGTGTTTATTATGATACCAAGTCACTACAGCCTGATTTCCTTTAGCATTAAAAAAGAAGTGAAAGGAGTCAACATTCAATTTTAACACAGCTGGGAATCTAATTTTAGGTCAGCCTTACTAGTAAGTGGTCTGTCATGTTAACACGATACACCCTGCCTTTGTGTGGCTCTGTGTTGATTATACACATGTACACATGCACAGGTGAATGACCTCTGGGTAATTTTCGATGGCCAAAAATCTGAAGTTATTGTTGGAAAGATTGGCTGTGATTGAATATGTGCTTTAAAAATCCTCTTTGAGGTTTTCAGTTATTGAAATTTCTGAGAAGACGACTGACTTACAGAGAAACGTTTTAGTTCATTGAATATGCTTATTTTATCTGCCTTCATAAAAAAACATCTCATTCTATGATGCTGTGGTCACTAAATTTGGGACTTTGCTATCTTAGGGCAGCTGATCTTTTTGACTGATTTCTTAAGGACATCAGGTGTATGCAATTATGCTTTCTCTGTGGCTGTCATATTGCTCAATGTGTCTACCGTATTTTCCTTATTAGTTGTTTTAACTGGATACCTCATATCAGCTGAGCTCGGAAGAGAACAGTCGATCTTCCTCGAGTGTTGTGCAAATGGGTGGTGAGACGGAAAAGAGAGACTGTTCACACCAGAGAAAAACAATTTGCACTATGACTAAGTCCCTGATTATCAAAGTAACCACAGAGAGGAAAGCTTAAACACCACGACCCTGGGGAGGAGCATCAGTGAAGCAGCCCTTGTACTGTGCCTTGGGTAATCCAGCCAGAAGAGGCAAATTAGTAAATAATCAAGTTCCAGTAGTTTCCCAGATTTTTTCTTTCTTTCTTTTTTTTTTTTTTTTTTGGTAAACTTGAAATTATATTCTACTGATATTTTTAGCTAATAACTGAGGAGCTTATTTTTTACCTTGTGCTGTTCTTAGAAAAGAAGGTGAATTGTCAATGCTCTACTTATGTGTCAGAAGGAAACTTACCAGTTTTTGTATAAATTCATTGTTTCCTGCATTCAGTAATTTGTTGTATATGTTATGGGGGTTTTCTGGTGAATTTCCGCCATCAATGTTTATTGTTGAAATAATATTTTTGCTAAAAATCTCCAGGTTTTTTTTCAATAAACATATTGGGTTTCATGGTTGAATAGATACACCATGTATGGTAAAAAGTAAAAAAGCAAATAGGAGAAACTATAGTAATTTTACATCTTTTTTTGTGTGTAATTTTTCTGTGGGTTTGAACACCTACTTAGAACTGTCTTGGGTGTTCATGAAACCTGCAGATTGTAACATTATATTTTGGTTGTGTGTTGTCCTTGATCTAGATAGAAAACTTGAATTATTATAGCCATAAAGCTATTTTTGAAGATAGTAATTTCAAAACATCACAGCCTTTCAGTAGATATTAATAATTTATATTTTCCAGTTCAAATAGTTTTATTGACTCTGTTCTCTGGGGAGAAAGATGCACTTAAGCATCTTTTTACTAATTTTGGCTTTACTTGAGGCCAAGCCTTGAATGAAGTCATGATTTTACTCTCATGCCATGGAGCTATATTCATTTCATTGGTGGCAACTGAATGTTGGCTCCTGCTGACCAAAATTATTTATGTTTTTAGAGGCCTGTTTCACTCTTCCTCAGATATTTCCGCTGGAGAAAATAATAGGTTTTCTGGTATTTTTGAGCTGCAATTTAGTTTCTACCATTTTCTTTCAGCTTTAGAGTAGAAAAAAGAACAGAGTAACCTCTTCAAGAAGCATTTTGGGCTACTAGACATGCCAGTCTGTCACTTTAAGTGGCTGCAAATAACTGTCAAATATTTACTTGGTATCTTAAAAATTGCACAGTCCTGTGATGTTATTAGAGAATTGGGTTAATTATGTTCTTTCTAATTCTAACATTTATTAAAAATAAAAAGAAGCTGTTATGGGAGATTTTTATGCTTTTGGTGTTTAAAAAAAAGAAAAAGAGAAAAGAAAAAGTAAAAAAAAAAAAAATCAATCCAAAATCTTTTGATTGGTTGGTTGTAAGTTGTTGGATGCAAAGAACCAAGCTCATACCATAAGTTTTAAATGTCTTGAATGTTTTGAAGTCAGAAGAATATGGTCTGACTCTTGTAGTGTCAGGGGCTTACAGCATTTTTCATGTTTTCTCTCACTGAACCTGGAAGCTCCTGGAGCACCTATGTCTGCGTCAGTGGGCGCAGGGGAAGGTATTCCTGCAGCTGTGCCTTTTTTTGGGTGGATGTGACAAGACAAAGGCATCGGGTTGGACAAAATCATCTGCCAGGCTGGAATTTGAATGCTGAATTGAGGAAAGTTGAAACAGTCTCCATTAGGGAACGTGCTGAGCATGTCTATTGTATAACGCTGCAGCAGTACTAAAACGCAAATGGCTGCTGGCTGTGCACAGGCAGGTCTTTAATATCTCAGGATTTGGTGCATAGTAAGCTAAGACCCTTTTTCGTGCCACCTCTGTGATGAATTCTTATTAACAATATTTGCTAAAGCACATTAAACATGTGCGTTAAATGCATACACATAATTAAATTTTGCTAGTGTATGATAGAAGAACACCTGTGTTAGAAGAGCAGAGTTAAGTAATGAATAATTGGTAAATAGCATAATTCTTGCCATCATATGGCCTTCTACTTGGTATTTATTTTGATATCCAAAGCAATGTGTATTTACGTTTCAGAGATGCCTGTTGAAGCTAAGAATGTATTTCACAAGGGAACTGCAAACAGTCTAACCGTGTTAGGGCAGTGTTCTGCTTCGCAAATTAATTCTGCTGAGAAGCTGCATATATTAGTAGAACTGATCTGCTTCTGCTGATTGTGCTGAGCTAATGCAAAACCTTAGCGACATGTTGGGATACATAGCAGAGATGAACACCACTGCATGGTAACACTCAGCTTTGAGGACATCCGTATTTTTTTATATCTGCTTTGTTTACCTTCTCCTTTATAACTGGCCTCCAGTGACAATGACAGTGCATGGCTTTGCTATTTCATTTATATTTCTCTTTAACAGTGAAGGAAACTTGAAACTCAGTATTTTTGTCTAAAGAGTCTGGCTTCTGTAGGAAAGGAGTATTTTTGTAACCTTTTGCTTCAATCCCTTCTCATCTTTTTTTCTTTCTCCAGTTTTACCTCTTTCATTGTGCTGTTATTCGGTCTGTATTGTCATTCTCAAAAACTGACTAATATAGGTGATTTTTTGTCTGTTTAGACACATTTTTGACATTTCTCAAAATGTCTCCAGTAAGAATTTCAAATGTTTTCCTTAATGTTCTTTGGAGTGAGAATGCTTTTCAACCACTGTAGTTGCAAAATTTTTTAACTTATCAGTGTTTTTCAACATAAATAAAATAGTTTATCTCTTTTTCTTTTTTAAATATTTTTGCTAAGTTTAAACATATGTGAACCTACATATGAACTTGCAACGAAGATGAGAGAAAATGGGTAAAAAGTGAAAGAGTAAGAGCAAGCTCTTCATGTTTCCTCTCCAGAAGAACCTATTTAGAGGTCAAAATAGCCAGCATAATTGATTCCTGCCAGAGGCAGTATGAATTTATATCTTTACCCTTGACTTGACTTTTAGCCTATATTTATTTAGCCATTTAAATTGTTGTAGCCATTTCTTTTGACCATGCCCTTGGCAGTCTCATTGTTGACACTTTCACTACACTTCCTCTGCATTTGAAATAGTAATGCGTGGAAATATTTTTGAAAGAAAGAATCTAGGCTCCAACTAAATACTGTGTCACTCTCATCCCAAGTGTTAATGCTTTCTCAATTAGAGCAAACATTGTGTAGCACAAGGTATATTCCTCATAGGGAAGTTCTGACTAAATATTTAAATTATAATCTTGACATTACGTTAGTTGTGATATGCAAACTTAATGCTTTAAAGATGTAGTTTAAGGGTGTTAAGAGAGAAAAGTTGATTTTAAGGTGGCCAGAAGATAAAATAACGGAATTCTGTTGCCTTTTGTTGAAGGGGAGAGTGATTTATGTTCAGAAAAAGAATTTTGAAAATTAATAGGCCAAGCTACCATTATTCGTAGTAGTTAATACATCTGCTTTGTTTTTCAAACCTTTTCTTTTAAAGTGTTTTAGAACTGATAAGAATCCATTGTATTTGAAGGTAAGGCAAAATTACAGTGGCAGCAGAGCTCGTTTACTGATGCAGAGGTGCAGTAGCATAGTGTAGGGAGGAGCGTGTTTTGTAGCAGTGTTGAGATGGCTGTAAAATGTCCCGTCCTTCCCATGGCTCTCTTTGAGCAGTAATGCTTTTTTTCCTTGCACTAAGGACTGTCCGTGGTCATTGAGGGCCACAGGTCTTTTGCTTCTGAGTAAGGTTTCAGGATTAGTCCCTAAGTCATGTCCCCTTAATGAAGTAAGAAGTGAGGCAATTGGAGGTTAGGTGCTTGAGAGATAAACATTTTAATCCCCCATGCCTGTGTGTTACCCTTCAGCATGGAATGATGGCTCAGCTGCTTCCTGTTGGAGTTCCCTGTGCTCCAGGTCACAGTCCAGTGCCCACTCCTGAAGGCAGGCACACAGACCTTCCCTTTCAAGAACAGAGCATGGGTCACTCATCCTCTCAAAACACGTTTCTTGTAAAGATCTGCTGCCAAATGGGTTTCTTGTTAATTTACACAGTAGAACAGCAAAGAAACTCACCAGGATGCTAAAGAGTCAGATCTGTTGTTCAGTAACTGCTGCCTGCCTCTAAGCCATTGCTTAGTGGAGAGCATCCTCATCTTTTGCTTAGGTGGAGGCCATTTCTCTGGATAGAAAATAATGCCAAGGGTCACAGTCCTAAGAGAGTGGGCACAGGTACAAGCCAAGTGCTGCACTGTAATTACGAGCCTTCAGGTACATAAACAGTTGCTCGTGGGTTTGGGCCTGGCCCCGCCTTTCCATCTATTTCCTTCTCTGTGTGCTCTGCACTCATACTGCATTTTCCTTTTGTTCTTAGACACCTTACTTGGAAGAACACGAAGTTTCAGGGAGACTTCAACATGAACTTATTCAGGCATCTCAAATCTCTGTAACTTTGTGTATGTGCAGAAGTGCTTTATGCTGGGGGAATTTGAAAGTAAGAATGTGAGACCCTGGAAAAGCTCACATACCTTTGAAGAAGACAGTTTGGTGACAGATAGGCAGAGCCTTCTAGAAAAGGGGTTTTGATCTGAGGACAAGCCAAGAAGGATGTTGGAGTAATTTAAAAGTTACTGATTGCTCCAATGAAAGCAGCTGTTTCTCATTCAGCAGGCAGTAATCAGCCATTTGTATGCCCCTGTGCCCTTGCAGGGGGTAGATGAGCAGGTGTAACTGTAAGGTGGCAGTGTGTAGATGGCACATCACTCCCTCTGCTTTTGTTTTCTGTCCCTAGGGGCTCTAGTTCTCTGAGCAGACATAAGTTGTCTGTATCAGGGACCAGTGTTCCCTCCACATTACTTTCATGGGCTGTATGTTCTGATGGGAATCCATATCTTGTTCTGGGGATCATTAACTCAAAATTGGGAAGAACCTGAATAGCAACCAAGTGCACAAGTGTTTTCAGACCTGCACAGTTTCTTGTTCACTTTCTCTTCCTTGTTCTGTCTGATGAACATTTTAGTTGCCACATTAAAAGTGGGGTAGTGTCAGCAAGAGGCTGTGTGGCTTTGGGGAGCTCCCCAGAGGCAAGGCTGTTCAGGGTGCACAGCTGTGGGATTGAGAGCGTAGGCAGAATATGCCGGCTGCTTTCCGGCAGCTGCAGCCATTGGACAGACTCCCTGGCTTTGGGATGAGCAACTTGATGCTGCAGTTCCATTTGTGTCTCCATCACCATTCCCTCCCTGCACAGCCCCCAAATATAAAGGCATTTCCTAGTTCCATACAGGATCAACAGATGTACTGTGCCTCCCATGTAATATAATCACTGCTGGTGGTTGAAATGGAAATATCACTATAATATAGCAAGAAGATGTCAGTGACTTCTCTTCAGCTGTTTCCACTTTGTGGAGAGTACCTGTGTAAGTGGAGTTCTGTCTAGTACAGCATGCTGCTAGACAGTGGTGCTTTTCTGCTGCTCTTTATTGTCCAAAGTATTGTAAAGATTGAAACTGCTGTGATTTTGAAGGGTCTGTGGCTATAGTTTCAGGAGTTGTGTTTTGTTGTGGCTTTTTTCTCCCAGTAAACTAATGAGAAATTTGTTGCCTCAGGAGATCAAGTCAAATGAATTTCTGAGATGCTGTGCACTGTCATATAGCAACATTTCAGCCTTATGCTTAGGGGAAATTGACTGCAAGGATGAGGAAGCAGAGCTGTGTGTCCGCAGTGGTTGTGGCTGGATTTCGCATCCCATTGCTTTCCACTGAAGCGTTAAGTAGTGACTGCTGCTGGAGACAGGATATTAAACTTGGCGTGATCGTTTGTGTTCTTCTTAGAGATTTTGATTATTAAAAGGTGAATGAACTCCATTATTATAAAACTTTTGTTCTAGTCCTTGTATTTAAATCATATAATAAAAATGTTGTATAATGTATATGTAATTTCTAGTTTTGACTTAAAAAGGCAAGTTTAAACCTGTGCATAACTCCCTCCTGCTGTGCTTAAGAGCTGGTAGGCAAGGTAGAATGCTTTGTCGGCAAAGCAGACCAAGTAATTAGAACTAACTTTCTGTTGCAATGGAAAGAAACCACTATGTTCTTGCCACCTCAGCTACAGAATTTCCTATAGATAGACTTCAATGTTTGCTGAATTATGATTTTGAATTGGTCTTAAAGACTGTAATCTGGTGATTCCTGCTTATTCTTTCCTTTTTTTTTTTAATGGTTGTTTTGTTGGTTTGGCATTTTTTGTTTTGTTTTGGTTTTGTTTTTTTGTCGTTTTCATCCTCATATACTCACCTTGATCCTTCATACCAGGCCAAAAGTTGGATGCAGATCTCTTCATGCTGTCGCTTTGTTTTTTTCCAGGAAAGAAACTGGTGTTGGGGCTTGAAGGGAGCTATAGAATGCATAGGAGACTTTGAAACTACTTGGTACGAGACCAAGTGTGAGCCAAAATAGCAGAGAATCTGCTGAAGTGCTGTGCTTACAGGGTCAGAACAGAGCACCTACATGACTGTACTAATTGAAAAGATGAGAAAGATACAGACTAGGGACAGCATTTTCTGTCTTATGCTGCCAAGTGGCAGGATGCAGCTCTTGTCCACAGTGGCTAAGCTGTCAGGCCTTTGCCAAAACCCAGGTGCCCTCATCCAGCCTGCCTGCTGGGAATGGTTCTGGTGCCTGCTTCATCCTGCGTTATCCAGGAGAGCGTGAGGTGGCCGGGGCCAAAACCCTAAAATGTGCTAATTGTTAAACAGTATGGCCAGTGCTGGAGTCTCTGCCTTAACCTTGTCTTCTTTACCAGTAGCCACTTAGCCCAGCTTATGATAGCTTCCTGACAAATTTATTGGTTCTTTTAAACGTAGAACCATAGAAATGTTGGTTGGAAGGGAGTTCTGGAGCTTACCTAGTTCCAGCTTTCTGGAAGGAGCAGAATGTGGCTGGCTCAGAATTAATGAGTCCTAAAGGTAGCTCCAGGGATTTAAAGAAGTTCTATTTCATGAGAAATGTAAATTTCTCCTTTATTTTTCTTGCTTTCAGTGGGATTTGGTAGAGCCCTGTGGTAAGTCTGTAGTGCTAGGTGTGTGTCCTCTGCAAGTATAGTATGTCATTTAACCTAGACAAATTTTTTTGTCTGGATAAGTGTCAGCAGTGCTTGTCTTTGCAGTGCTGCAGGCAGCATGGTGGCAGCTGAGTGTCCTCTGGGCAGGCTTTAGCTGTTCTTGATTTCTCCTCAGTTACTTAAGAGCACACTTTCTCTGTAATCATATTTCTACCTCTGCTGCTAAATTTCCACTTGAATACTTTGCTTTATAATCTTCTATTCAACCTCAGGAATATATTAGGCATCTTACTTCTTAATGTGGGTATCACAGAATAATTTAAATTGGAAAAGACCTCAAAGATCATCGAATCCAACCATTAACCTAACACTGACAAGTATACCACTAAAACATGTCCCCAAGTGCCACATCTGGGCATCTTTTAAATACCTCCAGGAATGGTGACTCAACCACCTTGCTGGTCAGCCCATTTTAATGCATGACGACCCTTTCAGTGAAGAAATCTTTCCCAGTATCCAATCTAAACATCCCCTGGCACAGCTTGAGGACATTTCCTCTTGTCCTGTCACTTGTTACTTGGGAGAAGAGGCTGGCCCCCACCTGACTACAACCTCCTTTCAGGTAGTTGTAGAGAGCAGTAAGGCCCTCTCTGAGCCTCTTCTTCTCCAGGCTAAGTAACCCCAGCTTCCTCAGCTGATCCTCATAGGTCTCTAGACCCCTCAGCAGCTTCATTCCCTTCTCTGGACTCACTCCAGCACCTCAGTGTCTTTTTTTGTACTGAGAGGCCCAGAACTGAACACAGGACTTGAGGTACAGCCTCACCAGTGCCAAATTCAGGGCAACAATCACTGCCCTGGTCCTGCTGGCCACATTATTTTTGATACCAAGATGCCATTGGCCTTCCTGCCCACCTGGGCACAGGCTGGCTCATGTTCAGCTGCTGTTGACCAGCACCTCCCCACTCTCTGGCCTGGCCATCCATCCAGTTTTTAACCTGGCGAAGAGTACAAGATGTGAGCAGCCGGTTTCTCCATAAGAATGTGGTGCCAAAGGCTTTAGTAAAATCCAGGTAGACAACATCCACAGCTTTTGCTTCAAACACTAGACTGGTCACTTTGTCATAGAAGGGCTTCAGATCAGTCAAGCTGAACCTGCCTTTCATAAACCCATGCTGGCGGGAGAAGAGGAGAAAACTTGGGAGGCAATTAGTGCCTCTGACTGAGATGAGGAATTTCTGAATTCAAGGTATTTTTTGAGCACTAAATTGGTATATGGTCTTTGTGACTTCACTGTCTTTTCTCTGTAATATTGGAATTATGAGATGGATTTCTTATAGAGAGATGTGAACACTGGTTAGATCACATATATTTGGTAATGGGAACTGTAGTGTTCAGGATGATTTCTTCTTACTTAATTTCATCCCTGATTGTGAACATTCCTTTGTCCTGTGGCAGCCAAGGGAGGGACCAAGTCAGGCTCTTTGAAGAGAAACTGCAAGTTGTTTCTTTGTTTGAAATTTCACAATGTAACCCAGAAACCAGGGATGCTATTGACATCAAAATGGGAAAAATACTCCCTGAAAGCAAGCTCTTACACATTATCCTAGTGAAATAACCATCTCCGTACATGTCAAGTTAAAGTACGACTTAAGATTTTTTTTTCTTATGGCTTCGCTGTCTCCTAATTAATTACGTGTAATTTCATACTAAATGGTTATTCAACACTAGAAGTGGCAACTTATTGGTACTTCTAAGTAAAAATTACTTTGGAGGTTATGACTGCGTATTTTGCAGCTGGATGTTTCAGTGTCTCATTGCTTCTGTTCCTGTTACAGGTGCGTGTGACAGCATTGCAGCGATGAGTGGAATTTTAAAGAGGAAGTTTGAAGAAGTTGATGGCTCCTCACCTTGTTCCTCTGTGCGGGAATCAGATGATGACATTTCTAGCAGTGAAAGTGCTGACAGTGGTGACAGTGTCAATCCATCCACTTCTAATCATTTTACCCGTAAGTACTAAATCTGTGTGTCTAAAGAATGCTTCCTGTTTCTCAAAATAAAGTAAATTTTATGGTTAGATAAGCATGATGATTTTTAATTGAACAGATGATAAAATGGACTCCCTGTGGTGTTTAGTTTGTGACTTGCTCAAAATGACTTAGTAAACTTGTATCCTTTTGACTTCTTGTTAATTATATAAAAGTATTCATCATTGTAAAAGTTAGAAGTCACTTGGAAGCTCCTACCTATTTGCTGTTTGAATTATGTAGCTGTTTGTAGTTGTCATTGGGAGTTGTGCTTAAAGTATTTCAGATAGGCACTGTACGGAAAGTGCTTTATATAAGTTTGTTTATTTTCCTCAGGTAAATGTAGTGCAGCTGTCAGCTGTCTGCAACACTGCATTGGTGAGAGTTCTTCTCCAAAGGAAATATAAGCTTTCTTTTATTTGGAATTGAGGAATGTTGTGTATGGGACACATTATTTCAATAGTTTCTGTTCTTCGTGTAGCACAGGGTATCTCTGTACTTAGGCAATGAGTTTGTGTACAGATAAGAATTTGGTCTTAAGTTAGCAAAGCTACATGTGCAGCATATGTTTCTGGGAAAAATTAGTTTACAGTTTATGTTTGCAGTTTATGATATTAGTTTTATGTGGTTATATTGTTTTAAAAGTGAACTGCGCATTTTAAAAAGCAGGGGTTTGCCTCCTTCAACCCTGTTGCATATAGATCTCCCTACTGGAGTTAATTTGTGAAGACTGTGAGCCAAGGAGTAGGTGAGACTCCTCATCACTGCCCATACACAACATGGTCCTTGTCACTCCCTGGTTTGGATTGTGCCTGGAAATCATGTTTGTAGCATGGGATATGAATGTTCTGATAACTGATTCGTCTACCAAATGCTGCTGTGCAGTTTGAGCTGAGGTTTGGGCATGAGGGTCCAAATCCTCTTTGCTCTAGTGTGGAACGCTTCTGTGCAAGGAGGGCACAGGCACAACTTTTCAAATGGGTTTACATGGAACACTCACGATGTGCTATATTTAAGATGCAGTACTAGTAGGGGACCTATTTTATTGAAATGCCACAAAGGGGTAAGCAACCCGGTAAACCTCTTTGGTAGTATCAAGAAATATTTTGGTAACAGTATTCTCTGCATGCTGATATTCTAACTTTTGTTGAAGGAATTAGTTGATGATTCATCATAGACTGAAAACAGTCTTTTTACATCAAACAGTCATTCCCACCCACACAGAAGACAACAATGTTTTTGTGAATACACAGATAATACAAAGAAAGCAAATAATTCAGGGGAGAAACTTGGAAGTTGTAATACATGCATGTAACAAAAAGCTTTAATTGTAGTTGACACAATAAATAATTTAGTTTTTGAATAAAATCTGCAAGGCAAACTATGGCATTTCAGTGTTATGACTAATGATCTGTCTAACTGAGATATTTGTGGCCAGAGTAATAAATGTTTATCTGTGTGTGCACTCACGCACACACACACTTATAAGAAATTGTACAGATTACATTTTTTTAAATACATACATATATATATCAATCAGTTGGCAATATGGAAATAGAAAGAGTAAATTATTTGCATGTGCATTGATACTAATTTCTAAAAAGTATTATATTTAATATAGATGGACCAGCCTAAATTCCAAGGAATCAAATACAGAATCCCAGTATTATATAAGGTTGATCTGGGAAGAAAAGACTTAACTGATGGCCTTGGCTATTTGAATAGGCAAACCTCAAGGTTCTCAAGGAAAAGGCTTTTGGGTATTTCTTTCAGTATCTGACATTGTGCTTTGCTCTTACTGTAATGCAGCATGCTTGCAGGAGCTTTATAAAGGTGATCATGTTTTATTGGTAACAAAATAGAGGATATTGATGATCAGATGAAGTGTAGAATGAAAAGATGGTTTAGTGCCTACTTAATTGCACTCATCTTGCATCCAGACTCTTCCAGTGTGCATCATTGTTTTGTAACTTTACCAAGGACACTCCATGTTGCACATGATAGGGAAGTAAGATTTTGTTAATTCATTATTAAAATGCTGCAAAGGAGATTTTGCACCTTCTTCTTCTCTCTTAATAGTAAAGCATATCCGTTACTTACATGTTTACACAATCAATATCTACCAATCGAGTGGTGTTGGAAAAATCACTTCGGAAGCCTTAGGCACATCTGCTTTTTACATAAGAGCAACTCTGCACTAAAAAGATGAGTCTTAGTGATGATGTATTATACTAAAAGTTAATATGTGTTTGCAACAAAAATTAATCATGTTTATATTTAACGTTAAAGCGCTGAAAGATATTTTCAACTTGATAACTGACTATCTCTAGTGAAAAACAGGGCTTTTGTTGAGATTGGATTTTTATTTTGTTTTATTCTTCTCACCTTTTCTTGAGGCTGTGTGCTTTGATTCTGGAAAGAATGTTTTAACTGGACGTTTGTTGAAATTTTTATATGCACAGGATTTTTTTTCATTTTGGTTTGTATCAGTTGGTTAACATCAGTGATGTGTCATATCATGTGTGATACTGGATGCTCTTCAGGGCAGGAGCACTTTCCTTTGTGTGTACTTAGGGTTTTTTTTACCTTCTAGATTTTTTAAACAGTTTTATTTGAAAAAGCATATTTTGAGTTCTAGGAAGTGATAAAAAATGAACTGATCATACTGAAATAAATGCTCAGTCCTATCTTGTCAAAACTGAATATGTAGAAATTGTCAGTGTTATGTCTCATAAATACAGGTGTCTCACAGAGCTACTAAGTGATGCTTAGCTAAAAACTACATGCGGATGTGTTGTACAGTAACAAAACTCTTAACAGTGTACATTGGAAGGTGTTTTTCTTCATGCTCTAAACACATTCATCTCCCAAAATAAAACATAAGACCTTTTCCATGTCAAATATTGGAATCTGTACTGTTAAGGGTGAGGTCTGTGAGACTTTTCCAGTATAAGCAGACGGAAAAGAGCCAGTGCAGAAAAAAGACTGGCCAGATTCCTTGCCTCTGTTACATGCCTGAGTACCTCCTTGATGGAGGTTATCTTTCTAAGCCTTTTCCTGACGTGTTATACCATTTGTCTTTGGTGAGACAGTGTCAGATTCTGTGTACTGTCTTCCTTCTGGTCTGTTTTCATATAGGTAAATATGAAGTTCAGTATAAACCCTCTTTTACTGACTGGAAATGAAGGGGTTGTAGGTAAGCTGTAGTCAACATCGTTGATTCTGAAACTGAGAATTTAAAAAGAATCCTAACGTCGTCCTCTAAGTCTTATTTTTCCTTTCTAATTGACCTGACAAAGAGATAATTTTAAATCACTTGTAACTACAGCCCTTTCAGTGCTTCAGCAAGCAGGCAGTTGGTGTACAAATCTATCTAGAATAGCTGATGCATCTCAATATTTACACAACCCTTGAAACAGTATGTGTTGGGTCAGATAAACAAGAGCCTTTCAGCTATCCTGCTCCATTAGCCTTAAGGTCAGTTTAACCTGCCAGCTAAATGTGGCACACAGCTGCTGTGGATCATTCAGGTGGGACAGAACTACCAGAAGATAGCTTTGTTCTCAGCAGTTAACCCTGCACTGTGATGGCAGGAAATACATGACTGAGATGTCCCTAAGTGCTGACTACTACACAGGGGTAAGTACAGGGTTTCTTTAACAATATATCCATTTAAATAAGTAGAGACACAAATGATGGCAATAAAAAACGAGTAAATCCCTAGCCTAAGTTACAGGCTTCTGAGTTAGTAAATGAAAATTATGGTCTATAAAGAACAGACAACTGTTACCAGGTTTGTAACAAAAAAAAATAATAAAATAGTATTTTCTTGACCAGGTGTGTGCATTTTTACACATGTGCACATTTTTAAATCTCTTAGCAAATGGTATTGGAGCGCCTTGATTCCTGCTGGTAGATATAATCCCTACTGCCTTTTTTACTCACCTTTCTCAGTCTATTGAGGTGATTTCAGTTTGATTCAGCAGGTCATTAGTCACACTGCAGATTTACCTTAATGGATGCCAAGGTGTATTACTAACTAGTCCCCATGCCTGTCCCATTTCACAGCCCCACCTTCATCTCAGAAAGAGGGATGTTCATTTTCAAGTAGCAGTCCAAGTTTGCGTATACCATATGAACAGGACTAAGAGCATGTGTTCCCTTTTTCCTCAGGGATACACGGAATACAGGGCAGGAGCACTCAAAATGCCATTTCAGCTCCTTTAAATTGACCTGTTCAGTTAGGGCAGGCACTTCACTGCTGTGTTTCCTCAGCTCCATAGCGAGCTGATGAATCTGGAATTGCTGTTCAGGATGTCAGTAAAACACCCTGACCATTCCTGAGATTGTGTGCACTGAGGGACACGGGGTTCCACACTCCTGCTCGGGTGTAGGGGATATGTGCCCTTCCAGAGAAGGGCAGTGAAGCTGGTAAAGAGTCTGGAACATAAGTCTTATGAAGAGTGGCTGAGGGAGCTGGGGCTGGAGAAAAGGAGAAAAGGAGGCTCAGGGCAGACCTTACTGCTCTCTACAGCTACCTGAAAGGTTGTGACAAGGTGTGGGTCAGTCTCTTCTCCCAGACAAGGGGAAATGGCCTCAGGGGAGGTTCAGGTTGGATATTAGGAAAAACTGCTGCACTGAAAGAATAGTTAAGTATTGAACAGGCTCCCCAGGGAAGTGGTGGAGTCACCATCCTTCAAAGTGTTCAAAAAACAAGTAGACATGACACTTCACAGTACAGTTTAAAGGGTATGGTGGTATTTGGTCAAAGGTTGGACTTGATCATCTTGGAGGTCTTTTCCAACCTTAATGATCTTCCTGCCTTGTTGAGATACCTACCTCTAAATGCGTGAACTTTTTTCTGACGGAGAAAAATACCCAAATTTAAGTTACAGAATTGCATACAATTGAAAGACCTGGGAAGACCTCGTGAAGTCCTGTCTTTCACACTTTGGTGCTGGTAAAAATTCCCCATAACATATTAATCACAGATGCATATCTTAAGAAACATACTTTGAGGAGCTGCTGCTTTCCTCTGCCTTTTCAGCTTAAATGTAGTTTAGCTGAAACTTTCTGAGTTTTCTTCATCCCCTGCATGAAGATCACCAGCACCAGCTTATCTGATAAGGGGATCATCACCAACAGGAGGTACTGCCATCCCACAGGCTAGTTGATAACCTCCATCAGTTGTCTCTGTATTGCCATTAACATTGTCACTGTCATGAGCAAGGTTATCCTGCAGCCATAATCACAGGTCCTGTCATTCCACTAATTAGGGTACTGTCTTTAGAGTGTTGGATGCCTTAGGTTCATTAGGAGTGTGACAGGTCAAGGGCTCTGAGAAAACCCTTTGATCTCTAAATGCTCTTACCGTTTTTTGATTTTGCTGTTAAAGATAACGAGGAATTTGATATTACAAATACATCCCTGTTGCACTTCCTTCAATATGGCCTTAAAAGTACTGTTTGAATATTCTAGAGTTGCTATCATATTGAGATTGCCTCATCTATGTGGCCATGCAGAACTTTACCTTTGTTGACAGATGAAGCTTTATTTGGTGTAAGGTCAATAGCACAAGTCATTACCTGAGCTTTGAACTTAAGTTGTGTGTTTAATTGCTGGTTAATGATGGAATTTAAATGACTTAGAAGTGATGCTGCTGGCTTATTATGGAAAAACACTTAGGTGTAGCTAAATGCAGGTATTCTTTTTTCATGGTATCTTGCAGTTATTTATATTGCCAGCAACCAGGCTTGGAATTTCCTTGATAATGAGGAGTGTGTTCTTACTGCTATTGTTAAGTCATGTTATGAAATGCTAACAGGTTGAGAGATTCTGATATTTGATTTTAAATAAGTTGACTCATGCAAGTAGTAAATAACAAGGAATGCAAAGAAATTCAGTTAATCAATGCAGTGCATTGTTTTTCTCTCAAAATCATGCAGAATGACAGGGCAGGGTATGCCATGACAGGATCTTGCCTGCTGTCTTTCATCTGGAATGAGGACTACTGTAGAGGGAGTTTCTAAAAATTGCAAAGAGGGGTTATGAAGCAGGCTCCCACTGGGTTTTAGAAGGATTTGTACAACTAATTCTTATTTTTTAAATAAGTTCTCTGCTATAAATAGTGCATTTCATATGCTATACAACCAGAGGGACAGTTTTTGCCTTACATGATGTTTATATTGGCTTGGAAAACATCAAACAATTTTTTTTTTGAAGATGTTCATGACAGATACACAAAATATGTTTGCAAATGCAAAGTCACAGACAGCTGAATGGGTAGTTGTGTTCGTATCAAATGGCTGTTCACAGAAGTCACATATAAGATGGGACAAAGGGTTGCCTGTAGCGTCATAGGAGAGCACAGCAAATGCAATTGTTATGCATGGGTGTTCCTGCAAGGATCCCTGGTAGCAGCTTTCCTCCTCATGAAGCTGGGGCTAAGGTCAGGAATAATCATCTATGAAACAGCAGCTGGCATTTAGAGTAAATGGAGAGGCAGAGAGCAGTTAACCATCTCCACTCCTCCTCGCAGGCTGATGATGTTTGCAGAGTGGAGAAGCTGGACTAGTATGATGAATGTCACAGAAAAGCTTTCTGGAGATAGAGGGTGCTGAGGAAGTAAACGTAAAGCTTTCACTGAAATTTCAGCAGTAAAGTTCCAGCTTTTAGTGTGCATCCCCAGAATTTAATGAGTGTGTGAGATTTTAGACAAAGCTCTCAGCATTGAGGTAAAATGTTTAAAGTACAAATTAAAAACCTCTCCTATTCATGTCAGACTTGTCTGTGAGCTAGTCTTTTTAGAAAACCTTTTCAAATGTGACTTAAATCTAGCATTAGGCCAGCATTCCCGTTGAGCCCCTCCTGTGAGGTGAATTTATCTTTGGCTTTACCCTAAAGGAAGGTACCAGAAGAATGGAGCAGTGAAATGCTACTGGGGTAGATGTTGCTGTTCCACAGCGTTGTCCCTCTCCTTCCTGTCAAATTTCCACTACTCAATTTACACCTTTTTGAGTATGCAGTTCCCTTTAAGACTTCCAGATTCAAATTTATTCTATAAAATACCTCCCTGCCCTCAAGCTCACATGTTTCTTTAGGGGGCTGTATTTTGTTTCACAGCATTTGCTCTTAATGTAGATTTCTAGCATGTAGGAAAAGTGTTTTATTATTCAGGGCTGAAAATTTGTAAATTTAGTGTACGGAAACTCTTAGAAAAATATCTTTTGGGAGGCCATGGGCTAGAAGGAGAGGTAGGAGAAAGAGGTAGAAGCAATTTCTGGATACGACCTTTTCCCAGTTTTTGTTTTCTGTGAAGGTTGGGAAGCAAGATGGCTTTTTTAGGCGGTGTTCTGACCTGGATTACCGTGATGGATTAGGCTTTGCTGTTCTGTGGTGTTAGACTGATGAAACACTGCATGGGAAAGTCATGGAACAGGTGGAGAATGGTGCTAATCCTTCTTGCCATAATGGTTTTTATGACAGTAAGAGTATGTTAAAAGCAGACAAACAGGTAGTAGAGTATAAGAAATGCAGCATTTCCTCCGGTCTAAGAGCTTTAATCCAAAAGTCTGCTTCATGCATGTTTTTTTCAGCCTTTTGAAATTTTCACGTGCCTAAAATATTTCTGCGCTGGTGACAATGAATTGCTTTGCTCTCATTGATGCAGGAGTGTGAGTAATCTGCTGGGGAGCCATATGGTTCACATTTATTTTAATGTGTCTTTGACATCAGGAGAATAGCTGAGACAGCAGAAGAAAGTGCTTATGTCTTGGAGTTCAGCCAGAACTGAGATCGTTTAAGTTTCGTAATCAAAGAACTACCAGTTTTCTCAGTAAAAAATGTTTGAAAAACATGATGGGCTTAAAATGTCACTCCTATCAGAATTTAGTAAAATGAGGAAGCAGGTTTTGCATTTTATGGATGGATACAGCCACAGCAGGTACTCTTCCTGAGTGGGAGTTTGGGCTCTGTGTTGGCCACTAGACACACGGAAGGAAATGCTGTGTTTTTCCCAGGTTTCACACTGCTGCAGCTCCACTGCCCAGGTGGAAAAATGAGGACGTTCAAAGGTGAACAGTGCAGCTGTAGAGTGCCTTCTATGTACGTGAGAGCAATTCAGGAAAACTTTGTTTCAGTCTGCCAGCACATTATTTTTGTTGCTTATCTCTTTTATCAGTTATAATTTACTTATATGCAAATGGAACTTGGATGATTCTCTTAAGAAAACATTGGACTGCTAGTGTAAATATTGATTTTCGCCTTTGCATTTTCCGTTTTCTGTGGGATATGGAAGTTGTATGGGCCAATAATGACATCTGTTACAAAGATATAAGAGATATATGATGACCGAGTATGATAAATCCTGAATTTTTCAGATGTGGAAAGAGCTGGGGGGTTGTGTCTTGTCATTTTTCACAAATTCGCAAATAGATAAATAATTATTATTCTCAGGGATGGGTGAAGAAAATACAGCTTGAGGTGGAGAAGGGAGGGCACTAGAAAAAGCTGCAGAACTTTGTACCAGTGGAGGGAGGAGGCAGTGGGGCTGTTGGGTGCAGGTGGCACCGCCAGGATCTTCCCCCTTTCCTCTCCGGGCTGGGGGCTTCCCAGCCTTGTTGGCTGCCGTGGGTGGGACAGGCCAATAAACAGTTCAACCCCAGAGAGCAGTAGGATTCTCTGCTTCTATCTCTCCTCTCCATGCTTTCAAATTATCCTGGTGTGGGGTAGGAAGAGGAAGGAAAAGCACACGATTTCAGAAGTTAGAGAGCTGTAAAAAATTAGTTAGTAAGGAAATTCTTCAGTCCCTAATAATACATACAATGATAATTTTTGCTTGCAATACAGAAGGTAGGTACAGAAAATCTTACCATTATGAGGCTATTGGTAGGAATAAGGTCATGGCAAACATCTGGTTTCTTCTGTATAACTACAGCACTAAAGAGATAGTCTCTAACTGTAGTGTTCTAGTTACATTAAAATATAGTGCAAAAATATTGACACTTATTCGTTACAAATTAATGTATTGCTATATCTTTCTTCACCTGTGTCTATTCCTACAGGAATACATTCCTCTAGATGTGTGTTTAACTTTTTTGCCGTATAAATTACTTTGTTCTCTTTTATTAACTGTTGATGAACAAGGGCCTTTCTGTATTCTCTAACGTCACATGATGTGAATGGCTTTCATTTTTTCTTAGCTTCTTAACTGAGGACTCTTGTTCCAAATCCAGAAAGTATTTCCTCACTTGCTGTGTTTGTTTGATGACAGCATTCCAGCACAGATCAATGCTTTGTACAACATACTTTAGCCAGGATGAATCTAAGTTTTATTGTCAAGCTACTCTTTGTAATATTTTCCCTTCTCCCATTAATTGTCATTGTGATGGAGACTTATGGGAGACAGCAGCCTAAGTAAGAAGGAAGAGCAGCCATGGAGCTGTGTTGTAGAACAGTTTTCTTTTTTAAGGCTATTGTTATTCTCATGATAGCTGTATTTTCTTTTTTTACTTTGATACTTTCTTCAATTTGGACATTAAAGTTTTATTTTTAGAGTATCTTTGAAAAATGAATTAGTGGGGCTTTATGTTTTACAGAGGACACACTGTGTTCTGGAAAAATCCATTTAATGCATTTGATCAAGTACCTAGAAACTGAAAAAAAAAAATCTGAGAAACACTTAGTCTTTCTGGTAAACCATCTTGTATTCCATTACTTTTAGCCACTGGGAGATAAGAACTGTACTTTTTAGTAGGTGAAATGTTACCATTTTAAATTGCAACCATTTTAATAAGAATAGTGTTAATAAAGGTTATGACTTAGTGTCCCAAAGTGGGAGATGGTCTTCAACTATGTGTATAATTTATCACCTGTGGGAAAAACCGTAATGATGTTTGTGTGCAGCCTATGAATAAATCACTGAAATCTCAGTTTCTTGATAGACTGCTGAAGGGTTATCTCTAGTCTGTATTACAGTCAATGACTGAAAAAGGGTCTTGCTATAACACAAAAGTCTGGCATGTGGTGTTTACGCACTGTGCTATTCTGCAGGTCCTGGGCTCACCAAACAGGTATTCTTAACTTTTGGAAACCTTAGAGCTTCCTTGTGTGCTCAATAGCCAGAGAAGTCTGTAGCCAGGAATTTTGCGTAAAGAGAAATGACAGAAATATATGCAGTCATGAAATAAATTATAACTGCTGTGGATAAAGAGAATTGTTATGAAGGAGAGAGGTTAATAACTGAGAAAAAATGAGTAAATGCATTCTCGTGTGTGTGTGTGTGCAGGCACTTCATGAACAAAGAGAGCTAAAGGGAAAGCACAAAGAGCAGGTTGTGTTTCCAGGCTGGGTTAGCCACACTTGGGTTAAACAATGGTTTGCTATTAAAAGTTTTCCTTCTTTCTTTTAAGTCTTTTGGGCTCACTTTTAGGAATTTTGTTTACATATAGTTGCCATTTTTGCCATAGATGGTCTGTGGTGCTGATGACTGTGCTGTGGCTATAGCTTGGATCAAGTGGGACCTCGATGGGACTGTGCTGTGGCCAAATACAGCCCTGATTCTGTAGCAGCTACCTTTGCATGGCAAGGAGCTGATAATCCTGCAGGACCTGGCTTGACTCCATGAGGAGGAAGGCCAGTTGCAAGCAGGTTATTAACTTGAGCTCTGCTCAATCCAAAAACGGAGCCACTCAAATGTCAAATGCCGAAAGTCAAAATTTCAGTAGTTGATATTATTTCAGATGAGAACTTACAACAGTCCCACTTGAAGATATCTATGTCTGAAGACCTTGTTCAAATATAGTGACCTTTTTGGAGAGATAGTTCTGTACTGGTAGTTATGTTCTTATCACCGTCATCCTTCCCTCTGATTATTGATATGTTTTATGAATTACAATACTTGTGTCTCTGTCAAAAATATTTAACTCCATATGATCTTGAAACATGGAACTAAAAATTACATTAAATGTTTAAATACATGAGAATGGAGCATTTGTTTCATTCCATGGAATATATCAGACTTGTAGTATATAAATGTGTTAAATATCATGTGTAATCCATAGGACAGTTTTAGGTGATGATGAATATTTTTATTCCCTCTGGCATCCTCACCCACCAAAGTGGGTTTCACGTTCATTTTCAAAAACCATCTTCTAATTGGTGCTGACAGTGTGTGTCCAGTAGATGCTAAAAAAACGCCTCTCAACCTAACAGCCTCTGCCTGGAGTCACTACCATCCCTGTTGTACGGAACAGATGATAGTGGCATCCACTGATACCACTTGTTACACAGGCAGATGGCATGGAAATGCTTTTTTGAGACTGGCCAAGCAAGGAAGCCATTACTAGATCTCTTCTGGAAAACTGGTGTTTACACTCTCAGTGGATAAATTTATAGGTTACAGGCTTTGGCTTACCTGCAAAACCTTTGAAACTGACTCTGGAGAGGCCTGCAAACCTTGCACAGTCTGTGTCCTTCATTCTGAATGGAGCTTACTAACTGATTAATCCCAGAAAATTTTGCTCTCTAATAAAATAATAGTCAGTAAACTCATGCTTTCTAATATGTCAGAACATATGTATTTTGTATGTTCTTCTGCTCTGTCTTGAGTTAAGCATGGTCCTTAGCAGTAATTACAGCTGATTCAAATGTACTATTTAAGGTACAGTGCATGCAAAATAACATATGCCCCTGACTCTTGATAAGATGCTCTGAGAACCTGAGTTCTAGTTGGCTTGAAGGAGATGTACTGTGTTATAGAGCACTTTGTCCCTGATGTTGGAAAATGTCCAACATTTCCATTCAATATCTAATAATACTTTTGAGCTCACATTAAGGCAGCCTCTGCTCAGAGATTTTAGGAAGTATAATAGAGCAGGAACATAGTGCCTTTGTGGTGCTGACTGTGCTTCCTTTCATGTCCTTGGTTACTGAGGTGGTTGCAGTTCTCACGTCTCCTCGCTGGCATCTCTCATCTATGCTTTTGGGTAATCAAATAAAATCTGCTAATCTTCTGAAGTTCCTGCTAGATCTGTTCTTGTAAACAACATTCTCATAAATACGAATATATTCTGACTCCTTCTTAGCAGTAGCATACAAGAGATGACCATGGGGTTCTTCACACAGCCTTAGCTCTGCTCTTTATCAAGCTCCTGGGTGAGACAGAAGCAAACTCAAAAGATAGGATGTGTTTCAGAAAAAATAATCCCATGTATTCTGAGGGCTGTGAATGTTTACATGCATGTTTAATTATACAGATTATCATATAATTTGTCTGACTCAGAACTATAATATTAATAAATAAAATCATGAACTTTAATGGCATTTACAACAAGCGCATGTCAGCTCTCACACTGTCTTCAGTGCTGGCTTTATAGTGCTGCTGATGGTGCAGTTACAGTATGCCAATGTTTTCTTGAACTTCTGTTTAATTGTACTTTAGCATAGTTTTTCTCAGTGATACATTAAAAAAAGCAAACCAAGCAAACGACTTTGATGGTATGGCACTGATAATTCAATTATTAAAAGTGATAAGAACTATAAATGCATTAATGGGTTCTTTAAGACAGTTCATGACAACTACGGTCTTACTGAGAAACTGCTGACAACTTTTAGGCATAAACATATGGCAATGCATGAAAGTCATGTTCTACATTTTAATAGCACACATATGGGCAAAAATCCACATAGTGGAAAACTAGTGTAATCTAGTTTTTATCATAGATGACTTTTTTTTCAGCTGGAAGTAATTAGATTGCAGACTCTTCTGCTTAGCTTCATTTAATTATTAATATTAGTGTGTAGTGTCTGAATAAAACTTATGGTTCATTGCTTCATGTATAGCAAGTAGTATGAAAGTAGCATCTCTGCCATAAAGAGATTGACAGACTTACAAAACATGAGTACTTTTATTGCAGCATTTGGTATTTGTGCCAGTAAGCAGCCCTGTCAGAGGTTCCATAGCTAAGATATAAACCAAATTACTATAAACATAGACCTTATATCAGAGATATTGAGGTTTACAGTTGAAGATTCAAAGGTATTCACGGGCTTGTATGATTTACAGAATTACCTTCTATATCTTCATGAGACATATATATATGTTTTCAAGAGTAACTTTTCTTTCCCTGAGTATTTTACTATAGTTTCATCTCCCATTCCATTTGTGGCTAGTTCATTTAATTGGTAAAATAGCTGCTTGCCCTTCAGTAGCTGCCAGTATTTCTTCCAAAACAGAGGCATCATCCAGGTGAGATCTAAATAACATTGATACTGTTACATCAGAAATTGAATACACCCTAGAATGATTTAGATACCTCGTTCAGCAGAAAAAGGACTTTTCAGTACATACTTCCCTATGTACTAGAGCGTATAGGCAGTGAAGGTTCTGATTCAGAGTATTAGCTTTTATGCTACGTTGAAAGAATGTCACAGTATCAAAATTGCCCCATCTTCCAGTTGCTATAAAGTTGGTTTATTAAAGGTAGTTTTGTTTTGAAACTGTGGTATATATGAAAAAGAACAGCACATTGAGAAACAGTAGATTAGTATTGTGGGAAAGAGTTACTAAGTGTCTGTAGAACAAAAAGAATATTTAACAGTTAAAATTTGGCATTTGTTTTTAAACAAATTTGTTTCATATGATACTGCATATATGTATAAGAAAAACTGAGCATGAGTGTGAGTGGAATCAGAAAAGAGTTAGAAAATACTAGATATCGTTTTTGTCAACATCCTACACATTAGAATATGTGCACACCCACTTGTGTTCGTTAGATGGCAACAGAAAGATAGATGAAGATAAAGAAAAATGAAGTGGGTCTGACTGCTAAACAACATTATTCCTGTGTCATTCAGTGTTGATGATGATGATGACAGTATGAATTTCTGTCATCAGAATGAATTTCTGAGACAGTATGAAACACTAAACATACTGCTTTTGTAGTTTTTCTAACACTAATTTATCACAATTCAGATTATAAGAGATAGGAATCTTTTCTGTCAGTGTGATCTAGTGCTTTAGAGATGCAGTTGCAGATCTGTGCTGCCTTGCTGACAGAAGGGCAGCAGTGTACATAGACCTGTGAGGGGCAGGGCCTGCAGTTCTCACTGCTGGCTTGTGCACCATTGTTTTGTTCACAGGGATTGGAAGAGGTGCAAGCCAGGATCACTGTGGTGACACTGTGAAAGAAGTTCCTTTTGCTGGGATTTAGTTGCTTCCTTGGTAAAATGATAAAATATGATGTGATGGGAAACAACTGCCCTGGCCAAGAGTTTCTCTTCTAAAGTAGACGACGGTGTTCATGATTGCAGCAGTTTGTAATGGCTTCTGGGTTTGCACAGATGGTAAATATTTCTAATATTATCTCCCCATTTAGACTGTGCACCTTGGAATATAGTGTCTATGCATGGGTAGGTAGTCAGGTGTTGTCACTTGTGTAGTTCCATTTACCTCAACACATCTGCCATGTGACTGGAAGTTATTCATGCTGTGATCTCCATCTGTTCCAGCGTCTTCAATCCTGAAGAGAGAGAAGCGGAAGAGAACAAAAAATGTCCATTTTAACTGTGTTACTGTGTATTACTTCACGAGAAGGCAAGGCTTCACCAGTGTTCCCAGCCAAGGGGGAAGCACACTGGGAATGTCCACTCGCCACAACAGTGTGCGCCAGTACACACTGGGAGAGTTTGCGATGGAACAGGAGAGGCTTCACCGGGAGATGTTGAGAGAGCATCTGAGGGAGGAAAAACTCAATTCTCTAAAGTTAAAGGTAAAAATTGTTTAAGACTTTGATCCCTGCCTTATTTATTTAAATGAGTGGTGTCAGAGCCATATGGGCCCAATGCGTGTTAAACATTTTCAATTGAAACAGGCATTTTTATTTTTTCATTCTTTATTTTATTTTACTGAAGATGTATTTTTGTTCGATAATACCAAGCGCTCTTGTAGCTGTCATTGCTGTGTACCTCCAAGTGCTTTACAGGGAGGTGGTTGTTTATTCCCAGTTTTCTATAGAGAGGGAAGTAAAAGCAGGGTGGTGGAAGTTAGCCTTGAACTTCCATGTCCAGCAGACGTCTGGGAGTGCCAGAAAGAGAAGGAGTCTTCTGACGTGTGCACAGGCCCTATTAGACAAGGGAATGGTAACACCCTGAGTACAGAAAGTGAAAGGGCTTGTTTTTTTGGCCAACTTGAGTGAATTTGGCAAAAAGTAAGAAACAGTACTACCGAAATGTTTTCTTTTGTAGTGTACCAATTTATATGATTATGCGTCTTTAATATTTCGCCAGAGAATGTCTGTGTCAAAGAAGAAATGTGTCAGACAAATTACCCAGCTGTATCAGTTTAGCCAGTCAGAACAAACCTTTGCTACAGTTTTCACAGAATCACAGAATCAATAAGGTTGGAAGGGACCTCTGGAGATCACCTACTCCAACCGCGACCGCCACAAAGGCGGGGTCACCTAGGGCAGGTGACACAGGCACACGTCCAGGAGGGTTTGGAATGTCTCTGAAGAGGGAGATTCCACGACTTCCCTGGGCAGCCTGTTCCAGTGCTCTGCCACCCTCAATACAAAGAAGTTTTTCCTCATGTTGAGATGAAACTTCTCGTGTTTTAGTTTATGGCCATTGCTCCTCATCCTGTCATTGAGCACCACTGAAAAGTCTGTCACCATCCTCTTGGCACCCACCTTTGAGATATTTATTTGCATTAATGAGATCCTCTCTCAGTCTTCTCTTCTGTAGACTAAACAGGCCCAGCTCCCACAGTCTCTCCTCATAAGAGAGATGCTCCACACCCCTGATCATCTTTGTGGCCCTCCACTGGGCCTTCTCCAGTAGCTCCTTGTCTGTCTTGAACTGTGGAGACCAGAATTGAACACAACATTCCAGATGTGGCCTCACTAGGGCCGAGTAGAGGGACAGGATCCCCTCACTTGACCTGCTGGCCACACTCCTCCAATGCACCCCAGGATACCATTGGCCCTCCTGGGGCCAGCTTCCCCATGAAAATGTCCTTTTAAGTAGAGCATAGCAGAGGAGAGAAACTCTGTATTTGAGCAGAGAACAGAGAAGGGGATTGTGTTCTTGGAAGTGTCCCTTCTGTCACTTTAAAACTGGTGGCAGAACTTTTTATGTTTTTGTGGTGGATGAAACACTTCTTGTGTCATGGCCTTTATTACATGTATTTTGGGCTCTTTTTCAGATGAATTCTGTACTTAAAAGTGAACAATATTTAGAACTGTAACTACATTGCTGTGTTGCACGTCCCCTTCTTTTGTGATAGTACATCTCTGTCTCTGCTGTTGTCCAGAGCAAAGTGGCACCCTCCAAGTTTAAGAAATGCCTTTCAGCATTTTTCGCATAGAATGACCCATGTTCATGAGTTTTGTATCTGAATGTTTGAGGAAGTGTGCATGACCTATACATTTGTATTTACTTTTTTCAGTCTCCTAATTGTTTTTTTTTAATAGATAAATAGATTTTAAATAGCTAAATGGATTCTTAAATAAATTAATAAGTTTGTAAAATTTGATCTATTATAAAACAAACATAAAACCACTCAGGACAAAGGCAAATTAAAGACAGATATTAGACAGGTTAGAGTGTTAGTGACTTATCACTAGATAGAGATTATACCTCTAAACATCTCATGTCACAGGATCTTGAGAGCATCAAGTGTGAATTGTGCTGTTTGAGTTTAACTGATGACTATCAGTAGAACCCTTGGCTGACTTCCAGGAATCAGCTCAAAGAGAGGAGTCTCCAGTGAAGTGAGTAAAGAATAGCCAAGCACGTAAATATTTCACTTTTCCTTTTTTTTTTCTTAGCTAAAAAGTAAATAAAGAAAAAGCACAGTTCGTATTTAACTTGAAAGATTTGATGAGGCCTCTTAGCCTTCATCTATATAGATTAGATCTGGGCTCTTTGTCCTTTTATAGTCCTCCTCTTGACTGGGATGGATTTCTTTTCTTCGTTAACTTGCTTCACTTCACCCCAGTCTTTTTTGGGGATATAGACGCTACTTTCTGCTTGTCTTCCAAATACAACATGTTCTTCCATCTTCCCAGTCACTTGTTTTAGTAGATGATAATCTTTATTGAGACTAAGTTCCTGCAAAATCTCTTCATAAGTATTCAGTGAATAAGGAGAGCCTTATTTGCATCTTAGTAGTGTTAAATTTTTTGCTAGAATAAAATATCTCTTTTCCCCCTGGGGTGTGTATAAAACCGTAGCCAACAAAAAACTTCCTTTTTGAACTAGTCCGTTAATCTCAGTTTACTTGCATCCCTGATTATGCACTTGGGATAAAAAAAAATTCAAACATAAAAAGCAAGTCCAGGATTTACTGAATTAGTGAAGAGTCACTGTCAAGTACTGGGCATGTTTTGTTTGCTTAAGACAACAGGGCTGATTTTCCATTATAGAGATGGAAGACCTGCTTGGTCATTCACATAGTTTCTAAATGAAAACAAAAAGGAAATGGCATTCCGAGGTGGCAATGTCAGCAGTTATGGTCTTTAATGAAAATGTGCTAATCAGGTTTGCATCAGAATTTCTGTACATCACAGAAAAATGAAGGAAATGAGAAAATGAAGTAGAGCAAAGTTTGCTCAGAGGTTTTTTCTGTTTGAAAAACATTATGCAAACAGAAAGTAACATTTTCGGTGTGGTTTTTAATATGTTTCCTTGAGATTTTTCTTATTTTTTGGATTGGATTAAAACATACAAGTCAGTGGGTAGAAAGTGCTCTCTCTTGTAGAATTTGTTTAAAAAAGATAGAACTACAAGAATATATTGAAATTGAGTTTCCATAATATTAGGTACTATTTATTATTTTGCTTGCCAAAAGTGAAGGACCAAATAAGAAACATGTCTAATTAAAAGCAGATAAAGACACTGAAATCATCTTCAAGTCATTTTGACCATTTAGCACCAGCACTTTGGTGTAAACAAACACTGCTGACAGTGGCATAAACACTTGTTAGCAGCAGAGTGTGAAAATTCTAATGGCAATCTGGACATAAAAGACATACTGTCAAATGAAAGGTACAAGGTAGTCATTTGAGAAAACATTGAGTAAGCACAATAAATTAGCTGCAATAGTCCTTATTGCTTACTCATAATGTCTCCTCAAATTAAAATTTATTATAACGATTAGCATGAGACTAGTGATGTTAAGGCTCACAGGTCTATGGACACAGTTGGTTTCCTTTGTGGGAAATTATAAGGAATAATTTCCACCTAGGACAGGCAAAGGTGTCCATCCTAAATTTTACTGAGTTGGAGTGAATTTCACCCAAAGGCTTCACATATTCGTTGGCCCTTGCCTTGTTCAGTGGTTATGGCATTAACCTTTAGCTTTATGAGAGAAATTTACCCATCTACATGTCAAATTTAATTCAGATGAGCAATATTATGACAATCAAGAGAACTTAATACTCCCCTGAAGTTCTGTATTGGAAAATGTATTTGATGGTTCATGATAATCTTACTCCCTCTGTAGTTACCCAGTTACTTGTTTGAATAATGTTAGAATCTTTCAGTTCATTAATTCATTTGTTCTTTGTGTGGCAAAATTGAGGGGAAAAAAAATCAGAGTAGACAACAAGGAAATCATCCAGCAGAGGAGTCAGGAGTGAAGGTGCTTTGAAATGGCAAACTGCTGCCTAATCCTGCTTGATGGCCAGGACGTTCCAGCCTGCTGGAGGCATGCAGTGTTCAGCATGTGACTGGAGTCCATTCCCTAATGCTCTACTGCTGTGTAGCAAGGCAGTTAAGATTTGCAGAGGAGGAGGAGAAATACAGGACAGGATTGGTGTGGTTCTGTAGGTGCCTTTGTGAGCTGAACAGTTACAGCATTCACCTCATGGGTAAGAACCAGAACCCTAAAAGTTAATTTTTATTAAGGAGTAATTGAATAAAATGCTAAAATAATTAAAGAAGCGGGGATTAGAATTCTTCCCCATCCCCAGTTTCAAACTTAAATAACAGTGATCTGCTTAAGGAGTGGTTTGAGCCTTCCATATATAAAAGTAGAGAAATCAGATTTCTTAGGTAGGTCATTTCCCTATTATATATGAAACCAAAATAAGGGCAAGCAATGAAACATAAAATACGCTGTACTTAGTTCTAACTTGCTAACATAAAATGAAAAATATAAAAAAACCTGAAGCGTGCCATTCTGGATTGGAATAGTCAGGCTGAGTTTTGTGTACGGTGGAGTATTCCCTCTCCTTCACTTCAGGCAACTAATTCAAGATGCATTTAATCACTCTGTGGATTTACCTGTCTCTCGCTGCAGAATGTACAGACAAAGGGATGACTTCTAATGTTGCCTTTCCTACCTTACTGAACTAATACGTTGAAATACTTGGTGTAAATAGTCTCTCCATTGTCCCAGGGCCATGCAGAACCTTTCCCAGCCACTGTAATGTGAAATGCATAAGAGAAAATGGAGTAAGAAAACAGTCTGAAGGAAGTTTGAGAGGACATTTTGAAAATGTGTGTATTTAAGATGAAGAAAGAGCTAGAAGGGATTTGAATGTTACAGGGTAACAGACGATACACTGAAACATTGCATAAAATGAAGGCACTAAACTCCAAAGGCTTCAATCAGGGAGAAAGTTTGAGAATACATTGAAAAGAGAAAGAAACAATAATGCTTATAAAGTGGGTTGTGGAAGTGGCAGAACATCTCTCGATGCTGAATTGCTAAGAAGGGATGATTGCTGATCTCAGGAGAAGTTTTCTTTGTGCAGTGTAATAAGGACTACCAGTCATGACCCTGAGACTCCTGCTTTAAAGGGAGGAGTATGGCTTTTAACCTGCCTTTACAAGTCAGGAGTAACTAGGTTGTTGGGGTTTTTTCCTGTGATTGTCTTACACAGTTGTTATAAGCACAAAACTGCAATTGCCAAAAAGAGTAAGCAGTCAGTAGGAGGTCACTGTCAAGGAATTCAATAATGCCATAAATGACAGTTACAATCCAAAAGACTGTGGAAAGGATGACCTGTTAATATAAATGGGAAACCTGAGCAATTGGCAGTATAAGAAAAGCAGAAATAGTGGAATGGGTAAAATTCAGGACTGCTTCCTCGTACATCAGAAACATAGCTAGATGGAGATGACACAAATTAGCAGAAAAATGGGGAGTTACTTTTACAGTAATAATTGTTAAATGTCTAAATATTGAAATGCACAAGAAACAGGCTACGGTACTTATGACTTCAATATTTTATCTGTATTTAAAACTGGTGCCTAAAAATTTATTTGGGATAACACGCCAAGGTGAAATTTTCTGCAAGTAAATAACGCAAAACCAAGAAAGAGTTTCAATGGCTATTTTTCTATAGGTAAGAAACATTCAAATGACATGTTTGTAGTGAATATCATTGTCTCTCTGAATGTTTGATATTGTTTTGACTCTTAAGCAGTTTTCTCTGTGGAAGAACTTTTATGAAACCTGTGGTTGAGTTATCTGGCAGATATAACCAGTGAGCTCTACCTTCCTTCAGAGCAGTAATTTTTTTCCCCTTTTCTCTTTAACTATATTCACCCCTTTCTCTATGAGATGAGTTACAGGAGTATGGTACAGAAGTGTGCTATCTTATGAATGTGGCACTGGATATTTGTTCTTAATGCTCATGGCCATTTAATTTTGAAACAATTTTTGAAAGGTTTGAGAGCTAGACTGTACAAAGGTAATAATAGGATAATAAATAGGTAATAATAAAGGATACTTGTTTCTATAGAGGCTCAAAAATTCATATTCCTAGAAAAGGAGCATGAATCCTTTTAAAACTTTTCTCAAGATCCTCCACAAGAGGTTAACAACTTGCTTCCTTTTTTTCTAAATGTATTCATTTTTAGCTACCTAACAATAATCTGAACTGATGACTGAAGTACTACAATCTATGACAACACAAAGCTAAATGTGTTCTTTTCAGGACCAAAGAGAACCAGAAAGAACATCAGAAGAGCTGTATGCATCAGCACTGTGAAACACAGTGCTAATAAACATGGAATCACAGAATCATTTAGGTTGGAATGGAGTAATGTAGGTAGAAGAGGGCAAAATTAAGTGACTTCCAGGCTTAAAACTGTCAACTCAAGAAGCAAACATAGCCATCTGCCCAGCTGATTAAGCAGAAATACTGCTCTGTGTTCTCAGCTATACAGACATCAAACAACTTGTCAGGCTAAAGAAGAACAGGATAATAAATAGTACATTGAATACACCATTTACAAACCTGTGAGGCATCAACATCTAAACCTCTGTCAGTAGTATAACTACTGTCTCAAAAGAGATATTTAAGAATTTCAAAGAGCTCAGAGACAGGAATCAATTAAGGTCTCAAAAATTATCTTGTGAAACAATATAGAAAAGACTAGAATTTCAGACAGGCATGAGATCTGGCAGTCAATGACAAATGGTAAGCACAGGTAAATAAAGAACAGGTAAGTAACTAGAAACTTAAGAAAAAATTACTTCATTACAAACATGGTACTAAAAATGTATATTTAATTCATAAGCTAAATGTGAAAGAAATGCCTGATCACCCTACATGTGATCATATTCTGGAACTTACTGGCAGTCATGCAGCATTTTTACATATAGCTTTCCCTATTCACAATGCATTGCACAAAGTTACATCTGTGACACTCATATCTGTGAGTGCAGTTCAGGACTTTGTTGATTGTTCTGTGCAACAGATGACAAAGAATGGGACGGTGGAATCCGAAGAAGCCAATACGCTGACGCTGGATGACATTTCTGATGACGACATTGATCTGGACAACACTGAGGTAGATGAGTACTTCTTTCTCCAGCCTCTGCCGACAAAGAAGCGCAGGGCGCTGCTGCGAGCCTCCGGGGTGAAGAAGATTGACGTGGAAGAGAAACACGAGCTGCGAGCCATCCGCCTGTCCAGAGAGGATTGCGGCTGTGACTGCCGTGTCTTCTGTGACCCAGAAACCTGCACTTGCAGTCTGGCAGGCATAAAATGTCAGGTAAATGTCTACGTTATTGCCAGTTTAATTATCTGGGGAGGGGAGTGTGTCCACACACACGGGTGTACTTTTTGTTGTTGAAGTTATAACCATTGGAAATCAAGTATTAGTAACACTTGCGGATTTCAAACCAGTTTTTTAAGGCCCCGATTTAAGAGTATATAGTGGGCAATCAATACAAACAATCTCCTAAAATATCTTTCTTTATTTTATGATTGGTTTAGGGTGTTTTTTTGTTCTTATACAAGTGTTCTGCTCCTTGTACTCTTCTTTAACCTTTACCTAAATAGGCAGATGCAGATAACAGAAGAGTCAGTAGCCTGCCGATTTCAGAACGGATATTATCTTTGCTTTTAGAGACAATTAACATACACTCCAAATGTGAATTATAGTCCAAACTCAATGAGAAACAATAAATGACACTCTGTGGTACTGTCCTTTATGTAACATGCACGATACTTAAAATCTATGCATGATAAATTTGCATGTAGGCAATAAAAATATGTATCTGCTAATATAGCAGGTTTTTCCTCTGCAGACTGAAGAGGTATTTCGTATTGTACATTTACATAGTTGTCAGCTGTACATGTCCCAAAATATTCCCTAAAAGAGGTTTCTACTAGTTTCTGCTGAGTTGCTGTTGTGCAGCTGAGTTTTCCTCCTGAATGCATTTTTCATTATCTCGTAAATCCAAGCTAAACTTTCTCTACTATTTTAAACAATATATTCTCCTTGCTGTTCCTGTTTTCATCTCCACATGTGGGGAACATGTACTAGATTATGTTATAGGGTACTTCTCTGCATCATATCTGATGTTTAGATATTACAGTGTAGGTGAAAGTCACAGACCTTCAACTGTTTAATGGAACTGGCTGACATGGGGATTCAGGCACATTTTTAAAAACTTAATATGAGCATTTTTAGATGTAGAAGTTCTGTGCACAGTCTTTTGAGCTTACAATATTGCCCCTACAATAGAGTGGGATACCTTTTAAAAGTACACTTGAGGTTTTATTCCTATTTTCCGTGGTCAGGTGTCCCCATTGGCAACTTTATATAGGTTTCTATATATAATTAATTTTGTTTCAATAGGTGTCTAGTTTCCATAACTTTTACCAATTTTTACCAAATTTTAAGATACTTTCTGGTAATGATATTGCCTGGATTTGAGCACAAAGTGGAGTATTTTTGTATCCATAAATACAAAAACTACCTATTTTTTGTTCCACTGTGTAGTACTTTCACCTATGGAACAGAAATGTATTTTCCTACTGTGCAGCATTGATGCACGTACAGGTCCCTTACTGTTCCTCTCAGTACTGCTCAGTTCCAGGGCTGACTCCCTGAATTACTGTTGGCTTTGACTACTCTTCCAGGTATTTCTCAAGGTGAATTCCACTTCACCACTTTATTTCTCTAGGCTGTCTAGGTTCTGTCATATCTCCAGGCTTATGCTACGTATTGTTAATCTGTATTCTTTTCTTTAAAAGGTGGATCGTATGTCTTTCCCATGCGGTTGCACTAAGGAAGGGTGTAGCAATACCGCAGGTAGAATCGAATTTAACCCTATCCGTGTACGGACTCACTTTTTGCACACAATAATGAAACTTGAATTGGAGAAAAATAGAGAGCAGCAAGTTCCAGCACTTAATGGCTGCCACACTGAGATAAGTGCACACACTAGTTCTATGAGTCCAGGACCCCACCCGGTTGAATATTCAATTGCAGAAAATTTTGAGATTGAAACTGAACCTCCGGCTGCAGTTATGCATTCCCAGTCAGCCGAGGACTTGGACTGCCCAGGGGAAGAGGAGGAAGAGGAAGATGGGAGTAGCTTTTGTAGTGGAGTTACAGATTCTAGCACACAGAGTTTAGCCCCTAGTGAATCAGATGATGATGAAGAGGAAGAGGAAGATGAGGAGGAAGATGAGGAGGAAGAAAAAGCAGATGATTTTGTAGAAAGCATGGGCTCCCATGCTGATATGGTGCCTCTTCCTTCTGTCCTTTGCTACTCTGATGGAACTGCTGTGCATGAAAACCACTCTAAAAATGCCTCATACTATACTAACTCTTCAACTCTGTATTACCAAATAGAGAACCACGTTGCTGGCACTGCTAACCAGATCGGTGAGACTTACTCAGAAAGGGATGCTGTCAAGAACGGTAGTCTTTCTCTGGTGCCTTACAACATGACTTCTGAACAGTTTGTTGACTACACACGGCAATCAGAGGAAACTTTTAGCAGCCCTCATTACCCTTCTGCAAACCCCTCAGTGATTGTTTGCTGCTCATCCTCTGAAGGGGATGGCAGTGCTCCATGTAACAGTTTATACACTGAGCATAGGCCAAGTCACCCGCAAGTGGAATTTCACTCCTACTTGAAAGGTCCTTCTCCAGATGGCTTTGTGTCAGCTTTGAACGGCGACAGCCACGTGCAAGAGCACCCTGCTGAGAATTCACTAAACCTCCCAGAAAAGAGCAGACTGCACGAGGAGTGCATCAAATCTCCAGTGGTAGAAACGGTACCTGTTTAATATTAAAATTATTCTAGGACTGACTTCCTGTATTAAAATTCACTCCCATCGGATTTTCCTAGAATCTTACTTTTTTAAGAGGTAGACAACACTTGGACTGTAATCAATGTTCCAGACACATTGTGTTTTCTCAAGCTACACTGGCAGTGGTATTGCACAAAAACAGTTCACATAAAGATTTAAATAAAAATAATCAAACCTTTTTTTGATAAAAATAAAACAAGTAAGTAAAAAAACACAGCCAACCTATTTCAGAGTAGCCTACCTATGGACATGTGTGAAACCTGCCAAGCTATCTGAATCAAAGCTTTGTGTTTTTGACTGTCGGGCCTGTGCAAAAATGTTAAAAATGATACTTTGAAATAATCATGTTTAGAGTCCTAATTTTCAACGTATCTGAAAAGATGGTAAGTTTAACGTAAAAGTAACTACTGTACAAAAAAAGTTTTAATTGTTCTGTACTGTATGTATTTTATTTATGGTAGTTTACAATTCATGTTTTGAAAAAAATGAACAGCATGTTCATTTGAGCAGAAGATCCATAGCTAGTTACAAAGAGCATATCCACTTTTCATCTGGAGTACCTTGTATTCTTCTTTTTTTTTTTTTTTAATACCATTTCTGGTAAATTGTCTTGAAACACATTTTTAGAGTGTGCTGTTTTCTCTTTTACTGTTCTTGACAAACAGAATAGTCAGAAAGGGGGCATTTACATCTTCTAGAAAGGTAGACAATCCTCCATTAAAACTAAAATCAGTGGCATTCCAGAACTAGTACCCTCACCCCAAAGAAAAAGAATCTTGTATATAATGGCAAAGCAGTAGCTTAAGCTTGCACAGCACCTTTTAGCCCAACAACCATTCAGATACTTTGCACTTTAGTGCTGTTTTGCAGGACTATATTAACTGTGGGAACTGTGAACCACTCTGGAGAAATGCCATAGCCCCACTCTCTGAGGCGTTTCTAAGATCTTAAAATTCATTGTAACAAAACCTGGATGTTTTTCCCAAGCCAGTTTATGAATATGTCAGTATGCAATTTATAAAAGCAGAGCCTTATTGATCAAAGCTTAAATAAAGCATGGGAAAAAACGCAGAACTGTCTAGATTGCCTAAACATTTAACAGTTTTTATGAAATATGAGACTGGCTTTTGTGGACTTCTGATTGTACCTCAAATGTAGCATCATTTGGTCTAAATAGGAAACAGCAGATTCAGTGAGGAAAAAAGCTTCAGAAATTTTGTAGCTGCAAAAGTCTGCAAGGAAAATAGCATGTGTGTCATATGGATATCCATTACCTTGTGATCCATTTGTTTTTAAATGAAGTGGGAATTAAAAGTACCTGCTGTATATCAACCTTTAATTTATTAACCAACCTTGCTCTTGTCTAGAAAAGGAGGCATAGGAACCAGGTTTTCGCTGCACTGGAAATTCTGCACTGCCTTATTTTGATTTCAAAATCTATTTTAGCATTTTTATTCTTCTAATACTGAAATTTTATTTATTCTACATCAAGTAAGTTGAAATGTAGACCTGTCTTGTTTGTCAAAATAAGAATCAGCATCTTAGTTTTATCTGTGTCAAATCTAGATGGTTAACAGTGTGCATGTAAACACAGTGTAAATTTTAGCTCTGTAACAATGACTCTTCTGGTTAGAAGCTCTTTAAAACATCACGTACAGTACTCCAGTAGAAAAACTGCCAGGTGTAAAATGGGCTTTTCATTGAAAAAAAAAGATAACTTAATTGTTTTTATATGAAATCTGGGCAAAATGACTTCTCATATTTATGCTAAATTAGCAAAATATTTTTACTCCATGTAGTAGCTGGAAAGGTTTTTTATTTACTTGTTTCCACAAGAAGTCCTACACAGTTTATATGAACTGTATTGAAAAGTCTAGTTCTCTAGGGACTGGATTCCAAACTTGCAGCGTATTCCACCTCCTGAGAAAGCACATTCATGTTCACTATCTGGCTCAGCAATTCCATAGCTGCTGTTCCTCCTGTAGTCACAGAACACTGTAGTCTCTTTCTCTAAGGTTGAGTAGCCAGGTAAACACCCATATTCTGCAACACAAATATCCTTGAGTTTTAAAGAGAAACGTGCTGGTTCTTAAAGTTCTGCATCTGAGAATAATATTATTCTGTTCAGGATCTTCTAAGGGCAAATGTAATAAGTCTCTGTGTATACAGGCATCTTGCATCAACAGCGAGTTAAATTTGGCACTCTCACTTAACACCAGCACCAAAAGCACAAATCTCTTCTGCTTGAGCTGGGACAGTAGATGAGGATCAGGAGCAGCTCTTTACCCTCAGAGTGTGTTGGAGAACCACACACACTTTACTGGGGTATTTATCTCAGGGGAAAGTTAAATGAAATCTTTGTTTTATTATTCACCCCCTTACTGAGCAATAAGAAATTATTTTCCTGGCCCCTGTGCTTTCACCCGAAAAATATCTTTAATTTTATCAGCAAGCACAGTAAGTGATTAACTTCATAAAATATATGTCATCCAGTTTTTAAATACTGAGGTGGTGGTTATTTACTATTTCCATTCTCACAGGCTTCAGATCCCAGTCCTGGTTAATATCAGCACCTGTATAAACTTCGGAGTACTGAGATGTGTGTGTTCCATGCCATTGGGGCATCAGGGGTGAATGCAGCCAAATTCTCTCAAGCCTGCAGCACAGGATAACAAGCAGTTACATCTTGGAAGAGATGTATTTTTTAAAAATAGTCCAAACCTTTTGCCCAGCCAATTCCATGCCAGCAAATAACAAAGCTAAGGCCTTTTCTAGCATGTGTAAGTTAACTAGAGTGACAAAAAAAATAGTTGCAGCCCTGACCAAATGGGAAGGTTAATTTAACTGACAGGTGGGCTAATTTACCTGAAATCTAGAGTAGGATGTAGAAATCAGGTGAGTCAGGTTTCCCACCACTTGATTAGACTTTGATGTTTTGTTTAGAACAAAAAACATACTCTTCATTTAAGGAAAAACAAGCTTAAATAAATCATAGTACGGAAAATATTTTAATGTTATTTTCTGGGCTAGTATATAATAATGCATGCTGTGTCCCATTTCTCAACTGGCTAGTAGTCATTTTGATAACCAGTCCTTTCATTTTGGGTAGGCTGTTTCTGTGTGATAAAAGTATTATATTACTAAATGATAACCAGCAGTATTTGCTTCTGTCAACACAGTGTATCATTTGAGGAAATGTTTACTTTACTGATAGTTGTATCAGCTTTATTTTGCAAGATATCTGGCTAGTGATAAACACTCCTAAGGAACCAGGTAATCATTTATGATTATACTGCATAGTTCAGGAAAATGGATCATAACATAAGCATTTCCCTCTATTGAAATAAACTAGAATTTTCATACAGGAGATAACTGAACCAGCACCTAAAACCAGATGCCTTTTTGCCTATAAGGTGAACTTCGCCTTTCTTGGAAAAAAGTGCATTGTTAAATATATGCAAAGCTTTAACTGATGTTAGACATGAAATTAGAACTTTTCTGCACAGTTAATTACAGCAATTGCAATTGCTTTCTAAGAGCTATAACTCATGCCCACTGAACATCCTTAAAAAGTTAAAAGCTGGTCAGTAAAACTTTCTACTATTCTTTATTGAGTTGTCTGCCATTTAGATCAGAAAGTTCTAGATTTGTAAAGTTTTACTATTTTTCATTTACACAAGCTCCTGCTAATGAATCATAGTTGTAGTTGACATTAATTTATTTTAAGTCCGTCGTACACGGCCGTAGATACAGTTCAGCCTGATCAGTGCTCTGGTAACAGAGCGATCCTGTCTTTTGTGGAAGTGCTGCAGAAATCCCGTGTAGTGTTGGTGGTGCTGTTACTGATTGCTGACTGATCCAGAGCCACTTTCAAACCGTACCTGCGTGTTTTATGTCAGTAAATGTGATAACATGGCGCTTTCCCTGCCTCACAGGGAGTATCTTCACAAACACAGCTAGTTTTTTAAAGATTGTATACATATATTTGTATGCAAACCAGAACATATATTATGTTTTTTAATATTTCAGGTGTTCCTGACTCTCTGATAGAAATGTGATATACTAGATAGAGAGTACTGGGCTCAGAGAGAGGAGACCTGGGTTCTGTTGCCTTTGCCTTTGTCTTATTGTGTCACTTGCATCCTCTGTGCTCTGGTTTGTAATGTACTTGGAGATATTGTGATAAAACATAATTCTTTAAAACAGGCAAAATACCATTTTATTCCTCTTTTTTTTGGTATCATAACTAAATTTTTGTACTGCAGACTACACCACTTTCCAAATAAAGCCCAGTCCAGAATTGAACAGAAATTTTTCACTAATGTGAAGCACAGCTAAAGCAAGCTCTCCTTTCCTTATGACGGGATTAATGAGCAGAAGTTTAACAGTAAATTGCACAGTGAAAAATTAGAATAAAAGCTGTATTGCATATACAACATTTACCTGTCAAGTGCTTAACATTTGAGCAGCAAGATTGTAGTTTGCCTGCAACACCACACTTGGAAGCAGCAGGCAGTCTTACTCCCCTGTCCAGTGTGTTATTTTGCTGGCTGAATTCTGTCCGTTGGAACTCCTTGCCTGGACTGCTCCTGGAGCAAAGCAGCTGCCCTTACTCAAACGTAAAGCAAGAGAGACCCATTATATCCTTTTAAAAGGCATTTGCTAAATAAGGATCTCCATTGTTACAGCTCATGAGTTGTATAAACTCATGTTCATTGTGCCAGTTGTTTTATTTCCTGAAACAGTCAGGAACAGGGACAGAAGAGGATGATATGGAAAATCCTCAAGCATTCCTGCTGAGACTGAAGAGTAATTCTATCATCTACTTTATTATGGTTGCAGAACATTTGATGTAAAATACTTTGAAAAACTAGAAGTAACTCAGAGAATATATTCTATAGAATTTATTTCTAAAATATTAAATCTGATTACTATTTTTTTAAAATGCTAGAAAACTGTTATTTTCAAAACAGACTTACATGTTCTGTGGTATGAGAAATCTCAGCATTTGCCTTTTCAGTGTTTCCAGGTTTTTCTAATATTCTTAATTTTGCTATTCTCTGTAATCATTGTCCACGTGCAAATTATTAATTGTCCATTTTCTCCAAGAAATGTCAAATCCAAAGCGCAAACATTGTGAAGTGATGAACAAGTGCAATTTAGTTTTAAAGATGTCTGAGTGAACACACACTTGGGTTCTTCACAAGTTTTTCCTTTTCACTGTCTCTTCCTACTCCTAAATCCAAGGCAGCTTCTAATGTTGTTGCTAATAAATGTGCCAGAGTATTGTTTCCACTTAAGGAGTAAAGTTATAACAACCTTGAGGACTTTTCTGTTACTCTAATGGCTGATACCAAGAATTTTACTTTTTATATGGAACATCCAATTCATGAAACGTGTTGTGCAGCATAAGTGTTCTTTTTTAATGCCTTCCTTCCTGTCAGTGTTTGGGAGGTCTGTTGTACAGTAAGACTTCATTACAGTTGAGCAAAAGGGCAACTCCCTGTCCTCTGTGCTGTGAATTAGATCTTGAAAAGCCAGGTTGGATGGGGCTTTCAACAACTGGATCTAGACATCTCTGCCCATGGCAGGGGGGGTTGGCATTAGAAGATCCTTAAGGTCCATTCCAGAGGAGGCCATTCTGTGATTCTGTGAGTTAAAATGTGTGGTGCTCTGGTGCTATGCAGTCTTTGTGGTTGGAGGACACCCAGAACTCAGGAGGTCCCACTGCCTGGAGAACCACATTCCTGATGCTCTGTACTGCAGCTTCTCAACTGAGAGGGTGATAGTCTTCATCCAAGGCTGGGGGTGGGACAAAAAAGTTAAAGGGCAAACTTTGTCCTTTATTTACTCAGTTATCTTAATTTGGATCTTAGCAATGACACTTCTGTTTCATGAATGAATGTCCAGTAGAACCAAGTTGAAGTTTACCTCTCATGTGCATTCTTCTCTAACTGATCACTTTTCCAATAAACCATGAAGATGGGATTGGCTTTTCATGACAGACAGGAAAATGGAGGAGGATACAAATGCACATCATTGTTCTAACACAAGAATCAAGGTATGCCTTGGTCTTGAAGCACTAGAGTGAGGGGAGGATAGAAAGAACAGTTTAGAGGAAAAGAAGATGAAGGCAAGAGGCAGATTGATGAAGATTATCTTTCTTCTAAAGGGCAAACCAAAACATTACATATTAAAAAAAAAAAAAGGAAGGAAAATGGGAAATTAAGATCTCTCCAGAACAAGGATGGAAAAGTATATGGATGTTCAACTACAAGCTTGCCCATGTTAGATGATAATATTGATTCTGTTACTTAATATACTTTAAACCAAACGAACTCAGTGCAAACAGGAAATGCCATTTTTCCAGACAAGTTACATACAGGTGGCCATTAAATAAAAGACTTATCCAAATGCATGGGGTAAAAACTAAAAAGCAAAGCCACACCTAGAAGCACTGCTACCATGTCCTTTCTTTGCCTGTGGCAATTACAAAGTCATTTTCAGTATCATTTCTGTTAACTCTGCTCCCAAGCACATATTCTCATATAACCAGTTTCTCAGATAACAAGAGACGTTAAAAGCAAAGACAAAATAGGTGTCCTTTTTATTAGCATTTTAGTTTGGGATTTTCAAATGAGACTTAGTACACATTATAGCACATTATAGCATTTTAGGTTTCTCCATCTGGAACTTTTAAAGTACGTTCTTGAAGTTTTGGGTTTTGCTGGGGTACCAGGGGATCAGTACAGATACAGATTTAGCACCAGTTTTCAGCTTCTTGAAAAGATCATCCTGTGCAGTGGCAGCTGGTTCTCTTAAAACCCAAAGCAAACATGCTGTTTTTTTCCCAGCCATTTCACACAAGTACCATCAACTGCTCATGTAAACAGTGCTTAACAACTGGGCCCTTCTTTTAATTGACTGACTGTAGGCACATCTATGGAAATACGTCTGAAGTGTAGTTTGTGAAACATGTTAAAAATTGTTTGATGTAAAATAAGCACTAGACATTTAACAGTGCAAAAATAGTCAAAATCTGTAGATTACAAATCCATTCCTAAGAGCCTCAGCCTGTAATATTGTCTTAGTAAAGTTGATCTTTTAAGTTAAATTGCATTCTGATGTAATTACCTTTTACAAATAAAATTATTAATACAAATGTACTGGTTAATACCTGTTAACATAAAACATGGCTAATTGGTTATTTTGATTTGTTTCCATCTATAGCAAATAGATAGAAAATTTGTAAAAAAACAAACAAACAAAACCCAACACTTATTACCTTTTATATGTTTAAAGTATTTTCATTGTTTTAACAAATACAGACTATGTAACATTTACACTGTCTAGTCCAACCCTGTCTTTCAGGAGGTTCATCTCTCTCTGTGTATATATATATATGTATATATATATATTTCCCCATAAGAATATAAAATTGCTTTTGAAATTTTTGTTGGCAAGTGGTAAATAATACACCGCAGCGTAGATTCAAAAGCACTTAAGCTGATGGTCTTTCAGACAAGTAATCCACTCAAATGGGACTAGTAAAACTGTGGTGTAATTGCAGCCATTTCTTTAAACTTTGTACATTACTTCTAACTTTACTAATTTCTGAGAAAAATAATTATGTTAAGTACTTAACATTTTCCATTACAGATTATCTTGTATACTAAAATAATGGAGATCTCAACAGTAAAGCAAAATATTTAATTGGACTGCTGCTTTTAAACTGTTTGAAGAAGCGAAGGGAAAGAAAGTTCATCTTAAAATCTGTACACGGAAATAATTTTAAGCTTCATGAACTACACATTTCCTTAATTTCCTTTTTTTAAACAAGTTGTAACATCAAAGATGCCAAAGGGTAATATAAGCTACAATAATATTCAACAGAACTTAACCTAGACCTTACGCTGTAATAATTTATTCAAATTAACTGTATTCTTCTGTATTTATATTTTCAGTATTTATTATGAATGATATGGAATTTGATGTATTTATTGTGGCTTATTACTGCAGTGTATATATTACAAAAATGAGCATTTTTAAGTCTTAACATTAGTTTTTTTTGTTAATTAGTGGCACTTGTATCAGCTGTATTTTTATTATATATTGTACAATATATATTGTCCATTTGTTTGCAATGAAGTAAAACAGGTTTCTACGTTACATCATGGCTGCCAGTGAATGTGCTTCTTATTTCTGCTGTGCACTCACAAGAGATTCCTCTCTCAACTAAGAGAACCAGAATTAATTCTGCAGCTTCTACCCAAGACCTCTAGAACCTCCAAAGACACTCTGAAATTTCAGGCATTTCTCCCGTTCCTCATAGTCTGACAACATAAACAGTGTGTGTGGAGGGTTTTTTTTGGTGTCTGTTTTTATTTTCAAATATTTGTAGGCCAATTAAAGAAATAAACAGAAATGCCTTGTTAGGTATATCCATCTGCCCTTTCATGATACTACTGCCTACACTTTTCTTTGGCCAGTGAAATAAAGTACCTGATTCACCTGTGCCTATCATGGTGAATTTAATATTTGTTATTATAAGGTAATGAAGCAATTGTTGGAATAAAATTTTGCACCAGCTCTCCCTGGTGGACAATTTGCAGTAGCGTTATACAGCAAATAATTTCAATGGCTATAAATCAAACTGCTACATTTCAGGACAACTGCTTATTTTGAAAACTGCCAATCAACACTGCTTCATTAAGAAAATAATTAAGAATCACAGTATCTGCCATATTTTCATTCTGATATTTATTAAAATTGAGCTGTACGTTTCTAAAAGTTGTCCCTAAGTGTGCTTTAATAATAAATTGCATATACCTAAATTATTTGAATTTACAAAAACTGATAAAGATCAGGTGTTCTCTAGATTATAAAAAAAGTTCTCACAGGATTTAGGGTATTATTTGTTTCTAGTTAGGAGTTACACAAAATGAAATAGATGAACGTCTGCTATCACACTGCCTTTGGCATTGCCTTGAACTATGGTTAACAGGGCTGCTCCAGGGCTTGCTAAGCCACATTGACATAAAAAATGTTGTAAAACAACTTTCAACACTGGTGTTCTAATTCAAGATACCAGGATGCCAGTTCAGAAGTAAGAAGATTTAACACTAAGGTTCACTTGTAAGTGATCTATTAATAGTACTCACATTATTTTATACTCACCCTAGAGAAAACCAGCAGTTATTGCCAAGGGTGATAAAACAAAGTCCTCAGGTGTGGTGAATTCACACTGCAGTGAATGGTGTCGTAACCAGGCAGAGCCACAACCAAGGGCGGACCTCTTGTTCGCAGGCAGGAGCTGCCCAGAGCCACAGGCCCTGAAGTCCCAAAATGTTTAGGACCCACTTTGTCCTGCTGGAAGTGGAGCTGAGGTGTCCTTGCCTGAAATCAAGCCTTCTTCAGCACTTGAGATTACCTCCCTGGATGTGTAAGAGAGCATGGTGAGATGCACGTTAACACTGATGCCTGCTGTTGTAGCGACCTTCAACAGTTTATACAGCTATTTGATTGATGTATGAATTTTTACATGCTGTATATGTAATAGTATTTGTCTTTTTCCCCTTCATGGGGGCCAAGAAGAGCATAATACCATTACTGAAAGTGCTTTAAATTAGAAAAAAAAAAAAAAAAAAAAAAAAGAAGAGCCAGAGAACCTCCCTGCAATAAACTGATTTTCTGAATGCCACTTTCAGGAGAACATTAACAACATCCAGAAGATGATGCTGCTTTTTTATTAAATTACAAAAAAATAATCAGAATCCAACTTTTTAAATCTCCAGTCGTATTTACAGATGTCTTATTGCTCTTCTACTATGATGTCTACATATATATACACACACTCTCTCTCATGTATCTATGAATATTTGGAAGTGCAATATTCAGTGTAGACACAGAAGTTAATTTCAGATCTTCAAACAGAATAGAACAAAAACCTCATTTAAAGTTTTAGATCTGCTTCTCTCTTTTCTGGCAGGTAGTAGGGAATCCTAGTAAGGCTGAACTGCTGCTGTACTAAGTACTGCAAAAATACAGACTAAAATGTCACTCATAGTTTGAAGGATACCAGAAATCTCAAAAAATGAAAGGAAAATCTTAAAAGATAATTTTTAAATCACAGAATTAGTTTTCCCCTTTCACACTTAGAACTAAAGACAAAATATAATAACTAGGTGAAATGCTATACCTAATCTTTGCAGAAAACAGAGTAACAACTGCATATATTGCTCTATCTGCTATGATATGAGCTTAGATTACCAGTTAGAGAAACAAAAAATACAAAGTGGAGCTTCTCTAGCATTGCTCATGAAGAGGTTCCTCCCTCTGAGTGCAAGAGAACACTTGTCTCCTTAAAATTCAAATTCTACCCTCATTTGGAACATTACCTCTTAAAACCACAAAAACCCAACTGGTAATGAGTGGATAAATGATATTAACATATGCATATTCCAGTCTGACAAGTTTCTAAGAGATACAGATTGCATGAAAAAATTATCCTTTGGTGATATTAAAAATAATATGCATTTTTTTGTATAACATGAGAACTAAGAACTAAAAGAACAAGTCCTTTTAAACCACTGTGCTAAATACCTTGTCTTCTAGAACACGTTCCTTGAACACTGAGTTCCCATTTCATAACTGGGGTTCAACACAACACAGCTGCTCTCTGTGTAATCTCCCATCCTCTATTCATATTGTTCAACAATTTTCTTATTGACCTGCATTCTATTTTTCCTCAGCTCCTCCAGTTTGTCAAGAGCATTTGTTGCCCTTCCAATATTGGTTTGATCTGCAAAAGTAATACTTTGTATTCCATTACCAAATTAAAACATTTATCAGAGGACACAGGCAGTGCTGTTCTACACAACCTTCCAGTTTCACAGTGGTATTAATAACCCTTCCCAGTACAGGTTTTTTATCAATATCTGTTCACAGTTATTTTAAGTTGTACAGCTTTAACTTCACAGGATGTTCTCACAAGTGTCACCAAAAGCCCTACAGAAGCCAAGACACAACGTAAAGGCATTATCAAGCCAGAAAAATAAATTAGTTTAAGATAATGCTTCCAACAAATTATCACTGGTTCTTGCTTATTCACTTTTTTGTCCTTTTAGATGACTTAGAATGACTGAAAGGATTTCTTCTTGCTTTTATTCAGAAACTGAACTCATTCTGCAGATACCATTAATTATCCACAGATTCCCTCCCCCCATTAGAAGTAAAAAACCCTACATACCATCATTCATCCACCCACCACACCCAATACCTAAAACAGCATTTATCTGTAATGATATTATTTAGGAAAAAAGAACAAAGTTATTATTAATGTATTTTGTTCTGTTCAATCTTTTAATACCCACCCCTTCAAATTTATTCTCAGCTTTATATTTGATCATGCAGCTAAATATTTTTGTCTTCACTTTAAATTTCTTTAAAAATAGATTACATATTTGAGTATGCTGTATCATTTTCTATAGTTAGCAGAATATTTAGAAAGGCCAAGGTCTCACTTGGACTGATAAAACTGAGGTCAGTCATTTGTAAAAGGGGAAACAGAAACAAGAAAAAAAAACCATGCAAGTGTTCACACAAGAGATCACGTACAGATCACATTAGAGGTTTCATGTGAAGTAAACATGGCATAAATCACTAAAAGGTAGGGGAGAAAAGTGAGTTTAGTAGATAACAAGTAATTTAAAAGTAATGAGAAAAATGCTGAAAAAATGTGTAAATGTTAAGAGGCTGGGAATCTATTACAGTATAACTGTCATAAATTTTAAAGTTCATGAAATATAAAAAAACCTATATAGAAGAAGTTTTAGCTAAACAAAAGATTAGTATCGGGATAAGCAGATTTTCTATTAGAAAAATCATAAATACATATTTCAGTGAGAATTACTTTTTTCTTCTACCAAAGGACTGACTTGCTAGAAGCTGAGCATAGTATGGTAGCCTATTTAGCTTTTAACTGACAGTCAAATATTTAATTTTTCAAGTGAAGAAACTTAAAAAATATTGAGAAAGTGTCACTGAATAAAGTAAATTATTAAAAAAAATGTCCACCAATTGAGCATAAAAATATAGTGTATTGGGTTTTAGACAGTAGACAATAATTTCTCACAACCCTACAAAGAAAATTAGTCTTCTTCAGAAGTACTTACAATATGTGAAAAAACAATACACATATGGCCCCCAAGGTGAAAGAGGACTAATAGGATCCATAAATCAGTGGTCAACATATAAAGTCTCATCACAGAAATATTGTAAACAAAATATAATCAGGATCTCAATTATCTTTGGTATAGCGGAGTCCTAGGGAATCTCTGATGACACATTTTATATCCAACTTATGAGGGAAAAGAAACATTTTGCATTGAAAGTATCACTTAAAATGCAGTATGAGTATATAATAATCACAGTTCAGAATGGATCTTCTCTTGTAATAAAATGCTTCTGGCCTATAAATATGAAATCTTAATTGTTCTGGCCAAAGATCCACTTCTGGAAGGGGTCTGATGGATTACAGGATGCCAAACTTGGATGCTCTCCGTTTCCTGTAAGGCACATATGTAGTGCTGCATTGTACAGAGTTTGATCCTAAAGTGAGGAAAAAAGGAGGGAAAAAAAAGTGAGCAAACAATGAACATGCTATTTCCCCCACAGTTTTTCCCCCAGGTTGACTGCTAAAGGTCATACAGATAGGGCATACAGATATTTAGCAAATAAATAAAAGTAGTATACAAGTGCCAACTTGTTTTGTTAGGAAAATTTTAAGAAATATTTTAAAAGATACAAAGCATCTGAATTGGCTTCCAGGTGGATGTCCAGACATACACACTAAAGGATATAAACTGGGTTTTTAAGTGACACTCCTACAAGTGAAATCGAGTTTTGATCTGGTAACTGAAAAGCTGAAATTACCTAAATTTTCCTGCCCTAACTAAACTTACTCTTTTTTGGCTTCTCAGTTTAGTTTTGTTGGCATTTTCACTTTTACTGGAAATCTAAAATTAAGTAATATAAAAGATCCCTGATAGAAATGCCAATTCACAGCCCATACCTTTTGGTGCAGCCATTGCTCCTCTCCAACAGCAAAGGTTTTCTGGCCTTTGTAGCTGCACTCTCGAAGCTGCACAGGTCCCTTAGAAGCACGTAGACAAAGCTCCTTCTGAATGTTATGTCGAATTTCATGGTGTGCAGAATATTCAAAGTACTATTTAAATAATTTTTAAAAAATTCAGTAAATAAAAACAAAACAAAAGTATTAAAGTCTTTGAAATTCCCATATACAAAGTAATAAATGTCCTTTCTTATTCGAAAATTCGAGACTACAGAATAACTTCTGGTTTTTAGCATACACACTTTAAAAGTGTTTACAAAACTGAAAGCATTTTTTAATACTAATGCAATGCTTATTTATATTTACATGCATAAATTGCAAATGGCACTATCTGCATATGTACTATGATGCAATATCTCATTGTGTACTCCCACACAGATTATATATAATTCAAGGAGGCAAACCGAAGACTAGAGATAGTTGCACAGATAAATTTTGGTATTTCTTAACTTTAAAAATCTGTATTCAATTCTGTTGCTGGATTTTGTTTTTTCTTAAAGAAAAAAAAAGTCACATGGAACAATACTTATTGCTGTATGCCAACTTTTTCTGCTTGATCCAAACAATAAATGTCAACAATAGGATGCTGTTATGTTCTCTTGTGAGCTAGCCATTAGAAAAGTAATATAAGCATGTATTTTGTGAGTTAATTTTACCATGATTCGCTGACAGCACAATACTGTTAAGGGTCAGGAATTCTAGGCTATAATTCTGGTCTTAACAGGGATTTACTTCTAACAGTTAAGAGACACTGCTGTCCTTTTATCCCTCTAAGCCCTACCCTAACATCCTGGTCTCTTCCTTTTCTCCCTCATTAAACAGCAGAGTTCCTCTCATTACATCCCACTACCACACAGTTTCTTGGCTCCATATGTCAGCCGCCTTCACTGTATCTTTCCTTTGACTATTAAGACCAGGCTCAGTTACTCCCTTGTGGCTTTCAACCATCTGTCCAATTGGTCAGCAATCACCTCCTCACTGGAATCAATGGAAATAGCACTGAGGAACAAACAGGCATCTCCCTCTTAAGACTCTGTGACCAACATTAATCCTTGAAATAGGTGCTGATAGGAGTGACCTGCTTAGTCACTCAGCTCTCAGACATAATAATTTACTCTTAATCTGATAATCTGACTTAATCTGTCCTGATTTATCTTTTGAACTTCAAAGTCTCTTCACACACTGAAAATATTACTTGAAAGCTAGGTTTAAAACTTCACATATTGAGATGGGCATGTTCCCAGTCCCAGAATATTCTAAAAAGGAAGAATAATATACAACTAATGTACAACTCTGACAATTAGGTTCTCTCTTCCACTCCCTTCTGCCATCTCAAATATATGGACAAAGATGACAGGTAGCATGGAAAATATCAGCCTACACTGATAAAAGTCTGGTAAATGATAGAAAACAACTGAAAACAGAGCATTGTAATGAGAGGGATTATGTAAGCAAATATGCATCCCTTGAGCATTACCAGCAAAACCAATATTAAGGTTCTCTGAAGGCTGACATTTAAAGGGCTTCAGACTGTTATTTTATGGCAGAAGGAAAAACAAAAAACATAACACTTGAAAGTACAGAGTTTAAGTACAGTCCAAGATAACTTAGAGAGAGAACAATAGAAGCATACAGCAGATCTTTTAATACAATGTCTTGGTACAGTGTTCCTGAATTACTAACTGTGACAGTGTGAAAAGGCTCTTATAGTATTAATCCACAACAGAATAAAAAAACAAGTTCAATACTGTAAGAAGCTAACATAACAGGGCAGTTCTTAATCTAGACAGCATTCCATCTCCCACAAAAATGGATTAGGAAAGTATCAACTAACTAGGATTATTTGTCTGAATTTTCATAGTGCCATCAATGGATGGCTTTTAAGGTTGAAAAAAACTTAACCCCCCCCAAAATAACAATTATATTCTAACAAAAATTTTAAAACCTTTGCTGATGTTCAGTTATTAAGGATCTACAGTTGTTAAATTCTATTGACTCTTAGAGGCAACAGAGAAGTGTGCACTTCTGGGCAGGGAAGATGTTCCTTTTATTGGTATTGCAGTAGTGACTGAAGGATTCAGTATCTGACATCTATTGCAAGTTATATTGTAGAAGGAACAGAACCACTGCTGCCTCCAAGAGCTGCGCACCAAAGAGAGCTCCTCTTGAACAAATGGGATCATATTATTCACTTGCATTAGCCAGTACAGGATAGGCCACTGTGACCTCACACTGTGAGGCTGCAAGCATGATAGGGAAGGTGGCTCAGGCCTGGACACTTGGTCTCCCATTGGCTGGATTCCAACCAACATCTTCCTTGACACTGCGAGTCCTGGTGACAGAGAAAGAAGCAATAGGAGGAAGCATAAGGAAAGGAAGAATTAAGAAGACAACACTTACAAGACAGGAATAAGGGCAGGATGAAAACGTTTTGCACAGAAAAGACAGGTCAAGTGAAGCAGGGCAACTGTGTTTGAAATCTGAATTTGTATGCTGAACTTAAAACATCAGAAGCGGGACACAACATTAAGAGTGGTATAGAATTTTCCTTTAACAATATATGTAGGCATTAACTATTAAAGAAAAAAAAGGAAAAAAGAGAGATGAGGGAGAGATATTTAATATTAAAAATTAGTCCATTTCACTAAAATAAATTAAAAGCTTTTATATGGTAAAGCTACAGAGTAGATCATAAAAATTATGTATCAAATATTTTACCTGATTTCCTCCAAGTCCATGACAAGAATACATAATCAGTGGTTTGCCACCATGGTTATTTTCACCAACATCCAGACACATGCGGTTACCTATATTTTTTAACTAAAGAAAGGGTGTTATCAGGATAAAAAAAGCTGTGTGGGGATGATAAAAAATTAAACTGTCTCATATACAAAGCTAATCTTTAGTTCAACAACTACAGCTGTTAGTTCATTTTTACTTTCTGCTATGCTTGAAACTAAAATCCTGTTCTCTCAGTTAATCTTTTCTAACTAAAAGCCTACCAACTACCTAGTCACATATGGAATTATTAGCCTACTGGTGTACAATGTGTACAATGTTACTGTTATTCAAATTACAGTTTGAACAGATACACATAAAATATTCAAAACTGGAGGAAGGGGAAGTTTTATTTGTAAATACATGCTAAACATTCATGTTCAAGCTAAGAATTATTACTTCTTTAATACTTCTTTTCAGTTTCAGCAGTGCAATGTCTAAAGTTACTTGGCAGGGAAAATGACTATTGACATGAATAAAAATGAAAATTACATAGCTATTGACAAAGTATAAAATATTCAAATAGCAAGGTATGCAGAAGAGATTCTTTATCCAGAGTAGTGACAGAAAACCCTAGAGAAGCTAATGATAGCTAAAGTCTAAAAGCTATGGCTAAGATAGCACAAAAGATTAGCACAATTCCTGGACTATGAAGACTATAGAAAACAATTAAAATTAAACTTACATATCCAGAAAACAAGGGATTCAGGTCTGGCACATATGCTTCTGGATAAACATTACTGAGATACCAGGTAAAATTTTTACACTGCAGACGGTGCCTCAAATCAAGTCTTTTTGAGATGTCTCCAAATGTTTTCTGTTAGAGTTGGGGAAGTAAGGAAGGATGGAAGATAAATATATTAAAATTACTAATACCAATTTTTTACATGTAAAGCTATGATATTCTGTGTTCTAGTATTAAGCAAGTTTTAAGCTTCATTTGTTGATTTTTTTCTTGTTAATGCTGTACATAGCCATGAAAATCTATCACCTGAAGGAAGAAAAATAGCTTCTCGAAGAGAACTTTAGATTCTCGCTGGACAGAAAACTTACAAAGTAAATAAGCCAAAACTCAACCTCCCTTCAAATTAGCTGAAGTTTATAAGCAGACAGAGATAGGATGGTTATCCATCATTGAATAAGCTTTATTCTGCAGCTAAAGAGCAACAAACCCTGCTTTTTAAGTAAAAATACTAAGCAACTTGAAACTAATAAGACATTATGTTCCTCACTCCAAAAAATAAGTTAGTTTACATTGTCTATGCTCAGTAGTTTATCTCATGTGCTTCTGGTAGTTCCCATATCTGCTCAATGCAAACAACCCAGGACTTTGGAGAACATATAAAACAACCCACCAATAAAAAAAAACTCACCATAAAAACCCAACACTATCACCACCCAAACACTTAAGTTTTTTCATGTTTGTTGGGGCTACAGCATTAGGCAACCTGAACTCTGACTTTTCATTAAAATATCTAGGATCCTTACATACTTTGTCAATAAATAACTTTTGCTCACCAAAACTTTCAACGCAGCAAGTGTGATTTCTAATACCACCACCACCACCTACTTGTTTCACAATTTTTGCTGCCTCTGTGTTTCTTCGGTAAAATATTTCTTTATATTCATCCATCCACACTTCTGCAAGGCGAACTTGATTACGTGTGATCACTTGAGTACCTTTTGGGAAAGTGTGGGGACTCTTGCTGCGAAAGACATGGCCAACAACAGAGCAAGGAATGATCTCCAACTGTCCACCACATTGCCATACCTAATAATAACATTTAGTGTGTAAGTACACTGCAATTAGAATGAAGGGGGTGGAAAAAAATTCAGCAATATTATTGTTCACCAGAAAACATCAAACCACTAGTAAGAGTACATGTATCAAGCATTCCATAAGTGAATTTCCTAATCAGGTAAACCTTGAAAACATACATTTCAGTTATCAACCCTAAACACATTAACAAAAATTAAAATCAGTTCAGTGAGCATGTTTGTATTTTAGTTCAAAGGTAATTAGTAATTCACTTTTCCTAGTTGGCTGATTCAGCAGAGGAGTCAAGATCTAGTACTAATTTGTCCTCAAAACCCCCGTACACTGTCAGTATAGAGACAATTGCTAATTAGGGAGCTAAACTTACTCTGAAAGACATTTCTATATTTTCACCTCCCCATATTTCCATTTCTTCATCATAGCTTCCGATGTGTTCAAAGTAGTCTTTTGATATTGAAAAGAGACCTCCAGCAAAAGTAGGTGTTCTGCAAAAACAAAATTGAAGGAAGACAGGATTTTTTAAATACAGATGTAAAATCATGGTATAACTGTTCTAGGAATTTTCTATGCATTTGTCAGTGTTTCATTGCAGTGGTGCATTTTCCTGGCATAGATAATACTTCTAGCAATTAAATCTGCCCACATGGAGTCTCATTTGACAGTTTTATTGTCATTTATTAACAACTCATTTAGACTAATGACTGCTGGTATAAAAGACAGCATCAGGAAAACCAACATATTTTCCCCGTATGGAGGATATCAAGTAAAATTATTACTCACAGACCAGTAACCAGCAATCTGTGGCCAAACAGGTACAATTACCATCAAACGCACTACTGTATCAGCCTAGTATTTGGGTGCTCTGACCCATTTTGTCATTCTTTCAAGTATGATGAAAGAGAAGCCTAAATCTGTGGTACTGTCTCTGAAAAAAAACTGTGTACAATCCTCCTCTGCCCCCTCCTGCTAGGAATATAATAAGCAACAGAAATTGCTTGTTATATCCCTAGTGTACATAGAAAAAAAAGTAATGCAGAGCAATTACTGTCTTAAGGAGGCCATATTTTTATGAAAGCTTTTAAAATGCGGTTCTTAAAGAAAATACTACAAAAAAATCTAAGATACTAAGATGTCCGATTATATTCATGTGAAGAAAGTTTATTTACAAACTGCTGTTCATAACAAAACCCCCATGAAAACAGAAGGATTTAAATACTATTCAAATTATGTTTACCTAATGGGATAGGTTTCATCTTTTCTTCTTTTGTTTTCATGTTTAGGAAGAGACTCCCATCCAAATGACAAACTCCAATCAAAATTTCCTCTGTTATGGCTATGCCCATAAGGAGATGGTTTACTGAATTCAAAAGTATTGAGATCTATAGAAGCAATGTCAGGGCTTACAACAGCGACAGGGTTCTCAGCTATTCTTGCCAATAATGGCTCCAACCAGCCATAAAAGCATTCACCTGTGGAGACAATGGGAGCAAATACTGAATCTTTACTTGGCTATAAAGTAGTACACAGAGAATTTTTCAACATGTCCAGCAAGCCAATATAGACTGCTTTTAAACAGCATTGCTAATTATACTTTTAAATAATATGAAACAGCAATAGGGAAGATGATATATTGCAAATGCTTATAAATCATAAAATATCTGCAACATTAAATCAAAGAGAACAGCATTATAAAGCAGACCTGGTATAGTTACAGATTACACTTACAATGAGCATCCAGAAAGGTAAGGGTCTCTCCTGTTGCTACGGAAGCTCCCAACAACCGTGCCGTGATCAGACCTTTTCTTTCCTTCTGACGGACTACTTTAACTATTTGGAACTGTTTCACATACTCATCTAGTTTATCGTGCAGGTATTCTAGAACAAGGAATCAGTTTTGGGATATTCAGTATATGTACATGCCCAAAATTTTACATTATTAAACTAACAAGGTAAACAACTCACTAACCCCAGAAACTACCTCAACATCAAAAAAGTAAAAATTCCTAAGTGCTGAAGGTTATTTTTAGGGGTTGAGTCTTCTTGGGGGTAGGGTATAGTAAGAGGTGACTGGCAGAGAACAGGAGATGAAATACTAAAAATATTCTAAACAAGAAAGGACATGCTTGCACATCTCTGCTGCAGCATTAACAGTTTGAATACCAATTCAACCTCCATTTTCAGAGCAAATGGATCACCTACATCATCTGTGGAACACGCAAATTCTTTCCTTAACGATGGCACATTTACACAGTTTTCAAAGGCTCTGTTTACAACAGCAACAGAAACCATATAGAAAACTATTTAAACGTTCAAGGTTTGAGAAACAACCCCACATCGCTCATTGAACATCCCACACCATACTTTGCCCGTCCTTAGCATTAAGCTGTACTACTGAACATACTTCACATCCAAGTGTGCAGTATAATAAATACAGACTTGCAAAAAAGCGTAAATACATTAACAGAAGCATATATGTATAGACATGTTCCTCTAAAGTTAAGCACATAAAGTTTTTTGAACTTGCATTTGTGTTCACACTCAGTATACAGTTAATTATCTCTGAGAGTCAGCTGGAGTGTTGAAGATTATTTTTCCAATAAATAATTTTACTTTCCAGTAAATACACTTCCCTTCGTATTAATGAAATTCATTTGCATAAAGACAATCCCTATGATAAAATGCAAATTGCCACAAGTATTGGCCAATTTGTACTTGGGATACTTTGTTCTATAAATTGCAATTGTTTTGAAGCACAAATTACAAAGCTACTTGTCATGCAACCAGTTATGCAGTTAAAGCAGCACTAGAATTGGAAAACCTAGAAATAGGGCTTAAAAACCTTTTAGAGAACAAGAATTTCATATCTGACTACCTCATGGGAAAAAAAGAGGAGGGAAGACTACTTCGCATTTTAAAGAAAAAGAAAGGAGCAAAACCACTTAGAATACCATTATACACATCAATGGTGCAAAGAGATATCCTCTTAATCAATTTATCTGCTACCTTAACATGTCTTCAATTAAAAAAAAAAAAAAAAAGTGAAAATAGAGAGACTTCTTACCATCTACACTGGCATCATCCACCAAAATAACCTCCTTTAGCAGAATGGCAGGAGATGTGTACATCACACTGTGGACAGTTCTGAGCAGAGTAGACCACGCTTCATTATGAAAAACTATTACAATACTCGTGGTTGGCAACGGCGGGCAGCGCTTGAACTTTTGTTCAATACATCTACAGATAAGAAAGTGTCAGGTGTTACAAAACAGACAACAGTTTTTTGACTCAAACTCTTAAAAGAAACCCTTCTCTTTCTAGTATAAAGCTTTATAACTATGGACATTAAATATACACTTACTGTTTGCCACCTGTCAACTTTAGAGACTGGAGGTTATTACTCCAAGGTAATAACCACAGCCATTGCCTCACAAAATACACAGTTATGCTCACCAGTCATGCTCTAGCAAAGGTTATGGGGAGCTGCACCACAGGTACCAGCAGCAGCTCAATAAGTTCAGTCACTCCGGGCACAGATGCCTGACAACATGTAATCTGACACTGAGAGACTGCTCATAACCAAAATCCACTCTATCCAAGTCCTGAGTCTACATTAATAAAATTTTTCAAAACTACAAGACTCCTGCTGAGATATTCCATTACCTTGTTCAACAGTTTATAATTTCCTAATTTATTAAATTATGCTGATGGTTTTATTAACATTGAATACTAAAAAAACAGGGGGTGGTGTTTAAATTGGAAAAAAGTTTAAACCTCATTTTCATTTTTCTTCTAGGTAAAACTTAGCAGGCTTCCTGAAAGTTACTCAGAAATTTTAGCTTAAAGGCAGAAGCAGAAAACCTTATTTAAATATGGTTACTTTGAATTCAAAACCATGAAAGAAGTGAGCTTTTCTAAACATTCTTGGCTTTGGCACTGCAGACTGTTATGTACAGCCAATCATTATGTATAGCTAGGAGACTTTCCTAAACTATCACCTACTGCTGAACTCAAATCACTTTGCAGTCTGAATTTCTGAGAAGTTTTTCAACTATCAGGACATACATATTTCAACATACTCAGGAGGTCGAGTGTCTGGTCCAAGGTCTCGGTGTAAAGAAATCCTATCACTTGCAAATGCATTAAAACAGTGTTTCTCTTCTCCAAGCTGTTTTTCTTTCTGTTCTTCTGAATTTAAGTTGGTGGTTTTAAATGCTTTACCAGAAGCTCCAGGAGCATTAGGATCTTGAAGGGGTCGATCTAGAAAGGGTTTTAGTTCCACCGCAGTATAGTGCCCTGGCAAACAGTGTCTCTCTCCAGGAATCTTAGTTTGCCTAACTGGTGCTTTTATCTGCATTTTTGGCTTTGCACCTTTGATATTGTTCATAGCATTTAACACAAGACCTAATACATGACTTTTCTTTCCAACAACTGGCTCAACTCCTGCTTCATCTTTAAAATCTTGAACACCCACTTCTCTTTGCAATAAAAATAAAAATACCAAAAAGACAAACACAATAATGCTAAACTTCCAAAGTTTCCAGTGAAAAAGTGTCTTGAATAGTTTGTGTGTTTTTTTCAAGGCCATTCTAGTTTAAAAAATTTCACACGACAACTTTCTGTGAGTGTTGTTCTTCAAACAGGTCACAGCATTTCTTGAAATTATAATACCTATAAATTAAAACAAAAAGTATTCATTTAGGCATCTAGTATATTCAACAATATAAAGCCACAAGAAATTAATGGGAGGATTTAATTCACAGCTCCCAAATGTCAAATGTTATGTTTGCTACATCACTTAAATATACATCAAAGCTACCTATAAGATACCCAAAATGCCCTCTCCCTGTTTTTTGTTTTGGGTTTTATTTTTTAAATACACTTCAAATAGAAGAACCAGAAATTAGGCATACCACTAAGAATAAAACACTATTTCTACACAGTGCCACTACTTCACATTCATTTTGTTACAATTAGGCTGTTTAAAATTAGAAGAAAGTGTTATTTAAAGTCTTCTAGAAGTAGAGAATTTTAGTTCAATGATGGGATAGAAGGAAAACAGATGGAATCAATACATAGGTTCGAGTTGCATGTCAGAGAGAGCCACATGAAAAGTGAAATACAAAGACAGGAAAGACTTCTTAATCAACATATTTCAACAATTTGACAGTTTCCAATATTTTTTTTAAAAATCTATTTCAAGATAAGTAATCAGACTTCAAGTGGGAAATTCTTAGATTAATTTAGTTATCTAGTATACATGTTCAATGCACACTTTATATAGGTAAATTGGAGTAGGTTAATTTAGCCTGGGGATCAAGTAATCATTCTGTATATTTTTTCATTCACCTGTGCTATATTTTCTGGCATGTGCTGCTGCAGCTCATCATGAGAACATGCCAAAGAGCTCTTGTCTTTCAGGAACTCTGCCACAGTTTTTTCATATTCAGTGGCTTTCAAAGATGAAACTATGAAAAACATTTGAGGACTACCAAAATCTAACTGATTTGAATTAAATTCTCTCTGCAAAACTGGCAGTTTATAAGAGGGGAAAATAAAAAACCAGCCTGAATTGAAGAAACACCTTCATTTTTGTCTAAATTGCATGTATGCGAACCGAGAAAAGAAATAAACAGCATCTAGCTAAAAGTCACAGTTAGTTCCCACGTGATAACTACTGATCACAAAACTGCAAAACCCCCTGCTTTTCTATTTATTTCTTTGAAATACAAGTAGATTCTGCATTTCTTAATATATAATAATAATATATACTCAGGAAGAGATACAAGTCAGAGAAAACAAAAAAAACCCAACCCTACATAGTTTCCTTCAAGAATTTGTAGGAGAAATTAAACATCTGCATTTCTTCACATTATACTGTGTTTCAAAGCTTGTGTCAGCTTAATAAACCTATACATTCAAACTACAGTACTTTTACCATAGAGTTGTTGTTAAGAGAATGCAGAGGGGAGCTTATTACATCATTGCCAGAGAGATACTAAAAGGTACCAAAAATGTGCTTCGCAACTCACAGAATTTAAAAGAAAACCAAAATAAAACCACAAAATCAGTCCACTTCTGTCTCACATATTATTTTCCCATTTTTCTTTAGTGCTGAAAAATTTGTACTACAATACCAGTACCTATATACTGTAAGACTAAGAATTAAACTTTCATTCCCGATGAAAGGATTGCAACCAATTTAACAAACTGCCAGACTGAAAAATCTCGTTTTCTCACGAAATCTGGGGGGTTTATCTTGACTGGCTGCCAGACACCCACCTAGTCACTCTCTCCACTTCCCATCCTCAACATGACAGTGAGAAAAAAATAATCACAGCATATGCTGATTTGGAAGGGACCCACAAGGATCACGGAGTCCAACCCTTAGCCCAGCACAGGACCATCCCCAAGAGTCACATCACGTGCCCAAGAGTATCATCTAAACACTTCTCAAACTCTGTCAGGCTTGGTGCTGTGACCACTTCCCTGGGGAGCCTCTTCCAGTACCCAACCACCCTCTGGGGGAAGAACCTCTGTGTAATATCCAACCTAAACCTCCCTTGACACAACTTTCAGGTCATTCCCTCAGGTCCTGTCACTGGTCACCACAGAGGAGAGATCAGTGCCTGTCCCTCCTCTTTCTCTCACAAGGAAGTTGTAACTGCAAAGAAGTCTTCCCTCAGTCTCCTCCAGGCTGAACAGACCAAGTGACCTCAGGCACTTCCCATACGGCTTCTCCTCAAGGCCCTTCACCATCTTCATTGCCCTTCTTGGGACGCTCTCTAAAAGCTTAATATTATCTTTTTTATATTGTGGCACCCAAAACTGCACACAATATTCAAGGTGAGGCTGCCCCAGTGCAGAGCAGAGCAGGACAATCCCCTCCCTCGACTAGCCTTTGAAAAACTCTTTTTATTGTCCCCCACCTTTCTGGCAGGTTCAACTCCAGCTGAGCTTTGGCTGCATGAATTTTCTACCCACCATGGTAAATCACATGGGCTGAGCTAAAGGCTTCAGTTACTGTCACAGGGAAAAAAGACCTGTAATGATGGATTTTAATTTACTGGCAATTAAAAATAGAGTACGATGGTGAAAAAAAAAAGACTCAAACTACCTCCCCTGGCTCAGCTTCACTCCTTCGTTGCCAATTCTCCTATCTCCTTTCTCCCAAGTGGTGCAGAGGAGATGAAGAATAAGGGCTGTGGTCAGCTTGTGAGACATCATTTCTACCACTCCTTCCCCTTCACACTTTTCCTCTGCTCCAACATGGGTTCTCTCCGTGCAGTACAGTACTTCAGCATAAACTGCTCCAGCATAGGCAATCCATGGGTTGCAGTTCCTGTCAGGATCTTGCTCCTGGGATGGCCTCTGCATAAGCTGCAGCTTTTTTCATGGCATATCCACTTGCTCTGGCATGGTCCTGCACAGGCTGCAGTGCAGATATCTGCTCTGGGCTGCAGAGAAATACTTCTTCACCACAGTCTTCTCCATGAGCTGCAGGGGAATAACTGCTCCAGTGCCTGGAACACATTGTCCCCTCTTTCTTTACTGACCTTGGTTTCTGCAGGGTCTCACATTTTTCTCACTCCTCTTTCTCACAGCTGCTGTGTAGCATTTTTTACCCTTTCTGAAATACCTCATCACTGAGGCACCACCTGCTACATGGGTGGCTCAGCTTTGGCCAACAGTGGGTCTATTTTACAGCTGTCTGGAACCAGCTGTGTCCAGCCCAGAATGGGGGGTGAGCAACCCCTGTCCCTTATCACAGAGGCCACCTGTGCAGTCATCCTCACCCCCCCCCACCCCATCTTGCCATGAAAATGTTATACACAATGTAAAACACTGAGCATATGTACAGATTAGCACCCAGCAAGAAGACTGTCATTGCACGGGCTACAGCCTCTGCAGGTTACTAATCAGGAATGCTTTTGTAACACCATCAAAAACAAAATCACATTACTGTTTCTCAGTGCACCATGCACAAGCACATATGGTACTAGTAAATCTTAAAGCTTAGAAATCAATAAGCAATATAAATATGTCTTTCTCAAATGGAAAAAAACATCTATCTATATATATAAAAATATATAACTTCTTTATCTCATAAGCAGTCATTAGGCATAGTCAATCAGGCAAACACATGGGGAGGGAGAGCATTAGCATTTGTCAGCTGGTTGGTCGGTTTCCAAACATTGTTGTCCTCAAACTTCTTTTATCTCATTAAACATGAAATTATGTTCTCCTACTTCCTCTAGACCTCTCCCTCTTGGTAAAGAAACTTAAATTTGTTCATGACAAGAAAAAGGTTAAGCTTTAATGAACATGATGGTGTAAGATGTCAAGAGAAGTGAGGTTAAAGTTAATTCTATACAGCAACATTGTTTTACACTGAAATTATGCTTAAACTGGAGAACTTAATATTTGAGTTAAATATTTACATCTGTCTCATTTTGTTTTAATGAGCTGGTCTGAGACTACTCAAAAGGGTAGAATATAGTGTGGCTGTTACCTGTCTCAGTACCAAAGAACAACTACTTTAGAGAGTTAAAGTTACAACTGTCAGATTTCCAAACATCTTCAGTATTTCAATTAACACCACAAGACTTACTTATCTTATACTCACTAAGACATTATTTTTATCTAGTTTTATATTTATTTCATTGCCTCCAGCAACAAAAAAAAAAATGGACTCGAAAATAGCAAATATTTCTTTCATAGATTTTTAGGACATACTTCAGAGTTTTGATGCTGTTTTGATGCTGAAATACTAACCTAATCTTCAAAAAACATAAAAAGTACATTTGTACATTTTACCAAAACCATAAACTAAACATCTCGTTGTTTTCATTTGGGACTATTTCCTGCACAAATTAAGCACATACAAATCCTCAGAATTCTCATGATTAATACAAGTTAATATATCCATAAATCCAAATAACCAAAATCTAAAATTCATTCAGAATATTTTTTGCACTGTCTGCTTTGCCTACATCTGCCTTCAGACAAATAAGTCATTAAATTACTCTCCATAATGAGCAACCAAGAGCAAGTTATTTAGCATTTGTCCTCCTGTGTTACTATATTCACTGTTATTTGCATACACTTGGACTTCTCTGACAACATATTTCCTTTTATTGGATACATCTGTCTTGGCTGCTTAGGTCTAACTACAGCAAGCTGCCACAACACACAGGGGAAATGTGTCTGTCCCTAGAAATGAAAAGACAACTCACCTGTGTTAGGTGTGTTGTGGCAGACAGCAACAAACCCTTTCAATGTGGATGAGTAGACTGCAGTAGCACACATGGCACGCAGGACGTGCACAGGAACAAGTGCAAGTGATGTTTCTTTTTAGAGGAAGGATTGAGTGACAGCTTTGGGACAGCATGTGCAGCAGAGATGAAGTGGACAGAGGGTCATTTGCCACAAACATACAGCAAAACCTTTTGATATAGACACATGCTGAGTGCAGTTTTGTTAATAAAATATCTGACAGGGATATTGCTTACAATTAGAGAAGAGCTCTCTGTTGCACAAAATAGTAGCATTTTCAAGAACAGAAGCTACATTGTCTGAAGAATTTTTGCCATGAAAGCTCTATCTTACTTAGGATTTTCACCCGGATAATTTTGTAGCCAGAAATACAATCTTTATTCTGCACAAATGCCTCTCACATTTTCATGGCACAGCAATGTCAGTAAACACAGACCAAGCTACTGTTCAATCCTCCAGGACATGCTGAAGAACTACGTGGCATGATTAAACTCCCTGGGGTGACTGTTTAGCAAAGTGTTTAATCTTCTATTCATTAGTGTTATTTTCACTAATAGCAGTCTGGATTCTTACAGCACTTTGAAATAACTAGCCCTAAACACTAGAAGTTTTTTTTTTTTAAGAAGAAAATAACCAGAAAACTAATACATACTAAAGAAGTCTTCTAAAAGTGCCAAAAAGCAGCTGCCACACTACTTCAAACCACATCACATGGGTAGTGTGTGAATTCAATGCAGTCTATGTTACATTATGCCACCCACTAACTCTGATGTCAGACTGTCTGCAAAATCTCTTACTTAGAAGAAAGCCTCCCTACTGTAGCCAATACGCAGACAACTCTGATTTTTTGTTAGCTTGGTCTGAACAACACTATAGACAATCATTTTTTTGTATAAAAAAATGAAAGTGTCAATATAAACCAAATCAGCAGAAATTCTTTCAGACCATGCCAGTGAGGCAAAATTTATTGAGGTTACTATCAACAATACACTTGACTGCAGTTTTTTAATAAAACTATTTTAAAATCTACTTTTTTTTTATCTGAATGTTAAACAAGTTTCAAATGTTTCCTGACAATGCTGCTTTATTTTTTTAATTAAAAAAAAATTAAAAAAAAACTAAGTAAAAAATACTAAAAGCAATTAAAAAAAAAGACTTAAAAGACTTAAAAAGGGAAAAATAGGAAAAATGCTTTAGAACTATTCTAATCAAAACTATTTAACTACATGACTTGGCTTCAACTTAATCTAATTATTCTATTCCAGCTTGTCTATTTTTGTTATCAAAGTATACAAACCCTTCATCAAACCCTGATGTCCCTTTAATAAGAAGGTGGGTGTGTGAATAGAAACACTGAGAAAATTCTTTTGGAAAAACAAGACTTGACACTTATGATCAACTGTTCTCTCCAAATTAGCAAAAGTCTGACAAAGATACTTCAAGATACTTTACCTGTAAGAAGTCCTACTTTCACCACTGGTATTTCTGAATCTAAAATTCCAGACAGGTTTTTTTGCATGAATATCAATGTAGATATTACTAAAATATTAGTTACTGAAATAATCAGTTTGGTAAATTAAATATTCTTCTTCTAGCACCATGGAAATTGTAGGGTTTTTCTACCAGCAAAAAAATAAATAAATCACTGAACAAAACTGTTCCCACTTCCTAGAAGTACAACCTAGAGGAACATACATTCATACATGCACCTTTTGGGACAGATTAAGAAACATCCAATTTAGAGTGAACTTTTCATACAGGTTTACCTTAATATGGAATATGAAGGCTCTTCATACAATCAAAACCATTCAGAAGCACTTCAGAAATCAGGGAAAATTAAAAAAGTTGCTTCAGTCCCACAAACTATGCTACTGTTTACAAGCATATTAGCCCTTGACTGAAATAAAGGAACAAATAATAAAATGAGTTGTACTAAAGTGAAAGACTATAGCTTCACATAAAGAGAAACAGAATCAGCCAACTAGCTTCTATCTCCACAATTGCAACAAAAGAGAACTGCTTATCTGTTTCACTAAGAACACACTCCTAGATAGGGTACACATACCTTAAAGAAACAGAGATTCACAAACGCCAGGTGCTGTTCCTCGGGGTACATTCTTTGAAGCTCAGCCACTGGAAATGTGGTTCTCCTCCTGAAAAAAAGTTGTAAGAGGAATACTGAATGTATTCAGTTCCTGAGCCTTTGTTTTAGAAACATTGAGGACACAAATGATTCTAGCAAATGCTGGATGCAATCTGCCTCACTGATTATTACACAGAAATGAGAAGCTGTAAATGGATGATCACACAGAAGGCTGAAGAAATTCTGAACAACAGGAGCACTGAAACAACTTGCTGCAGTTTTTTTGAGATCAAAAAATAATTTGGGAAAAAAACCCAAACAAATCATCACCAAACACTCCATATATTCTAATGGAAGTGCTTCAAACTATCACATGCTCTTTCAAAATGAGCACTAGTACTGGTTTTCTACAGCCAAGCATTGTATGTGATAGGCAGAGTTAGACAGTTCCCTGTGACAACCAATTGCATATTAAAAATATACAGTAACCGTATATTATTTGTCTTATTTTTACATACCTGGGACTATACATGATGTAAAGACCTAGGATATATAAATGGCATGCACTTATCTGAAATTTAAATTTCACTCAACTCTGTATCTTGCCTTTTTTCTTGGTTAGATTGGTTTGGGCCTCTGTTAAAACAATTTTAGACTGTCCCTAAAAATGCCATGATGACAAGTGAGCATGATAGCAGCTGTAAAGTGCTGTTTTAACTCAGAAGGATTAGTGTTTGATTATCATTTAAGCACCAGAAGATAATGTCTGGATCATAACCAAGGGAACTTTGTTTGTTTTACTGATTGTAGTAATGCTTCTAAGATAACAAAAGCATCTGTGTATCAAGTGCAGGTCTTGAAATCACAGTTTTCTGACTGGTCATAGTCACTCTTGTCGAAGTGATAAGTGAGAGTCTCCTCATGGGAGATTTACTGGGTCAGTGACTGCTAAACTAATCTTTGTCAGAATCTTCCAAAAGTGTCTTTGCTTTCCTCCTCTTCCCACTTCAATGTTTATTTTCCAGCTACATTTCACTGCTGAATAACCTTAGTCCCCTCAAGTTAACCATTTGACTATGGAATTGTGAAGTCAGTAGTTCTGTGATATGATTTCTCTGTTTGTAAGCAGAACTATTTCCTATGGCACATATCAGTGAGTATTAGGAAAAATCAGACAATGGTAACAGCAAGTGAATAAATTCAGGCTTTACATGAGTGGACAAAACCTAGCACTTCATGGTCTAGAAACTTGAGCCACTTTCAAATCTTGTAAAGACAAGCACAGCAATGAGCAGATTGGGATGAGAAACTCATCAGTGGTGGCAGGCAACTGAGCAGCAGTTCGTATCATGAGTGCGATTCTCAACATTGATTCGAAAGAAAGAGGAAAGCCTGCACTAGCTACAGCTCTTGGAACAGATCAACCAGGTAGCAAACTTATGCAAAGCAAAAAAACCAATTTCAAAGCAACATGGCATGTCACCTAGAACCACAGACTTTGGGGGAATGTCACAGAGAGGGCAATTATATCTTGTTCCTATTTTAACAGAGGTCAAGATATCCGGGCTGCCTCTGGTACTACCCAGCCCCCAAAAAGGGCCAAAGTTAAGTGGCAATAGCAATTACGAGGAAAACTGGTCTTCTGCTCCTTCCCACAGCACAACAAAAATAGTAATTCAGGCTCTCTGTGACCAACTTAATTTTTACTTTGCTCTGTTATTGAGAAGCCTTTAGATGACAGTAGCAGATGCCAAACTGACCAGACCACTGAGCAAACCTAGCTAAAAAAGGAAACCAAACCCCGTAAAGTTGGCTGTTTTGTCTCAGCCTTTAACTCTGTCAGCTCAGCAGCGTAACACCGGCTTTAGTCAATCCTGAGTAGATCAATGTAATTTGTAGTTTTTTAAACAAAAGAGTTCGTTTTGTTACAGAAGACTAACATATAAAATACTACTGAGGTGCGTATATAACATTCATATTTCCAGTAAGATTTTTTATTTAACCAACAAAAAAGTTCATCCGTAAATTCTTTTTTGTACAAGAATATTTCACACAAAGTTAAAAAAAAAAAATCCAGGACACTAAGGTTATTAATGTTAAAATACGCTTCCCCTGTCAGTTCTCCAGACCCCAGAAAACATTCCCTAAGTATTGTCACGGCTGTGTAGAACACTAACAAACCGCCGGGGAAAAGAGACAATGTGGTAACTTCTCAAAAGCACTTCGTGTAGGATGAACTATCCCAGAACTAGCTGGCAATGTACACAATGGAACTACCACCCTGCTGCTATGGAATGAATGCGGTACTGTGGGCAAACCCTTGGGCGGGATCCGTACGTGGCAGGAGACACCTCCCTCGGTCAATACCTTCGGTGCATCCGGCCGGCGCTTCCCGGAGCCCCGTTTGCCCAGGCGGCAGCCTGGGCTCCTCGCCCACTCCCCGCTGGCCCGGTGCGGGGCTAGCCGGGCTGTCCCGGCCCCGGGCAAGGCTCGCAGGGCTGGGCTGTGCCGTTCCAGGGAAGGGCCCCGGCGCTGCGGCCTCGGGGGGCTCTGAGGGCACTGCGCGTGGGGAGCGCGCGGAGCGGCGCCTGAGGGGACCCCCGGGGCAGCCCCAGCCCCGCGCCCGCCCCAGGACCGCTCCCACCCCGGGAGGGCTCCCTCACGTCACGGCTCCCGCCCTCCCGCCGAGCCCCGCGCCCGCACGGGAGGCGGCGAACGGAGGAGAAGCGGCACCGGGCGCTGCCCCTCCGCCGGCCACAGCCTGCGGCGAGGCCAAGGGGGAGTGGAGCCGCGCGGGGGCTCCTGCAAGTGCCCCACTCACCTCGTCCGGCGGGAGGAAAGCGAAGGCGCTGCCGCGCGAGCGGCCGCGGGCACCGGGAACACCGGGAGTCCCGGGAGGCCGGAGCCGGGCGGGCTCTGCGGCTTCCGCCCCGCGCCCGCCAGGTGCGCGCGAGCGGCCCGCGCCTGCGCCCCGCGCGCCCGCGCCCCGCCCTCACCTGGCGCCAGGTGCGCGAGGCGCCGCCGGCGGGGAGGGGGCGGCGTGAGGGGTGTGAGCGCGGGGGGCACCCGGGAAAAGCCCCTTCCCTCCTCCCTGTTCTCCTCCCGCTCCCCCGGGACGCGGCGCTTTTGGCACAGTGACACAACGCGCCCCGCAGCGGTGCGCGCGTCACCGTCCGAACCGCGGAGCGCAGTTCGAGCGTCACGGCGGGGGCTGCGGGTCCTGCTTCAGCCATCGAAGTGCGATGTGGCGCAGGACGTGGTTGACCAAGCACTCCCCAGCTCAGGTTGCTGGGAAACAACACAAAATCCCTCAGAGGTGAGATCACAGATCGGAGAAGGGATATCACACTGAGCTCCCTCTCTTCACAATGCGGTTTCCCAGAGAGACAGATGCAAAATCTCTTCGCTTTTGTAGCATGGTTTAATTTACGGGAGAAAAAAAAAAAATAAAGTACTATTTGCACTCCCTTAATGGAGTGTAGAGTTTCCACTTCTTCCTATTCTCAAATCACTGTCCCAGCCCAGCACTTTAAAGCTTCATTCTCTCACTGCTGAACTGCAGGTAACAAAGAGCTCAGCAACTATGTGGGCAGTTGGCAGTAGTTATACTGATTCTACAGCAGTAACAAAAATGTTGATACCAGTTTTTTTACAAATTAATTAATATTGCCCAGGAACTCTTAATAAAAGATTTAGACCAGCATTTATCACAATTAATATGTTCTGGTATTCCTAGCATGTTAAAATCCTCCCTTATGCCTTTGAAAGTTGAGGCCTGAACTGTAGCTACATCACCTGAGACATGCACAGCCAACATTCAACTTTCATAGCACAAAATTAAAGTAAGGCAAATTTCTAATGTGAACATTTAAAAAGCTCCTGTTTTCCAGAATAAAACCTGCATTAACAGGCATACTGACTCCTTAAAAAAACCCAATTCCAACCAAACATCAAGAACAACAAAAAAATAACTTCGGAACAAGACTTAGACTGTTCACTTAGCTCCTCTTCTAGCAAGCACCATGTCACATAATTAGCAACAACATATAGCAGAGATAAAAGCATGTGATTTTTGCCATAATGGTCCAATTCTCAACATTCTAAGGCAGATCAGTGTTTCAAACAACAAAGGGTTCTGATTTCATTGCAAGATGAAGCAAGAGGTAAAACCACTGAGCAAATAAAGCCAGATCACGAAATCACTGTTGTGATCTTTGAAAAGTGGCATAATCACAAGGTGATGGAGAAGTACTTGCTAATGAAATACTTTCTTGATTTCTTATTTTCTCCCTGTTCAGCATTGTACGTGAAACACACTAATGAGCTCTCTCTGTCATCAGCTTCTGAAGAGCCAGAATCCACTCCCACTATTGGGACTTCCCTGAAATGTCTCCTGGACCAATTTCAAAGATAATTAGTTCAGAAAATTTTCAGCAAATTCTCTAACGTTATAAACTCTGTTTAAAGTATTGTGTTTATAAATAAACTACTCACCTAATGAATAACAAGATGTTTAGTTTACTAAACCAGAGCTGCCTGATTTTAGAAAGTCTACAGCCTTTCTAAAAATTACTGTAGCTACACTACAATTGAGAACATTCACAGTAGACAAACCTAGTCCAAAAACAGGAAAAAACTTTCACATTCCTTTTACTCTAGTTTTGTTTAAGAGTCTTACTAGTTATTTTTAGCTACTCATACTAATTATTTTCCCTAATGGTACTTCCTAGACCATCTTCTAGTATTGGTACAAATGTGAAAAAAGCAGTAGCAAATTAAAAAAAAATTATTACTTAGAACAGTTATCAACAATTTTTACATGCCCTCTAGAATATATTCTAGGCATTGTGTACCTGCAGGTAAAAGGGAGGCAAGAGAGAAGAGGAAGAGACACCTATGGCTTATGTTGCCATAGCTACAAGATGCTTAGATTTTCAGTTTCAGTGAATGAATCAATAGAAACCACAGCTTCACTCTCCTCTTTTATTCATCAAAGGCAAAACTGGAAGATGGGTTGCTAAGCAACATCACACTAAAGAGTGCAGTGCTTTGAAATCAGCATTACTGACTCCCCTCCATCCCAGAAGTCTCTTCCATTCAAACCCACTTATTAAGAAAAGGGCTAAAAAACCCCATCAAACTACCAGAACATGCATTTTTTAAAATAAGAAACTGAATTAACACTTTCAATTAGTTGGAGTAAAGAGAAAATGCACAAAGCCACTCCTTCTGCAGACAAAGTAAAAAAAAATAAATTGTAAGCACAAGAAAACTTAAATTGGCTTACGCAAACTAAAAGGGATATGGAAAGGACATTTACTTCTTCTGAGATTACTATATTAAAGCAAGATTTTCTCTGAAGGACTACTTGGAGCCACCTTTTTTTTTAAATTGAAATCCAGAGATGTGTGTCATATACACTTTTCTTTTAAAGACCTCATCTATAAAGACACCAGTGCCTATATATGCTCAAGAGGGCTAATGGGGATTCAGAAATCTTTTACCTGCATGCAGGTTTATGCATAAAACTCTTCACCAGAAGTTAGGAACAGAAAGCTTAAAGTCTCAGTCCAATTTCTATCAACTAATTTCTGTATCTTATCACTATGATGACTTAATCTGTCACACCCATCTTATGAAGGGCTAATGTCCATCTTATGAGAAAAACGTAGATGCAGATGTCTTGCCTTTTTTGAAAACATCTTGCAATTATTAATGTAAACACATCTATTTTTATTCTAAAATTCAGCTAAATGTTATTCCTATGCTATCCAGGAAGCAACAACACATTGATCCTGCATGAATAAGGCTGTGTACAAAGAAATGCTGTTTTACTAGAAACTGCCTCAGTAAGGTCTATGTACTTATTCTTTTAACAGTGGGAAAAAAAAAGCAAAAGAGCATAGTTTAAGAATTCATAGCACAGTGACTCCCACAGCCCAGCTCCCTTAGAGTTCCCCCCAACCTTAGCATTTTCTAGGTCCTTTCATGTTCCTCCTTCCACTCCAATACCGTCAGTTTTTCCCTACTATACTAAATCTTTGTCCTCTGAGTTCTATTATACTGCAAAACTTACAGGCAAAAAACCAGGGAGCTTGTACTGTGCCTGGTACAGTCATGTACCCAGGGACTGCCAGTGCTCAAACAGGACAGGCTACACCCTAAGTCTCAAGGTTCCGTAGGGAAGGAGAGGACACTTATTTGAGTCTTTTCTCAATTCTAATATTCACACAAATCTTGTGGAAGTGTCATAGTCCTGAAACACATATATTAATTTTAGTTTAGCTGACCAAGAGCTCAAAAGTTACTGGAATACAGTAAACAAACTGCAAACACCAGCAAACACTGTTTAAGTGATGCATATCCATGTATTCAGGAAACAAGGCTATAAAGTTACTCAAGATACAGCATCCAGGTACTGATAAGCAAGATTAGATTGATTGTAAACAGGCTGCCTTTTGCAGCCTTATCATTCAGTTGTCATAAAAAGAAACCACTGAAAGTGACTTTACACAATGTCAAGAGGAGAAGCTAAAATCAGCTGAGGAGGAAAATGAAATTGCTTATAAAATAAAACAACTTAATCACTAGCATTAAGAATTCCCTTTTCATGCCAAGACATTACTTTTCTAGTAAGATACATACAACAAGTGCTGTTTGAAAACCAAATACAGCAGTACAACAGTGGGTTTTGTTAGGCATTATTTTTTTCAAAAATTCTGCATCGTGAAAACAATGTGATCCTTCTCTTTCCTCTCATTCATGACATGATATTGCTCCCTTAAAGATACACAGGTATATTCTGTATGTGAGACAAGATCATAATCCCCTCTAATAAAAATTATTTCTCTAAAAAGGTGTTTTATATGGATTAAACAAATTAAGTGCTAATTTCTGCACATATGACTTTATTGCCTACACATACAATGCTGAAAGACTAAGCACTGCAAATTAAGGACATTTCTTTTCATAGAAATCTGACAGGTGGGTAACAGACAATGTAAGCAGAAAGTAAATGTGAGACTTGCATGATCTATAAAAGTCTTTACTGAATATTTACATAGGATTTTAATTTTAACTATTACATTTTCATTAAAAATGTAAATTTCACAGAGAATAATGCACATATCTGTTTTTTCAAGATCAAAAAGAAATAAAGCATGACTTTATTATATGTAGAAAAAATGCCCCCATAACTTAGAAATACACTGTAGAATAAAGATTACACTGTAATTATCGAGTAATGGTTTACACAAACTGAAATCCACCATCTTAACAATGTATCTCCCCTAGATAAGACAGGTTGTTATTTTGAATGCTATTTCAAATAAACAAAACAAAATACTGAGATATATGCTTTAAAACAATTTTATAATGCTGACAACACTCTTTTATGATGTCACTTTACATAACACACATAGGAATAGAATTCTTTCCTAAACGAGAAAAAAACCACAATTTCTTTCAGACTTCTCCTGAAAGTAATCCAGATCTCTCTAATATAATTAAATTCATCCTATTCACAATACTTTTGTGCTGATACGGTCTCTGTCACTGCAGAATTTCATAGCTTCCGAAGTCTGATTAAACAAAAGTCCATGAGTCATAAAAAAACTCATTCAGGTTCTTAGTGATGCACGGGCCTTGTCAAGTATTTCCTTTCTGATCTTTGGATAGTTTGGATGTGCTCCAAGGACCTGTCAAAAGACAAAAATCCTCAAAAGTTCTGTGTCTAAAAGGAAAGAACTCTCTATTTGGTAATAACTCTCATCATTGAGCTTATACATTCCGAAACTAAAATAACAACATGACCAGTTTTAGAATGCACCAATATTTCATTGTGGCTAGAGACCACCACATACAAAGGTCAAACCCAGGTCTATCAGAGTCACCTCGCTTCCATTTCCACTGTCCTGTCACCTTGGCGCAAAAGACATGGGTCAAAGGCTTAAGCCTCTGAGTGGCTTGAAACATATCAGAACAGGGACCTCTGGAGACATTTCTGAGGTTTTAAATATACACTCTCTGCAATTATATGTTTTCACATATCATTTCACATACTTTCTCTGCCTTTATGTTTTCACTCCCTTTAGGCTCTTTCTTACTATATCTACTTCATCTTCTTCCTTTCAATTCCCTCTTCTTTCTTATCCTTCCATTCAATTTGTCCTTTCTAGTTATCTTGATTTCCCCAAGAAGAACAAATGTGATTTATTTTATTATTAATACAAATAATTATTCATTCATAATGTTCACTCTACTTCTTTAATAGTAGCCCTTCCTCTTACTCTGAATCTGCTCTACTTATGTTTGGACCATACAAAGGCAAATACTTAAGTTACTTTCCAACAGTGTCTTCTGATGCCAACCTTTGACTAAACTGCTTGAGCTATACTTCTGTAGGGATTGACCAAGTTGCAACCACGTGGCCAAAAGAACGTGGTGCCATTTGAATATCCTTTCATATATGACAGCCAGTCCACTTGTATCTCATCTATCTGGTGGCCATGTTGCTCAGGATAGAGCAGATTATGTAGAGGATATTTAATTTAATACAATTTATTAAACAGGGTACCTTTTTGACATTAAGCTATGTGTTTTAGAAATTTAAACTGAACAAAAAACTAAAGATCACTATATAAAAGAATGTTGCTAGAGAAGACAGACTATTAAGTACATATGCAAATTCTACCTTATGACAAACATGGATTGCATCAACATATCTCTTCCCTTTAAGGTAATTGAAAGCCAGCTTGTATCCTGTAAATAAAGGTGGGGAGAGAGAGGAGCAGGGGCAGAGGAAGGCAACAGTTTCAGTTTCTGTATAGAGTAACAAAAACATCACATTTGAATTCATTTTGGTCATCACATGTTTCTAAAGTTAGTATGTTTGTTTTCTAGCGTTCTCTCATATAAGCCTGCTAGTGATCAAAATTTCTACTGAAAGTCACTTCAAGTAGTAAATAAAAGTCCTTTACACACTGATAGCTCTGTCTGAATCAAAAGGAGTCATTATTCTGGAGAGCATGTGCTACTACAGAGAATAACATAATGGTTGTCCTCTCAATTACTGCGGTACCCCACAGAGTTTCTCACTGTGACCTACAATACACTGTCCCTCTGTAAAGGTAATTCCGTTACTAAAGGACAAAAGGAAAAAGAATCAGGGTAACAAACTAGGGACGTAAAATGCTATTCTGTTCCACTGTCAGCAGACCACTGATATAAAAAGTCACATGGAGTAGCTCAGTTGCATAGCAACCTGCCGGGCTGATACTTTCAACTAAGAGGTAAAGCTCAAGTTTATCAGCCTGGACAAAGACCAGGCCTAAGGAAAAAAAAAAAAAAATCACATTATAAGCATGCAATTTCCAAAATCTGAAATTTTAGATCTTTCATTTATGAACTTATCCTCACTAGCAAGTAAGTACTCAAGAAATGACAACTTTGTTCTAATATGTTTTATTTGATCAAGAACTGCAATGTTTTAGCCTAGACATTCACGGCTCAGTCTACAGAAACATCTAGTAAAAATAAGGGCACAAAAAAGGACCACAGATTAAAGACTGGAAGTAGTATGCATTTCTGAGGGACAATAAACATAGTCCAAAATCTGGAACAGAATTTGTGTCAACCACCTGCCTTGGGACCCATGGACAGACTACAGGTGTTGAGTAAGAAAAGGGTATTTTATCCTATGTATCCATTTCATAAAGGCTTCCTACATTTAAACAGTCTAAATATGTGGCAGTTTAGTGCAAACTTCAATGTACCATACAAACTGGAACTTGACTGATGTCCCAAGTTTTCAGCTGGCCATCCTTTTTAAAACAGATATATTTAAAGACATTTAAAATTATTTATTTTTTAAATCCTTACTCATGTATATAAAATCTGATCCATATAAACAGATAATCTGTCTGATTATCAAAATGAAATAATCAAATCAATGACCTGCCACCATCACATATGTATTATGCCTTATAAAAGATTCTCTGATATAGACAGTACATAATAGATTACTATAAATACATTATTAAAAAATTAATGCTGTCCTTATAGAGAAGTTGTTCACAAATAGCAAACTAAAACTGTTTCAGATCAAACCTTGTACTAAAACAGAAAGCAGAATCTTCTGAAGTATCATAAAGCTACTACCTCTTGCCATAGAAGCTTTCCAAGTGACTGTTCAGTACACCTTTTAAAATTTGTGGCTTTTATGTGAGGAAAAGCAGTGATACTCTATTTCTATGGAAAATTAAAAGCAGTCTTTCCAGTATGGGCTAGTTGTTTCATTCCTACTGTAGTACCCAAAATCATACTTACAGGTTATATATATACACATACCTACTGTTGGGTTTGTTTGGTTTCCATATTTCCAGGCCATCTCATAATTTATTGCTGCATCCTTATATGCTTGTTCCTTTTCCATTATATATCCCATGTATTCATAAGCCTTGCAGCATGACTGCAAAACATATATATTCACTCAAGATTTTACTTAGGTAAGCTTATATACAATAATACCAACAGCTTAATTGCTAAAATACTTCAAATCTGTACAACTGGAAAGTACAAGTGGTACTTGTCCTAACTTTGATGACATGACAGTCTTGATTTAAAATATCTGTAATACAAATGAGTTATATGGAATTCTGCATTACTCTGGGTCAAGTACAGAGTTCCTCACAGAGGCCACTGGAATTACTCCTTCAAAAATAGATACCTCTCTCAGTTAATAACTCTACAGCAGCTGCATTTCAAGTCTATCTGGAAGGTGCTGTACCTTCCACAAATATTGTTTTTTAATTTTTTTCTTAAAAAGGTATTTTCATAGTTTTATTTTTGAAAACAGTTTTACATTATAATTTCCCACTTAAAGCTTAAAAACAGACACAAATAACCTGAAGAGAAAAATCAATCATTAAGTATTTCATTTTTTATAACTCCAAGTAGCAAGTCACAAGCATCTGAAAAAGAAGTTCCAATAAACTATTAAGCAGTAGTTGAAAATACTAGCCTCACTTACGTTAACTCCATAATAAAGGTTAGTATGAAAGATACAGTAATTTATATAGAAATCTTAATTTTAGTACATGAAGAAGGAAAAAAATTTACAAAAACCCTAACTACTGCATGCCCTTACCATGAATAGTTTATATTATGCTGCCAATAGGTCAAATATTTTCAAGAGAAAAATAAATTGCACTATGGACCTTTTTTACATATGCAGCACAAAAAATTGCTGATATATAAATTACATTCCCTTTTTAACTTCACTATTGCCAATTGGGCTTCCGAAATCTACCGATAAAAAACTTTCAAATCACAGCATACTGGCATCAATATGGGAATACCTGGAAGTTGAAGATAAAAATATACTACCTCTTTCCTTTGTGATAAACAAAACAAAAAGTTCAAAATCAAGAGTAATCAGTAAAGAAACCTCAATTTCACAGAAACAGTCTGCTCACTGGGATCTTACTAACCAATCCTAAGTCTTTTAAAACCACATCAAATCGATATTAAAAGACACTAGGCTTTTATGAAACTTTCACTCAACGTATTTACTTAAATTGTGTGTGTGTGTACATATATATATAAAATAAAATTCAATTCTGACTCTTAAAAATAATGCTAAAAACTAGTGAATTACAATTAAGTGTTTTCTCAATCTAATTAAGTCCTCCAAAATGGAGAATACCATACAATATATTGTCTTGTGAATTGACAAGATACTTTAAGATCTAAAATATTCAACATCTATGTGTATAATGCAATTCCTGCTCTGTAGCTTTGCATGCAAGCAGGAGAAAAGTCACGACCCTGTTTTGCAAGGAACCAGAGATACACTTCAGATTCGCCCTCCTCCCTGCTGCAAGCAGAGCCTGTTTATCCAAGTCCCTCATGGGTCTCAAACATTTTAGAAGAAAACAAATTACTTGGTGGGCTATGCTTTTATGCATGGGAATTTCTGCAACAAAGTGTTCTTTGTGGTATATACCTGCTCAACAGACCATCTGTTTCAAGATATGTCTTATTTTGGGAGATATGACTTGTGTTTATTCTCCAGCTATATGCATTTTGCAACTTGCCTTGGTCATCTGGACAAGTGTGTAACTGACCTTAAGACAGAATTTTTAACTAAATTTAAACTCATTTTTTGTAAAAATCAAACTGAGTACATCCTATTTTAAGAGGCATCTCTGCAGAAGTACACGGTACCATTATACTAAGAGAACTGTTGTATCTGCCTCTTAATTTTATGTTTAGAAATAAAAAGAGTTCAAAAAACATCTGTCTCTGAAGGCAGTTTCAGAAAGATGACTGTATAGAAAGTAAGGCTCATTATTAAAATAATTAATAAAAAAAGAAATATACAGCATCAGGTCTTTTTCTAAACCAAAGCTGTGCTCTATAAACAGTATCCTCAATGTGCAGCACAGGATCTATGGAAGATCAGTCTATTGAACTGCCTCACATGAAGGAAAGTGAAGCGTATAGATAGAAAATCATGATCAGCAAAAAGGGACAAAATGAAAAATAAGCACAAGAACTAAGATCTATGTTTGTTCCCATAGTCAAAGTAGGGTGATGTGCAGTTTGCCGGCTCAGAAACCCTGAGGTAAACTGTCTCCAGACAATCTACCAGACAGTATCGCCACAGAAGAGGATTAATACTAGCATTAAAAAAATACTCCTAGACTGTAGCAGGCTTATGAACATTAATGTTTAAAAACATAAGAGATGAAGATTAGATCTCAATAAATGGAGCAAGTCTCCAGAAGTTATATGTCTACACCTTTCTTCATCAGTTTTGTGAGACTCAGTAAAATGCATTTCTGACATTCCATAACACCTCGAGCTTTCAGTGTCCGCACAGCTAAAACCTGCATAAGTTACTACAAAAAAGACTAAGCAGCATTAACAGATTTGTTTACTACCCTCCAGTGTGAAGTTGCTGGTTTCCTGCCTTGTTTTGGTCTATTTGTCCTTATTAAGTGAAATACCAGGCAATTGAACAAAGACATACATTTCCAAATTCTGTTTCAGAGAAAAACTAAACATTTAGATTAGTTCAAATAGAAGGTTACTTTCAATGTGCATTCACTTACCCTGTTATGACGAAGGCACCGTTTTAATAATTCACCTGCCATATCATATTTTGCAGATTGAATATATATATCTGCAAGCAGAAGCCAACTCTTTTCAAACTCCTCTGCATCAATGAGATTCCAGTTCATTTTGGAAATCCGTTTTAACTGATTTCTGGCTCGTGGAGTCTGTTTCAAGATCATGTAGGCCGTGGCCATTCCCAAAAGTGCTGGTATATGATCCTTCTGCAGTAATAAGTATAGTGACTGCTTGGTGCTGGTTTATTTTGCTTTCAACATTTATTTTTTTTTTTAAAGAAAGACTTTTACCACGTATCTGAAAACTAAACTAAAAGCTAAATCTCAGGAAATAAATATAGAACATCTAATCTTACAAACATGTTTTCCACTTAGTGCTATAATTATTTCTGTAAGACTAATTATAATAAACACCAGGCTAAGAAAATGCTGAAAACATCCACAGGTATTTCATCTCATAAGAAAAAAAGTCTGACACCACTAAGAGCTATCCTTTTTATATAAAAATAAATACTTCAGATAGAAACTGAACTCACTTGAGGTTACAATACAAGTGGTATTTTCCACTTTTAGAAGTGCCTGTCAAATAAGGACACTGATTCCTATAATTAGGTGTACAGCTCCCAAAAATTTAAGTCTAAACTGTATGCATCCAAAAGCTGTGTATAAATAAAGAGGATTCTTAAAAGCCACCATTCTATGCAAGAGCATCAAAAGCAAGCAGTAAAAGAAGTCCAAGAGCAAGTGTAATTTTTAACATCCCACCTTTATTAGTAAAGGATGAGAATGGGGCTCACATCCTGAAACTGGCTCCTAAATGCAGAGAGTAGTTCTATCAGCAGCTAGCTTAAAAGCTTCTTTCTCCCTCTCAGTGTTCTTGGCTCACTACTGGCATTTTGCCTCTACACCTCTTCGTAGGGTTGTGCTGTAAATACGTCTGTCTTAGTGTGTTAAAAAAAAAAATGACCCCACCAAAATCCCTTCTCTTCCACTTAACGATAAGCTCATCCCCCTTCTCCTTCAACAGCCACACTAGCATGGAGCAATAACCTTAGAAGTCTGAAGAGATTAAAGTTATAAATTTTATGCAACTCCGGAAGGAAATGACTAAATAAACTGGAGCGTTCTTCCTTGCTGGAACTGTCACAATGTGAAAAACATTCCATATTCACAGGACCTCAGACCAATCCTGAGCAGGACTGAGAAGCCAGTACTGGAGGCAGAGAGACACCTTTGTGATTCTTAAAACCGCCTTACACATAAGAGCAGCATCAGTATATTCAGCTCAGACACAGTACAGTTTAGCACATAGTTAATAGGTAGTAGTAACTGAAGTATTTTGTGGCATTCTGATGCACTAAATGTCTCTACACCTGCTTAAATAAAATCTGTCGAAAGCTGCTGGTAACAGGAACATCCATTATTAATCCTAAAACTAATGACTACAAGTAGCTATAAAATATTGAAAATTTCCATTATAAGGATGAATTTTAAGGTGATGGATAATCTTGTCCTGGAGTCTAAATTCTGTCCAATTGGCATGAAGCACTGTATAGCCTTTATCATCAGACCTGCTGCTGGCAAGCCTGGGAATTAAAAAACAAACCCAGCAACCAAATAGCCTATTCACGTTTCAGAAACTGGCAATATTAGCATTTAGTTGTGTTCTAAATTTGCAATTCAACTGAAAACTTCTAAAATATATTGCTATTTCAGAATTTTTTTTTTCAAATTTTATATAAAATATTCTTTAATAGGAAAAAAAAATCCTTAGAACGAATAGCACTAACACATACTCCTACTGCTGACTGTAAACTGTGAGACTAGTTTAGAAAATGTAGTAAGTATGAAAGGGAAGACTGAGGAAATGAGACAGGTTACTAACCTCATCCAGGACTATTTCAGTGAAAGTGTTCAGCGCTTGTTCAACATTTGACTTTTGTTTGGTTGCCATGAGACAATAATTTTCCATGATTCGCAGTTGAATGTGACCCTGAATGGTTTGAGGCTTGAGCTCCTTCAGCAGGTTTCCTGCTGTTCTTACAGCCAACTGCACAGACTCCTGTTTCTCTGTTGAATTACTATTACCAGAAAGAAAGTGTTCATAAAAGCTTATTTTTTTAATATACAACAAATTAATTACAAGTTAGAACTGACTCTATACTAAAGGCGTGCCATTTTTTACACAATGGTACATAGGCATTCTACACTGATTCTCTTGTGTAATAAAAGCAGTTCTAACCCAACAAGCTGTTTGTAAACTGCAAGTGACCAGGATTCCAGAGAAAATCTTCTACATTTTGTACTTGAGACTCAATTATTACAGAATAGAATGGTCTCTCACAATAACATAAAATAATCATAGCATTAGATGATCTCAATGTTCTAACAGTTTAAATCAAGTACATTATCAAGGGGCAGCAGAGGAAAGGGATGACAGAAGAACCCAAGCATTATTCATTTCATTCACCTACCCTGTGTCAGCATCCAGATTTTCAAAGACTTCTCCGCCCACCGTTTCATTATCTGGGTTCAAACAAATTTCAATCATGTTGTAGACTGCATTCTGTCCCCAGTCACTGTCCTTTCGAGCTTTATTAAAATGCCGGAGTGCATCATTTGGTTCCCCTATATACCTACACCAAGAATTAAAATAGTTAAACCTGGCCAAGTAAAATTTGCTGTTCCAAATCCCAAGAAGAAACCGAAGTATTTAAAAACAGACAAACCACTTACACTGATAACGCAAAGTTTGAACAGCACACGTACTATTGCAAGGAACTTGTTTTTGCAAACTAAAAATAGTCTTCAAAATTCTAAAATGTGAAGATAAGTAGTATTACATTATTGAACCAGGAAGAATATCCCGAGATATTCAGAGAAACTGAGACCTTTCCTCAAAACCTAGCACCTTAAGTAATCAACATAGCACCTCTGAATTACAATGTATGACAAGAAAGATAATTTAAATACATACAACATAATCAAATAAACCTTATCTTAATTATAATTGCAAGTACCAAAGATACAGTCCTTTGCAGTAGTGAAATCCTGGTTCAAGTTTTGTTCTGGAAGAATGTTTTTCAGCCATTAAAAGAAATCTTGGGACTTCTTCTAGTTTTCCAGCTCTTCTTAACAGATCAATTAATCGTGAGAGGGTTGCATAGTTATCTAAATATACAAATAATTAGGACACTGTAATTATAGTTATTTGCTGTATGAATAGCTTAAGAAATGAAGAGCCTGCCTTAATTTTTTCACATACGGAAATAAAATATGATTTAATACATAAGGCATATTACATAGTAACCACGGACAAAAGAAACAAAAACATTTTTTGCACTCTCATGACTTCTTTCAAAGTCCACTAGAAAGCTTTACATTGATTATAGTACAATTTTAAAATATTTTTAGTAGCTTTCTCTCTGGTCACAATTTGAAAATTGCTAAAAAGAAACTTATTCCTCTCCAAGAAACGTTTCCTTTAATAGTCTTGAAATAAAATGCTACCTTTGTACTCATGCGCTTAATATCTTAAACACAAAAGAAAGTGCTTTATGGTTAACAATTAAATAACACCCCAGCTGTATTTGGCTTAAGGTAAACTATGCACATTACATTGCAGCAAAGTAAATCGCTTTATCTATGACGAATAATTTTCTCACATTCCCCTACAATATCTTTATAATTTGATATACACTAATGGTCTTTGGCTCTAGTATTCACTACATTATAATTAACACCTATCCTTTCAATCAAGCAAAAACTTTTTTAGATATTTAGATATTTTAGATATTTATTTCTCTCTCTTGTTAGAACTATATATCAAAAGAATTAAAAATATTACTGCTAAATACTCACCTGGCTTGCGCTCTAGGAGCTGTTGGAAATGAAAAACCGCTTGTTCATAATCTTGTTTCCTGAACATGAGATCAGCCATCATCTACAATATTGAACGATTTTGAGAAAACAAGATATTATAAATTGTGAAAATATAAATATAAAACAAAAATTATAAGTAATGAACTCCGGTTACGTGAAGTGAGGAGCTAAAACTATAGTTTTAAAGTGCTGCAGGAACTGCACAAGAAGTAAACTGAATTGGACTTTTCATTACTCTTTAGAAAACAAACACTACGTACACACGCACAGAGTAATAACAAATAGGCACAGGCTTATATCTCAATTTTTCATGGAAGGTGGAAATTAAAAGTAATTAAGCAATCTGCTGTAGCTTTTAAATATGTCTGTTTTCCCTTGCATAGTTTCACTCCTAATTTTATTTCCCAAAAATGCAGATTAAGCATATAGAAAAGCAAAGTTAGGGGGACAAAATAAGATGGCAGCCTACTTCAGCAGTGCAAGTAAAACAAATTATTTTATTTCTGCTTCTCTCCACTGATAGGAAGCTAATATAGAGTAGATTTAATAGCATATATTAAGAGTGCTATTACTCCTGTTCATGCACCATACTAAGATAAATTTCAAATGTTAGACTGCTATAAGAAAATGAATTATTCCTATCTTAAAATAATTTTGCTCCTAATCTGTTGAATCAAAAGTTGCTCAGTCTATTGAGATGTCTTTTAAGCCAAGAAGTATACAAGCCCTGGACAGAAAACTTGCAGCTAGGATTAAAACTTGTTAAGCAGGAGTATGATTAACTAAGGTTGGATGAGGCTGTAAAACGACCTAAAGAACATAGTTCTTTTCTTTTGGAACTTTTTTAAAATACTTTTTTTAATATTACTGCACTGGAAAAATAGCTTCTTCCCTGACCATTATAATAATGGCCAGTCTTCGCGAGCGAAGATTTTTGGGAAAGGTCATTAACCCTTCCAGCCTGCGCAGTGGATTTTTTAGGTGAGACACAGCGTGCGCTGAACTGAGCCCACCCTTTAGTCCTGAGGTTCATCTGCCGGGGCCGAGCAAAGCTAGGACAGTGGCAGTGAGGTCCCCAGGATGTAGGTTTGTTTAGAGTGACCTTCTCTTAGGTGGATTGCCTACCAAGGCTGACGAGCTCCACCTGCCCAGGGGGCCGGGAATCGAACCCGGGTCGCAGTGGTGAGAGTCAGGCACTCTAACCACTAGACCACCAGAGGCCCCTCCCTGACCATTAGTCAACAGCTAATAGAACATGCATTTAGCCATACTTTAGCCAATCTTACTACTACTACTTTTTCCTCTACTTTTAAAGACACATTTTGTATTGAGATAGAGCAAACGCTATGATTGGTAGAAACTTCATACTGAAACATCATCCAGCATAAACAGAAAAACATTTAGTTGTAATAGATTTTTCACATATGTTTTGAAATAACAAGCTCTAGGCTTTCTTAAAAGTAGTAATTTATGAATACAGCATATTACAGGCACGCAAACTTCAAAAACATGATTCAGGATTAGTATAATAGCACATACCATCGTTGCTGCTTCATTATCTTGGTCATTCTTCAGCAGTAAGGAACACTGATATTGACAGGCATCAATATCATCTTGTGCAAGATACAAACGCGCAAGTTCCAACATTGCCTGTGTATTAAAATATTTAACCATATGTAATTCAAAGATGAAGAAAGTTGGTTCAGTTCTATGAGTATCAACCTGGTATTGTAGAGCTGCAGGGAAAAACTGTATCTCTCCTAAAGACAGAGCCTTCTCTATTGTTGCCTGTGGGTTCTTCGTCAATTAGTTTAATTCATTTTCTTTCCCTCACCTTTATAACAGAAAAATCTTTTCTTTTTCCAAGGGATATTCTGGAGGTACATCGAAAACAGAGCTGCTTAGATAGTATTGCTCTGAAGGCTACAGTATTTTGGTACTAATAATGGTCTTGGAAAAAAATTTAAGTGCAAGTAGTTTTAAGTTCATTGAAAGAAACAAAAGCTCATTAACATTCACCAATTAGTTCTGGAGTACAAGCAACAAACAGTTTTCTTATTTGCATTTCCAAACCTACCACATTAAGACTCTGTGTGGATCCATTTCTGAGAAGCAATCATAGAGCAAACATTAACAAACTGAAAGAGCAAACATTAACAAACTGAAATGTACATAAGCAAGCATTCTTAAAGCTGAAGTCCCATCATAGACTATCCTGAATAAAATGCCACAGGAAAGTTTATAACACAAGGTACCACATATTTAATCAAGCTTTCATTGAAGCAAACAGAAGGTAAACTGATCACAAAGTAAAATTAGGATCAGACAAACAGTAAGCAATTTCACTCCTGTTTAATTTTAAATGTGTTTTGTTTCCAAAAAAGAGGCATTTATAATTGTATCATAATTCTCTCTCTAGTTACACTTGTGAAAGGCACTCCTGAATCAGAATAGTGTTTTGAACATCCTGTTCAGGATATGCAGGCTACCTGCATAGTTTTTAACAACTGTTTTCTTCTTACTTCCTGTTGTTTATGTTTTCAAACACATACCACGTAATTCTGAAACAGAAAGGCAGGAGAGTAAGCATTGAAATGATACAGAGAACACGTGCATGTAAGAACTTTAATTATGACAGCTTTTTTTAAGCCACTGTTCTTATGTGCACAGCGCAGTGGAATACAAAAAACCAGCCTTGTTGTCAAGAACTCTTCCTGCCTTGAGTAGGTCAGAGAAAAAAGCCAGTTCAGCTGAACTTCTGTACTACATTCTACTGACTGGAAGTGGTCTCTAAATTTTCATTTCCAACACAAACAACGATTCTATGAAATGATGCGCTTGATGCAATCTGTGATCCACTTCAAGTTTGCATCTGTACACTGCTTTGCCTCTTACCTGGTCAGTGAAGCAAAGGTAGGGTACTACCTACCAGATTTAACTATGTAAAACAAAACAACACAACACAAACCCCTTAAGACATGGACAGCAATCTCTTCACATTTACCGGAATAATTTGTTTAATGCAATATTTCAAATGTATTTTGGGTTACTTTGGCTAAAATACAGGACGTTTTGTTCTGATGAAACAAGGTACAAATAGCTTCAAAGGAATGTCCGTTATTTCCATATATAATTTTAAGGAAAGTAAACTCTGAAGACACCAAGAAACAGGGGAATGTTTAAGAGCTCAAAATTATATTTTGTAATCTAAAAGAATTCAATTCCAATCTTGTACTAGCAATGTTTTTTAAAAATGAAGGGGCGCAAACAAGTTCAAATCTACTGAAACCGTAAAAATAAATTGAGATAACTCCTTTATACTAATTGTGGGTAACAAAGTATTTTGCTTTCAGTACTCTAAGTAGGCAACAAGTAATTAATCATAAATTCAGACCTGTATTTTCTAAGATGTCATTGTATTCTGTGTTGCTAGCGAAGAAGGATTGAAACAAAAGTCTTCAGTAAGGGCATCTAAGAGATACTCAGTACAAATGTCAGCAGCACAGCACATCTTGTAACAATGAGAATCTCTCAATAGCATGATTTTATCAAGAATTGAAGGGAAATGCCATGCTGGTAAAAGATTAAGGCTTTGATACTGATAACAAAAGCCATAGCTGTACCTGTACTATGACAGGCAGTCCCCTTGCTCTTAACGGTAGAATAGGGAAGTCACTATTTTAAGGATGTTTTTATTCCTGTCCTAATTTATTTATCTTCTCCATCATCATTCTTACAAGATGCCTTGAGGAAAGCCTGTCTCAAATATGCTGAAGTCGTATCTTTAGGAAGGACCTAGATTCTTAAGACCACAACACATGAGTTCAAGTATTAAAACTAGGTGATATGCTGATAATTTAGCAGCTGGTGAATGTGACAGCTTCAATAAGAAGCAGTAAAATAAGAAGTCTTCACATACAACTAAATATATAACATAATTATGATAGAAAATAATGGAAAATTAATAAAAATTATATTTGTTTATTTTTAAGCTAAAAAACTCCACTTGGAGTGGGTATAATGAGTTGACACTCATTATAATTACAGATTTCTTAGACTTCTGCTTCTACCTCTCATCTCCAAAGTCCAAGGCTGTGAAAGGAATAGAAGGAAGAGGAGGATAAAAATAAGCTCAAATTTACCTGTATTTATCAACTTGTGGGAAAGAGACAGTGCAGAGGAGAAGCAGTGTAAAAATCCCTGCTCAACAACAGCAACATTTTGTGACTAAAATCAAAATCCTACCAAGTCTAGATAAAAGTCTAAAACTGCTAAAGCAGACACAGAAAAGACAGAAATTGTCTGAACTGACCAAAATCACTGGGAGTTCATTCCAGAGGACAGGTAACAAGAAAGACTGAAATAATCTCCATTATTACCATACCTTACACGCACTAAACTGGTACCTGAAGACAGACCCACTGTATGACCTAACGGACACCTCCGAGTGCTCGCAGACCAACACTTGAGTCAGGAATTTGGGTAAGAGACAGAAATTACTAGTACATACAACTATTTTATCATGATAAGCAATGAAGGGTAGAAAGTTCAAGGCTCTATGTATATCAAGAAGCAGAAATAATTGCAAATATACTTCTACTCTGTGAATAATTGGAAAAATGTATTGCGAGATCTAAAAACTGAATGGAAAAACAATGCAAAATAGTCAGAGGGAGAACTGACCTTGTTATTGGTTTCACAGTGAACAAGGGCTTCTTTGTAAAATTTAATTGCTTTTTCATAGTTTCGCTGGGCTGTAGAATGTTTTGCAATCTCAGCACAAATTTCAGCTGCTAACTGCTTCTGTGCAGGAACTGCATCCAGCTGTTGTACTTGAGCCTGTTTAAGCACTCTGGCTTGTAATTCCCGAGCCTAGTGTGAGGAGAGCAGTGAGCAGTCAAAAATTTTAAAAGGAATTAATTTTATATTATCTACTTTAAAGTAGTGTTCTTAATTTTTTTTAAGAGAAGGAAGCACTATTTTGCTGCTTCATACACCCCTACCATTTTGCCTAGCACGGAAGGAGAACTAAAACACAAAGCAAAATCTGGGGAGAACTTCTAAAACCAAGTGAATAAACCTGCTTAAGAGACAGTAATATGACTGAGCAATTAGTCCAGCTGAAATGATCAAAATAGAGGAGCGATTTTGTGTAAATAAATGTGGCATCAGAAAGAAAAGCAACAGGGAAATATTTCAAAGTGAATGGGTACTAGGAAGGACAGTTTTGAGGGTAGTAACAAAACCAACAAAAACAAAAGGAGAGAGACAAAGTTTTTTGAAGTGTGATATAGTGAGAAACCTGGAAGAACTAAGAAAGTAAAGAAAAGATAAGAGAAGGAGATTGCTCCAGGGGGAATTTTACTAAAGGAGAACTGGGTTGAAAAAAGTCAACTTGCGAAAGAAAATGGTACACTATAAGGAAAAAAGAAGTAAGAATTTAACAACAGATTAGATACCAGTATCGGTAGGTTTTTAACTCTTACATACAATTACATTTCTAACCAATCTACACACTTTACTTTTCTTGCTGGTCAGAAGATGCTACCAAGGCTTCCCATCTCTGTTACCTTCACTTTCACAGAGTGGAGGTATAATGGAATAGAATCTACTGACCCAACCTCTTGCTCAACCTTTGTGTCGAGAAAGTGTCTTCTAAGGGATTAAATCTCTAGCTTCCAACTTTGTCCTTTCTAGCCTTCATCTGAGTGGTAATATTCAACTCCAGAACGAACAGATCTTATTACTGCTATTTAAAATAAACAGTAGTACAACAAAATGACAAGTAGCCAATGAAAGCTGTTCCAGATTGCTCTATGAATGGTGTTCAATGCTGAGCTAAAGATACGTAACATCCCTGTCCCCACGGCCAATTTCATTTTCACCTGCTCTGCTAAAACTATGCTCCACACACAAATGAAGGCATAGTACAACTGCAGGCTTCCAGTAAAAGCTTGCATTCTGATTTAAAATTCAGGTAATACTGCTTGTAAAAAGCTTAGATTTTCTAGCCCCTTATGTATTTCAAATTTTGCACCAGTCACCGGTGCTTTATCCCTGGCATATACACATTCCCACATTCACAGGAACATTATGGTTTGAATCTGGGATAAAAGTGAAACCAAGGATAAACATGAGGACATTGCAAGCTTTTATAGGTATTTCTTGTCTGTCTTTTACCTGTTGTAGTGAAGCAATAGCTCTGTCAATCTTCTCCATTTTGCTGTAAATTTTTGCCAGAAGCACCTGGTAATGTACATCTTCCATCAGTGAAGACAATTCATTAACTGCAACAATCACATTAAAAAAACATTATTCTTGCAAGAACTGATCCTGGTAAAGTCAAAGAAAGATGAAGCTCTCCACATACTCCAGGCAAGAGCTTACATGAAAAACTCACAGCTCCATCTTAGCTACTTAGGATTGTGATTTGAGGCAGTGTTTTGACAGCGGGCAGAGTATGCTGGTAGTGAGCAGAGAAAACATTACATACTACAAAGTGAAATTTAAGGCCAAAGATATTGAAAGATGCAAAAGGAATACAAAAAAATTGAGACTCTCTAGTCTATTTGCATTCTCAGAAATAGGAGAGAAAATATTTTGATTTAAATGGACAGGAAATAAAGCCATTCCTGACATTTCTTGTCTAAATCCTCTTCAAAGTTAATGAAAAATGTCCAAATCGATTCAATGTGTTACTGTACACGCAAAAAGTATGACTGATGAAATTTCTAGTCAGACCTCAAACTACATTTCTTTTGCTAGAGTCTGAATCAAGCATGAATACAAAGTTATTTTAACTAAATATTTCAGTATCTACTTAAAAAGCAACAGGTTACTTTTGAATAATAGTTAAAGTGTATACACATAAATTAGTATTTGAAGAATACAAGTTCTCCCTGGTTTATATTCATTTTAATCTCTTGTCAAAATGGTATCTTGAGCACAGTTTCACATTAAAATAAAAAAGCCATGGAAATCTATGTTTTGCCTCTATTAAAATTAAAAAATAAGTACGTAGAGCTATACTCTATTAGCAAATTGGTCTTCAAGGTGCTGTAATTGTGACATGCTATTCTAAATCAGAGATTAGACCATGGAGACAACCATGTAAGATCATTCCCTCCAGTACATTTCCTGTAATTCATTTTTCTTTTGCAAACTAAGGATATTTTAGCATTTCTAAAAAAAAATAAAACATTAAACTGTTAAATAATTTTCCCAATCAGCCAAGATAAACATTTTTCACATAGAGAATTTGCGTATATCAAAAGACGTACAAAAAGGGTATTGGCTTATGTACTTTTCCCTTCATTTTCAGATGGAAGAAAAGATTTTAAAGTACATGGAGCAAACTGTAGTTACTGCTAATTATCTTTCCACTCTAGAAAATCAAGCTGTCTTGAACATGATTATTAAATTAGCCAGATCCTCAAAGGCTTAACTAAGACAGGAATACAACATTAAATTGGAGAATTTTTTCAGTAAGAAGTAAACAAGACAGAAAACCAACACTCCCTTGCAAAGCATGAAAAAACCCGGAAAATAGTGACATAAGAAAAACTTACAGAATGGACTAGTAATAAGACTTGATAATACTGTTTTCGTATTCAGATAGCCTCAAAGGTTAACAAATGTAATTAAACCACTGCAAAAAGATTTCGTTAATTAAGGCTATAGCTCAACTAAACAGCTTAAAACTTAATTGCCTTTTAACAAAAACAAGGGGAAAAAAATCCAGAAGTTTAAGCTTTTAAGTTCATATTCCTAACATGTAAAAGGAAGATCCTGAATGACATCTTCAACCAGCTCAATCTCTTTGCTCTACAGGATACTGGGTAGTATTTACCACCTAAACAACCATTCCCTAACAGCAGGATTGACTCATCTATACTTGATCAATTCAGAATCAGAACATTTGTTAGTGCAGAAGAGAAAGAACCTTGCATGTGTGGAGCTCTGATATTGCATTACTGACTTCATTTATCACAGATATTCGAAGTTTAAAAGTCCTGGCAAAACATATTTAAATGTAAGTGAAGTTTAGAGTGCTTGACACATAATAGTCTCCTGTGTTGAACAGTTCAAAAAGAAGTTTGCATGGAACTCTTTTACTCCTTAGAATCATGCAGAAAACACAAATAACAGTAGAAATTGTACGTTTTGCTGTGAATTAATAACAGTCCTACCAGGCTCATGATCCAAAGCTTGCTGAAGTACTTTTTCTGCCTTTTCATACTGCTTCAGTTTCATTAAAAGCTCAGCCAAATCATAGCCAAGGAAATTCTGTTCACCGCTTCTCAGTGCAGCCTCATAGTAACTGATTGCCTAAAAGGAAGACGCAAAAATCTGCGTATAATTTAAAGACAAACCTTAAAGACAACAATCTTGTTATTTTGGTATTTAATGATGTGTTGCTTAAGAATTTCCTTTACTTTCTTTATTTCTCTTGTAGCCAAGTAATTTCTAATAAATATCATATTAAAAGTGCTATTTAGTTGCAATGTCAAGGCTTCCAAAAATGTAATGCCAAATTAAAGACAAATAGAATAACTAGAGCCCACATTTTGATCAGCATGCATTTACATAGTTAACCACGTTATCACATTCTATCTTAGACAGGATCACTGCCAATTAAACTGCATTTTCATTAGCTGCTGAAGTTGTAAATTCCAGTTAGACTGGAGTTATAAAGTTCTGTTTCAGTGTGTACAAAGGACAAATATTTTCCCCATATTGACCTAAACAGAAGCAAGTGAAAATGATAACACTGAAAACACAAAGCACACTTTGAATGCACTCTCTAGTAGCTTGAGGTTCCCCAAATAAAATCATTTGCTTCTGCAAGTTTTCCCCAAACTTTTTTTTCTGTTTTTCCTACAACAAGAAGCTAAAGCTTCTATTACTACCATCCTACTCAGTGTTAATGCTCGGAGATGTAGCAAAACTGGGTCAATGGTTTTGAGTGCAGGCCCAAACCCAGAGAAACTGCAAGTCACCTGAACTACAACTGAACGGATTTGAATCCACCAATGTGTGGGTCCACCAACTTTGCCTTTGGCAAGATGATGTGAAGGGGATCTACATACTTACTTTCAGGATAAAATGTCTGGTTTAGCACTGTGAAGTAGAGTATTTCTTCTACCCAACCTGTCAGGCAAAGCCCACATGTTGACAATAACGGACACAGCACCCAACTAACCTAATACAGTACTTATGGAATACCTTTGAGTAGTTATGTGTTTTGATTAGGGCTTTTCCAATTTTACTTGCTAGACATGGATCCTTTGGATTTTTCTTCAAGGCCTGTTCATACACTTCTATGGCTTCATCAGGCTTCAACAGTAAAATATAAACACACGTAAGTCAAGGATTAAGATAAAAAGTATATGAAGAAAACAAAATCTTGTAACAACTCCAGGAGTGACTGCCAAGTACTGCTGATTTATAAGGTACAATACTTCTGAGAGAATGGTCACTACAAAATTGCAGTAAGTATAAAGCCCATGTAAATTAACATTTCCATGCTAAAACAAAATACAGAGAGAACTTAGCAACAAATGAGTTTGAATTAACCTCATTCTTTTTCCACTGAAATTTTATTACTACTATTTGTCACTAGTTAACAAAGAGGCAAATGTGTTACTGTGGGATGATCATCCATTCCTCTCCTCTAGCCATGTTATAGCAGATCAAACAAATTCTACTTTGTGTGATAATTCTTCATTAAGGAGAAAATTATACACAAGCACTAATAAATAAACAACCACTAATCACTTATAGATCCCCAAATTAGTAATCTAAATTATCAGTTGCTTGTCCTACCTCAATCTATTCTTTTAACATATGAATATACACCTGTATCCTTCAAATTCCTAGGTCTACTTGACTACATTGTCTTCTACAAATACCAAGGAACATTTTCCAGTTCACCAAGAAAGCAAAGGATGTAAAAAAATGTATAGGAACTATATAATTTAAAACTTTTAAATAAAAACCATCAGCATGAGAACTATATAACCTAGAATCATTTAAACTTCAGAACAATTCTACACATCTTCAGCTCCTTTCAGATTTTAATTTAGCTCTCACTCTAGATAATTGTTAAGTCAGCGTCCTTCTAGATAAAATTCCCTCCTTGACTTTCACCTGGTCAGATTCTAGAAAAAATGCATTTTTAGTAGTTTTGCTTTGAATTTAAAGTTACATTGTAGCTAATAATTTGTTTGTTTGCTTTACATCCTAAAGCAGTTTCTGTTTGCCAATTACAAATCGAGTCAGCATGCCACACTGTTTCAATTAGACAAAGTCAACGAACACTCCAACTTCATTCATCTCTTGCAAGCACTTACCGCTTGAATATTCATGTATGCATCACCAAGAAGAAGAAAAGTATGAGCACTTGGCAGTTTTTCTACTAGGTCACTGGAAACAGAAGACAAAACCTTGCTCAATATTTAACATGTTAGTACTGGAATCTAAACAACAGAAGGGCACAACAATTTTATCCTCTGCAGATTTTAGTTTTTATTTCTGAAAATAAAGCAAAAAAAATCTGAATGATCTTTTAAAGTAAGAATTCCAATTACCCTTTAAATGTTACCACACTTAGTCAAATGAATTCATGTCACTACATAATTCTGATTTATTGTAGTAGAGAGAAAAAACGAGCCCACCATGCTATCATTAAACATCTAGGAAACTATATATACACACCACAAACTTTTACCTGTAGCAGGCAGCATATAACTTCTTATTTTTCCTATACTGAAGATAAATATCTGCCATTTTTTCTTTAGCTTGTACAAAGTAAGGCTGTTCAGGTGTAATATTTCGGAGCATAGTCAAGGCATGTTCAACATCTCCTTGAGCAATTGCCAGATCTGCATTTGCAATCACAACTCTTAGTTCCTCAGGAGTTCCAGAAAACTCATTAATGGCATCTTGGAGTACTATAGCAGCTTCATGCTACAAACAATAAAAACAATAGAATTAATTTATTTCCCATTATTGAACAGTCAAAAATAAAGATATCATAAGCCGGTGAGTATTTAGGGCATTACACAAACCAACCAAAAAAACACAGAAAACCCAAGCCATAGTATCCATTTGATTTGCTATAGTGTTTTTTCCTCTCTATTTTGTAAATAAAGTTTATGTGATATGAACTACCAGAGAAAAGAACATTTGTGTTGCATATATACAAATCATGCTCAAACTTCAACTAGATGATGTCTTTAGCACTTTGCTCTAACAGGTCCTGCTTTGAGCAGGATGACCTCCTGACTACATGACTGTATGGCTTCTCTTATATTCTTAAACATATGTAGTGTCCTACTGTTCATCCAGATACTGCTGATAGTAACAATGCTGCTACATTTTTGGATATGATCCAAAAATATTGCTAATAGCATTCTGATCACAAAACAGGAAATCTATATCCCAGCAAATGAACATTAAAGGGTTTTTGTAGGCTTAAAATTGAGCACCTGGAAGCAGGTGGGTTTTTTTCTCCTCTGTACAATTTAAGGTACAAGTTCTCTAGTCAGATATTCACATGCTAAAAATTTTACTAAGCAAGTAAGTCCTCTTGGTAAAAGAAGTGATGGTGTTCTATTCTGACCTAATGAGAATAGACTCTTCTGTCAATGGGAAGAGGAAGCTGTTTTCAGGTGTGTTTTACAACTCAACAAGTTTGCCATCTCACCGGTTCTCCATTCAAACGATGAGCTTCTACCAACTCTAGGAATACAGACACACGATCACTTGCATCAATTTCAATACTTTTTCCTTTTGTTCTTGAGGAAGCGATAGGTTTTCTCATTCCAGGCAAGTTCTTTGCCATCTGTAAGGTTTTAACAGCTTCTGACAATTCTCCCATCTTCTTCTGGGTTTGGGCCTTAATTAAGTGATAAATGGGATGTTCTCTCACCTACAAAAAATATAAGATAAAGAGTTTCCAAATTTTACTTTATATATAATATTCAAACCCCTCGCAAGACTTTTTTTTAAAGATTGGCTTTCATTCCTTTTTTTCTCCAAATATATACAATTTCTATTTCAGTAATTTACTTCTGAAAAGAATGTTCAGAGTATGCAAACTAGCAATCGAGTAAGTCTTCAATTAAAAAAGAAAAACTATTATATGATGAGACTTTGGGATAGAAAAACATTCCCTGCAGTTTTACTTTAAATTAGACTGAATTTTAAGGGATTCCAAGTATCTCCCACACTGCTGTTTATCAGGCTATTAATTAAAAGAATTATACAATCATTATTTAGCACAAGTCCTGCCTGCCACTTCTCCACCTTCATAAAACATACTTCACATGAAAAGAAAGTATCTGCAAGGGAAATATAACTGTGTATGAAGTGGTAAGCACCTCAGTGTCTCCCAACTAGGTATTAGTCTTCAGGTTTCTTATATCATTTGGAGGAAGAAACTAAGATGAGAACATATTTGTGAGGAAATGGTAGTTTGTCACTTTTCAGCTAAGGAGTCTCAAGAGACTTGGCACAACTCTGACTTAATGGGTGGTGTGTAAAGTGTTTTCAACTCTATGTTAATCCTACATAAAATTCCACTGATGTAAACAAATCAAAAATCCCACACTGCAACGTATTAGCCCATGAAATAAAACTGGTGAGGACCACTGCAAAACAGTAATGTTTTTTAATACAGTGCTCAATTTACAAAATTTGCTCCTAAGGGGACAGAAAAAAATGCACAAAGATGTGACATTTATGGAAGACAGTATAGCACATGGCTAGTCTTTTAATACTTAGAGTGCTTAAAGCATCAGGAATTGTCAAGAGGTAACTACAGATCCCTTCCGATCCCCTCATGTATCTGTGCATATTTTCATTAGCAATTGTACATCTGTGCAAAAAGTCAGGAAACAATATTGGATGACTCTTCAAGTTCTTCTATGTTGGCTTCTAAAGACTGTTGCAAGGTTAGTCTGAAATGACAAATTCTGTTTATATATTTTTAATATTTAAGTACAGATTTCAGGAAAAGCTGCCATTTCTTTCTTTTGTATTTCAAGCAATTTCAGCATGTTGTAATACGGTATTAGCTTTGTCTTTATGGTCGTTTCTTTGATAAATATTCAGATACCACGTTCATATCAACATTTAGATATTAAATTTGTAGTGGAAGTCATAAAAAGTTCAGTTGAAAATTATTAGATCCAAAACCATACAATTCAGATGACTGATTGAATAAAATGGTTTTTTTCTTTTGTTCAACTCACCTCAAAATTGTAACTTAGACAAAGTTCCAAGGACTGAGAACATAGTTTAGTATTGTTTTGAGCCAAATACACCTGGGCCATCAGTAAGTGTGCGTCTGCATAAGAAGGATTCCTTTCCAGACAGTAACGTAGATTACTATAGGCTGCTTCAATATCCCCTAGAAAGTTAAAAAAGGAAAAGCAAAAAACAGTTGACATGAAATGCAGAGGTTAAATACAAAACATTTATTATTTACCGATTTTTTTTTTAAATAAATGTCAGCATTTAATGATTAAACTCATATACAAAGCATTATGTGGTTATGATGTGAAATCAAAAGCAGGTCAAAGGAACGATATTTTCCCATTGTTCCATCTGTAAGTCATCCAAAAAGTGAACTTTTTGGGAAGAAATAGATAAAAAAATACTGTATTTATGTGTCTCTACAATTAAGATACTTCATATAAATTACAAAAAAGGCAAATGCAAATATTCTTCACTTAGCTGTAACACAGTGTTCTGAAGTGAAAGGAAAATATTCATTATGATTTAAATGTGTGAAATTATTTTTTTATCTTTAATAAACTAAAGAGGTGGATAACTAACCACTCATATAACTATTACCTGACAAGTACTTCACTTTTGCAATTAAAAAGACAGCTTGTTGAAGACCAGGCACAGTTTTCACAACAGTTTCAAGAACAGAAGCACAGTGCTTGAGAAGTGGTGAAGGAGACTGACCAGGACTTGCAGGCTAGGAGTAAAAAAAAAACAAATATCATACTGATGTTTTAGACTTTCAAATATTATAATTTTATTACAGATGGTAGGATGATAACAATGGAAAGCTACTTGTTTGCCTGTTAAGATTTTAAAACTCTACATAAACAAATTTATGGAAAGGTTCTATAATTAGGCTAGAAATCCAGTAATGACAGAACGACAAAAGTCAGCTCCCAGCTATTTCAGAAGAATAATCCATTTAAGGAAGTTACTATTTAAAGAAATTTTAAATGTGTTTCTTCTGCTTTAAAGATGTCAGGTCCTCATTCAATTTATTAGGTTCTACGTTCCCAAAACTAGCACAAAATTCAGTCAGAAAATTAACCACCTAAGTAATACAAAAAGGCGATATTCCACTGATTATTACCAACACAAAAAATGAACAGAAATGAAGAAAGAACATATGTATATTGAAAAGATATCCTAAGCCAGCAAAAATATTTCATGAATAGGGTTCAGTGTGAACACCGTAGTTTCACAATGAGATACCTCTATTCACTGTATTGTTAGAGTTTCTTAAGAGATACTAAGAAAGTATAAATATACACACAGAGTGCATTAAATAAATATCCCAAGTTTCCTCAGCTGTTATTACTGCAATTTGCTCACATCACAAGAGATGTATTTTTATCATTACTTTGATTAAATAGTGGTATAATATCTTAAAACACACTCTTACTTCAAATAAATTCACATTTTAAGAGGAAAAATTTCCTATATTTTTGCTTCCTGATTAACTGGTCTCAAAATGAAATAATTCCCATTTTCAGACAGATCTACAGCTGCTTACCTGTGCTGGGCAAAAATTAAGGTATTCTCTCATAATTTCTAGCAAGAAATCAGGGTTTAGTTTTTCAAAATATTCCACACCAAGAGGAAATCCATGCAAAGATGAAAAGTGAGTATCCAGAACATCATTCAATAAGGCAATAACTTCTTCTTGTCTCTTATGTTTTTTCATAGCTAGGACTGCACGCAAGAAAGATAATTCCTACAGGAAAAAAAAACACAAAACCCCCAAACATTCTCCATATTCCAGATACATTCATCTGTTACTCATAAAATACTAAATAATTATTAATGTTAGCCATTTCTTCTTTATATTTTGGAATACTGTAAGACATTTAGTATATTCACTGTAAAGGACACTGATGATTATGATATCGACTCATTCCTTTAATTTGTGCAAGACCCTCTAAATTTGTCTGAGCACAAAATACTGAAAATAATTAATATCTCCCTGACATTTCAAACTTATCTTCAGAGATAAAGCATTGTTGGAAAGCAGTGATGGCTTTGCTCTGCAAGCAAACAGACTTGCATTGCAAAGTTAGGGAACACATTGCTCAGATAGGGAGAAAAACTGAAACTTAGATTTAACAGTACTCCATTAGGAATGCTCTGCACGAGTTACTGAAATACAGAACATGTAATAGCTAGTAGACCACAGCTCAGATTGTAATCAAAGTATTTTAATGAAGAAAGATCTCTCCTACCCCAGATTTCCCAATAGACTGTTGAATTTCATTAAGAAACTCCAACTGCTGCTCTGCGTCTTCCAATTGTCCTTGTATTAACTGACAACGAATGATTCCTGTAACATATTTAAAGACTTTATTGCCAATTCATCTTCCTAGTCAAGCATATGCTTTGTATGCCAGAATTAACTTTTTCTCTCCTCAACCTCTTCATAATGAAAAGTGGTGACATGAGAAAGAATGGATCAAGACTTATGATAATGCAAATTTTACATACCTAGAAAAACCTAGAGGAGATGATACATGATTGATACATTAATATATGCAATGCTACAAAGCAGTTTGAAATAGTAAATCTTCAACTGGTTCTAGACTAAGCAGAAGAACCACAACGTTTAGCTTCTAAATTCAGAACCAGTACAAGAAGGAAATCAAAATAAAACCACACATAAACCACTCCTACCATCTAAATTTTTCATACTGTTTAAGGCAATGGCATAGTCAAGGGGAAAAAAATACAGGGGAAAACCTGCCAAGCAAATATGACATATTTTATCTTCCATTTTCTTGATAGCAATGGGACTTTATAAAAAGTGGGGGTTTTTTTTCATGTAACATGCATCTAAAGTATGATGTTTTGACTATGTTTTTCAATCTAATTTGGACACAAATGTAGATATGGACAGCTTATTCTATCAACTGCCCTTGACTTTTTAATTTTTGTAGTGCCTAAGAGTTCTCCACTTTCTAGGCACTACAGAAATAAAATAAAAAAATAAATAAAATACAGACACATGTCTGTTCCTACCATTACTTTGAGAGTTCTGTTAGAAAAGATCCACTTTTTAAAAAGTAAGACCAAAAGACATATCCAGTGAGGAGAAACTGCTGCTACTGGGAAGACAGCACAACATGAATCTGGAAGTACAGTCCAGTGCTGTTCTAACAGTTATAGATTTTCCTAGCAGCAGTAGCAGGAAAACTTGATCAAAAAAGCATTTCAGTAAAATAAAGTATAAGACCTTACCAGTTAGTGCAGAAACACTTGTTTCATCAAGTGTCATAGCAGTCTTGTACCATTTTAAAGCTTCCTTCACTTTCTCTTGTAAAATCATTTGGTAGCCAAGTTCAGTAGCAAATTCTGCATTGTCAGATTCCAAATCAAATGCTCTTTCAACTAAGGTTTTTGTATGTTGAAGGATGAGCTGGTTCCGGCCACACTAATGGCAAAAACAATCTTTAAACCTTAAGCTTTTCTTAGTTTTCAAATTCAATTAGAAAAACACACCGAACATACTGCAGCAGTTGAGACAACATCATCTCGTACAAAAATAATATAATCTGTACTAATTCTATGAAAATAGTTACCTTAAAGTGGGATGGATTCAAACATATATATACAATGCTATACAACAAAGAATAGTTGATAGTTGCTTTGAATGCTTCCTTAACAGCATTTCTGATAAATACAAAGAGTAAAGAAACCTTCCATTTCAAGGCTATGGGATTAACCTTGTCATTTTCCTACATAAAGAACATCACTGGTAGACATCTGAATATTTTCATTGCAAACCTGTTTCTAATTTAAAAGCAGGCAGTAAAACCATTTTTAGAATGAGATGGCTTCGGTATTGTAATTCATACTGAATGTGGTTACCAAAGGCTACATGAGTTAATCTATTTCATTTGTCTGCAATCTTCTACTTTTTAGAAGACATTTAACATCTGCCTACCAGAAAATAAAAAAAAAACCAGGATATATAGATAGTTGCATACAATAACATACTCACTGTTCTACTGAAAGCTATAGCCATTTTACAGAAGAGCTGAGAATTATGTGGTTCTAACCTATCCAGTGCTTTAATTAGGTCTCCCAGTCTTGCCGAAGCCTTGGAGAGAAAAGAAATATAAATAAGTAATAGAAAGAATTAACAGATTAGGACAACTGAAGAATTTTCACTAAAAACTACTCACATTTTTACCATGGAATAATATCTTGAAATATAAATTCAGAGGTTTTCAGGGCTAGGAGTTAAGACTTTAGAATTCCTAAGAAAATACTCTGGAGTAGTAAAGTAACAATAACGCAGATTACGTGTCTTCTAGCCATGCTCTAAAAAAAGATTAAAGACTTGAGCTAAGTCTGATATAAAAGAAGAGTTCCTTAAAGCAAGACAGTTCAAAGAATCTGATCTATGAATCCTGTTTGGGCTTCAGTGTGATACGGACACACATGCTCAAAAACAAAGCACTTCCAGACACTCAGACTTTTAACATCAGTTTCTCAAAACACCTAAGGAGATTTTCTGGGCTTACAATAATCAGGTACACAGAATTTTTTAATATGATTTTAGATGTAGGCACCTGAAACATGTTTAAATCTAATCAGGCCTTTAAATTTTTTCCTAGACTTGGCTCTTAGTTACATGTGACATTTTACTCCAGAATCTTTAGTTTACACTCTACCATGTCCAGCAAGTTTCCTTCCTGGACAGATTCACTGGAGTCATCAATTCTTACTGTTTCTCCAAATTTCCCATGACTGTGCTTAAGTAAAACTTAAATTTGATTATAAATAGACAAATGACTGAGTTCTTCAAATAACTAAAAATATGTTAAACAACCTAAAATACCTTTTCTTCTAGAACTTGAAAACTCCTACAACACACTGAAAACACTTTTTTTGCTAAATCTCCATGTAAATTATACCAGTATTTTTGCATAATGAGAAAAAAATGGAATGTTTTTTTGGTTACAATTTAGACCATGTATTTTAAAATTTCCAGAAAAATGGCACAAGCACAGTATGTACAAAATACATGCATATGGCCCTGTGCAAAAAAAGAAAAAGGATCTTGCAAGTAGAAGGAAGCTACGTAGAATTCTTAGAGCTGAAATAAACAAACAGTAATTGTCAAAATACGGTGAACAAAACACAGGGTATACAGTCTAACATCACAGACTGTTGATAACTAACTGTGACCTGCTTCCAAAAATCTATCACTACAAGACCTCATTATTTCCTTTATTTCAATTCATAAAATACTTAAAAATAATGGAAGACTTGCAATAACTTATGAACTTATCAAAAGAGCATTTAAACAAAAAAAAGCTTGCTTTGATTCAAATCAACATGATTCAATTAACTGTCTAGTGGAGACTTCTGTTTGACTTGATACCTGTTTTCTGGAAAGATGGGGTTAAAAATTTTCTTTTCCTTGGCATCCAGAAAACACCTCAAGAATAAGCTAGAGCAGCCATTCAAGTCAGAATAGGTGAATATAATCCTTCTGCAGATAAGAAGTGTAGCACAGGACCAGACAAAAGTATATGAGGAGAAGACATAAAGACAACAGTGCATGTGGCATCTAGTCCCTACAAAAGCTGTGTTGTGCTCAACATTCTGCTAATAAGAAGACTCACCTCAGTTATATTTCCTTCCCTGCACAGATAATGCAGGGCTTCCATTCTTATGGCTTCTAAATTGAGGGCATCTTTCTGCAATAGTCTAAAGCCAAACAAAAAGTGAACGTGAAGAAACCAAAACAAAACCTTTGCTCAATCATCTATCTTATCCTAAAATGAGAACAGATAACTTGTATTGTGTAGTCATTTTCATCATGGCTCTCAACTGAAAGCACAGCTCTTACTCCACGCCTGTCTAAAGAAAGGCCCTCTTCCATCCCAAATGGATTCACGTATTGATGTAGTATCCTCACAGAATTGGAAGGCTGGGTTCTAATAAAACCTAATTTACTTGACATTTATTTTTAAAAAACTGATTTAACTAATTCAGATTCATTAAAAATGAATGGAAACCTATCCACTTTTGTTTCTAAGAGTCCTTAGAGTGTAAACATGGGAAAAAAACAATTTGGTGGCGTGCTACTTCATACTCAACCTGTGCGCTGTTTCAACCGTCTGCTCCCAGTCCTGCAAGGCTAGTTGTAGCTTCATTTTCTTTATGAAAGCAGGAATGAAGTTCGGGAAGTTTGCAATTATCTGGTTCACAATTTCCAGAGCTCCTGAGTAATTCTGTCGCACCTCAAAATACTGTGCCTAATGGAAGGAAGGGAAGCCATATCAACAACCTGTACACTCACACAGGTGAGAAGATTCTTTCATACAGAAACCAGGAAAAAGAGCTAGTGAGAGAAAACTCTTTCCTTACATAATAGCTTTACCTCAATATCTACCAGAACTAGACATACTGCACCAATCCAATAGCAAAAGATGATATGTAAAGGCTGGTGCATGTGGGGTGAGCACTCTGTAATAAAGCTCATTGCAGCATTCACAACTTACTAGTCAGCTGCAAGCAAGTAAAAGACAGATGTAGCTGAAGCATAAAATTGTTTTATTAGTTTTCAAACAACTTTGTATAGTGTCTCACAATTTTAGGATATTTAACACAACCCACTAATAAAATATCTTTTCAAGCCCTGAGGCACATACCTTGCAAAAACCCACACTCAGCAAGGAACTGTTGTTGCCAGAATTAACAATTTTTAAACTGTAAAGTGATTTGCAGAGTGCTCTAAATACAAAACTACTTCATGTCAAGTATCACAGTTTTAAATTAATTCAAGTAGAAATCAGGACTTCAACCCTGGTTTGTTTTGATGCTTTAAATTTACTTACCATGTTCCATTTGTGCCATTTTATTTCATCTTTTTAAGACAGAAATGGTTCAAACACAGTAGTTTCTGAGAGTTAATCTCTTAAGCCCTAGAAAGATAGCTGTCTGTCTAAAACCTAATTGCAGTAACTAAATTTCACATATACTGTTAATCTAATTCAGTGGTCCACATGCAGCCAAACACACACTTGACTAGATACCATTGTGGACGCTCTCCTGAACTTTATCCTTTTAATATTCATTGAACAATTTCTTTGTGCCTTTAGCTTTAGAATACAGAACAAACATTAAGTCAATGAGTAACAATGTCTATGATATAAACAAACCAATATGCTCTGAAACAGAAAAACATGTAAAGAAGACAATTCATACCACTCCTTTAAGGAAATATAATCAAAATAAATCCTTGTAACAGACTAATGACAACTAAAAAAAACCAGTGTTCACAAAAGATCACACTACAGTGTTTAACTACTACTTTTTTGCCATGGCTAACAGCAATTCTGTAACGTGCATAGGTGTCCCATGCAAAAAGGAAGAGATCAAACATATTTTTACATTTTCAGGTGATTTGAAACCTCATTTTGTACATACAAATACATGAATAGAAAGGTTTTCTTGTGTACATAGTAAATTCATAACCTCAATATACATATAGACTGACTGTATTTAATCTATACCTTTCTTTTTTACATTGGTGTCTAACACACCCTGAAGTACCTACATGATCTGAGCTATATTTCTATATCTTGGACAAGCTCACTACAGACAACTCTTCTCAGAATCTCTCCAATCACTCTACAAAACTAATATGACATTCAGGAAGAGTTAAAATTGTGAAGTAAACTTACTTTACCAAGCAGTGCAAAAACATCATTGCCCTCCTGCAGTGCTTCATCAAAGTATTTCACAGCTTTTTTAATATGAGTTTCCTTCCCACAGGTGAGATCAAGCCATGCTTTCAAAATTAACCCCTGTAAACAAAACATAAATTGGAATTCTTCATTAAATAGGCAGTAAAAAAATTATACTAGATACAATAAGCAGAAGTGACTTAAATATAAACCAGGGTTTAAGAGTATCTATGTAAATTACTTAGAATATATATAATTATAACCAGTTTACAGCATAATCTAAAACATTAGTAATTCATTCCAGCGTTAAATTAAACAAATAGTGTATTTACTTATAGGATTAAAAAAACACCAGTGGCACTGAACTAGTCTAACATGCTCAGCAGACAGAGCAAAACCTCACAGAAGTGATCACAGACAGAATATTTTCCGCAAACGTTTCTGCACAATGTTTACTTAAGATTTTGCTTATATAAGACACAGAGAAACATATGGGTGCTGAAAAAAAGTGAGAAACTTGGGGTTTTTCTTCTACTTTCTGATTAATAAGAAAAACTTGTGTATGAAGGTAAAAAATCTGACATTTCCCAAATCTTCAACAGTATTATTAAAAAAAATTAAAAAATAGAACTTTTAAAGGTGAAATGTGGCTTTTCATTGAAGAAATTATTACTTGTAATTATGAATTTTATTTCTCTTATGTGTTCCAGACATTAACCATAGCTTAAGCGAATCAAATCTATTTTGAATTGCTGAATTATTTAACCAAAGTATAACTGCCATCAAAACAAAAATTTAAAATATAAAATATCACTAGCTCTTTGGTATCTTAAAGAAATGAGTCTTGTATTTAAAACTCAAAGGTTAGCAGAAGAGACATATTTTGTAACTGCTAATAATCAGGGTCATGATTTTGTTATGCAACACAAACTGTCTGAACTTCATATACTGAAGCATTTTTTTAAAGAAAGGCAGGTATCGTACTTCTATACAAGGAGCACACAGAGTATCTTATCAAAACAAACTGTATATACTAAGCAAATCATATTTCACCAAGTTTAAGCATCCTAAACAACCTCTAAAAAAATCTGAAGTACATATAACTCTGTATTGTCAAACTAGAAAAATAGATAAGCATAACTAAAAGTAAAAAAAAAGGAAAACTATTTTTTCTATATATTTAAATATTAATGTACTTATTCATCTATATGCAGGTGTCTATAAAAAAATAAATTACCTATTTCAAATATTATTAAATACTTCAGCTGGAAATATTTCCTACTAAGCAACATTCCCAAATTTTTAAGAACTAAAACCAACTACTATGACTTCAATAAGCAGTCATAAATACTGCTATTTCACCAAACTGACCTGTCCTTAGTTTTCTTAGAAATTAACATATAAATGCTTTGTGGTGTCCTTAATTATTTCTTCATTATAAATTATTTCTTAATTAGTATAAATTAGTCGGTAATTTAAAATAACTACCAGTTGTAATTAATAATCAGTGAAAAGCTAAGCCATTACTTAATTCATAATGTAATGTCAGAAATTAATGTTTAGAATAGTTGCAGATTTCTAGCCCATGTAATATTATATCAACTATAAAACTATAAATTACAAATTGAGCAATGTCCCACACAGTGGGACAACTCACAAACAGCATTTGTGTTTAATACTAGTGTCCTAAGAGAACAGTTACACATTCAGTTCTGACAGCTCTCCCTCAAAGATGTTGGACTACAAAAACTCCCCAATTTTTTGTGTTTCTCTGCCTGAGCTAAAGCTGATACCTCCTTAAAAAGAAAAAACATAGTAAGTTTTCACAAACCTCTTTAGAGATTAAAGATTCTAGTGAATTTTGATGTCTGTATATAAATGCAAAAGACATTGTTACATATAACACTTAGAGAGATTTCTAAAAACAAGCAACAGTAGAACCCTAGGCAAACGTACCCTTTAACAACTGCTGAAAATTTAAATCCCCAATCCTCTGGGTATTTTAGAGTCTTCAGATTCAAAACAGATGTCTCCCTCTAGTGAGACTATCACGCTTATTTTTTTGCTAGGAATTATGATGCTCAGTATCAAGCTTAAGCGGGTATTTCTTTCCATTTATTAAGCGATTTTTTTTTTCCATTTATTAAGCCATTATTTATTATTTACTAAGTGAAAACAAATACTTGGTGGAGAAAAAAATTATCATGGGAATTTACTCAGCTGTGTCAGAAGAATTTATGACATTAATTAAGAAAGTACTAGAACAGAAAATAGTTAACCTTCAAACAGCATTAATGGAATAAGTCAAGCTTCACAGTACACATGGCCCTATGAATATTTTACATATGAAGAAAACAGTTACCTCTTTACCACCACCAGAAATTTTGATCATTCTATCAACATATTCCCGGGCTTTGTCCTCACGACCAAGATGCCACAAAAACAAGCCAGCATAGTAGAGAGCCTTCTGTCCTGCTGTTTTACGTTGCTCCTTCAATTTTGCATCCAACTCTAGAATAGTGTCTCGATCTGAAAAGGTTTTGTTCAGAGCTCTTGTTGATAGCCTCTCAAAATATTACAAAAGAGCAGCACATAAGCCAAGATCTTCCAAAGCAAATACTGTTTTCTTTATTGTACATTGATAAACACACAGGCAATCCCTCCCAACTAAAAATATTTATCAGTTACAGATGGAAAAGGCAGAAGAGGGTTCCCATCAACACGGCTCATGGGAAGACAAAGTCCCAGTTTTCAGACTGAAGAAAGGAATACCAAGGTTCACAGAATTCTTTTTCTCGATTTGTATGGTCAGGGAAACATGACAGATAAAAATGGCATGGCTTTAAAGATTTCTTAAATTGCAGTTCTGCTTAAAAGTACCAGTGTCAGACATGAATGAACAAGAATCACAAGAAACTTGATTCAATATTTTTTCCCTCAAAGATTTGTTCATCATGGCGGATAAGTCAGACTTGTGTGTGTGTGTGTTTTATTTTAACGTTCACTCTTACTCTTCAGAGTTTTGTGGTTTGGTTTTTGTTTACCATCTTGTGTCATTCAATTCAGTAAAAAATCCTATGTCAGAAACAAAGCTGGAGTATACCTTTTTAAATTAGGCAGAATTAGCCTACAACTCTCAGGCCTTCATACAGAGCTGTTTAAAACATGAAGCAGCATGTTTTAGTGAGCATACCTGGATTAGGGCTCTTTTTATGAGCATAAATCAGAGCCATTACTGTACAAAGTGACACCTCCTGTTTGTTTTTAAGAGACTCCAACTGTCGAATACCCTCTTGGACATCACCTAGTGAAAACAATTGCAGAATAAGGTATAAAGCTTCTCAAGATAAAGAATATCAACATCAAACATCGATCTGACTTAAATTTTCCTCTCTATTTTTAATTCCATGCCTTTGTTCATTATTCACACATCCATTTTCACTTCTCTGTGCAAGTCTTTCAAACAGACACAAGAAAGAAAATAGCACCTCAATGCAGAGAACTTGAAAGGAGTTATGTGCTAGTTCTGCCAACTGCCATAAAGATGAATATCATATTTATTATTTACTTTATATGGGGCATTGAGTAGCTCTTTTTGTTCTCATTTCTTTATAGAGCCATGATTTTTGCCCTGCTCATGTGAATATTTTGAACATCAACAAGATAGACAATATCTTCAAAAATTATATGATTGTAACACAAATAAAAAACATCTGGGAGTTTGGGAACAGATACACTACCTCAAAATCAACAAACCTTCCTAGACCCCTGCTACAGCCATCTGCCACTTTGGGTTATTTGTTTATATTCTGCGACATCCTTGAAAAACAAATATAGCTAAATAAACACATTAGAACAGTTTAATGTACACAAAAATTACCCCAATAGGTATTAGCTATCAGCTCCCCCAAGGCAGAGAATACAACAGAATTAGACACAGCTGCTTTGAAGGGAAGAGCTATTAGCTGGGACATGGGAATGACTTTGTTATCGAACGTTCTGTGCGTTTGGGTAGAGCTCAAATTCCCTTCAGGGAATCCATTTACCTGAGCCATGTTCACGTAACCATTAAAAAGAAAAATACTCCGTATTTTTCACTTTGGCACTACGTGATCTAGATCACTTTCATTCAAACTGGAAAGGAGCGGTGACAGATCACGATACATTGGTGACTTCCTCAACACGGAAAACAGACTCCGTAATGTTGCTTTTCCCTGCGCAGTTGACTGAAGACTGAGTTCCGTGAGGCGAGGACGAGCAGCATTACCTGCCCTAAGCGCGCCGTAGGCCCGGTAGAAGAGCAGCACGGGGTCGCTGCCCAGCCGCCCCAGCGCCTCGTCCGCCGCGGCCCGGACGTGCTGGAATTGCCCCTCCTGGCAGTAGTAATTGAGCAGCGCCTGCGGGGGGAGCGGCCGCGGATCACTCGTGCGATCGCTTCACCCGGGACGGCCCCGGGGACACCGCGCCGACCGTCCCGCCCCGCGCCGACCGTCCCGCCCCGCCCCGGCCCGGCCCGGCCCAGCCGCTCGCCCTCCTGCCCCGGCTCCACCGGGCCCTCCCCGCTCCATCCCTCGTTCGCAGCCGCTCCTTCCCCTTGGGCGGGGCGGGACGGCGGCGGCGCCCACCTGCTGCACCTCGGCGTCCATGGTTGCTACCCAGCGGCAGGGCGGGGGGGCTGCGGAAGGGCGGGGGCAGCGCTCTGCCATTGGCCCGGACGGGAAGGGGGCGGGAGAGGCACGGGAAGGAAAACTTGTGGAGGCGGCGGAATGCGGCTATTGCGCCCCCTGTCGGCGGGTGGGCGGTGCCGCCGGCTGTCCCTCGGGAGGAGTCACAGCCGGAATGCCGAGGGGGAGCTTCGGGAATTTGTTTGTTTTCTTGCTTCTTGGCTGAGCATACGACTAAGTGGCCCACCCTCCATAGATTTCATAATGTGACTCAACCCTGAGCACTTCGAATTACGTGACACTTCTCTTAGAAATAAAACAGCAATAGGATAAAATCCGATATAGAAAGGTCGCTTTTACCTCATCCCCCTTTCGTTCCTCCTGGAGAATTACAGAGGTGCAAAGACTAGCAAAATTCAGATTTTCCTCTGGAGGTGAAAGCGTCCTCAGCCATAATTTCTAGACACTAGGAACAAAAATTGCTGAACAGCGTTCCTTTGGAACGGGTACGCCTTCCGTCCAACAGGAAAGCCGTCAGGAATGCCACCCAGAACAAGGGCAGAGCCCATCCTGCACTGAATCTATACGAGAAGCTGATTGACCTTCCGGCAGAGAGCGCTCAGAGTGAGCTTTCCAAGCAAGTCCACCCCACGTGTGACTCCTCCATCACACACTTCTTATCCCAGCATCAGGAAGGAGACAAAGCAGCACCGTGTAAACATATTTGGGTTTTCTTGTTGGCCAAGACAATCCTCTGAATTTTCTGTTTAAGTTACGTTTGACTTGTTCTGAAGCAACATTTTGGCTTCTGTAACACTTAAAACCTAAAAGTGGCATGAGAAACAAGGGGGTTTTTACATAGTTTTAAAGGTAAACTTTAAAGACATATTTTGTCTACATATTAATCTGAAAATACTTATCTTTTCACTTTGATACTTAGGCTTTTCTATCGAAGTCTTAGACCTTTTTCTTTCATAATGCATTTACGAACAATTTGAAGGAGAAACATTTCCCACTCTCAAATGACTTTTGATGAATTTCAGGGAAGATGCTATGAAATTTTATTTCTGCAATAGCCACTGAGCAAGCTTACAGACTGCAATTGCTCCTAATCTGGTTTTATACTAAGTTCACTATTCACCTCTGAGTGTTTTCATTGTAAATTGTAGGGAAATGCAATATAAAATTATGTAAACATTAAAATTAATATTTTCAGAAATTCACTGAAGTGATTGATAAAGAACAACCAGAAGGCTCAATTTCCAGCAGCATTTGCATTTTTCCATATCAGTATCCACAAATGATTGCTTCTAGGAACATCGTGCTTTGAGACAGATTCTTAAAATTCCTGAGGAAAAGACCAGTGGTTATTCATCCCAACTCTGTTTCACCTTTTTCAGAAATGCACTTGAGTGCAAGATGCTCTTTAGCCTGTTTGTGAACTGTAGCCATCAAGAATAAACGGGTCCTTAATCCAAGTTGGGGAATGTCATGTATCCAATACTATTTTTAATACTCATTTTGTCTTTGTAAACTCATGAATGCTCAGTTCTCATTTCTTTAAATGCTCTGAGCCTCGTGGGACACAGTCAGCACAGCTGTGGTACCCCACTGCATGGGGCTGCTGCATGAAGTCATGAGGTCACTCAGGGCAGAACTATTGATACATGCAGAATCATCATGCTCACTGTCTAACATACACTGAAGTAGAAATTCCTAGTTGGTGACTAACGAGCAAGTCCTAAGGATTTGCTAGTGAAAGAACAGTATGGCTGTAAAGGTTTTCAGTACTGTCTCATTCTGTGGTTTTAGAAGCATATCTTTTTATATTAATGTCAGATAATAAAGAGAAAAGGAACATACAATAAAAAATGTAATCTTTATTATTTTGACGCATTAATAATGTTTTTTAGCATCAGTTAGGGTAATAGTAGCATTTTCCTGCATGCAGTTCACTAATACAGAGTTAGTCAATAATTTTAATAAAAGTAATCTATATTTAATTTTCCTGTGTAAGAAACATAAAATGTCCTGATGTGTTGGATTATACAATTTTGCTACTTTCTCTTTGTGAAAAAATATTGTGGACCCTAGATAACATTTAGAGCTGTTCTAGTGCAGCATGAATAAAAAATTAAATCTGTGAGTAACTATGAGAAAAGATTAAGGATTCTGTGAAAGAAAGGTTGTATCTGAAAACTTATGATGCAGGCACTGCTTAGACATTCAATTTGAACTTTAGACCATTTCCCAACTGCAAAAAAACTTAGATTTTTTGAAGCAAATTATGAACGTACTTTGCAGAAAGTAGTGACATGTTGGCAAATATTGTAAAAAATAAGAACCTACAGCTATCCATTCATGTAGTTGTATCTTGTTCTCTGGAGTTCTTCTGTGAAAAAGTGCTATGGACAGAAAGTAACAAAAATGGTGTGACATTAACCTGAAGATAAAATTCAGTTCTTGTTTTATGTACATAATGCTGAAAAATAAAATAAAATGATTTTTACAGTATTTATATTTGCTTATAAAATCCTAACATTATTTTCAACAGGTTTAGTAATTTTCAACATGTCTGTACAGTTTGGATATACAGTATATGCTCTTCACTGAAAATTCAGAAATGTAAAACAAATAAGCTCCTAAATAGCTGCAAAATATTGCTTAATGGTATGGAGGAATGAGGTCTTGTTGAGTAGTTTATTTCACTTAGCTCTGATGTATGGCTTTCAATGTTTAAGGATCCTGGACAGTCAAAGGAACAGCAGCATAGGCAATATAAACATGCATTGATTGCATCCAAACTATCTATAATGGTAGATAATACGTAATTTTTCCTGTTGAACGCTTGCACACTACACTTATTGTGGTACATATTTGATGCAATAAATGTGCTAAAGTCATTATCTGTTTGCTCAAACATGCACCACAGGTTAAAAATTACTATTTACATAGCAGAGGGCTTTTCATTAACGTGTACAACAACATCAACCTTACTGAGAGCTGAAGATGGCTAAACAATACTGCAGGATAAAGCAGAACAACTTTATAAAGGGCTCCTTTTGATCAATTTGGAGGGCTGAGGCAGATTCATTTAGTATTTGTATGCAGAAAGACATTTGACAAAGACAAAATCTGTGACTCCAGACCTAGAAAGAAGTTTGCACCGCTTGAAACTTAATGGTTTGTGCAAAAAATAAACCATCTCTACTATTCTTGTGAGTTGTAGGGGACTTTACAGGCATACCAAGACTTGTTTGGACATGATACAACATGAATACATTAATTAAGCACCTCAAAATCTGTTATTCCTTTCCAGAAACACTGTACTAAAAAAACCTGTTTTTCTTTGTGACTTTATGTTATTTTCATGCATGATCTATAAGTGCAGCATGCCTTCATGCAAATAATTTCTTTGTGTATATTAGTCATATAATAGAACACCTGGCCCTTGTACCTGTAAAGGTGTACTTAATCCCCTTCCCAAACAGAAGCCCCATTTACAAAAATAGTCACATATAATAAACAACATATGAATAAAAAGAAGATGAATCCACCAACACAGATTTTGTAAAAATATGAAGTATGTGGCAGTTGAAATGCAAACAGTGGATACAGTTACCATATTGTTTTATGCTAAACACACAAATACTTGGTTTTGCACCCCTTTAACTGGTCCCTACAGTCTGTGTAGCCATTTTTTCTCTCCTCTTCAGCAGTGTCAGCTGGTAGTGAGAACAGTAACCTCCTGTCAAGGTTGTTTCCTCTTATCACAGTCACAGTCACTGACAAGGGGTCACTGTCTTTTAATAGGCACTGACCTTTAATGTACAGTATATTTGTAAAAATTGTCAGTTTGGCATAGACCTCCTTCAGGAGTCCTGTTGACACAAACACGTGATCCTTACAGGCTATGAACTATTTTGCACATATATGATTTTGTTTGTGATTTGCTTTTATTTCTGACCATCTTTATCTTCCTTTTCATGCTTTTCTTTGACTGGCCTCATTACACGATCATAAGAAGGTGGACAAACTGCTGTTGATGCAGTTATATCAGTTTTCTCTGTAAATGAGTTTTCATTTAACTTGTCAATAAGGATTTCATCTTTCATACCCTGACCAGCCCCTCCTTCGGTTTTGTTTTTATTATAGATAAAGGAAGCTTGTTTTACTGTTCGTTTTAAAAGGTAACGTCTGAAAGCACGCTGGATGATAACAGCAGATACTTCCTCCTGTTTTCGTTTTAATGTAGTCGTAATTGGTTCATAGGAAGCTTTTGAAGGATTGGATGCCATAAATCGATCTTCCATCTGTATTCTGAGGGCATCCATCTCTCCACTTTCCCCCAAAACACGCTTTGTGAAAGCAAACAGGATGTCAAGGCAGTGAATTCTGTCACCACTCACCATCGGCAGATCCATTGCAATGAGCTGGACTTTGTTTGGTTTGGGTAAATGAAGAGGAGGCTCAAGTGCTGCTGCAAAATCAGACAGTTTCTCAAATTCCATGAATTGTGTTGCATCAGGATCAAACTTCTCCCAAACCTCATAGAACATCTCAAAGTCGTCCTCGCTCAAGGGTTCAGCGCTTTCCTCAGTAGCAACACCAAAGTTCTCCAAAATCACAGCAATGTACATGTTCACCACTACCAGAAAGGAGATGATAATGTAGCTGACAAAGAAGAAAATCCCAACAGAAGGGTTGCCGCAGTCACCTTTCACAGAGCTCCCAGGATGAGCCTTGTTAGGGTCACAGTCGGGCTCCCCACTGTTCAGAATTGGGGCGAGCAAACCGTCCCAGCCAGCAGACGTGGTGATCTGAAACAGGCAGATCATGCTGTTGCCAAACGTTTCAAAGTTGAACATGTCATCGATTCCAGCTTCCCTCTTAACATAGGCAAAGTTGGACATGCCAAATATGGCATAGATGAACATGACCAGGAAGAGCAGCAGACCAATGTTGAACAGAGCAGGAAGAGACATCATCAAAGCAAAAAGCAGAGTGCGGATTCCCTTGGCGCCTTTAATGAGGCGCAGGATTCGACCGATTCTGGCAAGTCGGATGACTCTGAATAGTGTGGGGGACACAAAGTACTTCTCAATCATCTCAGCTAAAAACATTCCTAAAAAAGAAAAGAAGAAAACCGAGACACATTATCACTTAATTTCCATATCACAATAGAAATTTAGAAAAATAGTTTTAAAATTGTTGGTTCTGTGTAGCAATCCAAGATATTCTGTAGATCCCACTTGAATAGTTTCTGTTATAGAAGTTATACTTAATAGTTGCAGGTGCAATATATGTTGAATGATTGTAACAGTTTTGATGGTTGGTTTAGCTAAAGTATGAGATAAAATGAGAAGTTGAATGCCTTGGTTGATAAATCTTGCAAAGGCAAAAGCTAAACCATATAAGCTCTATTCAAGTAAAAGTTCACCTCTTATTCATTTCACCTTCTTTTTACTTTAATAAACAAAACTTACCTACTATTGAGAGAATGACAACCACAAAATCAAAAATGTTCCAGCCTATAGTGAAGTAGTAATGGCGAAGTGAAATTAATTTCAGGACACATTCTCCAGTGAAAAGGACAATGAACACCAGGTTTATCCAGTATAAAATATTTTCCATTTCTTTACTCTGGTCATCAGTTTCTACCATCATGGTAACCATATTAAGACAAATAAGAATCATGATGCTGATGTCAAATACTTGCTGTGTCACAAAATCAAAGACCATGCCTTGGAATTTATTCTGAGGAGGAAAGTAAAAAAGAAACATTCAATACAAACTGTAATTTTTTTCTTTTCCTGTTACAATAAGGTAGAAAACCACATGCAGTGAGGCCTATGAGACTACAATAAAAATGTGGTCTAGTGGTACTTAAGACTAGTGGTCTTGAATACTCAAATACAATGGCTTAGTTCAGCCTCCTCAGTTGCATATTCATACATAAAATGGTTGTCAGGGAAAAATATTTTTTTTCTGTTTTTATTTACCATTTCTGCTGACTAATACACAATCAATGGTAATTTTCACCTGGGCATATTTCTGCTCTCTCTGTATCAGTAAAAACTCTTTGTAAATAGCTATTGGTCTGATGTGTATAAATAATTTTACCCCTGGTCTTGGTATAGGTTTTTGTGGTTTTTTGGATCCCAGCTTTTTCATTGCATTGTAGTATTTCTTCTGCTCTTCTGTCATAAATATGTCTTGACCTCCAAAGTAAAAACATGAAATCAAAACTGGTTATAATCACATTCATATGCAGTGCTGAAAAAAACTCTTAGAAAAATACGATTGATTGATTGATTGACTGATTTAATGAAAATCAAGAATACTGAATTGGGAAAAATATCTTAGCTGGCAAATGCAGCTGTCTGTCCAAAGTAAACATTTAGTCTAGAAGTTGTCTGGGCATCCAGTACTGCATCTCACAAAAGCAAAAAGCAATGCAACATTTCTCTACAGTTATTTTCCTTGACCTCCAAGAAATCATTTTCAGTACCTCGTTTATAGGAAGAGATACAGTAAGTAGTAGAAGTAAAAGAAGCTCAAATAGTCTGAACTGCTCAGTACTGTCACTTCTGCAATTTCAGTGAAACAAAGGAAGCAGACAAAGTCAGGTTTTCAGTACATGACTGTGTTAGTGCTTTAGGTATCTCTAGCAATCATAATATTAGCATTGGGACTCAAAGTCTTCAAGGTTTTTGAGAAGATGGATTATCAGACTTTGGAGAAACTTAGCTAAAGATTGAAGCACTCTTGATACTGTTAAGAGCAAAATGTTCTCTTTTAAGTCTTTTATCTTGATTAGCTTCCATGTTCAATGAAGTTCAGTTTAGCAAAAGCCTGAACAGGCCTTTGGTGTTTGACCGTAACAATAAAGAGAGAATTATGGGTCATTCATGGCAACCTAGGCAAAATCCATAGTAACCTCCTCTTAGGGACAGTTTGAATGAAAACCTATCAGACTTCCCATACCTCATGAAGAAAATTTTTCATTGATAAAAGATACTTGCAGACATCTAATTCCAGGAATGTCAATGCATGCATGGGATTGGATACAGCCCTTTGTGGATGAGTGCATGGGAAGCTTGAAGACATGGGATTGCATGGACTCTAAGCTGGACAGGCTCCCTAACCATATACCTCTAGGTCTCTACCATGTACAGCTTCCAAAAATCTTACTTAGCATCTCTCGTTGTTAATATAAACCCAAAGAAAGTGATGCAGCCCAGTAAAGTAAAAGTAAACTAGTAATTCGTAGCTGCTTTCGTCCTTTAGCTTTCTTTGCTTTATTTATTTACAGAAAATAATTTTAAAGATGAGCATTTATACTCAGACCATCTATACCAGTGAGATTTTCTACATCTGCACTGTGAAACAAAAAAAAAAGGCCCTGAGATAGTTCGAAACCACTCCTGCTACAAGTGGTTAAGATTTTTCAGTGCCACAAAGTAGAACTTGAATACTTGAGTTCATTAAAACAGCATCTGTAGTGACCATTAAAATAGCACCTGAAGTTGTGTGATGAAATAATGCTTTATGTTTCATGACCAGCTAGTTAGTTGTTTGTGTGCTGATAGAATAGCTACAAATCAAGAAGAAAGAAAATTCAAGAAATGATGAGTGCTTTGATGTAGAGACCTAAGTCAGTGGTTTGATCATGCAAGGTGATTTCATGAAGGTCAGGCATGGAAAAGCAGGTGACTTGAGGAAGACTAAACTGGACATTGACAACAACTGTCCCATTCACTACAGTGAAAAATCTTGTGATGTTAATGCCTACTAGAGGTATGATTTTACGTCCTAATATACTTCAGCTTTTTCCATTTTGAACAAACCATGGGTGTACTTTCCATATATCATGCACCTGCAAAAATGCAATATTTTAGAATATCTTTAGAAGGGAAATGAAACAATACTTATCTTCTTTTTCTGTTGATTGAAGTTATCAATAATGACACCAATGAACAAGTTCAGGGTGAAAAAAGACCCAAAAATAATAAAGATAACAAAATACAAATACATGTACAGGTTGTCTTCATACTTGGGTTGCTGTAATACCTAAGGAAAAAAAAAGGGAAACACCATTCCTAAGATTTCATGTGAAAACGTCAACTGAACTAGTGGCAACCTTGTGCAAAATGTCTCCAATATTTTGTGTTTGGAGAATACTCCTATCACATTTATCAACATATTTTGTCCATTCCATCTATAGCTGAGAGCATCTGGCAGTTTGCATTCAGTATTCCATATTTTTTTACCACAGAATCTCACACTAATTAATTTCTTTTTTCATTCTGTTGTATGGATATTAAATGCTTATGTAAAACACTTGTTGATAGACAGACCTCAAGAAAAAAGGTAATCTGAAATATTTGCAGTACTTACATCTCTTGAGTCAATAGCTGCGTACATAATATCCATCCAGCCTTTAAATGTAGCCTGTAAACAGTACACACCTGTTTAAGCATAGAGCTTGAAGACAACTCATTTAATAATTTCCAGCAACTCACTACAGCACCAGGAATAATTAGCATAACATTAGATTTCTAAGAATTTTGTCTCTTGGCTTTCTACAGAGCTGCTTATCGGATATACTGCTGTGTATCCCACTAGTTTGTCTCTATATGAAAATTTTAATCAGTAAGCGTAATCAATTTATTTCTTATTTCTAATTAATTATCAAAAATCATGGAAGGCAGTATCATTTTAGTTCATCAAATCATGTCAACTGCAAAGGCTGAGAAGTAGCCTTATGTAACTGAGTTGCCCTCAATGCAGACTGATATGTAATTCCTCCCTCTCAAGTCAAAAGGTGGCAATGAAAGGGAACCAAAAATTTGATCAGCTCAAAAGAGGTATTTTCCTATCAACCAGAATTTAGATTTTTCTATACTTTGAAAGATTATACTTGATTTAATACTTCTATTTTCACAAGTGTTTTATGTGCATTGAATACTTAATATGCCTCATAGATGACAGCATTTAGTGAAATTTTATAGCTATTTCCTCTGCCCAAAATCTGTAAATTTTTATATTTGACGGTGAAGTGTAGATCGCTTAATCGGAGAGTTCAAACAGAAAGTAGTTTTCTCTGTTGTAGCAATTATCTTTTTAGACAACATCTCCAAATAGAAATCACTAATTTTTTAATCCAGTCGTGCTCAAAATAAAGGAAAGAAGTAGGCTGTTCTCTGTCATTCAATCCTCATTATAATTTTGCTAAACAAGGCTGCAGATCATTGGTTCCTTCATATTTCTTGCCATAGAGACCAGTTGCAGAATGGAATCAGGAGTGGAACACTCTTCATCCATGGTTATTGCTGTATCACCATCATCTTGAGGTTTAATTTCTAGTGAAAGTTTCAAAAAGCCTTTGCTTATGCAGCAGTTTGGCCTCATCCTGAAGTGAACTTAAAACAAGAAGAAATTATTCTCTTATAGGAAAAGAGGTCCCTTACACACTTTTGAAAGAGTGGAATACTGAAAAGAGCATGATTATCCTTAGAAACAAATCCAGTATATAACAACTTTCACATCTTGGGGTCAACACAGAAAATATGAAGTTCAGGCAATGGTGAAATCAAAGTGTAGTATCAATAAATCAACAATAAATCTGAAAAAGTAGAAGTCTCAGCTGAAGAAGTCCTTTTGGAATACTTGGACTGCAAGGGATTAGGAGAAGTAGATCAGCTTTATTTATGTAATTACTAATATATGTTTAACTTGTTCTCAAAGGCTTTTAATGGTGAACACTCCACAACCTTATAAAAAAATATTTATTCCGGCACTTGCTTTTATTGTTTCTTAATACTTACATCTTTCTGTTGCCTTTTAAGACTGTCACTTGTCATAGTCATTACATATCTGGAGAACAGTAATAATCACCTTCATGCAGCATCTTTTACTTATTGCAAACTGATTGTTGCTGCTTTTCTTCTTTAGACAGTGATCACTCTTCCTTCAATCTTTCCACACAGATCTTGTTTTCCAGACCTCTGATCATTCTCATTATTCTCCTCTGAGCTCTCTTACACTAGTTCATCTCTTGAAATGACAACCAAAACGGGACTCGGTATTTCATCTAACGAGGTCTAAATAGGACAGGATGATTACTTCATGTCTTACAGTGCTACTTTTGTTTCTGTCTTGGTACACTATTTGCATTTTTTTGGAATGTGATAACTTGAAATCAGCACTTCAGCCTGAAACTCTAAATGCAAATAACTAGCATACTTTTATAGCAAAAAGATGATGGAGTGGCACTTCTCCAAAGTGTGTGCTGTTGCCTCAGATTCAGACACATGATGATCATTGTATATCATCCTCCAGGCAAAATGGAGTTATTACTGGGTTTTTGTAAATTTATTAGTGTAACCTAGACTAGAGTGAATGAAAAAAAGCAGACTAATTTTTAAATATTAAGCATCACCATGATCAGTAAAGTACTGCACTATAAACAGACAGGACCTTTCAGCTAGTGCTAGAAAACTGAAGAACTGATCTGTATTATTATTATTGTTGTTGTTAAAAAGGAAACTTGAAAAGAGTGTGGGCATGGAAAAATAGAAATATAACACATTACTATCTTGCGTTTTCCACAATGGCTTTCACAAAACTGTAAGATTTTACAATTATTGAAGAAATTAAGAAAGAAAGTCAAGGCATCACATTTTGTGATAGCGTTATTTCTACTGTAGATGTGTAGGCCTGCTTATATTTATCTGCAATAGGTTTTCTTTATGAAAAATAAGATATCATTTGAATATTTGTGCATACGGAATAGAAAATAACACAGAAAATGACAGGAGATCAAATTATTAGTTTCCTTTTTGCATATTACCATATAAAATATATTGTATATTTTCAGTGACACTAAATCAGGAGTAATTAATTGATTTCAGAGATTACAGCAGTATAACTGAAATCAGCATCTGTTCCAAATTTTTTTCCCCCAAGGAAATTTCAATGACACATATTCAAATGCTGATTCAAATGTAGTTAGAAAAAACAACAGAACAACAATCCCTCTTCTCCTTAAATATTGGTAAAAGTACACAGACTTTTTTTTCCCCTGATAAATAATTTTTAATGAAGTTGTAAGTCATGCTGGAGTTTCACTACTCAATTTCTTTACCAGAAATAAACACCAGGAAGATTCCTTTTTGGAGATACAATAGCATCTTGCTTTTAAAACACTGACCTACTGGAACTTTGAAGGTATCCTAAACTACTAGCCCTAGAATTCAACTTCTGATTTTTTTACCCTGCACTTCACAAGATGTATTTTCTTATTGATATTAGTAACAGGAGTATAATATAATATTGTGCTTTGAGACCCACTGGTTTGCCACATTTTATCCTGGCAAGCAGGGTATATGCTTACTAGCAGGATAAAAGCAGGCCTCTGTGAGATTTACTTACCAAAGAATCCAAACACTAAGTTCAAGTTAAAAGGCATAAGGCCATAAAATTATCAAGGCAGATGCCACATCTCTGTGTACACCAACCTCTTCCTCTTCACTCTTTGATGCATGCCAATTGTGAAAGGAATTTCTCCAGTATATCTGTCTCTGCTTTGATGCTTCTTTTTAGGGATAGAGAAATACTCAAGCAAGTTCAGACTAAGAAATGAAAAAAAGCTTGAAGATCCACACAAACCAACATGATCTATGCTGCATCATTGAAGAAAAAAATCTTACAGAGAGAATGTGTACTTATGTGCTGATGGCATAAGTACTTATACTTCAGATTCTGTAAGAATTCTGGAAAATAGTCTGATCAACAAAGTCTATAAAACTTGGTTTTATCAATGACATATATGGTCAGCCTGTATTTTTGGGCAGTAAGAATTGTAACATTGCTGTAATACTAAAGATTTTCCACACACACCTGTCTCCCAAAAGAAAAAAGACAAAAACCAAACCCCAACCAAAAATTAGGTTATGTCATTTTCTTCGGTCCTTCATTCCAGAAATTCATTTGCCAGCACTACCAAGTAAACTCAAGAAAGAGCTTATCAGAGGGTAATTTTTGCTTAAAATGCTACTATGACACATTTCTATTTTTTGAGCCCAGGATACTTCTTTCTGAAATTACCCCACAATTTTTGAATGCTTCTGTGTGAAATACCTATGTTTCTTTTCTATATAACTTGTACAAAAAAGAAGAGATTTCTGGGATGAACAGACCCACATACTATAAGAAATATTAAAAAAAAAGTTTTTCAGAGGACTTATTTATGTCTTTCCCACAATAGTAAAGTCCTCAGTGTCCAGGTTTGGTGTTTTGGAGTTCTTTTGACTTGGTTTCATTTCCACTTTTTGTCATGAAAATGGTACTACTTCCAGTAGTATTCACTCAAGATAGTGACACAGAAAGTAACACTAATGTTATGGTTCCTGTAACACAGAAAAGCTGAAGAGATTTACATTGTTTAACTGATGCAAAAGGCGTGAGTCCGAGGGCAGAATGGAGAATGGAAATACTGGGGAATAAGAGGAAGCTTTCTGTAGTTAGTTTGTAGACTCCTGAAAATAGGGACCTGTATCAGTAACTCGTGCATTGATACTTATCACGGAGATTGTCATCAGAAAAATGACGTTGACCTCTATGGGTTTATTTTCTCAGGTCCATCACAACCTAACAGCAGTCTATGCCAGAAGTTAAGGTGGAGAACCAAATGACTTCAGTAGACTTTTCAACTAATCATTAGGATGTTTTAAAAAGGCCATTAATGTTCACATTAGGTTCACAAACAATAATCCATTTGCAAACATGATTTTATAATCAGATTTTTCAGGCTCAGTATCTTATTTTAGGCCAAATACTAAAGCTTCAATAGCTTTATCTTTCTTTCTGACATAGTAATGTATACCTCTATTTGAGTAATACCTTAGTATTTAATCATCATTACTATTGCTGCAAGGTGTTTAGGAAGGGTAGGTAAATCAAGGACAATGACATATCTATTCAATTTTCATGTTTCTTTTGGGCGTGATGGCTTTGGAGCCCTGTTCTAGAGTCTCGTTCAAAGTACTTTATACATCAAATAGAAAATCACCTTATAACTGTCTTCTTTGATTGAGAAAGCAATGTAAGAATCTCAAACATTTATGAATTGTGTTTTGAAGGAGAAAAATATAGATTCTGCACATTATAATACATTAATTGAAAATCAAGCTGATATTTTTCTTTCTTTGCCCTAGGGCTCTTATCATTCCATAACTCCAAAGTTATTACTGGTGGCTTACTTACCAAACCTTAAAAGATGCAGGGCCAAGTGTCTGTTTTGTGCAATGAGAGAAGTGCCCCTTTTTTTTCTGGTATGTCAAACAAAAAAACCCTTTCATGCTTTTACAGGCATTTTAGCAATACATGGACATTCTACTTACACACAAAAAAACCCCATCATCATTTTTGAGTTTTGTTGATGTCTTGTTTATCCTGAACATGTGTAATAAAACATTCTGCCCTCTGGGTCAGTGGATTTCATAAATAAGGCAAAGAAAATAAGAATTTAAACTCTTTCTATTACAATAAAATTTTGTTATCAAAACCAGGTTGTATTCAGTAGTTTATTTCTTTAATACTGTTGGTCGGTCTCCACTCTTTCCTGATGTGACAGTAAAGTAAATAATCATAATGAAATGATTATTTAAATTGTCAGAGTTATCAGTCACACAGGTAAGATGATATGTTATCTGGGAGAGGCAGTTCACACTGCTCAGAACTACTGTTTTAGACTTTGTGCAGGACCATGTTGATACAACTTCATCATGTTAATGATTTGTACTATTGAGATTTCACATGCCAGCATAAAAGCTAGAAACTTATTTCAAAGCTAAAAAAATGAAACCTAAGATGCTACAGAATTAGACAGCAACCTAAAAAAAACCGTAGAGGTTGCTGAAGACACACAACATATGCTAGAGTTCAGAATTTTCTTGATTAAAGCTGGGTCAGCCTGTTAACTACTTCAAAATACAAAGACAGATTGTATTGTGTGGACACAATTTTTGATAGTAAATGCCTAATCTTATAGTATCTTTCTGCATGTATTTTCTTCCTTCTTCCCCTGATTTTTGCTAAATAAACCCCACTAGGTGCTTATGCACAGAAATATCAGGGAAAATATTTCATAGATTATGGTATTCAGTGATATTTTTCTTTTCTTATTTCTCTCCTGAAAGAGAAATTGCTTCTTAGATCACCTAAGTCTGCACTTGTGGTAGCTACATGACAGATGAGGTTTACTACCTGGAATTCTTCTCTGTGACTTAATCACACCAATGGAGATGTTTGTTTTTCAGCAACAGGAAAACTTAAAAATATTCAGGTAGCTGAATACCATTCCTAGGTACTTCTAGAAACTTTAAAAGTTGGAAGGGGATGGAGGACTAAGGGAGCTATAAAAGGGAAGAACAGCACTTGTTTCTTTAGATGTCCTAAAAATTCTTTATTCATCCTATAGGCTCTACTTGCTGCTTATGATGAAAAGATTAATCAATTACCAGTGCAGTGGTATTACTAAGTCACAGATAAAAATAATCAGGTAAATGTTTTCTGTCTTTGTTGCTAGAATTGCTTTTCACTATTACATATAAACAGTAAAAGGTATATAAAGAGTGATCACTTACTACTTGAAGTAAAGAAAGATACCCAAATCCTACATTATCAAAGTTTACTTTCACGTTTTTCCATCGGGCACTTTGATTGTTTTTTATGAGTTCCTCGCACTGACTAAAATTGTTGATTTGGTCGACTTCAAACCTTTCATCAGTTGTGGTGTTAACACAGTAGTAGAACTTCCCAGCAAACAGATTTACTCCCATGATGCTGAAAATTAGCCAGAATATAAGACAAACGAGAAGCACGTTCATGATGGATGGAATTGCTCCTAAAAGGGCATTCACAACCACCTAGTACACAAATACAGGGGGAGAGAGAAAAGAGTATAAGCATATTTACAGCAATAAGTTTTGTATACTGTTTCACCAATGCTTAATAAATCCTTGTTCAGAAACTAATAATATAAATTTTAAAGCAGGACATTAATAACTGTAGCATTGCACTGTTCTTTTAAGTTATTAATATTAGTACATGTAATGAAAGGAAAATAAGTGAGAAAATGAAAATCATTAATAGAAAAACAGAAGAGAAGACCCGGTGGTAATAAGATGAAGCCTAACATTGATGTATTCTAGATAAAAAAGAAAAAAACGTGTTGAATGAAAATATAGACATAACAAAATTCTAAAAATGCATCAAATTATAGCTTAAAATGTCTAAAAAAAATAGTAACCTGTAGATTTGATCAACATAGCTTTGAAATTTAAGCTGAAAACACAAATGCCATGAATCTAGAAACTAAGCTCTACATTAAAAGGATTATGCACAAATTAAATACATATCTTTATTGCCTTATTGTTCCATGCAAGATTATAACAAAGATTAATTTCTTTGTATAGAAAAGCAAGACAGTTTTGCAATACGTGTCTACTTGAATCAACATAATTTATTTCAAGCTCCAGTCATATTGTTTCATGTATTAAGTGTAAGTCAGCAATACCCTTCATTTATCTAAAGAAGGACATATTTAGAGCTTTTGATTTTGCATTAAATTACTTTTGGCCAGTTGCCTTCTCAGTCACTTGCAGGCAAGATGTCAATAAACCTTATGTCAATAAAAAGTGTATTGTTCTGATATATTCAGTCATTAATCACATGTGTCTGTCAGAGCTACCAAAAGTTTTATGATGAGCAGTTATTTATCCTTAAGTATCCAATACCGGATTCTCATTTAAAAGTTATATTTTGTTTTAATTTCTTTTTCCTGTGTAAACTTTTGGAACCTTGTATGAATGTAAAATAAAACATACAGTAGGGCTCTGATTCTCAGTAATCCAAGTCCTGCAGTGGGGCAGGAAAAGATTGGCATGGATACTTGGAGAGTATTAAGTTGTCTTAGACCATCTTTGTTCCCTGCAATATAGATGCATTCTTCCCACTACCAAAATAGTTCTGAGGAAGCTCAGAACTGCTCAGTCTTACTACCTGTATTTCACAGCCTCTTGAAGGCCTTTGGAAGAGGAATATTGTGGTTGTGTTATTCGTCACTCAGCACACCCTCCTCCTCCCAAATGTTATGGCCAGGAATTAGGACCTGTTTAGAGATCTGAGGTAGAAATGTTATTTTCAGGGCATATTTTCTCCTTATTTAGAAGGGTCTCCTCCGCTGCAAGACAGTAGAAATGGGACCTTTCTGTAACTGAGAATAATCCTTATCTTTTATAAAACCATGATTTTTTTTTAAATTTAGCTTTTTTTTTTGTAGCTTCTATTTTTAATGAGAGCTTTAAAAGAAGCATTCTTGCTTCTTGAGATTTCTTAGAAAATGTGAAGTATCTAGGTAATGTATGCATAAGCTAGCCATTTTGAGAAGTGTTTAAAAAGGCTAAAAAGGTCCCAGTAATATTCTGAACATAAATCTGTTGATACTTTGCTTGAAGGAACTGAGAACAACATAAAAATTAGAGATGGAATTAGAAATTCTGGAATTTATTCCAAGTATGACCTGGTCTATGACACTGTATTATGTTATTGCTGCTTTGAAATTCTAAGCCAGCTAGTTTTTGTCTTATCATTTTTTTTCCACTCATAAAAATGTTCCGGATGTGTTACACTGATTGAATTCCTCTGTTTAATCTTGGGAAAACCTGAAAATAAAGATATCAAGAAAGAAAGATGGGGATTTAGTTCTGCAACTTAAACAAATTATGGTTACCTGTGCTCCCACGAAGAATGGTTTTGCATGAATTGAGTGCCTGTAGCAATTACTTTTATAACAACCCTGAGATCCATTGGACCACAGCACAGATCCAGAACACGCAGCAGAACACTAACAGCTACAGTAATTGTTACAACAACTATGAATTGATAATAGTTGTAGAAAGAAAGAGTTCTACAAAATGCCATCAGTGTGTCTTGCATCTTTAGATGAACGGGTAATGCAGTCTCACCACTGAGACTATGAAAAGATCAGCCACATCTTCTTGGATAAAAAGAGAACAGGTTCTAGCAAATGTTCCAACAATGCTTCCAACAATTTATTTCATATAGGTCACTGAAAACCCATCACATGGTAACAATTTTTGGTCACTACTGACCTGGCCTGGATGCGAACTGGTGACCTAGAGATGAAAGGCTCTGTATCCTATTACCAACCCCTTGAGCTATCCAGTCCCCCTGGAAGGTTTTTTAAGAAAAGAAGAAAAGAAAATTAAAACTTATAGAAGTTGTTTCCCGTTTGCATCTTGGTTTTGTTTGACGTTTTTCTCCCCACCAGTGTTGAGCCTTTCCTCTATCATATTTATAATGTAAAGCTGCATTTTTACACTCTGGTCAGATGCTCGGCTGACTGTAAAGTCCACCTTAGGAAGAAGTCTTTAATTTCTTCAACACATACAGTTGAAGGTAATTGCTTTAACAGCATTTTTCTGATTTATTTTTTTTTTGGTATTTGCTTTGGGAATTACCTGAGATATGTCAAGATAACCACGACGTTAACTTACATAATATATATCCAAGATAGCACCCGTACATACACAGACAACACCTACACACATAAGTTACAGCAAATGGAAAGAAGAAAGGGAGAACCGATTGAAAAGTGAACTGAATGCAGAAAAGAGATCAATTAGCATTTCTTAATGAGTTAATTTAGGAAATGAAAATTGTCATTCTCATCTTGTTGGAAAAAGTCTGTAGAAAATTAAAAGAAAATATTGGCAACTACAGCTCTTATTTTGGCTTGTTCCTTAAGTCTAGATCAGATATATGTGATTCAAAATGTATTTTTTATTTTAAAAGGTCTGTTCTCTTGGGCTTATTTTCTGTTATTTCTTCATACAGAATATAATGCCAGTAAATTGGAAAAAGATGTTTGCATAATTGTTTGTTTGGTTTTGTAGATTACCTATGTATTTCCTCAAGGCTGGGATGTTGTTGGTCAGGCTGACTCCAGTGAGTAAGCTGCAAAAGCCCAAGTTGATTCTGCTTGTTCACCTTCCTATAGCTTCAGGTAGGTGGAACAGCAATAAGAGCAAGTGAGAAGCAACACCTGATACCTACAAAGACAAAGGATCTCTAGACTATTTTTCATTTCCGTTCATATTCATCCAGGAATAAAAAACTGTCATGTTTCCTCTAGAACAAAGCAGTATTTCATATATAAACACAATTTTTCATGCTTACATTTTCATAATATTTATCTTCCAACATCAGATTTATACATAAGATAAAAGAATTACTGCAACACTAATTGTCTGTCCTATCTTCTGGCTGATATGACTTTATGTCAAGACAAAGTAGTAGTCCAGTTGTTCTTTTTTAATGCTGTTTATATCTTTTTTTGGACAACTCTCCAAAGAAAACAATAAAAACTAGAAAAAAAATCAGTTTTTCTATCAGACCTGTTCATATGTATAGAATGAGGATTGTGCAAAACACCAGCTTGTCCCTGCTGTATGAGTAGAATATTAGGAAACTTTACTAGATTCAGCCTTGCTGTGGGAGACATAGCTGAATAGTGAGATATAAATGTTCCCACAGCAAAATAGTTCCCACAGCAAAATATTTTCCATAGATCCCGGCACCTCAGCAGCCCAGACTTTCTAGGAATTTCTACCTTGGAGCTGAGTAATCAGGGCCTCCCGAAATCTGTAAAGAAACCATGAAAAATCTGCTTATCCACTTTCCCCATAACGGTCGCAGACTCTGTGAAGAAGTTCCAAACTGTGTTCCTGGTGTAAATGAAGAGGAAGTTACCATCTTTGGCATGGAAGAGATTATAGGATTGTGTCCGGAACATTCTTCCCACTTAAAATGAAAAGTTGCCTCCACTTTGGAAGTTGTCACCTTCATAATTTTATGATTAAACAGGAAAAGTTCCCAAAGAGCTGCCAGAGAGACCATTTGCACTGAAAGTTGAAGAAGTGAGCAAGTAGACATTGGTTTAGATTCTTAGTGCATCACATAGGTAAGATTGCTGGAATGAGCAGGAGGTGAGCCGTGAGTGGACAGGAATGGAGGCGCAGGTGACATACATGATCTGAGTTCAGCATGTTCTCATAGTGAAGGACTTGGAAGACAACACACAAGGAAGGCTAGAAGATGCTGAAACCACACTGATTTGACTAAGTGGGTATCAAGTAACAGAGAGGTGTATTCTCTCAAACGGTGGAACAGCTGAAGCAAGAGAGATGTAAAGAATACACTGACTTTCCCAGTCAGGGGATCAAAGGAGCATCTGAGGCAGAGCATGAAGAAAGCCCATCCCTGAATCAAAAAGATAACCGCTATGGGTAATGATGCTGTAATAATGGCTTCCTGTTCTCCCTGGGACTGAAATGATGATGGAAACTGCCTTTCTCTGAAGTTAGAGGAGCCACTTCTACAAATCATAACACAGCAGAGAGTCGGTGGGATTGGAGGAAATAGTTATGAGGCTTAATTTAAGAGTAGCTACATCAGTTGAAAATGTTTCTGTCACAAAAGCAAGGGAGGTACTGGACCTGTGGGCCAGCAGACTGAATACAAACACTGCCCAGTGCACAGGATTAAGACTGATCCTCAGCAGAGGCTCTGGGATCTCTCCCACAGTTGCTTAGTGTGAGGTTTGGAGGTGCCCATGAAGGAAGATAACTGAAGATGCAATTCCAGGAAAATATTCCCACATGAGATACCCTGTCTCATCTGAGTGTATACATGGAGTTTGATGGAAGAGGGATGCCATGTATGGCTATATAAGCATTAAAAGTTCCTTATGTTGAAGCGATAAAGTATATGTGCATTGCCACAGCAGTAATGTAGATGGGAACTTTTATTCATAGACAATAAAGAAAATTTATCCTGTTTTGTCAATGTGTATAACAGGTAATAAAATCTATGGGACAATGCAGTCTAGCAGATGATGACAGAATGGGAAGGAGGAAAGATAGCAAAGGAACTGAGAGAGATTGTAATAATTCTTTTACCTCTAAACTACATATTTTCTCATTGAGTAGCTTGGAATGGGTACACTGGGAAGAAGCATGCTGCATATGCTTGATCAGCTATGAATTGGCTGTAGAGACAACAGAGGATGAGAATTAAATATATCTGTGAGAGAAAGACATGATAATTCCTCCCTAGATTAATGATTCTAGGGAGGAACTAGAAGAATTTTTAGATTCTAGGAATCTAAAAATGTAGATTAATCCAAGTTATTCAAACCTTCTCATTTCAATTAATTACTCCTCTTTATTTTATCCTGATGGATTTCTTGCAAGAAACTAACTTTCATAACTTTGTCCCACAAACAGAATCCAGGGTAGTACACCGTGTTGGTATGAATGTGTGATCTATAATCCACTAATTATATTCAATTGTTCCAGTGTTTGCAGCACTGCAAAAAGAAAATTCCCAACCTAAACAAAAAAACCCCCACAAAAATGAAAATGAAATGCCCCCACCCCTCCAAATTAAAAACATAAAACCACAAACTTCCCTAGAACCCCTTATATGAAATAAGAATTTCCCATAACCCAACTTATGTCTGTTGTCTTGTTACCACTGGGCACATCTAAGAAGAGTCTGGCTTTTTCTTTTATCTATCTTCCAACCAAAATTAGAATAATTTTGTGGCTTTGCCTTTAAGAAGTGCATAGTAAAAGAACTAGTTGCCACCTTTGCTACACATTGCCTTAATGCTATGTACATATATATAATTTATCCTTAACTACATCATCTATTATTATGTAAGGCCAGAATTAAATAACATTTGGAAAAATGTTTAGCAGAGTTATAAGGAAATTGAAAAATAAAACTATAATCTTATTCTAGCAAATTAATGTTTAACCTTAAGTCACGATCACTAAAAATTAGTAAATTGAAAGTTTATAGAAGTAAATTATGATAGTGGGACTATACTATTCTTTAAATTAATTTAAAAAAAATGCACAAAAGATAATATCCTGAAATAAAAAATGAATGCATTTGGTCACTGTTAGAACTGGCATGAGAAGCATCTCATATGAATCAATTGAAAAGAATTATTTATGACCGAGTCTTCATTTTTTTAGTAAAATAAAGATTACATTGGGAATACATAGGGAAGATTATTTGAAAACTACATGGGAATACCCAGGGAAGATTATTTGAAAACTACAATTTAAAGCAGTGATTGTAAAGAAAAAGTTGTATTTAACTGAGAGTATGCAAAGGCAGGCATATGGAAAGAACCAAAGAGACCTGAGAAGGAGTTACAAGTAAATCTTAATCTGAACAGTAATGAACAAATAAAGATGAAGTAAGAGACAAAAAATCTCAGAGAAAAAGAAAATCACTCCCTTAAGAAGCCAATTACTGTATTTTGTTCTTGGGACTGTACAAGTGCACCTGACTGAAGAATGCTGTGAATTTTATCTTCAAAGAAAGGAAAATACTTCCTCAAGCATTTAATGCACAAATTATTTTTATAACACTTTGTGCTGGAGAAATTTCATGCTATTGGGTGGTGAGTTTATATTTTGGAATGCTACCACTGTTAGCAGATAGTTTCAACTAGATGATTCTGCAGTTCTGTTGCTTTTATAAGAAAATACAACTTGGTTAAAGTGGCAACACAAGCACTTGTTATTCACATAACAAACTATTAAAAGCAAGCTATGCTTTTGGATTTAACAAAAGACTGGAGGTTCTGGAGCAGCCTGATTCTGTTTTTCACCAGAAATCAAGTGTACTACAAAGTACTTCTGAAGAAAACACAGAAGAAAAGACATAATTTAACATACTGTATGATAAAGTACAATAATTATCTGCCAAGCAATAAATCACGACTCCCTTTGTCTGAGAAGACCTGGTAAATATCGTAAAGAAACGTGAGCATAAAAACAGAGTAATTACTTGATGTGGGAACAGTATCTTTGTATTTCACAGAATGCAGTGAAAACACCCCAACTTTTTGCCATTCCTGTTGCATTAATGAAATGTTATTGACCTTTACATGCCCTGTAACATTCCCAATTAAAATGCAAACTATATTATGTTTCCCATTCAAATTTCATTAAATTTTGATTCTAAAAGTAAGGATTTTCTTTAAGATACAACAAACGCAAATCTGGAAAAAAAATCATATCAGTTTCAATTATATACTATACTTCAATAGTCCTCTTCTAATTGTAGAATTATAATAAAAAAAAACTAGGATATTTCCTGCATGATTTATGAACATCTATACACAGAGTCTTCTGACACCAAAGTTTGTAAAGCTTTGTCTTTCAGGAGACATAACACGTCTCATAGACTCCTTAAAACTCAAAGGTAATGAATAAGATCACAGTCCTCAAAAAATCCCTGAAAGTTCAAAATCTTTAGATCAACAAAATATATTCCTCTCTTTTTAAGAGAAACTTGCAGAAAATAGCAAATACACTTTCTTGAGAGTGAATACATAATCCTTAACTGTGAGACAGGATGATAAATTTACACTGAACACAGTTTATGCTGATATATCATTTACACTGAAGCTGTAAAAACTCCTGCACTAATGATACCCTCTTCAGCTGGTGCTTGCAAGGGCTGTAGTTCTAAGAAGTGGATTTTTCTAATTATTATAATGAATGTAGAATTTTTACATCACCAACATGTCTCCTGCAGGACATTTCTAAACCCTAAGGAAGATAATACTGTTACTGGCATTTTATCAAGATTATAGAAACTAGTTTCCAACACAGGCCAAAGGGTACTAACTTCAGATTCCAAGAAAGGATTATATATGTTATATGTTGTTTCATGTTGTCTGTATACACTTGGAGTGATTTACTTAATGGAACATATAGGGGTTTTAAAATTATGCAAAAATGTATGCTGCAATTATATAAATATCTATAGTTGTGACTATTCAGATCACAGTGTTTTGGTGTGGGCTTAATGTATTAACAGTAATGTGCAAAACTTTCTACAGGATATTTTTTAATATATATAGCTATAAATTGAGTAACAGAGTAAAGCATGGATCTTTCCAAAACAATAGAATAGCCAGATTCAAATTTTTAAAGAAAGCCAATTTTTATCTCAGTTAAAAAAGCAACTAAATATATTAAAATAGCTTAGGTACCTTCTCCTGCAAAAAGAACTCCAGAAACTCTAAATAACAATACTGATTTGCTCAAAAGTTTTCATGTTGTTTCTGTAACATAAAAAATTTCAGAGCATTATTTCCAAAGATTTAAAGTGATTTAGGAGGAGTGTAGGGTGAATATTGTATTATTTTGCTGGTACTGGGATTCTCAAATATGATTGTCTCTCCTTCTAGCCCTAAAATATACAATGTGATTTAGTCAGACTGTACTCATTAAGGGTAGAAAAGGGGAAATACTGTACCCATAATACAGATAAGGGGAGGAACCAGGGGTCCACCCCATCCAAGCTGAAAGGTTATCCTATATGAAATAGAAATATATAGCCTATTATTAGTTGTGAATCTGTAATGACAGACACTTGATGATATGTTTTATAACTCAACTATATGAGAAATGTTTCTTTTCTACTAATGAAAGTTTGAGTACTCTTGAAAATGACTCGTTATAACTTTCCTTGTAAGGAAATCTAAGGAATAGCCATTGAATTTTACAGGATATTTAAGACATCAAATACTCTAATTTAGTTTTACAAGTTATGAAATTGGACTGGAAATTTGAAATACAGTAAATGTTTAAAGCCATCAGCCAGAAATACGCATAAGGCATGCAAAACTGAAAGTGCAAGTGGATTTCAGATTGTTTGCTGCCTTCTACTATTTCTCTAATAAATAAATCAAGCACGGCATGACATGCTTTATTTTGTGAAAGTAGACATAAATGCATGCTTTATTGTCACTTAATTCTCTAACTCAGCAAAGCAATGTATACTCAGTATTCTACATTTACAGGTAGCATACCAAATCAGGACTAGCGCAAAAGCATTATATTGCAAGTACTAGGAAGCTAAACAAAAAGCGATGGGTATATTCAAATCTCAGTTTGCAGCTACTTCTGCTTAATACATACACTAATTGAGATGAGAATATAAACCCTATGACAGAAATTTAAATTAAATTAAAGCAATTCTTTACTTTGCCTTCCAGCATCTGGATGGAGTTCGTTTTGAGATTCACTATAGAAAGTATTAAAATATTTTAGGCTTCAGTATACTACAGATATGCTAAATGACTTTAATATGGCAAAATTCACTTCTGTGCTAAAGGCAAGCACAGGCTATGGATTACTTGTACCCTTTTTTGGTGCAAGATATTCATATATTCACTTTGGAAAGAGAATTTATCCCATTTATGAAGCATAATTATAAAATTAAGTTTAAGTATAATTATAAAATTTATAAAATTATAAAGTTAAGTTGTAACTACAGAGCATAGCTGTAGACTTCTAAGAATGTAACTTAAAATATGAATTATATTTCATATTTTGGGATAACAGAATAGTCATCAGTATTTACTGACTGTGTAAAATGCTGTGTTCTTCCAATTCACTAGAAGGATAAACTTATATAAGAAAAACATTGATTGATTTAAAGTAGTTGAGAACTTGGCAGATTGTTTTACAAAATAATGCAGATCTTTTTATATACACGGACTTATGTGGAACACTTAAGATATTTTATATTTTCAAGGCAAAATTTGCACAGTTCTGAACATGGAGTAAACATTAAAATTTAAATACATGCTGAATAAAAATTCAGCTTGTTTTATCACAGTTCCGCATAGGTATGAGCAATATAAGAAAGCAAAGAGGGATGATTTATTTTTACTTTCTGCGGGCAGAAAAAAAATCTTTTTATGAATTCTTATGCAATGAACTCAGTTTCTGAGAAGACTGCAATCTGATTATAGTCTAACCATGAGCTGGTCAATTATTTATTATTTGAATCTTTTTACTGTTCGTGAGTCATTCATAAGGTATGCCAACAACTGTCAGTGAGCTGTTATGAATACTTCCCAAGAACTTTGGAAAAAAACATTTTCAGAAGTTTATATAACTAATAGTAAATATAAGGCCTATATAATTGGCCAGCCAAATTTGCTAAGTGACTGGAATCAGGCACTTCATTGACTGTCATTAATATTGGAGGACAGAGCTGAAACCTTTTTGCTTTTCCAAGCTTGTCTGTGATTCCTGCACAGTAAATTGCTCATGAATTATTCATGTTCTGTAGTTGAAATTCTATCATATGATTGGGCTTCTGGCATAATTTCATAGTTATTCAGCGAGACATAAGAGAAAGCAGTAAATAGATTTCTAATAACAGGTACTTTTCTTTGAGCATGAATATCCTAAATTTTTAAGAGGAAACTTTACTAAGGCAATCACGTAAGAATACAGAAAAATTGAATAAAACATTTGGCAATCAATTTTGATATTTTCTTTCTAGAAATGACCTTTTTTTCCAATATAATTTTTAGAGCTGCTTTTTTTTTTTTTCTTCCTATGTAATGTCTATACTGGTCTCCCAGTCCTCCTGCAGCTGACCAGAACGTTATTAAAAAAGTAAACCTGACAGCAGTTTCATGACATTTCTCTGCACAAAACCACATACATTTTTCTGAATGTTCATGAACAGTATGTACAAAGAGAGACAAAGAGAAAATGGCTAAATCAAATAGTGGTAAATTCTGTAACACTTGACCAGCTCTTACCCTGCTGAATTCATGAGTTTCAAATAAGGAGAAAACTGTTAGAAGTCAATTTGCTGTATGAAGTTGAAATTTATTAATCTAGTAATCACTGGTTAGTGATGTATTTTCTGCTGCATTCTGAAGTAGAGATAGGTAGTCTACTGAATACAATTCAAGGAAAAGAATTTGAAGCTTCAGTCGTTAAGCTTAGCTTTCTTTCTGAAGACAGTATATTCCAACCTATTCCACTGGTTTATAATTGACTAGAAATTCATTATTGTATTGTTTCCTCTTATGTTTCCAAGAAGCAGGAAAAAGCATTTTCTTAAAACATATTTCATTGACATGCATATAGAGTTAGTTTGTATTCAGTGGCTTTAAGGAACAGAAGGTATAAACAAATGAAAAAATAAGTTAAAATGCCTTCTTAAGTGAGATGAATAGTAAGCAGGGCCTCTAAATTACTCAGAGTAGTAAGAAATGACCTTATATACATTGTATTGAATATTGAATAGAGATTAGTTGAAATAGAAAAAAAAAAAGCATTTACCTTACAAAGAGAATAATTTCATAGAGCAATCAAATAACTTGATTTGTTTTTTTAAGTCAGCCAAACTCAGAAATAGATTTAAACCACTAGTGGGTATGAATTTATCTGTAATACCATCTAGTAAAATTCATTGGGGTTAGACTAAAGGGGATTTATCATATATAAAGAAAAATTTAAAACATTCAAATTTTGACAGACAATATCTTCAATGGATGCTAAATTAGATTCTTGTATCAAAATTGTAATATGTTTATCAGTAAAAAATTAATATAGTTTTGTTACTTTTTTTCATTATTAAGAGTCTGTTAAGTGAGTTCATAGTCGGTAATTTCAAAGACTTATATGAAAAACTCCTGAGATTGGCTAGAAAGTAAAGTAACCTTAATGAATGTAATTTCTATGTGACACTGCATATGGATTTAGGTGAATTGATGAAGCTTTTTGCTTATCTGTTAGTAAAAGATATGCGATAAAAAGATAGTGCAGCCTTTCTGCATGGACTTTTCATTCCTGATTCTGCATGCATGTACTCCTTCTATGCATGCATAGTTTCAGATTCTTTCATGTTGTCTTACCCTCATGCCTTCAAATCGTGACAAAGCTCTTAGAGGTCTCAAAGCTCTTAGTGTCCTAAGGGACTTAATGGCACCAAGTTCAGAGTAACCCAATGCATTTGCTGTTAAGCTAACCAAAGAGACCTATATGAAAACAGGAAAGTAAAAATTATTATATTGTACATACTACCTTACGTACCATAGATGTGAGATATACACTTCTTTAGAAGATTCTAACTTTGGACCACTTTCTTCAGGAATAGGGAGTCTTTCAAATGAAAAAAAAAAGAAGAAAAAAGTAATATGAAAGAAGAAGAAGTAAATAAAAAAAATAGCATAAGATAACTAATATCTGGAAACACTAATACTTCTGATTTCATATTTTGCTAGTGATTTGTGGGCATTTAAAACAACAAAAAGCAAATTAAATTAATCTCTCCTTTTTACCAATTTATGTATTGCTCTTCCATTTTCTTTTTTTTACAGTTCTGTTGGGATCAATAATTATGGTTGATGATGTCCATTTGGTTGCCCACAACTGAAAGGAAAGTGATTGAAGATTGGGTTGAACTAACAGATGGATCACAGAGCAATATTGCTCCTCTGGAAATCGGTAGAAAGGATTAATTTTTCTATAATCAGTTACACTGATTAATCCTTTTGCCTTACTGCTGAATTTATGTGCTTTACAAGCTTAACATTAACCTGGAATATGTTGTTTCTAAGACCTTATAAGAACAGTTCCATAGGTGGCAGAATTCGACAAGCCTTTAAATATTCCATGTCCCTACGTTACCTCAGTGCAAAATACCACATTGTCCACATTTGCTATGGCTCCTGTCCAAAATATTACCTTCTGTTTGTTTCCCATTTCCCCTAAATGTTCCTGCATTATGCTGTTCTAATTCCTTAACTATTTATTGGGCCAAAAATAGCATAATATTCTCATGTACTCTTTCATTATAAGAAAAAATATATCACGTAAAGAGAACTCTACAACAGTGCTTTTTATGAACCATATTTAAGACCAAGCATTATATGTGAAATCTTTAGCTTTTCTGTACTTGTCAATCCTGAGCTCTAGCAACCCACAAATCTAGGTTCTGACAAAATCTGAATTTCTTTCTCCAGCATATTCCTCATACTACTAAAACCTTTCAAGCTGCTGTGATCTGAAGCAAAATTAAAGCAAATATGTTTGTAAAAGATGTGTAAATCCAAGATTTGATCATGAGCTTACTGAGACACTTGAATACATACTATACCTTCACAATATGTATTCAAATTTTCACATCACAAGATGTCCGTTTGCAATATTATGATTTAAATAAGGTCAAATATTAGAGAAAATTAGTTTAGAAAAGGAACAGCTGCTTCTGCTTGCATGCTTCTTCAAGCTTTTTTGTTGTAGGTGCCATTTTGAGAAGAATTTCAATACTAGAGAACCCAAGAGTGGGTCTTTCTTTGTATGAACATAGCTACCTGTAGCTCTATATGTGGGGTTGAATCCTAGATATACTTAAACCATAATGTACACATATTAAAAAGGTTGTAGGCACCCATCACAAAACAAAGCTGAAGAAAACTAATTGCTCTGATTAGCCCATGTATGCTGGGAACACAATCAGAAACTTTTGGCAATTCTTTGGCATAATAAATGCTTATAAAGTTCCCTTTTTACCTATTCAGTGTCTCTTTCTAAGAAAAGTTCTCTCCCATTTCATGAAATGGGAGCATGGCACAGCACAGTAGAGTTAGAACTACCAGACAACCCTTGCAGCAAAGATTATTGAGCCTAATTTGAAACATGGCTGTGAAAACTGCAAGTTCAGTAATATTTACTGGACTTTAATACTAAGTAAGCCACACTACCAATGCTAAAGATATATCTTGCTTTCCTTGTAAAACCATAATTTATCCATATGTTGAAATTTGGAGACATGATGTTTGTTTTCTTGCCAGAGGAGTTTTGATTCGGATGTGTGTAGGATGTCTGGTGGACCAGACATCCATCTAAATGCTGCATTCAACTTAGACCACAGCAGGAGGGATGGTGGGTCTGAAGGTGGAATGAGCAGACGAGGCCAGAATGGAGGACAGCATGGCCTCTTTAAACAGCAGTGCTGGGATAAACCCTTTAACTGCTTGTGGGGCTACCAGGTGAGGTCCTTCTGTTAGCAGGAGAACTTCCAGTCTTTCCTAACTCTGTGGTATAGCAAGGCAGTGCTGCAAGTATAAAGTGAAAGACAGAAGTATGGCTTTTCTAGTTACCTTACTTTTTAAAGTGAAAAGTAAACTAGTTGGCACTAATAGATATTATGGTTGCAAAGAGAGTAAATTTAAAAATAATCAGATAAATATAAAAGTATCGCCTAGGAAAAACACTACATACATCAACAATCAGGAAGTCCAGCCAGCACCAGGCATTAGTAAAGTATGTTTGGTAGCCATAGGCCACCCACTTCAGCAGCATTTCCAGTATGAAGATGTAAGTGAAGACCTTGTCAGCATATTCCAGCATGGTCTTGATAGTTTTACGTTGTTCAATATATATGTCTTCAAAAGCCTGTGAGTATAAACATTCAAAGATATGTTATTTTTTGTTACTGGTTGCAACAAAGCAAACCAAAAAAAGGCAACAAAAAAAGGAAACAATCTTCAAGAAAAGGCATGGATTTGTCACTTCTATCCAATGCTTCTTTTTCTGCTAACCTCAGTATATACCTGTTTCCTCCTATGGAACTATATTTCCAGCTCACAGGAGGAAGAAGCAGATATTACACAGCAACCACTCCACTGGGCAGGGATTTTTATTTATTTATTTATTGCTAATGGTGAATTATTCTTCTCAGATCATTTTCTGTACTGAAAAATAGCATTGATTCTGCAAAGTCTTGTGCCTGAACTGAATTCTACTCAGATCATTTGGTTTGTATGTAGGTAGATCCAATTTCAAAATCCAGGGCCATAGTTATTAAAATTTTCAGGAAAATGACAAGTCAATTGACCTTTTGTTTTTATGTACTGTTGCTGTTTGAAAATTTTAAGTTATAAATCACAGAATAACTTCTTCCTTTCTTAAAAGAAATTATTTAAATCAAATACCTGCTTTACTGTTTATTCACATTTTATGAGATACATAAAATTTCTGAGCTCTGTGCAATGTTATTTATACTTTTTGTGTTCTCATTTTTAGGCATTTGAAAAAACAAATAGCTTCTGATTTTCATAAGTTTTTTCTGTCTCTAAAATATTTTTCCTTTAATTTCTTTCAAATTTCAGTTACACTATTATTTCTTATGCAGAATGACTGATTTCATCAGATTGAAAGAACTGGAATGATATGACAGCTTGGAAAGATTTGGATATTTATTGGTACTAACATTTATTTTTACTCAGCCTGCTTCTGAATCACCTTACATCTGTCAGTTCAAATGATTAGTGTTTGTATATCAATAAAGCTAATAACTGTGTACCAGTAATTCTGGATACTTAGATCAGGCACTGGGGTACCTGACAGTCATACGGGTTCACTAAAAACTTTATCTCACAGAACTGGGAAGTCGACAGATATAATTTCCTTTGTATAGGTGAGAGTGTGCCAAAGGCTGAGCCAGCAGTGCTCCTGGCAGCTGGAAGCATGTTGGCTCCCCAAGCACCCCTGGGGTAGGGGTTTGGAGGCAGTTTGCAGTCTCTCTGTGTCTGCCAGATTTCCTGGCTGTGGTGACAGTGAGATTTGTCTGGAGCACAGCCTTGGGGTGAACATTGGGATATAGTTCTGGCAGATCCAAAGAAACTTTTTCACTATCACAAAAGAATTTGAAGGGAAAGCTGGATCTCACATCTCCAGAGACTTGGGCTAATCCATGGTCTGCAAACACTTTTCACAAAATAAAGGTTTTGTGGATGACACACCTTATGTTCACAAGCATGAGGTGCCAAAACCATGGGATCTCATCTCAAACTTCCTCTAAATATAGTGACAGAAATTCACCTTTACCAGATCTCTTTCTAATACTTTTCTCTCATTTAAATTCTTGTCAGTGAAGATTTTCTCCACTTGGTTACATGAACCAAAATTCAGTCGTGTAGACTTGAATTTTTTGTTATTCAGATGGCTTTAAATGACAGGGAAGGTGTCATGTGGTGTTGAGTAAGAGTTGTTTTTTTGATGGATGCCTTGATATTAAACCAAACAAAATCAGAATAATTCTTAGAGATATAACTGGAACTAGGGTAGGTATAATCATAAACTGCTAACCATCAACAGTATTTTAAAGTGTTAGGAATGGTCAAAAGAGCTTATAATACACTTTTGCAACACAATATTTTTATTATGTAGGAACTTCAGTAACTTGACAAAGGGTAATTGCATCTATCAGGGTAGATGCTGGATATACTCTACATTATCTCAGAGCAAGTAGTTTGCCTAAGAAACGTTACCTCAGTATATATCCAGGCTCACCTATATTTCACAATCCATCTCCAAATTCTTTATTCTTTTTCATTATTTTTATTTTTGAAATCACATATTATTGGTATGTTTTGTTTCATTTATTGTTACAGACTGATATTATGGTTGGCTTCTTTTTCTTACATATTTGTTAAAGCAAATTCATGTTCTTACAGATGTCCCTCTAGTCTACATGAGTCAGTAGAAGCTGAATTGCAAGCCTAAGTAATATATTCTTAGTCTTAGAAAGGAATCATTAAAAATACACAGTCTTGATCTTTCTTTCTGTTCTAGCACATAACATTCATAAGACTGCATAAGCTAGCCCTGGCTCTTGCAAGCTATGGTGAACTGTTTATGCCATTACAGTTTAGTTCCAAACTCTTCAACAGTGACAGTTCTTTTCCCTGAGTTACACCGGTAAACACCAGTGAAACAAGAGAGGAAATTCTAATAACAAAGTTAAAAATGTTCTCTTCTTCACATGTGGTTTGTCTCTCTGCCTCAGGTATAGCATGGTCACCTTCAGCAATGAACTTAGGCTTTCTCTAATCACTTACACCCATTCTTTTTTTCTACATATTGTTGAGAAGAGACTTTTTTGCCATTTTTTCAAAGGCCTGACTAAAATTTAGTCCTGTCATTTGAAGACATGGAACTGTGTAAAGCTAGAACAATGTTTGAAGACCCAACTTTTAAGGAGTTTTCTGATAACATTGAGACATTCTGTTCATATTTTACTTACCAGAGCTCCACTGCTGAGGAGAATCATAAAGACAATGAAAGTCTCAAACCAGTTGTGTTCGACAATCCTGAAGCAGGTTTTTCTAAGGTTCCACCACTGCTTTCCTCTCCCTTCTTCTATACTTACTTGACAGCACTTGAACCTTCTTACACAGCCTTTAGAACAGTGTATGTGATGAGAGAGAAAAAAAAGAAGAGATTTTTGTTTTGGTTATGCATTATACAATGCTATTTTACAGAAGCTGTGCTTTTTAGTAAAAACCCAATAGATTTTCAGCTAGATGACCTTCTCATCCAAATGTCATATAGGTTTATGTAGTAAGATGTGGGCAAGTGATATTAAATTGTACCCTCTTTTGTTCAGGATGCTCAATTCAGACAACGTTGCATTCATTTCATGAAAAAAAATCTAAGCCTCTCAGCTGAGTTCTGGGCTTTTCTGTACCAGCTAACTTCTCAAACTTAGGCCCCCAATTTATTTAAGCTTTTATGATTTCCTCCTGACTTTTGTTTCTTCTTTCTTTTATGTAGAAAAATACTAGTTAACAATAACGGTATTTTCCTTGCAAAGTCTAGACTGTTACAGTAATACTTCTTGCAAGTTCAGTGCAAATTTCTAAAGAATGATTTGTTATCATGTCCAGAATTAACCCAACATGACTGTAGCATTTATTCTCCAATATCTAAATCTAACTGTTGCTTACAGACACCAGAAATGGTATTTGTATCCTTACATTGCTGTTTTAAACATATTTCTTTCCCCACCTTCTTCACATGCACACATCCATAAGGTTTCTCAAAAGGAAATGTCATTGGAAAAACATTTATTACCAGATTCTGGTTTTACTGAACTATGGGCCAATAGAAGGAAGAAAGGAGGAAAAGTGAAAGGTGAAAGAGTCTACCAGATGAGACTGTTCTTGCCCCAGGTGGCACACAAGGCTCTTCCTTCTTTTTTTGTCAATTTGTAGAAGGTTCATTTAGTGTTTTGCACAAGACCATCTAGGTGCAGTTTTTATTTATCACTCAACAGCTGTATCAGTCATGTATACTTTATAAAGCACTTTGACAGATATCTATGAAGAACATTTTAAAAATAGTATTATTATCTATAAGACTATAACTAAACTCCAAGTACAGTAACTCATACTAAAATAAAACTTTCAATAATGTATTTTTTATATTTTAAAAATAGTGATACATTTCTGATGAAATGTTTTCTTAATGGTTTATCTGATATATAGTATAATTGCAGTCTCAGTATCCATGTGATATATTATGGACTAAAAGTACTACTGCTAATAATCAAAGTTTAAACATTAACAAACGAGTAATGTGATCCATAAATCTTAATACTTAATTTAAATAGAAAATTTTTCTATTATTCTATTAATAAGTATTATTAGTATTTTTGTTTCAAATACCTTCTGTGAAGCAGGCTTCTGGCTCCTGGGCTTCTTCAGGTTCAGCTTCTGGTTGTTCTTCTGCAGGAAGTCCAATATCAACTGTGCTACCTTCAGATGAACTAGATGAATTTAACTTCTGTAAAGGAAAGAAGCACCACAAATGCACGGTAAATAATTTTAAGGCAAATATTATTTGATTCTGGAATAAGTAAATAATTGGGCAATATTTTTGAATGTTCTAGAATTCAACATAAGTAAATTGCTGATAAATATCTGTGAAATTTGTACAGTCTTTGGTTTTCCTTCTGCATTGTATGGATCTATTAAATAGAAGGTGTATCACTGATAGATAAGACTTTAAACAAAATTATGTTTTAAACTGAAAAATATGGGTGATGATGCTGAACCTGCAAAGATTTATGAGCACAACAAGCCAAAAGTGGTAATGATGTCTTGACCTACACAGAAATAATGAAGCTTAAGTAATTATACAGGAATCTGTAACATCTACAGATAATCAGGTAAGAGTCTAAAAATAACTACATAAATGAGATGGGAGCTCAGAGGAATGAGGGAAAAAAAGCAGAGAAGGCCATACTTCAGAGGTAAGTAACAACTAAACTCTTACTAAAGCAGGGTTAGTAGTAAGTCAGAAGTGTCATAGTACTTTTTCAATGGGATAAAAGATAGCCCTGTTCCTATATGTAGCAGCACATCAACATAAAGTTTTTCTAAACTGAATCTATTTCTAAAAGGAATCAATTCTCCATTGGTCAGTCATAAACCAGCTTGTGTCACTCTGTTTGACTGCCTGTTCTATGATGGTTTGGAAGACTGGACTGACCAGCATTAAGGTAGTTGTGGGGAGAGTAGATGATTAACTACTTAGATGTTTTCCTCCAAAGAATCTTTGCTTAAATGTTTTATTTTGAAATTCTTTATGCTGGGGCAAGTTCATAGTGTGCTCAAATAAATTTTTAGAACCTCTCTTGTAACAACAGTTCAGAAGTGTGAGTCAAAGCCAAATTATAGAGGTTTTGGTTATAGTTAACAGGAAAAGAATTATTAATGCTTCAGATACTAACTGAAAATGGGAACAACACTGTCTCTGAAATAGCTTGCTGGGGGAAGAGGCTGTTTTGTACAGGTCTCCTTTCTTGGGGGAGGATCTGAAGATTGCACTTAGCTTAACATTAGGTTTTTGTTGAGAACAAAACTTATGACTTATGCACACCGAAGGGGCAGTGGTAAAGAATTCAGCTACCCTAAAATTAGGTATCTGAAGTACTGCTAGTAATACAACAGTGGGAGGAAGGAGGGAAGATGAGTTATCCTATAAAGAAACTGCACTGCTACCAGAATGGAAACTAGCTAGTTCAAGGTTAAAGTTCCTTAAGTCAGAAAATTAATATTGTCAAGTGTCTGGAAAGGTAATTTTATAATTTGACTAAAATATCAACAAAGTACGTCACTGAGGTTGTAGTTTTGTAAATTTTGTTATTGAATCAATTTAAATTATTGTGTTAAAATAGCCACAGACAAAAAGTCACATAATGGAACAGGTATTAGCCTCAATATGTTTTTTAAATTTACAATTCCAAAAAAGGCTTAGATCTATAGCCTGCTTTGGCATTGCTTTAGAAACATTAGATATTTTCATCTGTTGATATTTTTCAGTTTTAACAAGTAAATTTGAAGTATATGGAAAAGTTTATGGTTAAGACTTCTTTGTATGGGAATCTAGGTCTAGAAGAGCTGCCAATTTTAAAACCTAAAAGAATTCCTGTGTCTAAAGGACATACATAAACTATATGCTCAGAAATAAAATCCCATAGAGGGGTATTTTTTAAGTGGTCGAGAGATGTATGACACTCCTCATTGGACCCTTGTTACAGGAGGCAAAGTTTCTGGTAGAATAACATTGTAGCTAAGGCACTGCCTTCTACTAGTTATTGCAACTATCATATGGACCATAAACAGTTTTTATGGATTAGTTTGGTCTCCCACTGCCTGGCCTCTTATCCTCTCTTAGAGGTTATATTTTTTAACCCTTTCTCACACTTTTGTTCATCAAGAAGTAAACCCTCCTTTATACATTCATTTACACCCATCTACAAAGAAGTGTAAAAATAACAAATGATCAAGAACTGAATACACTGGCTTATAAAAACAAAACAAAACAACTGTCAACAAACAAACAAACCCCCTTCCTTCTCCCTCAAAACAAAAACCCTCAAAAGATTAGAGAGAAACGCATAAAATATCTAAATACCTCTTTGCTTTCTTCAAGATCTGATTCACTACTAAACTCCTCTGTGTTCAGATTTTCAAAGTCGGATTCACCCACAGCAATGGGCACTGTCACAGTGAGGCTTGGGTTGTTTATGAATGACATGTAATCACTTTCATCAATTATGTATTTTTCCACACTGCTGCCTGTGCCTATACCACTGGTGGTTCCATTTGCATCTTTAATATAATCATGATCCTTGCTCAGTTCCACAGTTGTATGGTTAGAAATACAGCTATTTTTGTTGTTCAGATCTTCAAGTGGCTTGATTTCATCTAAAGCTTTTTGTTTTTTAACAAAAGCTTTTTGGATGAATTCACGTGCTTTTCTTTTCACATAATCTATGCCTTTCTGCATTCTTGCTACAGCAATTTGGAGATTATTCATTTCATTATCATCATCTGTCACAGCAAGGTTGTCCGCACTAAATGAACTCAAGAGCAAGGCCAAAAATAGGTTCAATACCTGCAGAAAGATAAAAAAAAAAGAAAATAAAAAAAAAGGATGTTCTAGGCTTTATCCCAACAAATAACATTTATTTTATTAAAAATGTCATATTAGTGACTTCAAAGACTGAGATCCCAATAATTCACCATAAACAAAAAAGCACCCTCAAAATTTTTTCTCTTCTCCACAAAAATCCAAGCTTATTTAATTTAGCTTAGGTCCTGCTCATCATTCAAAAAATATTCCTACAACTGACTAATATCTATAAATGTGTCTTTAAATCCCCATAGTAAATAAATATTTTGGTGCCAAGTCTTATAATCTAAAAATGAAGAGATCAGATTTGCTATTCAACATCATTAAAAAGTTTAATCTATTCCATCACACAGTAGAAATTGGATATTTAGGTGACTAATCATATGGGATAAATAATAAAAGAATCCACAGCGAACAGGCTATAAAGAGTGGAAAATCTAAAATTATTTGTGGCACAAAATATTTACAAAGAGCCAAAAGACAAATTAGTCACATTTTTGAGTGTTCACTCTAACATTCTCAGGATTTTGATATTGCAGAATATTTTGTTCTCTATCCAAAAAAGCTCTTAAGCTTGACTTTAGGCATTGCTTGAAACCACCTGCTTAAGTGCTTCTTTGAAGTAGCGCCAGGGCACCTAGTTTACTTCAGGACTGAGACCTCTCTATTGCCAAATAATTTTTTGCTAACGCTTTGATTACATACCACCAGGTTTCCAATCACCATGACCATCATGAAGACAGTAAGGCACATGGCTTGGCCAGCAACCTCCATGCAGTCCCACATCGTTTCTATCCATTCTCCACACAGCACTCGGAATACAATCAAAAAAGAGTGGAAAAAATCTTGCATGTGCCAGCGTGGAAGGACACAGTCACTTGCAATTTTGCAGACACATTCCTTGTAGTTTTTCCCAAAGAGCTGCATCCCAACCACAGCGAAAATGAACACAATGATGGCCAGCACCAGGGTCAGATTGCCCAGAGCTCCCACAGAATTACCGATAATTTTTATCAACATATTTAGAGTTGGCCAAGATTTTGCCAATTTGAAAACTCGTAACTGGAAGAAAAGAAAAATATTGTTAGGACAATCAGAAAGACACAAAGGTATTTTAAAATTAATTTGTGGAAGGATATTACTGCAAAATATGCCCTGAGTATGACTGTTCAGATGGAATCGTCTAAAAGCATGCAGATGGAAGGTTCCCTTGAGAAAAATTTGTAAAGCTGAGGTTTGATACCCTCAAAGCATAGTTTTTATCGAAGTCCAAAGATGCTACTTGTCATACTAAATGAAACTTAAAATCTAGGATACATCTGTTAAAATCATCTGGGCCATTTTTCAACTGGTATTTGTAGAGCATGTCTATTCCTGTAATGCCAGTCAGAGCACAATATATCTAAAGAGTCAATTTATTTCTGCATAGCAGGATGTTTAAATTGTGTATGTACAATAGATACATTGAAAATAGGCCCAGGGCACCCACTGCTGTCTGTCTGTATCTCTATAAATTCCCACTGAAGACAATAAGATACCACAATTAAGAAGGATTTGCACTAGTGAAAGAGACATCAGGATCAGTATCATGGGAAACATCAAGAAAACTTTCAAGGCAAAAATCAAATCATTTTAATGAAGCCCCGTTGAAAAATCAGTGCAATTGATGCATATTTACCAGTCTGAATGATCGAAGAACTGATAGTCCTTCCACATCTGCAAGACCAAGCTCGACCAAGCTAAGGGTTACAATAAAACCATCAAAAATATTCCAGCCTTCCTGGAAATAATAGTAAGGATCCATTGCAATTATCTTGAGAAACATTTCTGCTGTGAAGATTCCAGTGAAGACCTGTGTTCAAAGTGCAGTTTGTTATTTCATTGTGAAATATACTACTACAGATTTAGTTGTTGTCTAGGTTTTTCATTCAAGATACATATCTGCAATGTCTTATCCAGAACTGATACTTAAAAATAGTTATGTTTACTGATTTATTATGCCCACCTTCCCTTAGCAAGTACCATACAAACCAAGTCATTTTTCAATTAATTAAATTTTATACTATTCAAATTACATAAACTTCTTTTTTACAGCATTTATAATCCAATTTCAACTCTATCAGGATATGGACTTTCTCATGTACTGTACAAACAATACTCCAAATTTGATTTTCAGAATTTAAACCAGAATGCTTTCCAAGAAATTACACAGTATAACATCTTTCTTGGTATACGAATTACAAATGAGGTCAAATCTGAGACTCCAGAGGGGCAGCTTTGCTGGTATAATCTGCCATTCAGTTCAACAGAGCTATGATTGTTTATACCAGATGAATAAATGGTACATTATAATCTATCTCAGTTGATAGAGACACTGAGATACATTATAATATACTGAGATACAACAATTTGCTGAAGCTGAGTAACTTCCACTTGGCTGTTGCCGGTAAGTTCAGTGAAGCTTGTTGGCTCAATTGCTTTGATGTCAGGAATGGAAGAGCATTTAAGAATGCATTTTAAACAGGGTATTGCTGGTAATGGCTTCTCATCATGGGATCCTATGCTGAATGAAGTAGGAATCGTATTTAAGAGCCACCAAGGTAATGACCCTGAGTAGCTTTGAGAGAAGTCTCGAGAGAGTTTCCTGTAGGAGAGGAATGTACTAAAGCCACAGTTAAAGACTGCCCCAGCCCTGCTCTGAAATGCTTTCTTTTTTTGGTTTCAATAACCTGTTTTCTGGCAAGCTGAACAGAAAATGGGACAGCTAAAGAGAATAACCTAACTGGGATAATCAGGAGATGGGAAAGAGGAGTCTGACTTGCTCTGCCTAGGAACACCAATACTCAAGATAGATTTTGTTACAGTCTTTAAATACATTCTATATACAGACACTAGAGAGGGAAAGGTCACAAATTTTTAAGCTACAGGACTGGAATCCCTGAGGAAGACATAGGAATGATAAATACAGTTTGAAACGCTGACTAAGGTTCTTAACAATCAGGAAAGGAAGGTTCTCAAGGAGTTTCATGCAACCCTCGAGAGCCTCTGTATTGCAGGAGGGGTTTATGTCAGGAAGCCCAAAACTGGAAGAGCATGGTGCTTATAGCCAGGTTCTCTCACATGCCCTTTGTAGTCAGATGTACAATAAGATTTATATGGAATTTTCTTTAAGTATATGAAAATCAGCTATACAATTATCTATTAATTCTCCCTCCTAAGTCCTGTAGTTATTTACATGATCTATTTTTTCCTCATTACAAAACAAGGATTATTAAAAATCCCACTATAAGAAATCAATTCTTAAAATAAGAAATAAAGTAGGACTGCAGCTGCAGATACTTCTATGTGATCAAACCTGTCAGTTCAAAAGCATGAGAGCTACAAGAAGTTAACTCCTGAAATCTTTAATAATTTATCTTTTTGATGTAGAAGGGAGAAAATATAGATGACAACATGAGGAAAAATATCTTACTAATTATCTGATGATAAAAACAATAAAAAAATATAAGAGGAAAAAGTACTGCGGAATATTTTTCACATAAAGCCTATAAAGAAAACAATCCCTTATTCACGTAAAAAGTTGTTTACAGAAGAAAACTCTACAAATGCTTTTAAATTGACATTTTAGCTATTGTAAACTTTTGCTCAGGAAACAGCAATTAAAAACACATTCATAATTTAAAGATTTGTATTGTATTGATTGGGAAATTTACACTACATTTATTTAGATAGTGCTTTTTTCATTGAACCAATGCATTTCCTGGTTTAGTAGTTACACAAATCAACTTCTCTTTAAGATGGACTTCACTTAATGCAGCATTGGAGCCAATTTTTAAATTTTTTATTTGATTTTGCAGAACACTGCAATATATTGATTTTACAGTATCCTAAGCTACATGAATCAGGGTTGGTGGTAAAATTTCAAAAAATGTTCTGATACTCATATCTGGAGATTAATAAATATTCAATAATTCTACTTTATAAAGACTTAACCCCCCCAGCTGTTAAAACTTCTTCTTTCAGTTTTTTTTCAGATATATTTCCTTACAAATTATGACATAAAAACCCAACAGACTTACCAGATTTCCAACTGAAAGTACATTATTGAATTCGTCGGTCATTGGATAATGTTCCATGGCCATAAAGAGTGTATTTAAAACAATGCAAATTGTAATAGCCAGGTCAACAAATGGGTCCATTACCACTAAGTTGACAATATGTTTTACTTTTAGCCAGTGCGGACTGCAGTCCCAGATCAAGAAAATATTTGCAAATTTATACCAACATGGTGGGCATTTCTGTCTTGATTCTTCAAGTTCTGTGGCAAAAGAAAGTTTAAAAAGGTAATTTTTAAATTGTGATTGCTCTAACACTCTCAACCCTATATGAATTTTACTAGTCAAGTTGTCAATCTGTACTGGTGCTGATTAACTTCCCATAAGCCTCCTTCCTACAGGGCTTTTCAAGAAAGTATTTAAAAATTGCTATCAAATATATTTACTATGTTCAAAGCTTATCACTCTGCCAATCAGCATCAATTTATGCATCGATCTGTATTATGTATTTAATTTTTCCTTGATTACTCTAAGCCTGTTTCTTCCATCTACTGTTCTGGTATGTAAATATTTTTATTTTGAAATTTGTAAAATTTAGGTAAAAATTTTCATTCCTAGTTCAAGAAAAAACCATTTTGATCACCTAGAATAGCACTTCTTTAAAGAGTAACTGAATAAATGTAGCTGCTAAAATACATATATATTTTAACAATAGTTGCATATGTTTGAAAAATGTTCAGTTGCCTTTTTTTGTCCAATAATATATTTTAATTCTTATGCACAAGCATCCACTCAGTTATGACCATCTACATGAGTTAGATGGTGGCAAAATTATGAGATATAAATGCTTACGTATGTAATAACTTTAATGCTTACTAATGTAATAACCTTAATAAATAAAGACCTTTGAGTTTGCTAATAAATATGGCCCAGTTTCTGGGATGATATCTGTTACTTAAGCTATTTTAAATCAGTTTTTAGGTTTCAACTCAAATTTTCAGAAATCCATGGGATGTTAAATATTAAGCTATGCATAGCACACACCTTCCACAGTGTTTGTGAGGATGCTAGCAATACTCATGGCTCTTTCCCTTAAAGCTGGATCTTCCAGGAAGTCCATAGAAACATGAAAAGAACCTGATATTCTCTTCCTCATTTCTGTTTCTGTCGTGGTGCCCTGTACAGAGAACAATAGTAGGTGAGACCATCTTGAAGAAACAATAAGTTAAGCAAATACTATATAACCCTGTTATTAATATCTTAGTTTGGGTACGTGCTTCGTGCACTTCATTTTTTATTATGTCGGACTTTTATTACTTTTTAGTATCTTTTAAGTAATTTTAAAAAGGCATTAGGCCATAGTTATCTACTGTTCAGGATTGAGAGAGACTTTATTCACTTTTGCATTTCTTTCCTTCAAAATACGAAAAACCATTAAAAGAAATGGAAAAGCATTGAGTTCAAAATATTGCAAAAAATTTTGCAAACTGTAATATTTTTTCCTTGCTCCTGCTGACAGAATATTCAGGGGTTTGTAACATAACAGTCTTTTCCCCTAAGCAAACTGTAGTAAGTAAGAAAAGTCTGACTTCCTCATGCTTCCTCATGCTACTATTTTTTAGCAATGTGAGTGGACAAATTTGAACTAAGCAAGAAATTTTTTTTAGACTTCTTCTCTTACCTTGTATACAGTAAGAGAATGGCAGCAATATGTGCTGCACATATATTCGCACAGACAATTGTATTTTTGGAAGTGTGTATTGAACTGTGATCTTCCAATGAACTATTTGTTATCTATAGTACAGAACTCCACCAGATACAGATGGAAAATATATAGGAATGAGAAATAAATGATAATAAAGAATTGACAACTTCCTTACATTTTTAACCAGGCTGATAAGGAAGAATGTTATCAAAATTAACTCATAATGCTAATTTTGATAATGGTAATAGCAGTATCATATTGATTGCAGTTATATAACATTTCTATAATAATTTCAATTGTATGCCAACTATGATTGCTAGATGGACCTTTAGATTAGCTAAAGGAAAGTGTGGCAGAGTAATACAGTCAAGCATAGCATTTTTATGAACGTGTAAGTTAATATTTTATTACTTGGAAACTGCGAATTGCATTTGTTAGTTATGAGAATCTTTGTGAGTAGATGCTTGGGTTGCAAACCTATCTAAGCTGTTTAATCTACTAAAGATTTTACAAGATGCAGGAGCATTCACAGCTTGACCAACCAGGGAGCATTGCCAAGGGTTCCATTCTGTAGAAAACACTGGCTGGTGCAGTAAGAAAAGGCCACCATGCCTGAGCTATTTAAAACTTTCTTACATTGTCATCAGTAGCTGGCTTATCTATTATCACCTCTGGCAGAAGCTGTCCAACGGGCGATGTAGGAACAGATGGTCCACCAACCAGGGAAACCACCCCATTGCAATCCACAGTGCTGTGCATCTTCCCATTCACTGGAAACACTGCCAGCATCCTGGATGACCTACTGGCCTGACTAATGTTACTGTTGCGCCGTTCACCGTGTCTGCGCGGCACAAAGAGAGAGTCTCTTCTGCTATCGTTGTCTTCAAAAGTGCTGTGCTCATCATCAGCAAAGTCATTTTCTGATCCTACATCCTTTGCTCGACCTCGGAAGCTGAAAAGACTTGTTCTGCTGTTGCGCCTTGGGGAGAACAGGGAGCCGCGAATGCTCAGCAAAGACTGTAGGCAAACAAAATATGTGATTATTAGCTGAAATCCTCAAACTTATCGCTGTTGTTAGGTTAGCATAGGTTTTCTTTTTTTCTTAAATGAGAGTAACCATTTTACCCAGAAATTAAATGCTGCTGTGAAATTTTTTTATGTATTTCATTATATATATATTTTGCAGACAGAAATATCACTGTTCATGGGTTCTTTGGACAAAACCAGTGTTGAGCACTCCTTTCTCAGCTAGAGTTGCTGAACAGATTAGTTACATAATGCCCACCAAGGGAAATCTATACATTCACATTCTTTCATGTATCCAGCATCTTGTCCATAGTGAACAAATACTGGTTCAAACACCATTGAAGCAGGAGGAAAATATACATCTATCATAATGGAAATATACTGTGGCATTTTAGTAAGTCTAGGTAATATATAATCATGCTAAAAAAACCCCCATAGAATCAATCAGAGAATATTTTGATATGATTTTTAAATAATCCTACTAGAAGAATAGGGATAATAGATTACATATAATTCTGGGGTTTTTTTACCAGGCAGCTAGAGCACTTGCTCTCAAGAACTAGCAATACTAATAAAGCTTAGTAAAAATCTCAGTGCTTCCTTTGTTTAGGCAACAGTACCAGGAAGACTAAAGTAGTTTTGCAACAGTCTATGATGATTTGAATGTATGGTTTTACTAAAAATAATTGTATGCAATACCTGATGTGGAGAAGAATACTTCTTTTCATATGTCAGTCTATTGCCTTCAATAGACAATCGGAAACCTTTCCTTCTGATGCTGTCTTCTGACTCAGACTTGTGAAATTCATCCTCATCTTTTTCCTCTCCTCCAGACTGTTCTTTCTGTTTTCTTTTTTTCCTTCTATTTCTCCTCTCCTTTGCACTCTTTGAGCTCAGTTTTGATGCGTCTGAGGAACTTTCCGAGAGCCCTCCTGCTTCTCCTCCAGCACTAGGCTCCCTGGACTCTGCAGATGCTGTTACTGCTGCTGCTGCCACTGCTGCTGTCTGCCATGATGCAGAAAGAATTTACGTCACCGAGCAAACCATAACATAGGTGGGTTTTTTTAAATTTACTTGTACATAATTTTTAATCCAAATATCCAAATGTCCTGGATCGTAACACTTTCTACAGGATATACTCTCCCTAGTTTTTTTTTTTCTAATTATTATTACTCAATTGACTTAAGATATGTGTTGGTCATAACCTTCTTCCACTCTTCCTGGGTAGATTTTAAATGCAGAAGTCTAATAAACTGTATTAATGACACTGGACTAGAAAAACATAGTGGATAATATATATCTAGTCTTGAATATTTCTTCTTGATGGCTGAATCATTCTCAATACAATGTCTTCAGTGCAGAATAGAAAACCTGTGAGCTAGATCTGTTGCTGAAAGAACAACAGTGTGTTTTACATCTCCAAATTCAGAAAGCAGATGGTGAATATCTCTAGTAAACATACACTTCTGCATTACTACACCATAAATTATACCTGAGCTGCTTCTTGTTGCTTCTTTAGTTGCTCCAGCATCTGCTGAAATTCTGCCTCTTTCTGCTCTGCTTCTTCCAAGGTTGCTTGATTCTGTTCTTCATAGGCCATGGCAACCACAGCCAGGATCAAGTTGATCAGATAGAAAGAGCCCAGAAAAATCACCAGAACAAAAAATATCATGTATGTCTTCCCAGCAGCACGCAGTGTCTGGAAATAATAATACATTTATAAGCAAGAACAGGTTAACAGAAGTACTGTTTTTCATATTGTTAAAATTAAGATAAGAAAATTTACTCTAGCTCTCTTGCATTATTGATGCAATCATATTTAGTCTATTTTTAATTAACAGTTTCTCACCAATTGATAAAGGTTTTCCCAGAAGTCTTGAGTCATCAAGCGAAATAGTGACAAGAAAGCCCAGCTGAAGGTGTCAAAACTTGTGTACCCATAATTGGGGTTTCTACCAGCTTTCACGCATGTATATCCTTCTGGGCACTGCCTACAAAGACAAACTGGACATTACCTATTTAGTAATTTTAATATTATTATCTGGATGTTGATGCATTCATATATGCAACCGGAACTGAAAAATAACATGCATTTTCCCATTGCTGTTCCTGTTACTTTTCAACTAGGCAGGAACTACACTAATACAAAAATACTCATTCATTCACTGCAAGTTCATCTAACCAATCCACTGTGCTACGTACAGTATAAAATCCTAGTATTTCTTATGTGAAAGGAAGTGATCACTCAAAATATAGCCCCTCTTTCACTGCACAGCTACAGAACGTGAATCTAATTTGTACCCAGTGCAATAAGATGATGAAATTTGGTCTTACCCAGCATCAGAACTATTTCCACAAAGCAGAGCATCGTTTTGGCCTTCCAGAAAATAAAAATGACCTGTTTAGAAAAGAATGTTCAAAAAATTAGAATTCCAAATATAAAAGTCATCTTAAAATTCTTTGAATTTTAATTAACACCCTAAAAGTGTTAAGGTGATTTCAGATGCAATTTTAAACAAGCAGCGTTATTTTTTTCAGCAGGACCACAACTTTAGAGTAAATGATATTATGAATTTCAGTAAGTGCTATCACTCACAGCACTTACCGTTAAAATGCCAAAATGTCCTAAAAATTCTGTCAAATGCTTCTGGATGTAGATTCGCCCTTCCATCTGATCACTGAACTAAATCATGCTTGAGAAGTGTTTTTCCCCTCAAAGCACATGCCTACAGTTGCTAAACTCTTGATTTTTGGAAGATTTATCACAGGAGGGGCTTCCTCCTGTAGTAACGATGTCCCACGTGGTCACAGGCTTAAGGATGAAATTTATACAGGGTCAGACCACATTGCCCAGTATCCTATTTCTGATGGAGACAGAAAACATTGCCTCAGGCTGTCTGTAAGTACAGGGCAGGGACATGGTGATGCTCCTTTGAGCACCTTGTCAGCTCAAAAACTTCTGAAGCACAGCAGCTTCAGAATTAAGTTGGTACCTTTTTTGCTTCCTGAGAAGATTTAAAGCCCACAAAGGATTTCTTTTCCATTGGACTGTCCTGTCGGATTCCCTTAAAATGATCTCATTTGAAATGCTACCAGCACAGCTGAGATTAAGCTTGACTCTGGCTGTGCTTACTGAGCTGCCCAAGCCAGGTTACTATAGACATTAATGAATTCTGAGTCTGAGGAGGTGTCACAAGCTGCTGGCTCAGCACATTGATCTGTTGCAAGAGCGACACAGTACCCGGGCCAGCTGCATCCCTCCATATTGTGAAAAAAAATCACAATTTGGAAAAATTGTGCTTTAAACTGCATGTAGACCTTGTTCTGACACTCTGTGAAGGACTCATTTTCAGTGTCTGATGATATAGATGCATCTTACAGAGAACAATCTCCTGTGCTGTGTGAAGTGCACAGCCCTGTGTGCAGCTGCTGTCCCTCTGGGCTGGTGTGCATTGCAAAGCTGCCCTGTGCTGAAACACAGCTGTAAACAGTAAGCTGACAGGATGCTGCCCACAACTGACCCTTAGGAAGCAAATCTTACTCTGCATTATGTCAGCTAATCATGATTAAAACATGCTGGAACATAACAGCTGATGGAAAGAACGCAAACCTGCTTTGATATAGTTTACATGGAGCAGTCAGTCATGATCAGTACTGTACCAGCCAAGCTGAACTGCTACAACAGGGTCTGCATTCAAGTTCTGTGCTTCAGACAAGATGTGCTCTGTGGGCATGCTGTACTTGCCAGCTCCACAGAAAACATACAGGCTTTCTCTGAGTACACTGATACAACCAGGACAAGTGTTTACAGTATTATCATGATAGCAAAGTTCTTATAACACACAAGCTGAGCAGCATTAGCATGTATCCCAAACTAGGTGCAAAATTTTGAATTGTGTTTTAACAAAGTAATGTGAAAAATCTCTCACTATATAAAAGGTGTATGTTTGGCTCCCTTTAAATTGATTGGGAAATGGGAAAAAATCCCTTGTAGGTGAGCACTTTACTTCAAGAGGATTTATAGTTGTTTGGGTAGGCATAGGAAAATGACAGAATAATTGTTATTTCACAAAACAGATTGTGAGATTTCTTTTCCCCAGAAAAAAAAATGTTTATGGAAAGCTTGCCAAGATAAACTTCAGCTTATCCAGAACTAAGTTTTTCAGATTTCCTATCTTTGAAAAAGAAAAATAGGGGGGAAAAAAAAAAGAGTGCTTGACTCATTATTGACAGGAATGCTTACATAAAGACCCTCTAAATGGCATCTCCAAAAAATGAGCTCAGTGGCAAAATTAGGGCTTACCTGCCTTCTTTACACAGTATACACAACTAATAGCATAAATACTCCTCTAATTCCTACAAAATACAGTGCCATTGCACTGCTCCGAGCTGCAGGTAAGCCGCCTGCTGCCCTGTGATGCAGCTGGTTTCTGTATCCTGTCTGCCCAACTGCAAAAAGAGAGCAGGAAGCCATAAGAAGATAATTTTTCTCTTTGAAATTGCTGGTAAGCAAGGACAAGCTTAATAACTTTATAATAAGACTCATAATTTAATTATAAATTTCATAATAAATATGAAATCCTGTGTGAATCTACCGAAGGCTCACGTAGCCATTCAATAAAGTACTGTCTGTAACTAATTCAATTCAGCTTTGTTTTCAGGGAGCTTCAGGTCTTTTTTAAATCAAATAAAATCAGAATCTGAGTTTATACATTCTGCATTAAAAAGTGAGGAAATAAAGTTAGGGCTTGAAGTCTAGGTCTTCACTAGGACACTTTGCGTAGACTTCATTATACCCCATGGCATGGGATCTCCATGAATTCACATGTTCAAGTAAATTAAGTTTCACAAAAAATCTGATTTAAGAAATTCAGCTGGAAATTCATCATAGTCATTGCTCAGCTGTGTGATCACAGTTAGAAGCTGTCTTCTCTTCAAAATTTGTCTGGCTTTGACTTGTAGCTATTGAACCTGTTATATCTTTGCCTGCTAGATCAAAGATATGTCTAGAATGAAATTTCTGTTCCCCATGAGGTTTTTTTTTCAACTGTGATCAAATCACCCCTTAAACCTTCTCTTTGATATGCTAAGTAGGCTGAGCTCCTGGTCTATCTTGGTATAAAGAATATTTCCCAACCCTTTAATCATTCTGCTCTTTTCTGAACATACTCCATTTTTTCAACATTCTATCTAAATTGAACTTTATATAGTATTCCAGTAGCAAATGCAGTAGTGCTAAATACAGGGGTAATTCTGCCTTCCCAGTCAATAATTTATTTATGTGAACAGGATATTATTTATCTTTTTGGCTGCAGAGTTTCAGCCTTAATTTGTCAGTCCTGGCTGTTCCACAGCGCCTTCGGTGCCTCAGCCTCTCTATTATTAAGGGCTTTCCAACTGCATTCTATATCCTGCCTCTCTTGCTCTGCAGCCTTACACATAAGCTGCTGTGGAATAGTTTTCCAGAGCCCCTGTGGCACTATTTTTCCTATGTTCTCATGCTGTGTTTCATGTAACTATTCTTGTGACATCACACTTGCAAACACACTATTGCTGCAGCAGGAAGCAACTGTCCCTGGTCTGAGGTTCACCCCTTTCTCCCCCTTTTTCCTACTCCTTGCTTACAGCTTTTGGTTTCCATTAGGTGACCTAATAACATGCATGTACGAGCTTAAAAACCAAGCAGACATGCAGCACCCACTCTGATCAAAGTGCATTCCAATTAGTGCTAATAGCACAGTAAGAAGGAGAGAGCTGTAGGGAATTTGAGGAGATGCTAATGAAAACCTTACAGTTGCTATGGGAAAAGTATTGTAGAGTGATCACTGCTGCACTAAAAAGGATACCCAAGGGAGAAGACTTAACAGGGTATCCCACCACTTCTTTTGCAGCTGGTCACTGTGGTCAGTTCTGCCTTTCCTCTTCCCTTTTCTATCCCTCTCCCCCCTTTAGTTCTTAATTTACACCAAAAGTAACTTTCACTGTTAGAGATTATGTATGCCATCACTACAGTCTCTATGCATGCAAACCTGTCTCAACAGAACTGTGCAGCATTCACATGTAGGATAGGGAGCTTAGGTGTGCCCTCTCACATTTAACTACTGAAATGCATTTCTTTATCTACTCTCAGTTTGTCAGACTGCTCTGTATCAGCAAAACTGTTTGGAAAATCATACTTTGGGAAATTATCAAAGTGGAAAGATGCATCAAAACAACTTCTAAAGGCATTTGTCTAAGATTGATGCTATTTAAGGTTTTAACTAATCTAGATTATTGAAGAATGCTTAACAAATTTACAAATTATACTGATCTGATAAGGATGGTGGTGAGTTTGAGGAAACAATTACAATTTAAAAGGTCCAGGACAGTTGGAGAGATGGGCTGAAAAAATAAGGTGCTGTTCAGGTAGGAACAATGAACTGTGCAAACACAAAGTGAAAACTCAATGAGGTAGAAATCTGTAAAAGATTCGGGAGCAGGTAGACAACAAGCTGAACAATGCTACAGTTCCAAACAACAGCAAGCTATATAGGATATATGAAACAGAAGTATAAGCCACTATGCTACCACATCATCCTTATTCTCTGCTTAGTATTCCTTATGTGGAGGAGAAATGCCTAATGTGGATACTGTACTTTAAAAAGGATATTTATGAACAAGAAAGAATCCAGATGAGAGATCAACATCTAGAAAATACACTGGAGGAGAAAACAGTTCATGATCTGGGTTGTTTGAAATAAAAGAAGACTGAAAGAGGAGATAATACAGCATGGAAACATAAGAATAGTCTCTAAATACTTCAGAGACTGTGATTAATAGGAGGGAATAATTTGGTTTTGATGATTTTGTTGCAAATAAATTTTAAGCAAAAATTTTAGCAGGAAAAACTGTTAGAGTTAAAAAAATTCCCTTTCTAATAACAATGACAGTGAAGGATAAGAATGGATGGATGATGAAAATACTGAGGACTTCATCACTGGACTTCTCACTTTATGTCAGAAGTCTCTGATATCTGTCAGAAATGACACAGCATGCTACTGCTGATCTTGCTTTGGAGAATCGGAAAGGAAAATGTTTAAGACTATTAAGTAATTTTAAGACTCCTTTGAACTCCTTTCTGTCTCAGGTAAGATGTGAATTTGGCAGATGGAGCTGAGAAAAAGACATATATCAAGTAGTGAGACCATGTTCCGTGTTCCCTCTTCCACACAGGCCTTTGGAGCAGATCTATGAGAGAGAGAGAACCCTTCTGCTCTGTCTTAACTAAGTGTATTATCCCCTCCTCTCCTTACTTCTAAGAACTGGGTCAGCCACAAACAGTGACAATTCTGCAGACAATACTTACTTTCATCTTCAATGTACCCCTTCCAGTCAAATGGAGTCACTGTTGAATTAACCAATGTACCATTTTCACCTATGGTGCTGTTAAGCTGGGAAGTTATATTTGTTTCCAAAGTAAAGTTTTCTGGAGGCCACTGCAGGCATTTATTCCTCAAGTTGCCCATGAACAACTGTAGCCCTATCAGTGCAAATACACTCAGACAAAACACAGTCAGGATCATCACATCCGAGAGCTTCTTCACAGACTGAATTAGGGCTCCCACAATAGTCTTCAAGCCTGCAAATGGAAAGGAATTTTTATTCTGATGTTGGAAACTTTTTCAAAGCATAAAAATGACAGTGTTCCCCACTAAAGTCACAGATTTCATGCATAAGCCCAAATAAATGATTGTAATGTCTGTGAAACAACATTTTTGTGAAGAGCTTTTTCATTTGTGAAAATGAATAAATAGCTGACATTTATGTTCATTTGAAACCGTGAATGGAATGAGTTGCATATATTTCAAAACACTTGTTTTAATGATAAAACAAGCAACTATTCTTTTTTCATGCTGTACATGAATCTCACATAAAAGTCTTCTTACTTTTCATTTGTCAATACCTCTTGCTCCAAACCTTTGCTACTATCAGTTTTATAACATACTAGATTTAGAAGACAGTAGTAAAAAGCCTGTTCAACAATAAATGAGATTAAAATATAATGCTATAAAACTGGAAATGGTTTGGAAAATTGTAGATTTTTAAGATAATAAATCCCCCATGCAATGCCCATGCTATTCTTTATTATCTTATTCCTTCATCTTCTTACTAAGTCAACATTTCAGACAGTTCTATTTTTTTACACACAAATATTCACAACAGATACCACATAACATCATGTAGGTAGGATACACATGGGTAAGAAAACTTCAGGGATACTGATATTCGTTGAATGTGGAGAAGAAAGCTTGACGTCATACGATGCAAACCACACACACTGTGTACTGCAATGTCTCATGCAAGAATCTGTTAAACTCAAAGGCTGATTTCAAAAGGAAAGTGCTCATGTTAAAAAGCAAAGAATCAGAGATTTCAGTGAATTCTGATATCGTCTGATTCCTTCTTTTTTTTGGTGGAAAGAAATAAGATGTTTAAAAAAATATGAATTTCATTTCAATGAATTAAAATCAGCCTCAGTGTTTAACCTCTCTCTCACCTGGAATGACTGATATTGTTTTCAAAGCTCGGAGAACTCTGAATGTTCTCAACGCTGAGACATTGCCCAGGTCCACAAACTCTGTCACATATCTGTAATAGGGGAGTTCACACACAAACACAATGACAGGATAAAAAGGAACAGTTGGGAGGTACAAGGGGCCTAACACCTTACACCAGTTACTTCTTACCTGGAATTACAGAAATAGTTTTCAAAGCTCTCAATACTCTGAAAGTTCGAAGAGCTGAAAGATTGCCTAGGTTTACAAATTCTGTTACATACCTGTAGGATTAAATCACAGTTATTCAGAATTTAGGCAAAGTTTATGCTACTTACTTGGGTCTTTCATCAAGACCGCTTTGGCGTTTTTAGCAAAAAACTTAAATAGCAACAGTCAGAGGTTTACCTTTCACTGCAGTTTGCCTTGCATTAATACACTTTCAGAGCCTTCAGCTAAATTAAATGTCTCTGAAGTGAACTGTACTGATTTTACTTTGAAAGCCTAAAATTTATCTAGACTAGATTGGTAAGTTTGGAGAATGAAGTCAAAGGGAAGCTCCTTTTCTGCTCCGGAAAAAAAAAAAGCAGGACATGAAATTAGCCTCTCTAATACTAGCTGTACTAATGGCTTCTGCAGTATTTATGTTTACATCAAAATACGCATTTTAGAATGTAAAAATTGGTTTAGACAACAGTAAATTCATACAAGATTTTCCATTTAACAAAATTGATATGTATTGATACTAATTTCATGCCCTTTATGCCCTTCACTTCCAAAGAAAAAGCAAAAAACAAAAACTTACGCAAAGGTAATGACAGTGAAATCAAGCCAGTTCCATGGATCTCGAAGAAAAGTAAAATCTTCTAAGCAAAAGCCCCTTGCAATGATTTTTATTAGTGACTCAAATGTGTAAATTCCAGTGAACGTATACCTGAAAAATATAGGAAAAATTTAATCAAAATAAGTAACAACATTTTACATTGATATTCTGGCAGAAACATGACGATCAAACAAAAGAGTTTTTTATTTCAAAACTGTAGAAGAAACAAGGTAAATAAGCAATTTCTTCTAAAATGCATTGTGTTCATGATAGATACTTGTGTATTTACATGCATTAGTTGTGACCTGTTGTCGAAGTACAGCAGTGCTGGTCTTGTACAAAAATCAAAATAAACAAATCCATAAAATAGATAACATATTAAAAATCTTTTAGTGGCATTCAGTTTAAAAATATGCAACACTAACATTACTGTTAACTGTGTAAGCTGTGGGCATAAGTTACTGGATACTGTCTGAATCATTAACATCTAAAACATCTAGTATTGACTCAAAAGAGGGAAGAACACAAGCACGCACTGAATTCTCACTTTAGTAATACTTTTACTTATATGCTGTTCTTAACTAACATGTACATATAGGTGCCCATGGTTCTGCTACTAATGCAGTGGTGTAAGGGAAGGATAAAAACATTGGGTAGGTGCTAAATCATGAAGAGAGAAAACTAGTGGAATCTCAGGAGAACACTATCTGTAAACAACTTTGATTTTTGCCACCCTATTGTTCTACCAGAATTTAAATAATTATTCAACATTTCTACATAGTTTAGAAAGGAAGAGTAGTAGTGCCTCAGAATAGTTCCTGCAAGCACATCTTACACTGCAGTTATTGGCATGCTGACTTCTAGAGGAACAGCCAAAGTTATATTTAAATAATATGCAACTTACTCTACATTCTTTGTCCAGTCTGGAGGGTTACTCATGGTCATAAATACGCAGTTGGTCAAAATAGTGCACATGATAAGCATGCTGAATAATGTAGATATAGTTAAGGAAAACACAACAGTAATTCACACAATATCACATCAATCATATGTCTTACATACAGTAAAATATTGCCATTTACACAAATCTTTTAGACTTTCATAAACATTGACATACATTTTGCTTAATCTCGTAGTTTTCAGTTTAGCACGTTAAACTTTACTGTTAGTCTTGATTTGTTGATGCTCTGATGTTGATTTGTTGGTGTCCTCATGTTTTGTTTTCAGCTGCTACTGAAAGGTGAAGGAAATGGCTCTCATACCCTGGGAGGCAACACCAGTTGAGCAAAAGCCAAAACTGAAACACCTTGTAGAAGAATACAGTTTGCCTTATGTACCTGGCATGACTGAATAAGTGTTTGTCTTTCAGTTCTATAGGTTTGGTACTAAACTCAAGAGCGTATGCAAGGTAAAAAACATTTCTCCTCTTTACCCTGGGTCAGAGTTGAGCTGAGTCAGTGCCACTCCAGCACCCAGCACAGCCAGGCTGTCAAAAACAGAACAAAACACAGAATAGTTTTTAATTGTTGAAGTGACCACATTCCATGTTTCCCTAACACTAGCTTAGCAGTATGTGCTTCAGTCAGTGAAACAGAAATCCACAGAGAGCTCTCAGATTAAGGTGAATAATTTTCCAATATCACTTTTGGGCTCTCTCAAAACATGGGTTAGTGGCAAAGGCAGCCTCTAGTTCTACCAATGCTGTAATTTGAAACTGGCGGAGATTAAAACTGGTGAAAATTAATTTCCATTTGAAGTTTCAGCAAGGAGCATTTAGGTGTTTTGGAACTATGAACCCCAGACTCAGAGGGGCTGGTGCTAGGGAGCTCAGACAGTTCACTGGGGCTTCATTACATTAACGCAATGTTCTCGGTTTACCAGATCACTGGCTCTACAGACATTACAATCCTTCCCTTTTTGTGACAATAAACTCAATTATTCAAACATTAGGAAATACTGAAGTAACCAAACCAGATGAAAACATGACTCAAAATGGCCACATGATGGCAGCAAAAAATCTCTGCTACACATTTATACCAAATGCTTAATTCTTATTTTTTCTCTAGTCATCTCTCTAACTGAGGTGTTTCTTAAAAATAGCTGCATCAGCATAACTGAAAAAGAAGCTAGTTTAAACTGAAGAAAGCTAATCACAGCTAAATTTGAATCTGAGAGACCAGGACGTAATTATTTTTATTTTTTTAAAATCAAGTAGATAGCATGTTGTTGTTTGGGGTATATTTTTATACCATGGACAAAACTAAAATGAAACAAAACCCAAACCAACCAACCACTATTACCACTACCAAACTCAGACCAAAAACCCAACCCTTTATTCTAGGTGAAGGAGGAATAGGAGAAGTAACATCATGGTCTAAACTTGTCAGAAGATTGGTGTGATCATTAAGATCGTTGCTTACAGCTACTGAAAAATTCAAACTTGAGCATACCTTTTCAAATAAACAGTCAAATCACAGGGAAGGATTTAGCTGTCTGATTCCCATAGACAGGTGTGTGACCTTTGTCTAAATACCTGACCCAGCAGTGAATATTTTTATCTATTCCAGTAAGTGACTTAACTAGTTTTTGAAGATCATGCTGTCATACAAGCTTTGTACAGTAAAAATTGTTTGATGCCTTAGAATAAATTATTGGAATGCCTTACAATGCTTTTCATCACAGTCCACAGACAGCTCTAAAGAGTCTGTCTTAATATGATTGGGAAATTCCTTTAAATAAAGAGAATCCATTTTGGAATCCAACTTGGAGATGCCTGGCTGCAGCTTCTGTCTTGTCATAAAAGAGCTAAAGTACAATGTCCTCTTAGAAGAGCTGAGGTTTTATCCCTGTGCAGTGTGTTATGTGCTTTCAAGTAAGTACTGTATTATCATTCATAACAAAGGCCACAGGTAGGTCCTTGTACATTGCTCACTCTCTGAGCTGCAGGGCCAAAGTGCTGTTCACTCTCAAACAGAACAGCTGCCCAGTAAGGGCTAACATACTTTGAAATATAAATGCTGATCATGCTTTCCCTTATGGGAATCTCAAACACAACTGACACATTCAGTGTCTGTGCATCTCTTCCACCTTCTCCCACATTTTGAGTGACTGATTTACAAGCTCAATGTTCCCTTAATTTACTATTTCACATAGGTAAATAATTCTGATTTATGATGACTTCTTCATGGAAACGAACTGTCTTTTTCATGCTCTTCCCAAAGAGGCAAGCAGTAGGGTTAGAGGCATCATACAGCCTCAAGCTAATCAATTAGAGGAGCAGTTGAAGTCTCTTGTAGTCTGTGGGACTGGTGGAAGATGAAGATTGGTAAAAAAACAAACACTGCCAATTGGTTTCACAGATAACTGCAAGTAGTGAGGTCACACTGAGGAATACTGTAGTTTCAGCTTCCAAAGACTTGCACAGGGGTACTTACATGCTTTCTGTAGAGCATCTTCCTATTCCTTTCTAATTTTCCTTAACACTCTGCAGCTCCAGCCACTGCCACCTCCCTTTTTTTGTCTGCTCAACACTCCACCTATTCTCATCTTGTCATTCTTTCCTATTAATTGCCAAAGTCTGGCCATTTCCCATCACTCTTGTGTTGCCCCCTTAGTTTCCATGCTCTACCTTGAGTTAGGCAGACAAAAGGCAAAAACAAAAAAGGGAAGAATACCAGGAGGTGAGTCAGCAGAGAGAAATTCATGCTGTTACCAGTTCCTGTATCCAGTATTACAACTGGTACCAGCAGTGAGGAAGAATATTCGTAGGGAACATCTGTGAGCACTGGGAAGAGACACACTCTCTCTTTGCAGGGAGAACAACATCTGCCCACATATCTGGCCACATGTGATCAGAGTGCCCTATACAGAGGTTCAGAGAATTTGGAGGACATAGAGATGAAGATTTTCCAACTGATGTGCCAGTTTCTTTGTGCTCAACACTCATCTTTCACCCTGAAAGGCACATTTCTATTACAAAGGCCAAAATGCCAACACCTACCAGAAAATGTGAAGGCAGTAGAGAGTTTATAGATAAAAGTCAGAAGGTTATTAAAAACAGTAATCAATTTTACCCCCTAATCTTTTTGTATAGGTGGCTAACCTTGTATAAACAGCTGAAATTAAACTACAGTATGGAACATATTACATGGTTCTTAATTAAAATTCTTTCATATCAGTGTTTGTACAATAATGAATAATAATTTAAAAAAAAAAGAAAGAATAAGAAAGTAACAGAATCTACACATTTATTCTTATGTTTAAGATTTTAAAAAAATCCTATGTCTATATCTAAGAGAAAAATAGCTTCTCCAATACTTGGCTGGTTGCAAAAAAGAAATCAGTCCATATGGTGAAAGGAAGCCTCCTCCAATAGTAGAGCTAAATTGCACAATCACACAATCAGTTAATAGATAGAAGGAAAAATACTGAAATTGCATATTATCTATTAATTTTTTTTTTTTGTTCTTACTGCCCTCGAGACCAGCTGGACACTCTTTGAACACAATTAAGAGAAAGTTAAAACCAAGACCAAACTCAGTAACCAGTATGCCAGTGAAAAGCACTACTCACAACTAGCCCAGAAGCAGGGTTAGAAGGTACTGTAAATCAGTCTGTCATGTGAATGGATGAGCATTCATTAGAGGCTGCAATCTGACAGTATTTGGACATGCTTTCTCACCATCACCACCACTGTGTCTGTACAACTCTGTCAGGTCCCTTAGCTACTGTCCCCAAATGCTCCCTGACTCCTTTCCAGATACCTTCCTCTTCTCTCACTGCTTTAACTTCCCAGGAGCTCAGAGGAAAAGGTATTCTGAGTCAGCAACCATCAGCCTTGTTTCTTACTTTTTCCAAACACCTAGAAAATTCTGCCAGCAATCTCTAATAATAAGGCTTCTGCCTTGACAACTTGTTCAATGTTAAAAGTCTTACTGTCACACTGAAATTTTAATTTGGTAACTACATTTCCCAGTCCTGAGGTTTTGCAAAAAAAACAAGTGCACCAAAATCTCACCCACTAGAAATTCCCATCAACCTGTTATGATCATCAGGCAGCAATCCCACATGTCAGTCTAAAGCTTTACCTTGCACACCATCCCATCAGTTATGGCCCCCAATCTGTCCACCATCTGCATGTACAGATGCTTTGCAAACCGCCTGCGGGAATGCTGCCTATGCTTTCTGGCAATCTATTAAATTTGGCAGAAGCTTATGGTGCAACTGGGCAGGTTTGGGAATGTGAGAATCAGCATGCATGAGCCAGGCTTTCAGGAACACAGATCAAACTGATCCTGAGGATGGCCCCACAAGGAATCCAAAAAGGCAGTATAAACATACCCTGACCTGGCTGATCCTAAACAGCTGCATATCTGCCTAACTGCTTGCAAAACTCAGAACTCTTCTGGAATTCATGAGCACAAACTGCATTTTTTTAAAAGATGTTACTATTTATAAATAGGCTTCAAAGTGCAAAAAAACCCACCAAATTGGGATGCAAAAAAATATAATTCAATCTTAAGATAAATCTGAAAAAGTTTTCCTGAAAAATTAATCAAGATGGGTTCTTAAATCCTTATACAGATTTCTGCAGCAGAAGAATTGAAATTCAAGAAAATAGTTTGATTTAAAAATCAATGCATTTATAAAATACATACATATTTTCTCATATTTATAAAACCTTACCATAAGTCTTCCACTGTAAAATAAAAATGACAGCTTACAAAAACATTTATATATGATGAAGTAGTTATGCGTTTTCTTAATTTCATTGTGTAACATTTTGAACAACCACTAAAAAAGGATATGAATGTACCAAAATTTTAATAGCTATTTTTCTAAGAGGATTGAAGGGAGTTAAAATGTACAGGGCAGAGGTGGCACTGAATCGGAAGATTGCCTTCCCTTTATTCAATACTATAAAGGTCTGAAAAAGAGAAAGAAAAGACATTTTATAAGTGTTTATTCACTGTAGATGCTCCAAGTGACCAATCACCAAAATTGTAAATTTTTGAACAGTTAATACACAAAACCCATGACTAATTTTTAAAATAAAAATTATTTCCAGTACTTACCTGATATACCTGACATATGAAAATATAATTAATTCATTAATGTTTTTATACTTCATTAAACACCTCGGTCTAGTAATATGATACATTTACATGTGTTTCTTGTAAACAAAGATGCAGAAATTATGAACCAAAATTATAATCTTATTCATGTTTTCCCACAGAAAGTTCTCTCTTCCTATTTGAAATACCATAAGCAGGGAAACCTCACGTGGATATTAATGATATATTAGTCTTACTAACTAGAAGTCCTTCTAGAAACTGATTTAATAGACTATATACTTGTTCATACTTTTTGTTCTAGTCTGTTTCTTGGTCTTTGTGCTATGGAGAGAGGGAAATAGCAGTAACATTGCTTTGCTTCCACTGCAGGCCATCATGGCTGCAACAGCATTAACACTACAGCACAGGAAATGTGGACTGTCAGGTTTCTTTGTGTCACTAAAGTGCTCTCCAACGGCAAGATCAATCCGAAAAGAACGAAAACACTGCAGAAGGCTCAGTAACTCAGAAGAAACCTGCATCCAGTGGAAGGGATGATGCAAGGATTATAACCTAAATTCAAATGAAATTAAATAGAAATGTCTAAAATTGCCTTTTTTTTTGTCAGAGTTGTACATTTTGCAAATAAGCTATGAAAAATCCTCTTTGATTTTCATTATGTTGCTGACAAAATGTGCTATAAACTAGCATGCAAGTGGACGTGTGGGAAAGGGTATGTTGGTCTTATCTGGTGTCCAGGACATCAAGCATCATTTCTAGACTGTAAGCAAGTGAACTATAAGATTATTTCTGTGAAGGCTGGAAGACAGAGAAAATATGCCAAGGATGTTCAAGAAGGACAATTCTTCAGTTTGGTGAGATTTGGAAAGCTCATTATGTATGACCCACGAAGTACAGATAGAAATCTTTAGGAGCCCACAGGAGGTGGAGAGAGATGCACAGTTGAGGGTTTCCTTGACCAGTCTGTTACAGATGACAAGCACTGAAGGCAGAGGAGAAGCAAGGATTAAACCCTGAGGAAAAGTTGTTCCAGTCCCAACTCACTTGCTGACTTCTTCCCCGAGCTGTGTCTCTGTCACAGCTCTACACAGCACACCCTCCCATACAGACCAAACCCCTTACGAGTAAGGGACATTACCAGTCAGACTTTACACTGTCTTGAGTCCAAACTCAAGCTGTGTAGGAATAGCATAAGATATGCATTTGTTTTCTCTGCTTCTGCACAGAAATGGAGAAACCGCATATGAAGCTGAGGTCAGCCTGAGCTAATGTTTCCAAATTACACTTCCAGTTACAGCTTACAGGTAACAACAACCTGCAGATGACCTGACCTTAAACAAAGCTTTCATTTCAACTACTGAAGCAACCAAGCAGATGAATGATTTTTTGGCACAATGTTTTAAAGCCTCACACCCCGAGGGGGAAGGTGAGTTTCCCCTCCCAGGTCTGTCCCCAGTCCCCATGACTCATCTCAGAAGCCTCCAACTCCTGCTCTTTGCTTTTGTAGTTAGCTATGAGGTACTTGACAAAATGCATTAAAAAATCACACTCCCTACTAACTCTGTATCTTAGACTACACCACCTACATCTAGTCAACCTACATTTTTTTAAAAATCTTTGAACACAAGCATATTAAACATACATCTATTTTCTAACATGCCTTATGGAAAATAACAGCATGCTGGCACAGCTCCAGTTTCAGTTGGAAGCTGCTGCTATTTTAGCTGTTCTACTTTCTGCTGCCCTGCATAAGAAGAACCAATAAGACATAAATTCCCTAACTCCATTTTAACTTTTCACTCAAAGCATCTTTCTAACTCGAGCCTTCAGAATTACTTTATTGGTCCTCTGACTTCTAGCCTTAGACATGAACTAAAATTGTATCTTATCTCTGAAGAAGAATTTTCATTAAAAAATACAAATAAGAGCTGATATCCAATCCCTGTGTAAGCTTACCTCCCGGGTATGCCTGCTATATCTCACTCTACTCCCAACCCAGATTCAAGCTAATGTGTAGGCAGTGTGGATGAACATGAAATATTATACCCAAAGCTGTCAGGACAAAGTAGACATACATTGAGAAAAGCTAAAAAAATTCTACGTGAATTGTAAGAGTAATGCTCCTCCTATATGAAGGATTACATATACTTTTTAGGGCTTATGTTTTACAAAGTGCTTAATTCATTTTTATAAAGGCGCAAAACTGGCTCACACTTGAAGTATTAGAGTGTGAATATAAATTCAAAGAATTCCCTGAAGAGAAGTCCCTGATTTGCTGCTTTTGTATTTGTAGCCTAAAACCCAGTTCTTTAACTTCTGCCATATTTGAAAGAAAGCCAGAAACTGCATTTTGGGAAGGGCAAAGGAGGAGGAGTAGTGTTTCGAGAAGATGTAGCTAAGAGAGAATAATAGTCAACACTGAACAAAGATATGGTCTCCAAGAACCTCTTGGGACAAAGAGTTCCCAAAACCTTATTTCTGTTCTCCTTCCTCCTAGTTAGCTTTACACATAGTTTCTGGAAGGCTACATTTAGCAGGCTGGCTGCTACCCCATTGCATTGCCACTTCCTACAGTTAAATAAACACCATCTAGAAGCTCACAGGACCTTTTGAAAGACTGGAGGTGACATTGTTGAGCTGGGTCCTCAGTTTCTCTGGAAAAACTCCAATGGCAGCTAGAACAAGATAGTCATGGCATATGGGAAGTTGCCATTTCTTGGGTTTGTGGTTATCTTTTGAAACCATGTTTTCTAGCACGTCCTAACTGTTTGCTTTGTTAGAATTTTTCACTTAAAATTCTACCACTTGCAACCATGAAAATTTCTAAAATCAACTTTACTGCTGTTATAAAGTTAAGTGAAGCAATTTTATGGAATCTTTTTGGTTTTTTCACAACCCAAGACAAGTCTGTGAAAGCCAGGAGTTAGTGATCTGATCAGATATTACCTGATATTACCAAATGCCAGGACAAAAAGAGGCATCTTATCTGATAGACATCATTCTACATCCTTCTGGCAAGAGGTAGGGCATGGAGTGGCAGTGAACAATGCTAAATCTCTATTATAGCAAGAGGAAAGTGAAGTTTTACCCCCTTAGTTCCACCTATTCTCTCCTTCCTCTTTAACGCAGCAGCAAGGTTTAGGGGAAAAGAGCCAGCCCTCAAAGTATGAAACTAAGTGGACCAGATTTTGATTCATGCCCACAGGTCAGGATCTTAGGGGGTTCCAGCTGATCTTTTTTCTGTAGACAGTGATGTGAACATCGTTGATCCTTTGTGATGTCAGCTTGAGCATGAACAGGCAGTCACTATTATACTGGGAACACACTGATTTGCACTTGCACAGAAGCAGAACACAAAAAATGAACAAAGTTCCAATTCAATTTAAGCAATTATGGATTTAAAAAAAAAAAAAAGGTGATGCAACCCTTTAGGATGTTAAACTTCACAGTTCTAAAGACCAGCAGTATTGGCCACCACAGTCAGCAGCATTTCATTATAATGAAATCAGAAGGATATGAGAACAGTATTGTATTCTATTATAATAAAATAATTATGTTTCAAGGGTACTGTTGCTGGCATTTGGCCTATCTGTGATACAGTGTAAATCAAAAATACTGTCAGGTGTGTAAAACTGCTCTAATGGGCTATTCTGTTGTCAAACAGTTGTTAATTTTTTCCTTTTCCCTTCAACTTCAGATTAATATTGAGCATGAGTATGTCCTCTTTGGTGGTAGATTTTGCATAGAAGCACAGTTATAAAAACATAAATCCAGTATAACTATTTGCTTTTTTTTCTCTTAACAGGTTTTCACATTTTAACTTTTCATCTCAGGGCTACCTTAGGCATAAATTAGGGCTCTCAAATCAGTTCAACACATTTATTTATTCCTGTCCTTTTTTGTATTCAACTGTATCAAATCATGGCACACACAAATCTTTTGCTTAGAAAAAGGAGTCCCAAAGATGAAATGTAAAACACTCTAGATGATCTTTCAGTATTCAGTGCATGCAAAAATACAGTGAGCTCGACCAACCTTTCCTTGACCAAAATAGGAAAAAAAACCCAAAACACCAGGAAGTGGGATGCAATACTTGCATATGAGGCAAATGATGGGTGATTTCATTCATGACCCTAATTTGTAATAAAAAAGATATTCCTAAAAACTCTATACAGGTTTCCCAAATAAAACCCATGACGATGTTCATTAGTGTCATCTGATCAGTGCTGTGGGCAACCATTTCTATTCCCTATTTGAAAGTTTGGAAGTTAAACTGATGCAGTTTCTGTCGATAAAAACAGCTTTAGTTTACGCAGAGATCTCAAGAGGGGTCTGAAGCAACAGTGGTATCTGATAATACTTGTCCTATCCTTTCTTGCAAATAAATATTTTCCTTCATTTTGGTGTTTTTCATTAGATCCATGATATTTTAGATAGATGTTTCTCCAGGCAGAAACATAAAATCTCTAATGATTGTGCAGTGGTTATCGGACTGTTACATCAGAAGAGTGTGTGCTGATGGACTTGGCTTTACAAGATGGAATTCAGAGAGGAGTAAACAAGAAGCTGAATGTTAAATGTTAAAGAGTGTTAAGAGTCCTATGCAACTTCCTGGAGATGCTTATTTCTGCTTCAGGCTTTTCTCAAAGTATTTCTCCTTCTGAGACTTGCAGGAGCATCAACTGCTGCCAATACTTTCAAAATACAAGTGAAACAAGATAAAAGTATTTTCAGAATTCACATACAGCTAGATAAGAAAATCTAGAAATTTGATATTTTAAAGTTAAAGTAGTGATGTAAAATTGAAACAGATTGTTGAATTTCTGTTAGGAAAGTCCATTTTCTTCTTACTGAAGGAAGAAAAAACAGAGAGAATTGCAGCATGTGAGAAATTTTTGTCTTGTCTTAGACTGACAGAGCTGTTTCTATTTCTGTCCTCTAGAAGATTAAAGCATTTGCACAGAGAGCATGTGTGGACTTCAGCAGAAAGAAGAGAATCCCAGAGGGTATGTGACTGGCCCATAAAAGTTATTTAGTGTGCAAATAAAAAGATTCTTCCATTTAAATAGTACAGAAACTTGATTCAATATGTTCAGCTGGTTTGTCACCATTTCTTGCAAATTTATCATCAGATCTGGCTGATATGGTAAGTTTTCAGCTCCATTTGTGAAGGGATTGGAAGGGTCTTCCATTCCTAAGGGCTCTAGAAGCATATCTATCATAGTCATACCTATTGTATCCGTTTTCACTGTAAGAGCCACAAGACTGATTTGGCTATAAAGGTCCAGGATGAGCTGTGGGCAGGTGGGGATAAAACTATATCAGATATTGTATCATAAACAGACACAATTAGTACAGAACTCTACAAAGCCTGCTTTTATAGAAACACATCTTTTATCTTTGTAAAAGTAGAACTGTGATTTCAAGATAAATCTTCATATGCTGTGAATGGCAGATAAAGGCTCTTTCAGAGGCATCAAATAATACAGATAAAAATACTGTTCTTTCATATAGTATTTTCTCTCTTGTCAAAACAGGACTCATAAATCACATGAAATTTAGCTAGCTGAGACACCTAGAACACAGTAGTTTGTTAAAGTCAAAATAACTCCTATCTTGATATTGATAGAGTTTTTATAATCACAGAATCCAATAAATCAAGTATCACCTGATCTAGCTATTGTTATAAAACATGAACTTTTTCTGCTGCATATGGGTTGTACAACAGAATCATCCTGAAAGGATTCCAGGCCTGTCCAAGGCCAGCTCCACTAGAAACTTTAAAATAATTTTACACTCTTTTTATTATATTTTCTGCTTATCCGTTTGTTTCTCTATTGATTTCATAAATTGCTTAGGAATATGCTATCAGAGCAGATTTCTGTGAACAAAATGTTCTATGAATTGGTTCATGCTGTCAGTTTTAAACTTGAAGAACCCTACAGAATGCTAGTGTACTCAGTTCCAATGTATATTCATGTTTGTAAAGTTTGCAAAATATATACATGTTAGGTATACATGTGCTCCACAGGTATTACATATTGCTTATAATCAAAGACCACACGCTATGTTTCAGCTTTGATATAAATGTTCCTTTTATATAAATTCAGTTGTATCAAAGGAATAAATTTTGATGTAAATTAAAAGAAAAGGGTGAAAAATTAGTAATCATTAAGGTGGATGGATTCTGGCTGCAAATTAACTGTGTTAATTACTGAAGTAACTACACGATCTGCTTCATGAAAATGAAATGAACATGATAAAGCACTCCAAACACTGGCATATGAACAGGATTGATATTAGACTCACTTTTTTGTTGATGTAGTATGGGTCCATGTCTTCCAAGGGCTCAGACACCATTCCTGGAGGTATGTCGCCGTATATAAACGGGAGTGTTTTTCCTGCCTCCAAATCACTGTTTGGTTTTGGCCCATTTTCATCATCGTCTTTACGATCTTGTTTAGGATTCTTAGCTTTCTCTGCAGCAATGCGTTGTTCAATAGCTGCAAGAGACTCTCTAGTGAAGTATTGGAAGCTGTCTGGTCCTGGTGGTACAAGCACTGACTGCTCCATCTTTTCATCCTGCACATTTTAATTAACATTTATTCTTCTGCATAGGAAAATACTAAAAGAAAGCAGAAAATAAAATCAAACAAACGTGTTGAAATCATCAAGTAAGAAAGATATAACATTTATTTTTAAATGCTTTTGTTTATGCTACGTTGAAATGTTAAAATACACAATATCGAAATTATGTAAAGAAAGATAAAGTAAGAAGCTTAGTTGGTGATTTGACCTTTGTAAGAGGCACTTTGATTCTTATGCTAGTTATTGAAACAGCAAAAATTTCTCAACTCCGGGATTATAATAGCCTTTTACTCCAAATAAGCAAAAGCATGATACTTAGGAATAAATAAATACATTCTTTCCTCATAACTCTTAGTTATATTATGGCCACCTTATACTCCACTGGACTCAAGCGGGATTACATTGGTAGCTATAAATAGCACAGTTCCTCAGAGGTAACACAGAAATTTTCAGTGAGTTCATAAAAAAACAAGCACTGTAGAATCAGAATTTCTATTAAACAAATGAAAACCAAGCCTGTGTATTATGAAATATTAAAATAGTGGTTCCAAGTAAGTTTTTGTATGGGTAGTTATTCTACAAAAGAAGAAGAGCAGTTTTTTTTATTTCCAATTAGCTGTTACTATGTACCTGGGTCTTTATTCAATAGCTGTAACTGGAAAATTCTGGACGTATTTTAATATACATACTTATTTATATATTGCAACTGAGAAAATAAACCTGTTGGGGGAGGAAAAAAAAAAAAAGAAATCCTGTTAAGACTACTGATCTGGCATCTTTCATGCTGCTGAATAGATTTCTGATGACATCAGACATATAGAGGAAATGTATATGTGGGCTCACAATGGTGTATATATCCCTCATGCCTGAATGTAAAGAGAAATATGCAGTCTCCACTCATTGCAGGGCTCCTTATGAAATGATCATTCAGCCTCTCAGGAGACTCAAAAATCAATGCAGGTCAGTAGCCATTGAAATAAGCTAGATATATGGAATGAGAAAGAATACAAGAGATGGTTGAGGGAAAATATATTAAAATAAATTAAAAGGTGACAAACAACCCCAGAAATTGTGGAAAATAAATGGCTCAAGAGTAGACTGTAAATGAATGCAGAAAGAATTAGGGGAGAAAATGAAAAATGCAAAAAGGAAAAAATAGGAAGACTGGAAGATTAGCGGTATAAAAATGCAGAGATGAAAATAAAGAAAACTAAAACATAGGTGGAAGAACAGATTACTGGGAAAGGAGTGGGATGAGAAGCAAATGCAGATAGGGTTAAACTTAGGAAAAGTCAAAAAGGAGAATAGGAAATTAGATGACAAAGGCAGAAAAAAAGAAAAACATAGCTGGGAAATTAAAGAGAAGGTCACCCAATTATCTTAGGCAATAAACGCCAAATTCTGTAGATCATTAATGCCAGGGTGAGCACAAATATCTTAATGACATGTATGTCCTGAGTAACGGATTACAGTGGATAACACAAGAAAGAGGGGTCAAAGTGCTTATGGGCTCTACAAACTCAATTTTCTTGATTTCTCAAGAAAGTTAAACTCCCCTATATTTCACACAGATGTATATGATCATTACCCCAAAACAGAGAAATGACTTCTAAAGAATCAAGGTGACAAATTTCTCACTGTAAAAAAAATTAAAGAGAGCTAATCCCTTATCAAAACACAAAGTATTCACTCATGCAGAGTACAGACTCAAGCCAAACCCCGTTCTGTACAGCCTTCCCTTCTTTCTAAGGGAAAAGGAATGATCCTGTTCTGTCTCCATTAGGGGGTGAAAGGATACAAGAAAATGTATCTCAACCAAAAAGGATTTAAGATCTTGCCTTCCTCTACATAGACAGCATCCTCCAGACAGTCCTCAGCTCCCTATTTCCTGGTTTTAGTTACTTCAAGGAATTGAAACTTCAGTCACTTAACTACTGAACACTCGGAGTGTGAGTTTCTTACTATTCAATCACACCTTGTGGATACTGGGAAAGAAGGAGAAAAAACTACCTGCCACATCACTGAACTTTCCGATCCCAAACTGATCCCCGTAAGTGGCACCAGAATTTAGAAAACATATCTCATGTTAAGCTGTTATTCAGATATTACAGAAGACACAGCTGTAGGTGGATACTACTTGTTCTGTGGGCTTCAGAGACTTAAGAGAGAAGAGACAGTCAGGCTCTCCTTTCTACTTAGCTTCTTGGGCAAAGAAAGGGACTAAGACCTTCTCTCTTTCTCCTTCTCTCTTTCTCTTTTTCTCTTCCTCTTCCTCTTCTCCAATCCCCATGGATATCAGCAAATGAGTCTACACAGACATGTCTGCCTTTCTCTCTCCTCCTTCTCCTAGTGAGACCCAGGAGGGTGGCTTTCCCCTTTGCCATTTTTCCTTTGAAAATTTCATTCACTGTGCAAAACCATCACTGTACACAGCACTCAGTGTTCCCTGCCACAGTGGCCAGTGAGGGCACAGCAAGCCAAAGGAGTCCTGGCACAGTGGGAAGGAGGTGCTTGACAGTAGCAAGGGCAATCTCATGTGTTGAGGAGGAAGGAAATGTGAGCAGTCAGCAGAGAAGAGCTCTGAAACCATAGGGTGCTGTGTCAGGATCACCTTTTAGTTCAGAGAGTGTCCGCACCTGGGATGCAGGATAAGGAGGTAAACCCGCAGGATTTGCCCGCAGATGCACAGAAACAAGCTCGTTCATAGCCATTAGTTATATTGCAAAAACATTTGATTCAGCTCCTGTGCTTACACACTGAGTTTAAAAATGGCAAATGCTGTGGGCTTTTCTAATAATACATGTATTTTTTTCTATAGAAAGGAATTCTATATTGTTTTTCTATAATTCATCCTAGAATGTTCACAGGTCTGTCAAATGCACACAGAGCTAAGTAGCTACACCTTTAGATGTAACTAAATCTAAGTAGGCTGTACTTAAAATGTTTCGGGAGGCTTTATGAAGATTACCTACTTTTTATCCTCTTAGCAGAATAGAGGATGATACTATAGATACATATAGATACATTTTCCATTTCTTCATGCATTTCCATGATTTTAAGTATTTAGAATTGCAAATAGAAATCTTCTATAAATTTAAAAGTCAATACTAAATACATACAGATTTCACTATAGTCAGTCCCAAAGCACTTTAATCTGTCATATCACTAATAGGTTTTGTATTTCCTTTACTATAGTCAATGAATTTATTCTCACTTATCTGTTACGGGGATGGATAAAACTTGATACCTGACAAAATAATCAAATTATATCCTTCTGATTTCTACCAAGTGATTTATTAAATATTAATTGAATAACTACAGATTGCTTACATGATTCAAATGGATTTTTTTTATTTACACTAGTAATTCTACAAAAAAAAGAATATAAGAATACACAAAATACAGATATCTTATTAAGTTCTTTCCTACTCTCCTTGAGGGAAAGAGATTTTTTTTTTTCCTTCTACATTTCCAAGTCTGAGCCACTTTCTTATGAGCAGTTTATCAGTAGGTAAAACATTTCAAATTTTGGAAAATAAGATACTCAGAATATTTGAGAATAGAATCATTGTGTTTCTTCTGATATTTCCCAAGCAAAGTATATTCATACCTACTTTGTAGTATACATTGCTGTAAGCCAGATAACTGCAGAGCACACTTAGTGCACTCAGTGTGCATGGATCGAACCATCTGTAGACCACAAGCAGAATAAGCCACAAGTTGTTCAGCTGCATCTGTGTAATTGCACAAAGCACAGTTGATCTGCCCATGCATATTAAGCCCAAAGTACCCAGAACTACACTGGATTAGCTATGCACACACAGACCATCTGGACAATATACATACAGTTGGTTCAGCACTTCCCTGATGGATGTGGACTACTGTATGCCTTGCGTAATTTCAGATCTATACATATGTCAAAAATAACTTAAACTATCAAATATCCACAGAGCATCTGCAAATTTTTATAGTCTTCTATTTAGATTTCACCTAAATGATTTTTATAGGCAAAGTAGAGGAACATATTAGCAAATAGATGAAGAGATGGTGCCTTGTCAAACAATGCTTCCAAATCAGTTACACACTTCCCCTTGAAGAAGTCAACTAAATGATATATAACTCTCTGAAAAAGAGACAAGCTTGAACAAGAAGATAATTTCCTAACCTGGTAAACATCTAGTTTACTGGTAATTTACATGTTCTTCATGCCTTCATAACAAATAGTGATGTGAGTTTATGGAGAGTTTGGTCAGGAGAACCTTAGCACACATGTAGAACTACAGGACTGCAAACACCTAAACTCTGGCAAGTGAACTTCTTTATATTCTCTATATGTTTAAATCTATAACTGCAACATGCTTCAATGTTTGATCTCCTGGTACAACACCCATGAAATAAAATTTAGCTGCTACAAAACAAAGATAAATTAGTGAATCTACATGTAAACTCACAGAGTCCAGATCTCTGTGTTATAACATTTTGCATTGTTTATTGGAACAATTTCTCATTACTTTTCATTATCAACTAGTCATTATGATTCTTGTCTTCAACATAAAGAATAAATATAAATTAGCTTCCTCAAAGTGTGGACTTCTGAGAGGAGAGGAAGGAAAGTATGGGAAACCACTGCAGTTTTATATCTGTGGCCTTAGCTAAGCAGGATTCCCAAGCCAGAGTCTGGCCTGTTTGTCTCTATTTTAGGGCTACTGCAGGTAGCAAAGGTAAGTAGGATATCCAAAGGATATCCATTTGGCAGAAGGGCAGAAATCAGTGTAGAATACTGGGACTATACAACTTTTTATGACTCTCTGTAGCTCCTATATAAAATTAAATGTAATGGACCGCTTTATAAGGGAAACATGCGTATTACTAGAATTTCAGTAGGATTCTCCCATATTTTTTTTTACCATCTTCTTGATATTTCCTCTCAGCATGGAAAATGCAGATCTGGGCACAAGGACTTGCTTGCATTAGATTACTTGGACTTGGCTAACTGTATTCATTTAACGCGTATTAATTTTAAATAAAGGGTAGGTACAATAATACTGCAGACATCAGAATAGGGTACATAGATATGCACTGAGCCATAAATAAATTATCTGAAATATTGGAAGTAATCAAATAGTATGTACCAGCTCAAGTGAAAATCTATGCTTTGCAGCTGGGTATTTCCATTACTTAACATGACATACAACAAGGTTATTGGTGCAATGAAAGAGTCACAGAAGGGAAGTGATGAGGGAGAGGTTGACTATTTAGTTTGCCACAGAGTTGCAAATAGCCAGGGGATAGCTATGTGATTTAGGAACGCAGTTTAGTGCTCAGCCTAGGCTACCCAACAGCCAGAAAACAGAACAGACAGGGGTAGGAAATGCAGCTCATGTCTATGATATCCACACTGTTGTACAATTGCTTAGCTTACATTTCATTACGTATTTCTGCTAAACTCCCTCATCAGCTCCAGGGATTTCAAAGCCACATTTTCCATCAGTCAGCAAAACTCGTACATGGCCACAGGCAACAGACGATCTGATCTCTCTTTGCAGTTCTCTGCCATCACTATGCAGGAATGAAATCAAGATTAGTGGGATAGAAGCCTGTAAGAAAACATGAACTTGGCAACTTAATGGTAATCTTTCATTTGGAAAGGCAGTCATGGTTTCTGATCCCTGCTCCTAGAGCTATTTCTCTATTACATCTAGTAAATTCACTTGAGAAAAGGCAGTTGAAAGTCACTAGAGACATATTCATAGCTGACAAGAAAAAAATTAGCACTACCTATGGGAAAACAGGGTTTAGTTCTAGTTTTCACTCATTATTAATTTCTTTAATTTAGGAAGAAAATACAAGCCTCAGTTTTGAAAATAAAACAAAATAAAATAAGCCAGCCTGCCCCAAATAAGATAACTAGCCAAGCAAAACCCCCATGTTGGTAAAACCAGAATACGCCCTGTGAGCTATCTGTATGGGGAACTGTTGTCCACTGCAAGCTTTTTTCCCCTAGATTTAACACCTAGATTCTCAGTTCTGTCCTTGTGTCTTGTTTAGAGGAAATCAGAAAGCCACATGATGCAGACACAGTATATTATCCATCTCTAATAGTTACATATATGTATGCATTGTTGAAATTGTTATTCTCATTACATTTTTAAATTTAACTAATGTCTCTCTAAGTCAAAACATAGGCAATAGGCTTTGCTTTAGGTTAAAAAAAAAAGCTTGCTTCTGCTTACTGCTTTGCTAGTTTAATTCTATTAACTTCAAGCAAGTCATTTCTATTTTAGAAAACTGAAAAAAAACCCCAAATTATTTATGCAGTTCCATAGAAAGGAAAAAAATATTTTAATGGGACAAGTCACAATGCAGCTGCATTACTACTCCATCTAAGCAAATATATTTAATAGCGTAGAACTACTGGACTGCTACCAAGCTGAATGAATTCCATGCTTACCCTGTTCCTGCAGTGTATCTTGTGCAGCAAATGACTGCAGTACAGAGCAGCAATCTTTCTGCTTTCTTTCCTTTGAGTAGAGCACTGACCCCTTCTACTGACATTCTACATTACAAACTCAAGATTAATTTTCTTAAATATCTGTTTCCAAAACATCTGTTTCCATTTGCCTTAGCAAGCATAATAGCACCTCTTTTCAGTTAAAACAATAAACAAGGCCATGTAGGCTATGCAGTGTACATTACATAATGCTACTGATTCATTTTACATTAAGGTAAAATTGAATTTAAGACAAGATTTAAGTTCTGGTCTTGGCCTATTACCACACTTGGGAAAGAAAAAATAAAAGCTGATGGAAAACAGATTGCACCATACCCTGTGATGATGCCAAATTTGCAGAGCTAAGAAAACCAAAGATGTCACCATACTCAAATTATTAGTTTTGTGGGTTGCCTAACCCCATTAATAGCATTCAGGTACTTGCTATCTCATGTGGTCAGTGGAAAGGCCAGAAGCCTGAAAGACACAATGACAAAAGTATTTACTTTTGAACAGTTTTACTTATGCTTGTTTCTGTGGAGTTTTTTTCTAAACAGATAGAACAGCAAGCACTGATTTCACTCTTGAGATTCCCCTGAATCAATGAAAGCAGATGCAGGAACATCAGGAACATGTCTAACATACAAGATAATGGGGAAAAAAAATCAACTGTAATTAAGTAAACCAAAAGAATTTCCCGTTTGCGTGCACAGTGATGGGGCTGCTATGAAGTGGTAACCTCCCCCCAAACTGTAGAAACTTGTAAATACCTTTTTATACTGCACAGGAAATTCAGACACATATGAAAGGTAGAACTTTTGAAACTTTATCCCCTTGCTTTTAAGTCACTGTACACTCAAGGCATGCCTCAGCACATGCTTGTGCACCGTGCAGAGAGGAGGCAGTAACAGCTTCACTGCTCTGTTTTAGAAGGAGGGTATCATATGCTAAGTCACTGCAGTGCAGCACCCAAAGTGAGGGATTCATCTCACAGACTGTCTTCGAAAGGAGCAAGTGCACAAGGAATGGGAGATGTTCAAACCACAAACCAGCTCCACAGCCTAGGAAGCACTACTGCCACTGCATGACTTTGGAAATGCTCCTGTGGTCATCAGCCCCTTCTGCAGCCCTCAGCCTATCTTAGGTGTTACGACATGTAACAAATACATGGGCTACATGTGACAAGTGTTTTTCAGAGTAATTTGTACGCTGTATGTTAATTTCATCTAACATGGCATTTGTATTGCTGTTTATGTGGGCAAGGCAATGTATCCTTGTTCACTGGCCACTCCTGATCCTAAGGATAGGAACTCATCTGCAGCTCTCTCCACATGGCCCTCAGCAGTTTTGTGATTCTGAACACAAAAATGAGCAACCATTTTTACCAACAGTAAGAGGATTCTTCTATTTCTTAGTATGCTGCTTTGAACTTAATAATTTCCTAACAATATGTGAGAAATGGCTTATTACCAGGAGATTAACAATTTCTCTTTACAGTAGCATAACTAGCATCTCTTCTTGCAGATACACATTTAACTTTAAAAACTATTTTATATATACATATATCTTTAAAAAAAGTCACATCACTACTGTAAAGAAACTTCCAAAACACAGACCTGGTCAAAAATAAACATGTAAGCAACTCTCACCTATTTCCTGATTAAGTTTAAACTGATTTTCAACAAAATTTTGAATTAACAATGACAGTCCAATGTAATTTTCCAAAATTCTTGTTCAGTGGACACTCATGAGGCCACCGTGTTTCAGTTTTATGTCCAGGCATGTCTATACATGACATGGTCTTGAGACATGACAGTGCTCAAGCCCTGACACCTTGTGCCCTAGAGGTAGTACAGTTGCATAGTTCATTTCCTCTATCGAATATTAGATATTTGGGTTGTTTTGAGATCTAAAAACTCCTACATGGCTCTCAGTATTTTCAGTTGCATAGAGAGGAAAACAATCTTGAAAATTTCTAGAAACCATTCCTAAATGGTTCTCGCTATTAAATGGTTAACTACAAGTTGCAGCAACAGGACCTGCTGTCTCTGCCCCACCCTTTGAGCAATGCCTTATCGGAAAAAAGTTCTGCATTTGCAAAGAAAGGTAGAGCCTAGGAATTAGTATTTCCACAGAAGCAGTGTTTTGAAAGCCACTGAGTGAAGATTGTTAGCCACACTGACTTTCATTTAAAAGTAAAGATTTCACGTTTTTTTTCCTTTTGAGGTGCTGGTGACTTTCCAGTCATTTAATATTTTCTATTCTAACCTTACAATAAATGTTCAGGATGTTAAGTTGATTTTTGATGGGAATGTAAAGATATAATAAATAATCCAGTCAAAAGCCAAGAGCAATAATATTATAGATTATGAAATCTGGTGATATTGGGACTTTGGGAGTTTTTTTTAATTCTATGACTGGTCAAGAAGAACAATTAGAGAAATGTGCTTCTTAAAATAAATAAGAATATGTTATGTGCAGGGACTTTAAATGTTTAGCAGCCCAGAACATTTGAAAACTGATGAACTTAATGCTATGAAGTGTACTGAGAAAACAGAAAAAATGTAAAACTTGGACATTAACACCAGCTACTATGTGTTATTTAAAAATGGAAAACCATTAATCAGAAATTTCTGAAAGATTGATATATACTTAAAAATAGCATAAACAATAACAAATTTTGCAGAAAAACATTCAGTCATTCAAATTCTGAGCCACTTTCTGTTACCACCCTGAAGATCAGATAATCTGCTAAAAAGCAAGCAACATTTACTTTATCAAATATAGTACTGAGCTATGTGGTTAAACATAGAATTGTAGTGCACATTTAGTGATGATTTTGCAAAGAAATTATTCTCAAATCTAGGTACAGAAATATGAAAAAAGGAAAGAGGTTTGAGATCTGTAGTTCTTATAAATATCACGCATCAAATATACACAAACTATATTAATGAGGCTAATGAAGTAATAAAATATTTAATAATTTTAAAGTTTTCTACCTTTCATTCTATCTTAAATTGAAACTCATAGATTACTAGGTATGTATCATGTGACTCTGTTCATGTGGCTCCACCTGTAAGATGAAAGCTCAAATAGGAGAATCAACATGGTACAGTAAAGACGACAGCAAACAATGTCAGATCTGACTAACAGCAAATCACATTTCTTTTGATCTCAGCTTTTCTGATCAAAACATAAGAGTTTGCCCATTTTATAGGATTTGGGATTGGGGATTAAAGTATGGTTCAAACCCATACTTTTGTCTTTTCATTGACTGAAAGTACTCTTGCATTTGTGATTGAAACTATTTATTGCCGTTCTAAATTGTCATTTTTAATGTATTAGAGACTAAAGTGTTTTGGAATGCTGTTTCTAAATAGTAATTTTTAGTTTATAATAGTGAGTTTTAATGCCTTCTGGTATTTTGGCATCAGGTGTCAAGGGCAGTATCTTAAATTATAAGATTAGTCATTGTTGTTGTTCCATAACTGTTTAGTACTAGCAGACCAGTGTGAAAGCTAGTTCTAGCCCTGCTAGATGAGAGAAAGCTTCAGCCACTCAACCTCCCAGAGTCAGGTATTGATTTACAACACACCCAGATGAGAAAAAGGAGGAGAGGCATTCCTCAGCATGTCATGCTTCTTGTCTGATCAATGCATCTGAAGACAAGGCACCATTTTCCACCAGACTCTGAGAGCTGAATAATGTTTCTGCAGGCATTATATATACAGCTCAGGTGCATTTGTATAAACAAGCTTACAGGGAGAAGCCAAAGCAGGAAACTCCATTTTTTAAAACCGTTTTTCAATGCACTTGAGTGGGGGTACAACAATGAAAGTAAGAGCACTACATAAAGATGGGAATATCCACTTATAAAAAGTAAGTATGTCAACAGTGAACACTGTCAGAGAAAAGATCAATGCAATTTGTAGGGTCATGGCTCTAAGGAATCAAAGGACATTTAAGTCTGAGGGAAACATGCACAGTTAAAAAGCTTAAAAATGTTCGTGTCACATTCACTGTGAGTCAAGGACAAATTAGAGACTTAATATCATAAGTGAAAATGATATCAAATAGACCTTAATTTGTTTTTGAGGAAAAAGCTTATGAAAAGTATAAATATAGAATAATTTTCAGGGCTTAGCAATTTTGAGTAGGAGTTGGTTTGTTACACCTGTTTATGTAGTTTTCCATATTTATCACTCTTAAAATTCTTGGTTTTCTCTACAATTTAAAATTGCATCAAGATTTATGTTTGTAATCTAACAGATGAAGTCTTGATCCTATTAAAGTTGTTCTCAGAACACATCATTGACCTCATTCATGCAGGTAAGTTTTGTTACCTAATTGATATATTTGAGTTATATGAAGAATTCTTGAAGAGTTCTTGAAGAATTCTGATTTGTGCTAGGTAAAAATGTAATTTCAACTAAAAATCCTTTTGTCTTATCTTAAAATAGAGGCACATTAACCCAGAAGAATACTTCCCTCTAGTTTTCTTATACAGACTGAAGTTTTATGAGCTGAATTTCACATATGCTAAATAGATGCAGTTTCTATTTCAATTTTCAATTGAAATATCAATTGAAATTGATATTTCAATGCTGTATGACTAATGCCTAAAAAAGAAATATGAGTGATATATATTTTTATTGATAAATTAATATAAGTACTATTGCAATCATGTAAATATACATATCATCCATCATTTAATAATTAAATTTTTGCAGAGTATTTATAAATTCATTATGATGGAAGTCTTCTTTTGTCACTTATAGTGCAAAATACTTCTCATACTTTAAATTGTGGGATGATAAAATGTTTTTTATACTACAATATGTAATGTCATACAAAATCTAATGTAATTGGAATCAATTACATAGCAATTCTCAGGGTGGGAAAGGTTGAGGATAGGGGGCAGGGATTTAGCCTGAGGAAAGTCCTCAAAAAAAAGGTATGAAAATTCTTGCTCTCCCTTCCTTTCTTCTTACTTTTTTTGCTCAGACTTTTTCCTCCATGAAATCTTTTCATCTTTCTGGCAAGCCCATGGAGAACGTGAACTTAACATTATCCTTAGGTAAGTGGGTCCTAGGGAGCAAGATGCAAGTGGGCTGTCTCCCTCCATGTCTGTTTGAGCCTTTCCAGGCAGCAGGGCTTGCTGGAAGTGAGTGCTTTGGGAGTGTTTTGGGCTAGATTGGATCAAGGCTGGGTTTTCAGGTACGTGGTTGTGAAGTTGGGCTTTCTGTTGGCTCAGTGACAAGGGAATTCTTGGGTGAACTGCATGTTGACCACAGAAGCTTGTAGCAAGCCAACAAGCAGGAAGAGGTGAATGTACCTAAAATATTCGAAAACCAAATAAGGTCAAGATCAAAATTGTTACCACTGTAAAAGAGTTAAAGCCAGGTGAGGATGCAGAGCAAGAGGCATTTTTTCAGTGAGAACACAATGACCTGATGCATAACAGATGGAGAAAGCATAAGACTGTGATTAGGCACTTTACACAGCCTGTCCCCTTAGTGACTATGTCCCCTAAGAGGAGAGGATCTCAATGAAAAACTGCAATATATTTTACAGTATCAAATCTTAAGACATTTGTTTTTAAACAAGAGTACATAGATTTATCAGCAGCAATATGGAATTTTAATATTCTGTTTTATTACCTATTTTTCTCAGGCTACATCTGTACTATATTTGAGAGTGTGCAGCCAAAACTTTATTCTGTCATAAGCAGCTTCTGAGGCAACATGAACCTGCCCATATTTCTGGCGTATTTGTGGTGATACTGGCTTTAATAGGTAGTCCTTCTGGACCTGGGAAACAGATTGCTTTCAAATCTCCAGGTCTGCAGATACCTGAGCTTTTCTTGGAAAGTCTCTCTTGAGTTACTTTTGGTTTTGTCCCCTGAACACCAGACATGTTCACATTGCAGGTAAATGGGTTTACACACCTGTGAAGTTTATCTTTTCAGAATAGCATCAGAGCTGCCGAAACCACAGGGGCCCTGCTGAAAGCAGGCAGAATGGATGGCTGTAGCTATTTTAGTCTCCAAGCTCCCTTCAGAAACATCCTGTTTATCCTATATGTAGTTCGATTGACCTAGGTTTTAATTATTTCAGACTTCCTTCTGCTGCCATTGCTGGTGTAAATGTCTTCAATTTCTAGATGGAGTGATTCATCCCAGAGTATGAGTGCTTAACACAGCAGTTTGGCACATGAAAGGCAACCAAGCCTAAGGGCTGCTGAGGTCAGTGGTGCCTGTGCTACTGGCAGTCATAATGAATCTGACTCTTATATTATATATGTCAAATGTCCTTGTCCAAGTTTTGGAGGCAAACTATATTTAAATCTTATTGTACTTTTAACACCTCTCCTATATCTAAGGTCTCTTTTCCATCATGCTTACAAAGAAACAAGTTTCTTTCTTCTTATCTAACAAGACCTGCCCTTACTCAGAATAAATTTCTAACTAGTTGCTTAAGCTATGTTATCCTGCTCTATAAGTTCTCAGAAAACAGATGACTGGTTTCCTCTCAGAGGGTCTTTGCAGCCTTTCTTCATTATCTTGAATTTCATTTTTTAGATGTTAACTCTGTTGTTTAAATTTTCAATTTACATCAACACTGTCCTTTGAAGACTTCCAGTTCCATTTAGGAGATACTAATATCTGCAAAGATTCCTCATTATTCTCCTTTTAACCTTTTCTTTTTCACGACACCTTCTAAAACACTTCAGTGGTTGTGCTGCTCAGCTACCAAAACAACTCCATCACCATAAAGGTCTTCTTTCCCTCTGTGATATCTAAGCATTTTTCCTTATGCTAGATTGCATCCTGGTTGGAGCAGGGATTTCCTTTCTCTCTGTATTTGAATAGCACATACAGATTGGGGTCCTAGATTCCATATCTGAATCCCTGCCTACTGTAGGCATACAAAAGTATCCATATGCCACACCAAGCTAACTTGTAATGTAGGCCACAAATTGAAATAGAGTAATTAGCAGGTAAGAATCTGGATATTAAGAGGTGTTAAAATTCAAGACTGTGTACTTCAGAGGAGTAGTATGAAGGAATGCATTCAGAATTTCAGCCCGAGGTGGATTTTAATAAAGTTCCTGAAATTTTCAGAAGTAAAAATACAGTCCACAACACTGCAATATGGTATTTTAACTGGGATGACACATGAATGCCTCAAAAAAACCTGAAATCCATCTTGTTTTAAACCCCTAAAACTGTTAACAATTACTGCTTCAGCAAAGCCACTTGAATTGGAAACATTACACAAACACAGACCTGCAGACCTCCAAAGAGAGGAGAAAACTGCTTACTTTGTGGTCTTCAGTATACTGCTAATCACAGTTTCACTACCCTCAGCCATTATTCAGCCATCTTCACCATCTTTTCTCACATGAAAGAGAGCAAATGGCTTGTATTTCCTATCTGAAACTTATCTGAACAGACAGCTAAAGGCATAAGCCATCCTTTTCTAAAGTGCTAAGTAATCAAGAATTCACACAAAAATCAATATGAAATTCTTGTCACTGCTTGGAGACGTATTTTTTACCTTAACACCAAAATATAGACTTATATACATAAGCTTATACCTTTTGCATGAAATTTCAGCCTTATATCATAGTCAAGCTTACTTTAATCACAAGAGAAAAAAAACTACTGCCAAAACCAACCAATTTCCTGCATTTCAGAATTCTACAAAGCATATAACCCTGAGAACTAAATGCCACTGCTGAGACAAACAGAGAAATATTATGTGCAAGGAGGTCAAAGAAAAAGGGAAGAAAACACTATTAATACTATAAGAGAGTTAAATGGAACTTAATGTCCTGAAAACTGATTTGTTTTGAAACAAAGAAATAGTTTTTCAAAATAAAATTTAATGTTTACTACTCCCCTGCACTTAAAAAAATTAATTAATTCATATTTCCCCAGGTGTTCCCCCCCCCCCCCAAACTCAGTGTTAGATATCATCTAGGAATCAGGCATGCAGACATAAGAGAGGGGGTACTGTATCAGCTACTTTGCTTTCTCTTGTTAGCATGTCTCATAATTTATCATTCTCTACTCTTGGTCAGTAAGCATTTTTGTTTCTCCCAGTGCAGACATTAGATATTATTTAGTGCTGGTTCAGGAATAGTCTGAACTTAGATTTCACAGATGTATAGAAACCTGTCTTGAGGGGAAAGCAGAGAGCAAGTCTGAGGTCAATGCCCACCAGGGACAGACTCCTAGGCAGCCTGTGCAGCAGCTGGACAGCACACAACCTACAGCAAAACTACCAGATGCACTGTCTAAAAGATATGAGAATTTCTTTTTACCAGGCTGTAGCCCCAGAGTTCCCATAAACTGTAAGAATACATGGGATTGGCATTACATATAACACTGATCATTTTTTAAAAAACTGAACAGAGAATGTATGTGCCCTTCTGAGCCGCTGCTCATTTTAAACTCATTATAGTGACACCCTCAGCAGATGTGGTTGATAGCAAAGCAAAAGAGACAATGGCTCTTTCTAGGTTGAGCTGAAGTTTGTGTGTGAAATAAAGTGGTAGCACCACTGTTCCTAGTGTTGCAAGAAAACAGTTTCAAAAAATGATTGCAAAATAAAAACTAAAAAATTAAAATATTGTTTGAATAAAAGTAATCTTCAATTAGAATTCTATTTGAAAGACACTTACAGTAATTAAGATTTTTTTCCCCTAATCTCATTGCACATAAATAAAACTGAAAACTTCTGTCTACTATATGTCTCACTCATGAAATATGACAATGTTTTGACTTCAGACCAGGTACACTCCTCATACCTGGTGATGCAACACTACATCTACATTAGCATGTCCACATTTTCTAATTTATATTTATATTAATAGAAATAGGTTTATAATTTATATATTTAATATATATATTTATATTTTATAATTTATTTTCTCATTTTCGTTTTTTGGTGCTTAGTTGTTCCTTATTAGAGATGAACAAGCTGGTGACACCCTTCACCTGCACTCCTAGGATGTGGTTTTCTATTACAGACTCATAGACTGGCTGAAGTGGGAAGGCACCTCTGGAGATTGGCTGTTCTGCTAGAATAAAGAAATTCTGCTAAATTTTCTCACAGATAAGTAGCCCAGGTGGGTGTACATTCTGCTGCTATAAAATGTTGCAGGCAATTTTATATTTGCCCATCAAAAAGCAGACACCAGCATCTTGAAATAACATCTGGCAAGCCTTCTTCATCTAGGTGTGCCAATAACTACAGTTTTACAAAGCTCCACAGTCCCAGAAAACAGTGCTACAGAGTATACTATTTTGCAGTAGATTTTTAGTATATTCTATATATCTTTCTTTTCTCAGACCCTATGTATATATCTTAACCATCACTTGTTAAAGCAAAATCAGTTTAATCTGCCACTACATAGTGATGTATTTTTAATGATTCATGTAAACTGGTTTTCATGTAAGCATTCAGGATTATTAAAAAGAAATAAAACAATTTTTTATGTGAATTAAGTCCAGTCTGGCATCTGATTTAGCAAGATACTTTCTAAATTGGTTTTGCACTTCTTGTAAGTATTTAATAACAATCTTCTACACTATAACTAACACTTTCTAATTAGCATTAACGTTAAACAATCTATCTGAAGATGTGTCCCTCCATAATATTGGCTTTCATGGAAGACAATGAAGCTATAGATTTCAAATTTATTTTTTTCCAGCTATAAAATGTTCCTAAGGGACACTTTGAACAGTATTGTGCTGTTTCATTTGCAATTTTTATTTCAAAAATTGCAATATTTTTACAGAATATTCTGAGTTGTAAGAAACCCACAAGGATCATTGAGTCCAACTCTTAAGTGAATGGCCCATACAGTCATATGAACCCACAACCTTGGTGACAGCACCATGCTCCAATCAACTGAGCTAATCTCAGGGTCTTTTGTATGTAGTTGATTAACATGTTATACTAGTTTGTGGATTTATTTAGCTAATTCTAAAACCATATTCTAAAAAAAATCTGATCAATAAAGTGTTAGTATTTCTTCCTAGGTTAACTATAAATATTTTTCATTATCTATATTTATATGAAAAATATTTATTTTGTTTGCTCTGTAGCTAAGAGGCCAATGCATTAATCAGTGGAGAGAAATATTTCTGGATCCAGGGACAAAATCACCTCTCTTGCTAAAAAGAGCTGATCTTGGTGCAATTTTCACTCGTTTTAGTTAGTAGTTTCCCAAAGAGGTTGAGAACAAGACTCAAGAGTTAGCTCACAGCAGAAGGCATAGCCTGTTGACAGGGTGCAAACAGCCACCACGTTGGTAAAGACAAGATCCTCTGCAGACACAGGGTATCTTAATGCCAGTCTCAGTTTTAGATTGAGCCAAAATGAGTAAGAAAAAATTATATTGTAATATATGTATTATTTTCCTTGAAGTGAAAATTTTTGTTTCAGATAAAACATTTTATTAATTAACAGTACTTGATTTACAATAAATTTTTTTGAGAAAATATGAAGTCCTGAAAACATAATAAAGGATCATTCTTTATGATTTATCTCTCCCTGTGTGAGTAAAAAGAAAATAAGTTGAACTGAAGGCAAAAATACTCAGATGCAAGGTTTCTACATTATACTTGGATTACATAGTTAATATTTAAGGAAAAAAATTAAATTGTTGGATAACTTTTTTTTCAATTAAGCATTGTTAAGGTAGCCAGTATGGAACTCTGAATAGTTCTCTGTCTTTATCCATCACTGAACATTCCAGGTGGTATATTTGTCATTATTTAGGGTTTCATTTTAGAAAATAAATGTATCAGATTTACAGCTGTGAAAAATACTGAATATAAACATTGAAAATAAAACTTTGAAATGGCTCTGGTACACTCACTTTAATCAGATTCTGAAGTGTCCTAGTTCTCTAGAAGAAAAACTATCAACTTAAAAATCTTTTTAATTAAATGTATAGTATTCTCCTGACAATAAGCAAATTTGGTCAGATTTGCCAAATAACCTTTTTCTGCCCCTTTTATTCGCACACTCGCTATCATTAACCAGTAAAGACTATTTCATCTAAGAGAAACACTAAGAAATTAAGTAACTTCTCAGGATCTATATTCTGGTTTTTCTAGATATATTTGAAGTCTTGCAAAGTGTATATATCATAGGATAAATATTTTCAGGGGATGTTTATATACTTTTAGGCAATCCTAATAAAGATAGCTATTACTAGGTCTATTTTGGACCCTATATAATTTCTTATACACTTTTTTTTTTTAAAGTCTGTTACACAACAGATATCTACTTCTTTTTGTAGACTCAGAGAAAAATCGGATTGGAAAAAAAAGATCAGAGGCCACGTAGTTCATCTCGCTGCCCAAGGCAAGATTGCCATACCTATTTCCCAACAGATGTTTCATCTAACCTCTTCCTACAGACCTTCAGGACAAATTTCACAGATTCCTCTGACACTATTGCAGCTCTTCACTATCCTCTCTAGCAGAATGTTTGCCCCCATATCTCATCTGGGTGAGCCCATTTCTTCTGCCTTCACTTCCTATCCCACCCAGATGGACATCTAGAACAGTATTCGGCTCCTAATGATCCACCAGTCACTTCACTTCTGTTTTCAGGTGTAGAACTACTCCAGGAATCCTGCAAAGCTACTGAAAGAGCCCTGCTGAGACATTCCTAACAGGAGCACCTATCATCTGCATTCAGTAATACCTTCATCACAATTTCCTCTTAGCAAACAAATGCAACAATAATTTTAAACAGTTTAGACACTTTAAATAATTAAAGAAAATGAAAGATCTTGCTCTGAATGAAACACCATTAAAGAGTAAGTAGAAAATGGAGTATGGGGAGGGATGAGAGGATGGAAGAATTGCAGGCATGTACATCTAGAACACAGTCTTGTTACTGGCTTAAAATGCACTTAAATAACGAAGTATTTGACAGCTTCCTCCAGACATATTACTTCAGTTAAACAATACTGTAGTTGCTATTTAGTGCTTTCATCTTTGATCAATGCCACTATTAAATAAAGCCTAATTGAGTCACACACTCTTCATTTATTTCTAAATTTATTCTGACCTTGACAGGATTTGGGTTTTAGTTGGGTTTTGTTTTGTTTTACCAGGAGAATGATCTTCAGTGTTTTGAACTGTATTATGAAGTAATTTAAAAAAGCCAGTGCTGGAACCAAATTAAAGGATCTGTTTAAGGAGTAAGAGAAAGATGAAGATTGGTCTGCATGGTTACAAGGTACTGATTACCAGAATAGAGGGAATGAAATGGGATAGATCTTGAAAGCTTGAACTGAGCTGGATGTTTCTCACACCAAAACTAGGTTATGTCCTTTTTTTCCCTTGTGAAAAAAGAGGAAATTAATAAAAAGAAGGATGGAAACACTTTAAAATAGAGCACTGGAAGGTTAGAGATCCACTGGATACTTGCCTTCTGAAAATGCAATGTAAGGAGAATTTCCTGGCAGAAACAAGAAGAAGAGAGAGAGTTTCTGAGGCTGATAAACGAGTACAATAAATAGCATGGTGGCTGAATTAGAATGGTGGATTTTCAAGTGATATTTAACATGGCAAGAAGGTTGCTACCCAGAATTTTTTTAACAATTTTTTTAACAATCTAATTTTTAACAATTGATTTTTTTTTAAATCAATTATTCTTGCCAAAGCTAAATAGCATTTCATAAGAGCATGAAAAGGGACCTGGAACCACACACACTGATGGAAACAGAAGAGACAGAAATGATGACACAATAATAAATAAAAGACAGCAAGCTTAAAAACACTGAACACCCGTGTATTCAGTAAGACATCACAGTGATTCTTTCAATGAATATTACTAATATTGAATAAAAAGAAATCAGTACATTTTACAGAAGTTGGACTAACCCTAGTATGAAAAGGGAGGTGATTTTGAAGTTCACATTTGTCATTTAACTAATTACGTCACTCCATACCAAACTTTCAGTTGTTTCCATCCAACTTCTATATGTTTTTATGGATAAGAATCTACAAAGCATAAACCTACAACTAGAAAAATTGAAGTAACATGTACCAGAACTACTGAGATTTGGGAAAAAAATATGGAGACCTTGCATGATATTCCCCACCTCCCTACAAAATTACATTCAGTCAGAAACATCGGTCATAGGTTTTAATTGTTAAAATTTACTCAAAGGTTGCTTTTTTCACATTTTAGAATATTTCAGCTTCATGACTTATTTTCTCCTGGAGCAATGTGATCTCTTAAGTGCTCTAAAATATTATGCTAAAAAAAGCCTCATGGTATTCCTTGTCTAGTATGTCAAACTGTCGCCATAACATTGGTTGTCTCAGTTTACAAGTGGGAATATCTATTGTTCAATTTTTAATTTGGTTTGTCTTCTGCTGTAGTCATTTTGGCTTGTGGAATCCCACTGCCTCCTACATATATCAACCGTTATCAACGGAGAAAAAGAAGGTAGAATATGTTCCTGTTACTGGAAAACAATCATCAATTCTCTTAATGATATTTAGCCCAAAAGAGCCAATAAGTTTTTCCACAGGTGAGCTGGCACTGGAGTTCAGGAACTTAATAAGATGAAAGGAAAGACATTTATCCAGAAGAGTATCACAGTTCTAAATGCACACACACAAATAAGCTCAAGCTTTCTGCCCCTTAAAAAAAAAAAAAAATTGCAAAGAATTACCCACTTCTCCTGATTACTACCGGAATATTTCTCATAACCAAAAGCAGGAGAACTTCGTTCTTAGTTCTTCAGTTTCAGGTAGCCAAAAATCAGAGAGAAGGATTTATAAAATATAATTTGAGGGATAAAATTCAGTGCTAAGCTTTGTGGGTTTGTCTCTCAAATATTTTGGGTTCTCTCATTAATGTACAAAACTCTAACAGTAGAATTCACATGTTGGAAGGATGTAGTGTAATATGGATAACAGCAGTGATGCCATCCTTTATGTCAACAACCAGCTGTCCTTTAAACTGTTTGGCATTGGGGTAGTGCATTGAAGAGTCATATTCACAGACATCCTGAAGATTTTCTAGCTCAAGGCCACCTTCATTTTAAGAATGAAATAATATGTAATTAATTTTAGCTTCCCAGTTATCTCAGTTGTTGACATTCACAATTTCTGAAACTTCAAAGCAAGTTTAGGTTCTAATATAATAATAATTTTAACATAGATTTCAGTGATTGATAATAAACTACCCTTGCCCCAATATAAAGTATTGTTTCAAACAGCTGACAGGACACATGATTTCATGATATACATTTATCTATATAATCTTCCTGTAAGTCATCATAGCCAGACTATTATTTCTGGTACAAGATGATATACAAATTGTTGTTGTTTTCCTAGAATCTCACTAGAATTGTACTGATTAGACTATGCTTTATGCAAGCTCTTAATTCCCTTAATTTCCTGTGTTGCTCCCCCCCTTCTCGCTCTTGATACTTCCCTTAAAATAATGAAAACTTTCTGGCAAACTGAGGACAATCAGTTTGAGGCTGCTTGTCTCTAACTTCCTTTCCTGTGCCTAAATACTTCAGCAAATATTCAAGATCACACAAACCAGGCTCAACAGAATAAACTATCAGGGTGTCAGTCTTGACAGCAATCATCCTGTTATTGTTTCACTTTAGATCTCAGATTCATTTTTAGAACAGTCTTTTTTCCTTTATACTTTATATTAACACCTCGGTCAAGCCTGAAAAACACAATAGAAAAGTAGGTGCACTTCAAGCATGCAACACTAACATCAGCCAATAAAAGTACAATTGAACAGGTTTTCAATAGGAATAGAAAACACCAATCCATTTTCAAATATTGCTGAATGAGTAACAACACCTTTTTCAAAGTGAAGATGAAACATAGGTGGCTTGAACAAACAGCCCAATCCCAGGTAAATTATTTCAGTGGGATGCTTTTAAGCACATACCTCAGACAAGCAGCAGAGAAATCCATTTTAGAAAAGACGCTGAAATAGGTTGATGTCCACCTGGCAAATTTCTTGTGCTGTTTGAAAAAGCAAAACGGTTCAGATTATGAACCGAGTTATATCTACAGCATTACAACCAGTTCTGGTCGGTATGTAAATGAAAATAAGAGCTTCTAGCAATGTACCTGATCAGAAAGACTAAGGTCAGAGGGCAAGTGAGATAAAGGAGAGGGATGCCTTTCTTCCTTTGGTAAAACATTCCTGTGAAGCATTTAGCCTTAAAGCAGAGCTTCTCTACAGGAAGGAAAACTGTACACTCCTGGAATGTTTGCTTTAGCCCTTAATGTGTTTTCCATGTGAAGGAATAACATGACCCTTTTACCTTCTAAACAGTTCAGGTAAAATATTTAATAATAATTCAAACAAAATCACCCCCCAACAAACTGGCAAACACCCCAAAATACAAGGCTGCTGAAATCCTACAAATGTAACAAAATGCTGTGATGCCAAAAAGAACTGACTGTAGCTTTTGAAAAATTTTAAAAAACACCAAAATTTTATTTTCTCCTTAATTATATGCTTAACAAGAACTATAAAGGAAGCATTCAGAAATTTTTTAGAAAAGAAAAAAAAGGGGGGGGCATCCATGTCAACAGCTCACATCAATGCACTAAGGTCTAGGATTTCACATCCTGCTGGTTTACCTGATAAAATGGGAATTTCAAAAGCATCATGAAGAAAACAAAAATTAAAGAAACACCAGGAGATAATCATAATGAAAAGCTTGAAATACTAATAAACTTGTTCAGATTCTCAGTTGCAAAAGATTACAAAGTGTTTATGAAGTGCTGCATTCTCATCGAGAAAGGGGGGAAAAAAAAAAGACCTCTGCAGTATCCTCTCTGTTTCATTCTTGGCTTCCTGTTCTAAGGCTCATTCTGTGGCACCTAATACAAATCAGCAAATTGCAGGAAAAAAAAAGGGGGGGGATGGGAGGAGGGTGAAGAGAGAGAGAGAGGAGGGTGAAGAAAGAAAAAAAAAGGGGGGGGAAGATACCAAGCCATCACCTTAAAGGACAGCCCCATCTATCGGCAAAAGCAAAGAACTGGCTGTAAAAGATCGGTTTTTAGGTGATTTTCTGACTTAAACGAGTCTGAAAATCTGCAACCTCGTTTTCCTTCAGCGAGGAACAAAGGGCAGGGGTTGCACTGAGAAGTAGATTTCTTTATCCAGCGTTAAATAAGCTAGAGATTTCAGTAATTTTCATTTCTTTTCTGTTAATTACTTGTCTCTGAATCGTGCAAAGGAAATACTTTGGGTAAGTGCCGGCCATTACAAAAGCACTAGACACCTTTCCAGGTCAGCCCCTGGCACGCCACAGCTAAATGTTACCTGTCCTCTGTCTCATTTTACACCTCCCCACTGAGTACTGGTGGTAGATTCAACACCATCAGTCACGGGTTCAATCACAAGAAAAGAAAAAGGGTTGCTGTGCCCGAGTCCCGTGACGTGTCCATCTATTACAGACTGCGCTGCTAATCACGGCGCCTGGTACACGACTGCCACGTCAGCTCTATACATTCCCTGTATTCAGATGGCAGCTGCGCAGCCAAATCTGGAACCTAGACAAAAAAATGCTCCTTTTTAAAATTCAGCCTGCTAAGTAACAGTAACTGCTAACACAATGAACTCCATCTGCATTGGCTCAGCCTCAGTTTGAGCAAAATCAGATGGCATTATATATTTCTCATTTTGTTTTGTGGCAAAAAAACCCCAAACCAACCACAAACAAAAAAGTCGGGATGACCATGAGTAAACACTTCTGAAAACCCCAGTGTCCACCATGCTGGAGGGGGGTGGGTGCAGTATGGTAAGAAAGGAAGGAAGGGGACAGTGACTGAGAAGGTAAGAGATGCACAGAGGAAGGGTTAAAAGTAATACTGCATTTATTTCATTGCTTAATAGCATTTCTGCATGTAAAGATAGAAGAAAACAAACCTAATTCATACCTGCATGCAATAAGGCTACAATCTATGATATAAAATATACTTATCATTAGCCTCTGATTCAGTGACCCCAGGCAGCTTTAATGACTTAGAGTCAATTCCAGTTTTGTTCTGATACAGATTTTTTCTAACATTTTTACATCATGAGATTTTGACTGCTTAAATTTTCCTTGAATCCAAACTATGTGAATGTGAATTTCTCCACCTCCCAGTGGTGACCTGACATGCTTGTCCCTTCACAAGAAGCACTTAGAATCTCTCGGTATAACACCTAATATTCATGCATTTATCAATACAGAATGCTATGAACAATTGTTCTAACAATGAAATCTAATCTCACAAAATTTTAAATATTTTCTCTTCAAATATTGCAGTGATTAAAAGGACACAGCAAGTAAGCTTATGACACTAAATATTTAGTTAAAACACACCATAATAGTATAAACCATAATAAAATATACCATAATACTTGTACTCAAATGCTGACATACAAAGGGCAAGACCAAACTGGACACAATCATGCAACCTGTCTCCTTTGAATACACCTGAGGTCTGATTTAGAACGGCTTTCCATGCTTTCACCTTTCACTGCTGTCATGATCACCAGTTTTGAATTTAGCTTTTCTGATGGCACTACTGGTAGGCTGCTCAGACAGGTCCCCATTAGCCCAATGCAGTTCAAGTCTATGACCTTCAGGTAGAAAGAGCTTTCTTTAAACCATTACCTTGTTATTATCAGCTGGTAACACACTCTTCAACTGTTTCATGCTTTCTTAGGAATAATTCTAAAGGATGATTTGTCCTTTTTCCATATATTCGCAAAATTCTTTGGGGTCATGAAGAGCATTTGCAGGTGAGAAATTATCTTGTAGCACTAGTAACACACCTGACTCAGAATCATCCTAAAAACTTTAAATACTAAACGGATGTTCAGATACAATGGTTGATGCCAATTGATCATTCACAGAAATTTGTCTGTTAATGGAGGATGTTTCTGGAAATGCTGCATTTTCTGGTGTTTATAAACACAGACTCAGATAAAAGGTAGAATACTTGCTTCTCAGCTTGAAGTTTTAATATGAGTTCCTCCAGTCTGCTATAATCTGGGCATGTGTGACATGTTACAGCCATAGCTCCTTTAAAACACTGCACTTTGAAATGAAACAAAGAACACAAAATTAAACAGTAAACCAGGCACGAATGAACTAAGATAAGCATCAGTAGAGGTTCAGCATAGGATGCTTAATATGGCCACTGACTTTGAGAAATCTCCAAGTATAATAAACAGAATACAAAAGCTTTTTTTTTTTTGAGCAGCATTTCTCATGTCTCAGATTTCACTGGTCATAGTGGTATAACCAGGTGCTCAAATTCACTCCAGCAGCTTATATTGTCAAGAAAATGGATAGGGTCTCTGGTTATCTTAACAAGCTCCTCTTGTGGCTTCTTGAACCGGACTGTCATCTCATATGGGGGGTTTTCAGAGAGAAGACTTCATTAACACAACAGCAACTTCTTTCCAACTGCTAAAGAGCTATATCTCATGAGTTCTTATATATTTAATATTTTAAACTTATACATTGCACCACAGCTGAATAAAACAAAAAAGGTTTCTCAATCACAATTTCTCCAATTCTAAGATACAGGGAAAGTTAGTAAATAAAACACTGTTTAATGAGTCATCTCCCTCCCCTCCCCAAAATCCAACTTGCTTTTTTTATTGTCTCTAAATAAACAGCATTTAGTTGGCAAATTAAATTGCATTTAGTTTGGAAATTTTTGAGCACTTCTTCCTGCAAGTGTGGTGACAACTCCCTCCCTGAGTGCCCAAGCATAAATCCTCTTAATGGGCAAGGGCTGAAGCAACCATCCAACAGGCCCAAAGGAGAACCCCTCTATGCCCTGCAGAGCAAGGACACAGTTGCCAGGCAAACTTTCCATTGCAGCCATGAGCTTGCAATCTTGCAGATTTCAGATTCTGCAGACCTGGTAACTTTGCATTAATGGAGATTGGTGGTTCACTTGCACTCATATAAATTTTGACCAGTCCTACTCTTGGCTCTACCTCAGGAATACTGTGTAAATGTTTAAGAGCACTGGTGAAGAACATCCCACTAAGTTTTTTGCTCAAGAGCCTTAGTGATCACCAGGCATTGTGAGATACTGTTTTTCTAAAGCACATGAAAGGATTCATCTGGAAGTTCTTCTCTGGTGACCCTCTGCAGCACAATTCCCTTTCTGAATGGAACCTATAATGAACTGCAACTGGAGAAAAAAGAGAATGTAGTCCTTTTTGTCATTGTCCTGTTTCAGCATTTTTGGTGCAAAGAAAGTTGTGTACAATCTAGAGAAACCTTTAAAATTGACTTTAGAAGCTGAGATGTTCATATGCGGCAGTAAACCACATAAGCAACAATGCAGAATAGTATGTTCTACATACACAATTATTAAAGTGTCAACAGCAATAAATATATATATATTTAATGGTAGTGTCTGAGATATATTTTATTTATCTCCCTTGATTCTTTACAGTATCTCTTTCTAGTGTTCTAGGAATGAATTTTATGAATTACAGTGGGTGTGGAAAACAGCTAATGGAGTACTTCATCTAATATATAAGGGATGAGCCAACCAAGTTCCTCCATCGACAAGCAGGTAAACGTGATAATCCAGGGGACATTTTCTCTTTCTAAACTTGTGGACCAATTGTACTGCAGTCACAGAAGTGCTATACAGGCAGCTAAGGGTGGAAAAACACAATAATGGAAAACCAGAACCTGTAAAAATGAGATGAACTGTAGCAACACAGAACAGAAGACTTCATCCAACCAGTCTCAAGGAAAAGCAAGGTAAACCTCTGAATAAAAAGAATAGTAACTTTCTGCACAGGGAACAGAGCCCATCTGCCAGCTTCTAAACAGATATCTTCAGAACAGACAAAGCCCATTTCTACAGGAATAGATTTTTATCACATTTCGAATGTTTTTGTGTACTAGATGCAAATAAAAATTAGCTGTTCTGGACAAGGTAAGATCTGCATTTGTGAGCCCAAACCTACCTGGAAAGCTTGACAATTTTACTATTACAGTCTTACATTCAGATGCTACATGAGATAAACTAAAACACAGATCTTTGTAGTCTTCCAATTTAGCACTAACTTAGCATATGATTATCATCACTCAACTACTCAAAATAGGCAGATAAAATCTGAGATATAAATACCTTTATAGAAAATAACAGTCTACTGTATACTGCTATACTTTTTACATTATGGATTACAAAAAACTGGTCTAGCATTGTTTATGCTAGAAAAATTCTTCAAAAATAACCTATTTCACACACTTTCATATTGCTTCCACGCTCCTCAGTTTTAGTGTCATTTCCATAACTATGAAGGGAACAAAGTAACCCCCTTGCAGTACAGAAAACTCTAGTGCTGTGAGGAAAAGTGAAAAGTTTGTCAGAAACTCAAGCTGCATACTGTGATTTGAGGAAATATACAGAACATTGAAAGCAAGCTAATGATGTAGTGGATTGGACAATTGCACTAAATCACAGAAAAATAGCAGGAGGAGGCACTGACCATTAAGGGTCATTCTACATTGTAGTGGGTTCAAAACATACTTTACTGCTCAGATTCAATTTCTCAGACCCAAAGTGATACACCAGAATATAGGATATATAAATACACATAGGAAACACCATTTTCTAACACTTTCTATCCTACTGTAGTATCTGCAGCTTGCTGTGCTCAGAAGTACTGTGCATGCCCTGCTGTGAACCATGATGCAACAAATAAAAATAACACTTCCAGAAAATCACTATACACTTAAAGACAGTATTTTTTTTCTTCTAATTGAATAGATAGGTTATTAATACTCCTTGAGTCTGTAAGAAAATACCTCAAGCACCCACATTTGAGATGGGATGGAACACAGTGTACTCATACATAATAGCATAACTATTTTAGAACACTTCATGCAGCAAGAAACAAAGAATGTGAAGTACATCATTACAATAATGCATGGTACCTAGCAGTTTTGTTCTAAGTTCTATATTATTCTATTATTTGTTTGAAAGACATACTTTTGTATTTTGAAACATGAAAAGGTATCTATAAAATGTTATACAATGTAATGTACTGCATTGCAACAGAGGTGTTATCGAGATACCAAAAATCAGTTACATTTTCTTGAACCTAACTTTCACAATGCAATTAATGAAGGCACCAGCCTAGTATTTCTCCTGAATCACAGCACAGGTTTATATGACTGTCATTTGAAAAAAAAGAGTAAATTAGTAACTGGTAAGGTAAGGCCAATTGACTGCTTGGCAGTTCTTTTCCAGAGAAAGAGAGTTTTCGAAGATTATAAGAAAATGATAAAACATCTCACTTCAGAACAAGTGCTGAAATTAAATTCTATCAGTTATTTCTAGAACAATGTGAAGAACAGCTAGTTTCCTGTGGGGTGGAAAAACACATTTAAAAGGCTTCCATTCTTTCCATCAAAATTAGTTTTAATCTGATATTAATACATAAACATATATTAATATCCAATCTTATTTTGACCTAAGGAAGGGACCCTGGTACTTACTCTTAAAGCGAGCAGTTACCTATTGGACATGAAAATTCTATTAATGCTATATTGTAAATAGAAAATAATTTTGCATTTTTAATTTTCTGTTTTGACACTCATTAACATAATTCAATACAAACACCACTATTTTTAAGTTAATATTAAATGAAAGTAAATTAAATGGTAGTAAGCTGTTAAATACAATGCTGTCCAAAGTTTCTCTCCCCCTTTTTTTTTTAAGTTTCTCTGTGTTTTTGAATTTATTAATGTATCTTAAATTTGTGTTATTTAATTTTTACAAATTGCTGACTCCCATGAAGGAGAGTCATAGTACCACAGACCAAAAAAGTTGCTGTCCAAGGTACTGCACATAAAGACAAGTGTTCCAATTAATCTCGCAGATGCATTAAAAGTATTTTCAGATTTATTAGGCAGTAATTTTCCTTAGCAAGGAAGCTAGCCTTGTTGAAATCCCCTACATGATACTGCAGTATTGGTGTTATGCTGCTACTTTCCAGGGCCTTTTCTGCAGCATTCCAGTATAATCAGGCATTCCAGCACCTGGCAATACCCACCATGTATAATTCGTTTAAGGACAAACCTGTTCTATACTTTGTCACAGACTGATTTGCAGAAGGGTTTAAATCCAAAAAATGTCTTTGAATTCTACATGGTGTATGAAAAAAAGCTACCCTCTCATACAAATCTAGCTCACATGCACTGTTCCGGCATTCTGCAGAGCAGTCACTAAATGTAATTTTATCTGCAGTATTCACCTTACATATCTCAGAAGCATTTGATTCACAAATTCATGCAGTAAATAGCAAATAGCATCCTGAATTTAATGGCTACTTCAGAAAATAACCATAGACTAGAAGAAAATTAAATACCTTTTTGTTTATTTTGTTTAGTTTAATAATAGAAGCATATTTGTAATTTGCAAGACTAAAACAATGCAACAGCCAAGAACTGCAGTAAACCTCTCAGAGCTAATAGCAATATCCAATAATGTTTTCCCACACCATCTTCAAGTAAATGGATTTAATTCACTGCTTAATCAGTCAAATTAACACTAATCCCACTATGGTTAGAAAAGATGTTTGTTAAACAAACCCAATTTATGATTTATTTATTTAGAAAGTGTCTTAAAGCTAAGATGCCTAGAAGAAGTTCTACTCTGTTAATTCAATCATGCTGACAGGGCTGGTTTCACCTAGCAAATTATCTCTGCAGTTCACAGCATGGCTGACAGCTATCTGCATAGAAAAACAGCACAGTAACCATTTAAATCATGCAAAAACACTCACCCAAGATGATGTAGCAAAGATCAGGATCCAGCTTCCAGACCCCATGAAGCTGAGGGAGCAATCCACTAGCTTGCTCAGGCCAGCAGTGTCTCTCCTACACTTGACCTAGACTGCCTTACATAATGAGGAATCAGTGCTGTATCCTGTGTGGAGGAGCAAGCTGAATGTCATCACTGGCAGAAGTAGGGAGAACTGGCAGCAAGCAGGCTGGTAGTTAGCATGGAGATCACGAAGTCTGCTTTCCCTGACTGTTCTGGGAGAAAACACAAGAACAGCTCAGAAATGCTGGTGTCATTCCTCCCCTGGAATGAATGACCGGAAGGAGCGAGGGTGTTACAAATGTGAGGCAGACAGCAAGCACCAAAGCTGCAGCTGTACCTGCTCTCCAGGCAGCAGAGTTCCTGTCACACTGTGTCTGCAGGACTGCACAGCCACAGCTGATAGGAGAGCAACAGCAAGGCAAAGCAAGGAAGGAGAGACAGACTGCTCCTGCATACGTTTGTCTATGTCTTACTTACTGTGGTGAGTAGAAGAAAAGCAATGGTATAAGATAAAATCTGGGATTAATTTCCAAAGGAAAGTGTCATTTCCTCAAATAAATCTTACTGCATGAAGGTTAGTTTCTGGAAAATAACCAATTTTTACCTGCTTTACATGGTGTTACAGAGGTTAAGGTGCTTGTATTACAGAGATTTTATTTTTCAAGAAAATGATGGGTAAGATATATTCCTGGTTGTGAAGATGTTTACAGTCATTTCTGATATTTCTTTGCCTTTTTTTTTTTTGAGAAGCATTGGTACATTTCTTAACTTATTATTGTTTGGGTCATATCAGCACTTCCTCTGTGTAGGGCACAACAGGAGAAACAAGAATGCAGGCTTAGCCAGCTATTAGAAACCTACACGACTTTGTTTACAAAAAGCACTTTATATTAATTAAAATTACTTCATATTACTTGTATTCCATATTTTGTTTAATTTTAATACTTCGATAGTAAGTAAAGAGCCTTAAATACTGATAATGCATATACAAACTATTCTTGAATGAATAGTTTGATAGAGTTTCTCCTTACAAAAGAAGGCAAAGGTTTCACTAAGATGGGGCATGTGAAGTTTTCTAGTTCTGTTTGACACAGCTTGATCAGGCATAATCAAGAGGAAATGAAACTGGACACAAAATCCTGTGGCAAAATTAAAAGACAGGTCACGAAAAGTTTTAGTCTCAAGGTGGAACACTGACGGGATTTTACAGGAGTCAGGTTAGGTACAGGGACTATTATTCTTAGTTACGTACTTAGTTGAGTAAACATGACTCGTGCTCTGATCTTAAATGGGAAAATCAAGGTGAATGTGAAAGGGATAGAAATAATCCAATTTCTTGTTTACAAAATCCATTTAAACTATTAGTTTTCTTTTAAAGGTAAGCATACAATGAATTTTCTATCAAATTTGATCAGTTAAAAAAATGCTTTATTGTCACTAGTTTTTGAAATATATATTGTCCTTGTCCCTTATTAAATGCTTTCCTTTTTGCTTTTTTGAGTATTTAAAAAAAAAGGCGAAAAAAAAAGAAAAATATCAGAAGCATTTGATATAAAAGCTAGATACCTAATAAGACCCACAGCTAGCATATCCTAAGTTAAGTATAACATAGAAACAAAACAAGTGTAAAGGAAATATAATTTGAGAATGATTTTTTAAAACAATTATTGCTGTATTTGAAACCAGTAACTTTTTTTCCCCAATCTTCACTATTTATACCACTTCAAAAAATAACGTTAAAAATACCTCAGTGCATTTATTTTTTTCATATATTGGTGTGGACTGTTAATGAGAAATGCCTATTAAAACTAATCTATATGTACCAACCTCTACCTTTGGTGTTTCAAGAGTTAAATGAGATTACTTACTTTAGAAAAAATCTTTTTACATACTTGACCCGGGTTAATCAAGAGTTGAAAATATCATGACCTCTATTAGGCTATGAAAGCATACGACAAAAGTTTAATTAAGTTGCAAAAACTTAGCAATTCTGTTGATCACGGCACTTCAAACAGCAAAGCAGCCAAACAACTCACCTAAAGCAAGCTCAGATGCCTCAACAGCCATGGCACTGTTAATACATCACCAGGGCAATCTGCCTATAGGTAACTAAAAGTTGACTGCATCAGATAGAAAAATAGAGAAAATTCATAAGTAAAGTACAGGTAAACCAACCCAACACAGAGATTGGGCAGAAAATGTCACCTTGACATTTTAGCAAACTTGACTGTCAGCACTGCAAAGGCAATATACAGTTTGCTTGATGTTACGGTTCAGGCAAATTTGTCTAAGTTTGATGCAGCTGATTCCATCTTTGGGCAAAATGATGAACTAGATATTCCTTCAAAGCTTTTCCAGTCTTCTTTTCTATGATACTCCCTATAAACTGTATACCCAATTGCAGAACAATGACTGCCTCATCAAAGTCTGTTGTCATGAGGATACATAAATACAATGTAATAATTTACAAACATTAAGCTATTGTTGTTCAAAATACACCTGAGAGCCATAACTTTTGTCTGGAGTATAAAAACTGTTTACTTCTCTTAGGTACTAGCCACCTTGCTCTTCCATTGAGCCACAGAGCTTTTCAGTTTACAATAAATCTTATAAGCATTTTTCCTGTACATGAACTTGGCCTGATCTCCTGGCAACTCAAGACTATCTTAACACAAATTGATACAGAAATTGCTGACGTGTAGGACTCTCAGCAAAAGATCATTTCTGAGCCAGCTGCACTGGTAATGCGAGTAGTAATGTTGACTGCTTGACAGCGGTAAGAAAGTAAGTCAAGTTTATATCACACTCAACTAGCAAATTAATTATTCTGATACCCCAGCAGATAGAAAGATTTCTGTCAAAGTAAAAAAAGTAAATGCAGTTTGAAAAAATGTCTTTTAAAAATTGTGTTTTTTTGCAAACGACTGTAGAACAAAGCTGCTGATTGGAAAAGAAGAATGGACTAGATGACCCCTTTGCACAAGGAGGGAGATGAAAATAGGCATATTTGGGGGTTTAATGAGGAGTTCTTCTCCTACACATGTGTTATGAAGTTAATGCCAATCATTTTTTTATGGAAGACTGTAAGCCTATGAAAAAAGTTTTCGAATTTTTCTTTTATGGAAAATCTGGCAGTAGAAGTTTACAATGTTTATCACTAAATTATCCTTACTGGCTGAGTTTATTTCAATAAGGTCTTTTCTATTCCATGGTGAAATGAAGGAAGCAGTATCTCATAGACACTACTCTTGCCAACAACCTTGAGTAAACAGGACAATTTTTTTTAGACACCTTGCTCTTAAGATGCCTTGCACATAAATAAATCATTACTTGAGGTTAGCTCGTACTAAGCTAAATTCCATTTGGATCTGCTAAAACATTAAAATGTTCTGGTATCACTGACTGGAGAGAGAACTACAATATCTTGAGGTGCAGGTTTTTGTTTTTTTTCCATCCTTTTCTGACCTTGCTTTCTTTTCTCAAAATAATTTATCCCTTGTGTTCTTGAACAACCTGCACAAGTGATTCATGCTGAAATGTGTAAACAGTGGCTCAAAGTCTTCAAAAAATAAATCCTTGTATTCAGACCTGATAACACATACTCATATAAATGGGGAAGGAGAGGGATTCCATACAGGAGTCCTTTACTCCCTCTGAAGACTGCACATGGTACTTCTGTAAGCAAAACCAATAAATTCATACCACATAACTCCTTTTTGAAACAAGTAGCAAAACGTTTTGATTTTTAAGTATTGTCTGACAGCTCAAGACCTCAGTTTACATATACTTTTTTATTATTTGACTCAGTCATATCACAATGAAGATCACTGGATGACTAGTCAAAGAAGAATATTCTTCTCCCTTAGTTGACTAAACTTCCTGGCTTCTGATTGATGCCAATATTCAAATAGGCAGAAGTATATTTCTAAATATTCTTTTACTCTTAGATGATACCTTATCAAAGTTGCAACTGAATTAAAGAGCATTCTAAAAGTATTTATATTTCCAAACATCTGAAATCATATGGTTTAGATGTATGGTTAAGATGTGTCAGTGTTTTCAAGTCTCCTTTCCTTAGTATTTCACAATATTTAGTATTCTACATATTTGCAAGAAGGTCCCTGATTTTCCTCCAAATGATGACTTATTCCAGCAATGATAGATGAACACTGAACTCTCAAATTCAGTGGATACTCCTCAGATAAGTATCACTGATTTTGTACTCACATGGAGTTCCTGACATATAGCAATATACATTATCCTAAAAAATAACTGAAAAATTATAATCCAGTAAGCATAAAATCTTTCTACAATTGAACTATGAACATTGAATAGGTCAAGGTCACAGTAATCTTAATATTCATGGACTGGTCTTTCACTTCTCTTTGACATCTTTTCCTCTACAATAAAACTAGCTACAATAGTCCTTTTAATTTCTTTCCCAGTTTTTTTGTAAGATTTAGAGGGTTGTCTATTATACCTCTAAGAGTGCCAAGCCACTATTTTTGTACTTATCTCATAAGAAAACATCTGCTGTTTTGCATATTAATACTAAAAGAGAATGGCAAAAATAGAGGAAAGAAAAAAGTTAAGATGAAAAAGCAGTTAATTAAGCATTTGATAAATATGTCTATTTATTTTGAGTAAATGAATGATCTTTATCAACTGAAAATAATTAGTACTGGCAGGCTTTACTGTTGAATTTTCATCTGTCAATGATCCCAGAATGTTGAATTTAGAGTTTAATTATTTTCAGCATCTTGCTAAACTAGCTCTTATGAGCTGACGGGCAAGAAACAAACCGCACTTAGTTCTGGAGATAAAATCATAAGTCATCCAGCAGAATATTTCTAGAAATTGTAGTGGTAGTACCTTGAACTGCAAGCCATGGGTTATTGATGCCTAAGAACAGTATCAGGCAAAACAGATTTATGGTTCAGCATAATGAATGTACCATTAGCACTAAAAGCAATAAGGTGCCTTTTTTTTCTTCCCCCCCCCCCCCAAACCCCTCCTAAGTAGCTCACAGCATACATCATTTGTGATATTGATTTAACACAGATGCAGAACTGGCTAACAAAAAATCCTGAAAGACCTACTGCAATGAATAAATTTGCGAGACTGGTAATCCCCTCTAGCAATACATGAAGATACAATCAGCACTGACTTTTAGCTAAAAGGCATAAAGTCATCGCTTCAATTTCATTCTGGATTCAAGTAGCTTGTTTTTGTCTTTCTTTAGTTGATATGGACCTAGACTGGTCAAAGAAACTGTATTTAGCCTTTATTAGGTTTTAATCTCTTTTCAAGTCTTTGAAATGCCTATATTACTCAGGGGGTGGGGGCAAGAATTTGGATTTAGTTCTTGTGGCAGGGTTCTTCATCCTGGACCATGGTCAAGCAACTCCATAGGACAATGCCCTGTTTGCAAATCTATCAGTGGTGGGCTGGGAGGGGATTCCAAGTGCTGCTTTTGGTGTTGCATTATGCTAAAGCATAGCATAAAACCATAGTCTGACACATCAACCCCAAATCAACATCCTGGTAGCGAGGCAAAGATTTGGGAGATAAGCTCCTAAGCTGACCTGGCGACATCTAACTGACAGTCTTATCACTTTATACTATAGAAGCCCACTCCACTTTCATTCGATCAGATTCTTCTAACATGCCATTTCTTGGAGTGTGTGGAAGTTTCTCCCCTGAAGCAGGGACACTCCTTCAAGGATACTCCTTGAAGTTGAGTGAAAGAGAACTGCCCGCAAGTGTTAGTATGGTGAGTTACATTGATCTCTAATTAATTATTGTTTCTTTTTGTTTACTTCAATATAATTGCTTTAATATAGTGCACTATACTATACACTACTAGCAGTTTTAGCTTTTATGCTGTGTAGTAAATAATTCTGATGAAGATATTTTGTCTGATCATTTTTCATAATAAATAATTCATTTTATATAAATATACCCAGTTTGCCATATTTAATCCTGCAGGGCAAAGTTGTATTTAAACCATTGACAAAGTCTGGGTCTGAGGTTGGATCCAGCTGCACCTAGGCTCCTTTCTCAGAGGAGGAGTTTAGAAAGCACCTTGTGACTCAACAGGAGAGCTTCTCTAGAAGCTTGTGTCTCTGGCAAATTTTCAGGTCTCTAGCATTTGTAGCTGTTTTCCACAAAGGACTTACTGAGAAGTAATCTAAGCTCTTCAGGTTATGTATTCCACATCCAAATTTTGACCTTGGACACTAGAAGCACTCAAAGGCAAAAGATGTTCAGCCTTCACGCTATGCAGAGTTAAATATGGATGGTGCACAGGCATCTAGGTCAGGGCATGCTTCTTCTTTGTTTCTCCTTCACCAACCCAAAGATAAAGACTAGTAAGAATGAGACAAGTCTTTCAGGTCAATACCTTTGACCTAAACATAAAACTTTCGTTCAGCACTGAAAGACACAGTGGTCCAACACACCAGATGTCCCAAATCTTTGTGAGTTGAGGGTAGTCCCTTGCAGAGCAGGAGGATTCAGGGGCTGTCAGTTATATCCTGCAGCTCCCAGGTTCTGAGGTTTTTCAGTCCTTTGCTGACTGACAACCAGTTATTATTTATTTACATAGCAAGATACATCCTTGCCAACATCCTTGCCAACTCTTTATAGACTTAGGTTTGCATCCACGTTTCACTTACACTTTAAGTGCTGCTGTGTTGAGCTCACAAGCACTGCAGAAAAGCCTTAAAAATATATGAATACTATGTCATCCAAAGAAAGTTCTAGTGAATTCTAGAATGCCCTGTTTTAAAAACATTTATCTTACCTGTCAGAATAAGTATTATTTTGGCCACTATTAATTGATCTTTCATTTAAGTAAACTCTCAACTAAAACCAATCAATTAACACAATAATTGTATAATCAGCAATAGTATTTTGAAGCTTACAGGACAAAGAGACATGATAGTCTGCATAATATTTGCTTATCTTGCTCATCTTTCTGACATAGCTGTCTCTTTTTCCTTCCCCTATGTGAGAAAGTAAACTGAATGTCCTTGTAAGTCACTGTGGCTTGCTTTTAGGCAGAGTTAAAAAAAACCCCAACAAACAAAACCAACCTAAGCAGTGCATAAAATGCCTTGTCATTAAATGATATTAGGTCTTCACGATAATCTCTTTCAAACTGATTTCACGCTGTAAAACAATGAGATCTCAGACCAATCTACTGCAGAAGTTCCCCCTTTCTCAATCACTCCTAGTGGATCATTCTTCAAGATTCAGCTATATAAACTACAATCACAAGGTTCTTAGAGGTCAGTAAGGGAAAATAATTTTCTCTTCCTGTTTTTTCCAGGTCACCTCAGGTGAATTCCACAAATTCTACTGTTTATGGGACCTTAATGAAGGAAAATTCTTTCCTTCACTATATTTACTTCTCTAACAGTTTTTAATTTTTATTGGAAGCTGTGGCAATGTGACCTTGGGAAAGACATGCCTCCACTCTTCATTCTTCAGTTACTTACAGTGCAGTACTGGGATGCCGATCACTGTTCTGTCAGAGATAATCTTCTTCCCAGAACCAGTTATCTCAATTTATGCCTATCACAACTTGAATCATTGCCTCGCAAAATGCAGATTTTGGTCTCTCTTTGTCTAAAGATGGACTTGCAAAGGAAATCAAGCAATGCAAACCTCTCTATTCTTTTGCCCAGGAACAAATGGCTGAAGCTGCATGAAAGCTCCAGGTCTAAACAGAGTCATCTTGGAAAGAGATTGAGCTCTCTCTCACAAGACATGTCAGGATTTCTGTGCTACTCAAATAGAATCATAGAATCATTAAGGTTGGAAAAGACCTCTAAGATCATCAAGTCCAACCATTAAACCTAAGTACCACTGTGTTCACCACTAAACCATGTCCCCAAGTGCCACTAGAATAGAAATTAGAACAGAAACATTAATAGCACTTTCTGCCTATAACAACAGCTCTGCAGTCTAAAACCTTCCTCCAGGATTGCTATTTTGATTCACCAGCTTCCTGGAAACAGTGGGTTTTCCACTGGACTTTCATTAGCCTCTTCTTGAAGACTAAGAGAACAGGATTGTGTAATTTTTTATTTTTTCCCTTTTTAACATGGCACTTCTGTGAGGACACTAATTACTGCTGCTCCCTTAACCTTAAGCCACAGCAGGGTTACCCTGCTATTGGCTCTGGGGTTATATTAATATCTTCATTCTACAACCTCTGTCCCCCCTTTTTGTTACTCTGAGTCTGCTGGAATAGCCATGTCAGTCTAGAATTGGAGCAGTATGTTACAATCTGCCATTGCTGAGAGCTGATTTTAAGTATTTTCAACAGCAGTATAGAAAGGAATGCTAATCTCTGATGAGTTTACTCAATTGCAGCCACATTCAGACAAAGAAGTGATTTTAAGAAAAAAAGCTGGAAAATATAAGCAACATTTCTTCACAAAACTTCAGGCCTCATGGACAAGAATCCTTAGTCTGAGATTCATTCCACTGGATTTAGCTCAGTTACTCCTTTAATGCAACCATAATTCATTTATTTGGACTGGAATCAGAAGGAAATTAAGTAATTTGGTGAAAAAGGCCACAGAACAAAGAGAAAGAATTTCAGCAAATGCCTCTATGGGCAAGTGATTGCTAGGTGAAATGTGTTGAGGTGTCCTGTGCTGCAGAAGAAAGGAAGGGAAAAGCCCTTGAAAACCTTTCTCTGCTGATCTCAACGGTAGCCCCTGGCTCAAAAACCACTTTAAAACTGACATGAGGAAGATACAGCTGGCTAATTCCCACTAGTCCTTCAGACTACAGGTATATTCCAAAAACTATCTAATCTCCAGTGCTAATTTATACTTCTTCAAAGCAATTCAGAGAAAAAAGAATGAACAGAATATAGCTAACTAATTTATGCATCTTGGAGTTGTTTCATGACCTCTAAAGGACATAATTTGATTATAATAATAATCTTAAAGCAGAACTGTTCCTATTAGTCATAGCAAAAACCTCTTTCAAGATGAAGGGAAAAGAGGAATTGCTAAGTTAACAAACTGCATGATGTAAGTGAACAATTTAAATTTGATGTGCTCTGAATCTGAATTAAAGCCCCAGACCAGTTTTATGTCCACTGCCTTTTGTACTAGCTGTTCCCAAACTTATTTACAATAAACTGCATTTTACAAGGTGAACTCCTCTATTATCAAATGCTTGTTGTTAGGAGATATTTCATTGTCAGACAAGCTGAGGAGTCCTAGTGCAGTGTCTTCTCCAGCAGTCATGTGTGCTTCCTAATATTCTTTTCAGCAAATTCATAAGCTGAGTTGCTTAAGTTTGGTTTAAATGTCATTACCAGTCCCTCAAAAAACTTTTGTGGCTCTCTCTTGAGCAAAAGGCAGAATATTCTAAAGAAACTACATCAGTGCAATGTGTTCCAACTCATACTACACTCATGTCCCTGCTTCTACTTGCTGGTCTCTATTCCAGTGATCAGAGTATCACACAAATCTTTTTTTCCCAGACCACTCAGTTTGAGGTGGTTTTGACTTTTAAATATTTCATTCTTGTTTCATTTGAAAATGAACTTTCTTGTCCCATATTATGAAGTCCTAATTGCTGTACCTTGCATTTGACTATATTCAAATATAGTGCTTTCAATTTGAATATTTAAACCAGACTACCCAGCTTGCCCTGAAACAGCAACCTTATTAATCTGGTTCTTTCTCCATGCCATCTGCAAACTTTACTATCAAAAACATTACAGACTGTTTGCATAACTTACAAAAATATTACAACAAATCAAGAACCTATTCATAGAGGGTCTTTCCTAGAAATAATACCACTCATATATCTTTTCATCAGCAGTATTTTAAAACTAATCAGCCCATCTTGTAGCCCACATAATATGTTCTTACATCCAAAGTGTTTAATGAATACATGATATTTAGTGCCTTAAAAGATCCCCAAAACAACTATGCTTCTACACTTGCCTTTTTAATATATCTGTGATCTTTTTAAAAAAAATCTCACAAGATTTGTCTTTGTGCTGATAATCATAAATAGCACTTTAGTCTCTAATTTTTTGTTGCTCATATCCAAAGATCTTCACTATTTCACTTGGAACTGACATTCATGTAACTAATCAATAGTTCTTCAAAATGTCATTTCTAGTGTTTATAAATTTGAAGTAAGATTGGCAGTCCTCCAGTGTTCTTAATGTCACATTTTCAGAAACTTACTGTTAATTGCGCTAACAATAAGGGAATATTACTATTGTTTATCAAATTCTCACTGATTAATCTCATTTATTTCAACTTTTGATATACAGTAATAAAATGGAGTCCATGCTTGATATGTCAACAGACAGCATTCAGAATATTAAAAATAATATATTGTTTAATATATTGTTTCTCTCCTTTTCTTCTTGTTTGTCCTAATGACATGTTGTTTATCTTTCTTTTTTCTGTTATTCCAGTAAAATGCAAATTACCCTTAACAGTCCCTGTTAGTGCCATGAATAGAGTGTGAATTCACATATTTACCTGTGGACCACATTAAAATTTCTGACAAAATACTTTGAGACACACAAACCCTTTTTTACTGTAATTTGAGCACATATATCTGTTGATAAACTTTTGGGGGTCACATTCCTGCCTGTGCTCACTGCATGCCACCTCATCAGGAATGGTATAACTGCCTTAAGTGAAATGTGGAAGCTTCTTAAGATGACAATAGTAGAAAAGTATTTTCTGTACTTTTAGCAATATTTTAACTGAGATTTGAAACAGGAAATAAGTAGCAGCAGCAGGCCTGTGCAATTCATAATGTGGCTAAGACTTGACTTCAAGTAATTTGGAGTTAAATGATGCTTTACTGTCTCAGTTGTATTTGTGTTATTTTGTTAATGCTTCAATTTTTTTAAATTTTCATTACGAATAATTTTTGAACAGAAGAGTTCTTTTCTGATCTAAAAAGAAATATGCAAAAATATTGTCTGGATGTATTACAAGCACCTGATATCTGTTTTGGATGTTGCCACCATAAGCAATAGATGGTGAAATTTGGCAATGAAACTGAATTCTAATTGAAGTGGTTTTCAATGCACTCTGGCAGTCACAAAAGAGCAGCAAGTTGTTTTGTTGGTTTTTTTAATTTCCTCAAGTCCAATACACAACCAAGGGCTGCCACAAAAATTCCCAAAGCCACACTAAAGTTACCCAGAACAGTATAAAAGGTGGTCTTACCTAGATGGCATCATGCTACAAAGCACAGTTCCTCTAATGATTTAAAACACATCAGTAATGTTTACCTTAATTCAAAAGCCTATCTGCCTTGATTTGAATACTTCATATTCAACAAGAGCTTGAAGTCTTAGAATCACCAGTTTCTTTGGCTGGGAATAGCCATTAGAACACACCAAGCTTATGGAACATTTCCAAGATTCCTTCAGCATGATTCTGGGAAAAGCTTCCACCTATTCCCAAATATCTTTTCAGTCTATCAGATATAAATCCATAACTACTAGAAAAAGAGGATTCACACAATCTCTGGATTAATGGTGAATAACAGACAATGTAATGCAGGATTTTGTGGTGATGAGAATTCATCATTTATATAGGTTTGGATTTCTTGCCTGCAGAGACAAGGAGCTCTGCATAGCTATTGTGTGCCAAGAGCTACTGATCTTAATTTTTTATTGAACAGAAACTGGAGGGAGTTCTAATAATTATAGACACATAATTTTACATTCTCCCAAAGGATTTTAAGCTTATAATAATAACTAGAAAAATAATTACCAAAGTTGGTCTAGATAATTTTCAACCAAAATCCTACAAGCAAGGTGCAGAACACAATATTAAATTTTAACAAAATAATCATGTTTATAAAACATGATTTATAAAATCACGTTTATAAAATATGATTTATAAAACCTTTAGTCTGAAACATTATCAGGCCTGTTGAAACACCAGTAGGAAAAAAAATACATTCCCCAAATATTTTTTTTTAAAACCAGAATAAATAGCTGAATAAAATGCAGTATATCACATAATAGAAAATTTTAACATTTAGGCCTAAGAGTTGTACTAGTTTTGGTAAATAAAAATGTCTTTGTTATTAAAAAATTGCCCTTTTTTTTTTTAATAATAATAAATAACTTAAAACATTGCATAAAACTATATATAGCTTTTTCTGTAGGGGTGTGGCTCACTTTTCATCTGTGTCTTGAAGGTTTTGTTATTTAAGTGTTTATTGTGTCCTGAGGTATTCCTAGTGTGCACCTGCGTGAAGCTGCCTACTGCTACTGCTACAGCTACATTTAGCTTTCTGGATTGCATTTGCAGGCTGAAGTCTGAAGCCATTACAAGCATGACTTTTACATTATTAGTTTTTCTACAATTTGTCAGAAAAGCGCACAATGGTTTTCAGTAATGAGAGTGACTGACATACGCTTACTTGCTTGCATTACCAATTCTTTTAATCAGTACAGCTGGGAACTTACTATGTTTGGGAGCAGACATTCCAAATTGAGTAAATTATTCCATTTAACAATGAATTATCAAATAACAAGCTTTTGCAAAACCTTTTTTTTTTCAGGTACCTCTAGAGAGGTATTTCTGCGTCACTCTACACTTAAATGTTACAGTTCATGATTACAAAGCCTGATGTCTCTGCAGATTCCATAGTATAGGAACTGGGGAAGTATTTCTATGACCTCACTCTTGGTGTTTCCTTGCCTGCATACAAATGATTTGGAGATAAAATTGTCTAAACCATCTCCAGATAACACAGAATTGGAAATACACTGGGAATGGGAACTCTTTTTATCATGAGACATATGACCTGATGAGAAACATAGACATTTTTTGCAGCTGCTATAAAGGTGTATATGCGAGCTTCTGTTTAGGAGAGTCTCTAGAGGAAAGCATATATGCATGCTATGTTGTTTACCATAATAACCTCTTCATCTTTCAAATGTGCCTGGTATCTACATTTCTACTTTCAAAAAGATTGAAGCATTGTATATTCCAGCAACTTGAAAATTAAAGCAAAGAAAGCTTCAGAAATTCTTAGTCTAGTATTACTTAAAAATTTCAAGCAGCAAATATAACGTACTTGAGCTGATGCACCATCATGCCCAAAGTCATTTTCTCTAATAATTTTGATGTAAAAAAACTTAAAAAAACTTAAAAAAAAAATATTGGAATGAAGCCTAGGCCTACTTTTACAGATTGCCACATTTTAAAGAATTCAGAACTCTTTTTTTTTCCAGCACTCTGTAGATGTTGATTGCCTTTCAGTGCTCTGTCTAAATGGTTACAAAAAAAATAAGATTCATTCTCCTCACTTACCATTTACGGTGCTCAGATGGTATCCAGAATGCTTAATTTTAAAACTGACTACAAAGTCAAGAGCTTCAAACATGGGGAATACTTTCAATTACCTATGTTTCCATCATCATATTGAAGTTGTCTTAAGTATTCAGTATCTAAGCTAGTTTTGCTTAAATTTGCTTAGGACTGAAATATCAATCCTAGACCTCTTATTTGCTTCTGTGGCCTATTCTAATGTACTTTCTGAGTTCAATTGTATTTTTTTTTTCAGTTGATCACCTCCCACTAGACAAATTTTGCAAGACGCTATACTTGGATTAGCTTGGTATTCCTTCTGGCCTGTTCCTTAAAATAAATATAAATATGTCAAGATCCCCTTGGACCACACTTATTGCAAAGTATATGTTGAATTTTGTGATGCTTTTAGATTCTTTATAATAAATTATTGATACATAGACTCAAATACCTTTGTGAAAGGGTCTAAATGTTACAGAAAGGGTTGTAATGTCAGTGAGAAGTATCTGGTATGCTGAAATGAAAAGTGAAATTATAGTGAGCTGAGTGGCTGTGCATTAATTTTTCTGAACTGCGCTTACCCAATTTCTTCTGAGACTGGCATCTGAAGGTCTTCTATTTGTGAATTTAATGAAAGGATGGTGACCAGGCATTTTTGATTTAACAGAAGGAATAACTACCAACACGGAAGACATTTATGACAGTATACATGGAGTACCTGTTCTGCTAAAAATATTACTGGAAGATCTCTAAGTTCCTACATACTTATCAGGAAGAAGTTGAGCAGCTCTGAACACCTATCACCCCTTTTAAAAGACAGTTCCTGTTTTTGTAGCCAGTGCTCCCATAGTCCTGACAAGCTCCAGGTGCCGACTCACAGGTCAGCTTCAGTGGGACGTGTAGGTAGCCAAGCCAGGAGTCTTCCAGATCACTGTTTTTGACCTGGCACCTCAACTGCCCTTCAGTTAGGAGCCCCCAGAGTGACTGCTTCCAATCTCCCCTTTTTTTTTCTCATTATAATCTGCTGTCCTATTAAAGCAATTGACTCATTTGTGGACCAGCCTAATACAAGTAAAACATACGCTACTCAAAAACTGTCGCAGAGGTGCTTTGCCATGATCAAAAACCAAGTGTGATTCAATCTGTAATTATTTTCAGAATATTTTTATATCTCTCTCTTTCTCTGCATGTTTCAAGTCACCTACTTCTTCTTCCCTGTTTTTCCTTCCCTATTATTCTTTTAGTTAAAAATTTCCCCCTCATTCACCCAAATCTTAACATTTAGCACTCGGTTGCTAGTTACAAAGCCTTCCAAAAATTGGCGATTGTGCTTGAGATTCTGGAATGTATGGGATGGAGCAAGTATAGCCATGGACATAAAAAACCCAAATGTATCATGTACTAATTCTTACCTGAGAGGAAATCAAGCAAATAAAATCATACACATTCTATTTATAAAATGCAGGGTAGTGTATTTGATTTTGTTTGTTTGTTTTTTTCAAGAAAATGCCACATTTGCCGAACCTATTAACTCCCCCCTTTTGCCCCCCAGCAAAATCATAAAACTTTCTGCCTTATGGAGAACGGGATACAGACCAGTCAGAGGCCTTTCCAAGTAATATTCTGCCTCTCCTGCTATTCAGTATGCATCAACTCTGACTTGTCTTCCCATCCAGAGATTTGTTCTTTCTCCTCCTGAGGAGATTAACAGGAAATTTGATAGCTTTCAAAAACGGTTTGAAACCTCAAACAAGAAATAAGAGCAGTTGGGACCAATTGTTCGGAACAGTGAAACCTGTCACACTACATATAGCCAAGCATGCTCTGACAGTTCTTTCACTGTGAACTGGGTAATGTGAAAGTCAGTAAAGAAACATTATGTAACCTGCCGTGAAGTCCATATTCTTCGAGTTTCAGAGAATTGGAACAAAACACAATGAAAACTGTATTTGTTGTATAGGAAAAGAACGAGTTGGTTCTGCTTATCTTCTAAAGTAAACTCCTCCAGGCAGGGACTGTATCTTTGTACTTTTTACAATATCAAGTGTGCTGCAAGCACTTAACAATTAATAATGAATAGTAAGTAAATGCAAAGCTTGTGAGAAGTGCCAGACTGACATCTCTGGAGATCTGGCCTGTCTATTTATATAGAGAACAGGCAGAGCAGCATTGCAGGCTGGTTTAGGCTGCCCTACAAATCACTGATTCATCTCACACAGGCTGCTGAATGACCATCAAATGGTAACTGCTCACAATTGCTAAAGTCCTACAGAGATTTAAACTGCTGCCTTCCTAATATTCTAAAGCTAGAAGATGAGATTGTATCTCATTATCAATCACCGGAATGAAGTAGCATCCTTTACTATTAATTTGAATTAACATTACTTCAGTAAATAGAAGGTTTTTTAGGTACACCAAAAATATTGCAAATAGGATTAGAGGAACTACTATTTGCCAGAAGTCTGCTTATGTGCCACAGTGAGGGACTTAAAAGCAATTTGTTTGCATTTTAGCCCTATAATTTTTATTTTATCTAGCATGTATGTCATGCTCTGAAATTAGAAGGGATGTAGGCATAGTATAACTGACAGTAGGGAAAATTCTTAAGTAATATCTAATAATTCTCTTTTAATTTCCCTTTTGAAATACATATGTAATGAAATGAAAAGTATGAAAAGCTTTTAAAAGAAAATCTGAACAAAGTAGAATCATTCAGTGTCGTACTTACCAGTAATTCTTTGGATGGAAGAGTCAGGAGACTGAAGGAACTTCTTCATACCATGCAGAATTAATAAAAAAAAAGAAAAAGATTTAATCTAAAACCATTTCCCCATGTCTACAAAACAATGGGTTCACCTTCACATCAGTTGCTCTGTAATTAGTAAAGCAGCAGCAAATCAGGCTTATCTCTATTACAGCCACCAAACCCAAAAACCTGTCTTTCTCATTAAGCAAATAATGTGAAAAATGGGAGTAGTAGGGTAGCATTCTATAAAGGTACTCATCTGTTTTTGCACTCAGGCAGGGTAAATAACATGAATCCAACTGAAATGACATCCTGTGGACCTAATCCCATCTGTCTATGTACTCTGAGCATAATGGGTTCATGCACATAATCACACAAACACATTTAGGTCTATGTCACCAAATGTTGATGGTACTGGGCTTTTTAGGTGTTGCACTGCTTGCTGCCATCCCCAGCCTCTCCCACCCATAGCTGTACCTTCTAGAGAACAAGCCCTTTTTTGTAACACAGAAGTCTGCTCAGGCTCTCTTGGAACATGCATGCCTTCATCCCCACGTGGCAGGCAGAAATGAACACCTCTACAGTTGATTTACTATGTAGATTTTTAATGATCAATAAAACTAGGCTCAAAGTAACATCTGTCTGCTTTGATTTCATGCTAGTAACTTCACACTTTGCTCAATCACCCACTACACAAGTCAAAAAGCCTGCAGTTTTTTGCTACCATTCTTGGCTATTCCTCAAGGTACTGTGCACTAGCATTGCATGGAATGGTACCTGTAATCAGCCTTCCAACTTTGCCATGGAAAAAAAAAATCATCAAAACCCAACTAATAAGCACAAGTCTAGATGTCCACCTTGAAATAATAAATTCACTGACACTATTCTGTTTTTGTTGAGCTCCCCTTTAATCCCCAAAATATTGTGACAATGAATACTAGTGCTTTTTTTTTTTTTAATATTGAAGTTCATTATTCAGTTATTTTACATCCTGCACTTAGAACAAAACCCACAAAAGCTGAAGAGTCACTACCATCTGCATTATCAGGTTTGTTACTATTTGTTACAATGACATAGACACTTCCCTGAGCCTGTGTAATGAAGATGATGTTTTAGTCAGTTCGTACCTCTGGACTTCATAGCATTAATTTATGCCCTAAACTCTAAGGAAGCAGAAATTTACCGAATTTACTGATTTCTGAGAGCACAAACTGCAAAAGGTTGCTGTCCTTACACCTGCAAACTGCTGCAGAGCATGCTGGCTTGCCTGCTTTCAAAATTTAACCCCCTGCTCAGTAAGCATGCTGTGAAATCCATCCAGTCTCTCTCTCTCTGTTTTAGCCCCCAAAATCTTGGTACATTTACTGAGTCTGGCATACAAGTGAGTTATTTTTTTCCATTTGATTAGCATTTGTGGAGAGACAGGTAAGATCTAATTTTAAACCCTTCAGTCTTATTTTATTTTTGCCATACTCAGGAATCTTGGCAGAGAGCCCAAAGATGAAGAAGGATCGTTCTATTCATTCATAGGGGAGTACTGCTTTGATTAAATCCTTTAAAGCTAAGAAAATATATTTTTATTCTATTAGTGAGGCATATATAATTACATGACATATGTATTAATTAGGTTAATCAATTATTTCCAGATACATGGCTTAGATATTCACATAAAAAACTACAGTTAGTCAAATAAGAAAATTTATGCATGTTCTTTATCAAAAGGTTTATTACTGTTAAAAGCTGAATTTCTTAAATTTAATGACTGATAAGGATTTTGAAAGAGGGAAAATTTCTCAAGGTTGTTCATAAATGTGAAATATCTACATAAGGTTGACTTAAAAAAAAGTCACCATCTGGGAATCCTCCCATTCAGCTTAGGTACAATTTGCTTCCTGATGGTATGACTCAGGTCATACTCATACTCATAGGCTGAGGCAGCTAAAAGTGATAAAAAGCCATTAGAGGTGGGTTGTCAAGATGATAAAAAGAAAAAAAAAAAACACCTCATGGGAGATTACTTCTTAATATTATTATTAGCTGTCCTGTCAGACATTAAGAAGTGATTAAAAAGATACAAATCCCTAATTTTGACTCTAAATACCTTAAGAACAATTAGTGTAGAAATAAAAAAAAAAAAAATCAACTGCATGGTAATAAACATGTACACAGCCTATTTTATAAAAAAAGTCACTGAGACGTTTTGCTTCATAAAAAGACCTCCGGAATTCAAAGATTTATCTTTAATTGAATAAAGATTCCTTGAAAAAAAATCTCTTCTGATCCTTGGAAAACACGGCTATGGCAAAGACAGTTATGCATGATGCACTTCCAACTTATGCAAATCCTAAAGAGAAAATCATATTAATCCCCAGATGCTATGCATTCTTCAGTAATCATTTATTATGCACACTCAAAACCCAAAAAGAAACCCAACATAACACTTTTTTTTTTGTTTTCCCCAAGTCTAAAAATTCACAGATCTTCATGACATAAGTAATACAGGGACGCACAACCAAAATACGAAAGTCAATTTGAAAGTGAAAGTAAATACACTGAATGGATGACATCTTATCCCTGACCCTGGATTTTATACAATTACCACATACCAAAGTTATCATATCAGTTGTTTGTGGTAGCTGCTCCCAGTAGCTGAACTGCAATATTGGGTTCTCCTACCTCACTAAGCCACTGTCTCTGCCTTAACCCACTCACCCTATTGCCATCTCACTTTGCCTCTGCCAAGGTAATCTTTCATGTCAGACAAAAATATATTTTTATATACTACAATTGAGTAACAGACGAAATTCCTCCACTTGGAATTGGAGCAAAGTCCTCTTCTAAAATGGAAGTAGCCTTATTGGCTTATTCTACCTCAATGCCCCTCAACATTCCCTATTAGAAGACAGTGGGTTTTGGAAACTGGAATAACCAGAATAAGCACATCTTAAGAAGTGGCACTATGTATAATGTATGCACTACATTATAGCCATACTTTTGTGTAATTATTTGTGGCAAGACTGGGTATGGAGAGATAACTCCCAGGAAGAGTAATAAAAGGATCCAAGTTTAAAAACCATCACTGAGAAGTGAAGTTGGTTGGCTATATGCCTTTTATTTCCCTTATGGGTAGATAAAATGATCAGCTGATCAATCAGTAGCTACACGTGGAGCATGGAGTAGGCTACTTTGAAGGTGACAAATAAAAGTATTAATGCAACTAAGATGTTGAAAGAACAAGAATGCAGTTTTCTGTTAGGCAAAACTTTGAAGAAAGTAATTCCTGCACTGAAAGGAAAATGATCGAAAGAGAAAATTAAGAAATTGTGCATCAGGTTTTTGAGGCTATAAAACTACCAGCAGCAGAGATATGGAATATAAAAGCTATGCAAGCAAAAGCTGACTTTCAATTCTTATAATATAGATAATTTCTTGCTTACTTTGCAGTTTCATTTCTCTTCTAGGAGCAAAGGAAAACATCAACGCTTTAGATCAAGGGACCACCAAAAGAAAACCAAAGTCATAGTTTCACAGACACCAAATTAGCACGCAAGGGCATTGTTTGCTGCTCTCCACCTCCCTTCTGTCTACCACAAGCAGTGGTACGGCCATAGAGTGAATTAAATAGGAAAATTATCTAGGTTAAGGATAAACTTTTGTTCTCACTAAGTTTTTAGTTCTCCAATCTAGTCTGTGATAGGGAAACACAAATGGTTGTTCTAATCTAGGGGAGAAGTCTGCTTCTTTCACTTACATTGCCACCTTATGGCAGTTAAAATGCTTGTGAAACTATGGCCTAATTTAGACCTTACACTTGACAACTAGTAAGGATAAGACACTTTCAGAGATGTCAGCTGTCAGAAGTGCTACTGAAACAAAAATCACAGTGAGTCACCAGCACTAGAGCTTACCCACCAAAGAGTTGCCAAGAATTTTAAGGAGAGAAAAAGAAAGCCACAGAAGTATGCCTACTTAAATGAAATTATGATTGTATGATAACCAGGTTTATAAGCATTATTGCTCTCAGTATTACTTTTACTAAATTCACATTGAATCAGGAGAGTCAAGATTAATACATTACATTTTAAGGAAGGAAACTGGAATACTGGAAAAAAATGGACATAAGTCTACAAAATAAGAGAATAATTTTGCATTAATAATACGTAAAGAATGACATTTTCTTTGTAAATCACCCAAGATCAGGAAAATTCACTTATTTGGTAAGATCCGATCCTAACTTCTCCGTGTCCCATTCACTGCCTAGCAGCTGTGTTAATAAATCTGCTATATAAACCCTGAACATTAAAAGTACCTAAGAGCACTATAACAAATTCTTTCCAGAAACACTTTGACAACGCTTTCCCACAATGTCTTTCACAGCTGAGTTGTGAAAGAACTGCTAAATTGTCAATGTATCCTAGCAAATTTCTGAGCTACTTGGAGTATTCTTCAGTTATATTCAGTTGTTCCTAGCTAGGAACAACTAAGATTAGGAAAGGGTAGTGATATCGAATGCTAAATGAATTACACTGCACTATCTGTAACAGTAAATATTAATCATGACATGTCAGTGTAACTGACAGTAATAGATCTAGATGATTTCAGACAAGTTTGCAGTAGTCCCTTAATACATAAACTGACCAGAAGCAGCTGGAAACTCTTAAGCATGCATGTTTTATAAATACAAAGCAAGCTGTGCAATTGCTCAATCCTTCATATCCTAAAGAATCCCCTCACTGCTATCAGGTTCATATTTACAGTGGACTCCTGATTTTCTGACATAATTTCTCTTAAGGCTAAATTAAACCAGTTCAGCTAATTCAGTCTTTGACATCTGCAACAGGAGTTACTGCCCAGCTTTATTTCATTCTTTTCCTTTGTCTTTATCCCTACTCTGCCCAGCTCCGTGTCAGCTTTCTGAACTAAGTCTCTTCTCCTCTTTCTTTCCATCCCTTATTTCTCTCAGCTCACACCCTGGTAAACAATAAAGAACAGAAAACTGTGATGGAGAAACCCCACCTCACCCACAAGAGAGGTTGCCAGTTACACACTCAAGGCTGTCACCATAACATGCAAGGTGGAGCATGTTGGTGCTGTTGACTGCTGTGCTTTCACAAACAGACTAATTGAAGGATTAAGATGCTGGGCAGTTTGCTCAAAGAACTTTTTACCTGCTTGGTAATTCTCATGACTTTTCCAGTGCATCTGCAGTCAAAGGGCTGGGACGAATCAGAAAGCAATTGGTCAGACTCTCAGCCAGGGAGAGGTGGTGGCTTTTTGGCATTAAATGCTTTTCACCATCAGAATGGCCAGCAGCCAGTGATCTCCAAGGAAGGTTTTTCAGACCAGCATCTCAGCCGTGCATAGAAGGACTAGAAATTTAGTATAAATTTAGATTATGTTCTGCCAGATGCTATTCTCTTTTTTTTTCAGGTAGTTAGTGCTGTATAGATTAACAAGTTTTTAGGACAGCCACTAGGCACCAAGAGAAAACATTTAGAAGTTCATAGCTGAAACTGCCCTGACATTTAACTATACTCTTGAAACTTTCACAAGGTTATGAACAAATCAGATACTTTCCAAAATCCTTTTCACTTTCATAAGATGGGACAAGTCTAAAAGGGACAAAACCAACTCCCCTATCTGAAAAAATAAGTAAAAGAAGAAAGTAAGTTGTTTATCAGTCTCTATGATTTTTTTATCTGCTTCTGCTTACAGTTAAATGGAATATTTTAAAGTATATTTAAAGTATTTAAAATATAAAGTCATTTAAAATCACTTCTAGAGTGTTCTCTATCCCCATGAGGTAGGTCTGAGTACTGTGCCTCTGCTTTTTAAAGAATTCATACACAAAGCTATAGTTTTATGTGGAATACAATTACCTATAAAACCTAGAAGACCTTAACTCCTCTTAGGTTTTTTCCAAATACCAGTATCTTCTTTCTTCCCTCTTTAACATTTATTCTAATTGCTGCTGAAGTCTGTTTGCTAATGAGGTTACCTACCATCATTTGCTGGTGCTGTCATATGTGAAATAACTGCTACAGCTGATCCAATTAGTCTTCAGCTCCACTGTTTGAATCACCTGCAACAATAAATTGATTTGTGGTCTTCCTGTTTGAAAGGCAACTCTTCTGTCTTCCAGACTGGGAATAGAGCAGGAAGGAAAAGGAAAGGAGACTGAATTATCCTCTACTAGAGCTGCTTTAAAGATAGAAAAGAACCTATGTGCAGAGGAACAGGTGTAGGCTCTTACCTGCTACTTACATGCTCTTCTTTATACTTCCACAAACATACTTCCGTAAGACCAGAGGCAAAAATGGAGTCAGAGACTGCAGGCTAAATGCAGCTCTAAAGAATGTAATTTTTTTTACTACGTCATATATATGAAGGAATACTGAGGAAACCTTTCAGGTTCAGTTCCTTTGACTTAACAACCTAGAACTTTTTAAAAGCTAAGAATTGCACAAGTGGTTTTTGGATAGTATATTATTGACAAGGCTAGGAAGACCTGCAAACTCCACTTTTTTCTGTCCTTCAGAGGAGAAAATGCATTTTATTTTACTTCATCATGGTCTTATAAAAGGAGTGTATTCCACCACATCAGCCTGAACTGTCCTGTGAAATCTTTCTCTCATGCAAACAAATTGATAGTGGAACAGGGTAAGAGAAGCTGGAATCTGAGTAGATACCAAGTAATACAGAAAAGTTGAACCTGTGTGCCCTCCTATTACACATTTTCCATTTTTTTCTTAAGAAAACTGAGAAGATTTTTATACTCTAAAATGATTAAAGAAGTTTATATAGTAATAGACATGAATAAAAAGGGTACACACACATAGATGCATTTTGGATATTAACGGATATGTATTTTTTGATCCTAGGTTTTAGTATGAAGTTTTCTCTCTAATCACAAAAGCAAAACAGTTTCACTGTGCCAAGACAGTAATTTCTCATTGTAATCTCCTGCAGATCTTTCTCGCTCCACGTTCTTTGGCACAATTTTTTATTTTCAGAGTGCATCAGCTTCCAATCAACTTCTGCAAAAGATTTTATATTAATAACCTTTCGGTAATATCAGCACTGTAATTTCCTTTCCTATCAGTTATTCTATGTACAACTTTTGAAATTTCCTGTGTTTGAAGCTCTCCTTATATGGAGTAAAATTCCACTATGAAATAAATGTTTTAGTCCTAAAATACAAGCAGAAAAATCATGTTAACATTTTATTATGTTTTCTCCATAGCTGTCATTGGTTGCTATCCTTTCAACACAAGCGTTCTCCTTTCCTTGTTCTTTTAATTTTTATACAAAAATAAGAGAATTCTAAAAATTGTTGCACCATGACAGATAAATGAAATTTCAAATAATTGCTTTTCAAATAAATGAGAAAACAAGAGCTGTAAAGCTGGTGACTTCACGGTGCTCTTGAGCTTCACTCTGAAAATGTGTGGTTTTTTTCTTGGATGTAAATGCAGTTCCAGATAGAGGCTATCAGGAGCCTGCATTTATCTGCCCATCTATTCTTCATCATATAAATCACATCCAATTTCCAAACTTACACAGTTAGAGCATGAGCAGATGCTTTCCATCTATATAAATAAATATACTAGTGTTTGCAGCCATGCTGCATGAATCCTTGTTGATCTCATTTGACAGCCATGAGGGCCATGAAGAAGTTAAGACAAGAGAAACGTTACAGGTATTCAGAATGTTTATTATTGGAGAGAATATTTTAACTTTTTGCCTGCCTGTGACCACGAACCTGAGATCATTGCTGCCATAGTCCAGCTTGCCTTATGTTGCAGATGCAGATGCAATTTTTACTAAACAGTGTATAAAGATATTAGTGCAAGTATGGCTGCAGAATATGGGCATAGAGCTACTATATAGTTCAGCAATCAAAAAGTACCATGAGAGGGGTTGCTATGGTATCTGCAAGCTTGACTTTTTTATAAAGCAATACTGCAAATAGCAGTACAGCATGTAATTCTCTGAACATTTTTAAACATGAATGTTGCAGATAATTACTCCTTTGAAAATGAAAACAGCTTATTACATTCTGTTTCAGATATACATTTTCTAAAAAATATATTGTGGTGTTTTTTAATCAGCTGTCACATTCCACAAAGATTATTATCAAGATTGCTGTTAAAGGGAAAGTAACATGCTTTTAAGACAATAGAAAATGGTAGTGCAGAGCATGTCTGGAACTGCTCGATTTGATTGTTATAAATTGTTTATGAAGTGTCACTCCTTATTTCCATCAAAAGCTTTTCTTGCAGCAGAGATCATGTGTGCTTCAGCATGCAATTTTCCCTCTCCAGAGGGATGACAATATGCCGCAGTTTACTTTGCTTGGGTTAGACTGCAGTATCTTTTTTTTGTTGTTTTTTTTTTTTAAGGCAGGCACTAGAATATGTCCCTTTCACCATGCAACAGCTCCCACTGATTAGCAAGGAGAAATAAATATGCTGAGTGACAGAGCTTGCATGCTGTATCACATAGACAAAACCCTGTTGTGCTCAGACAATTAAAGAGATGGTACCATCCCCCACTGAAAAGAATGTTGCTAATGCAGAGGTTTGTGAGCCATTAAATATTCCTACACTGCAGATATTTCAGATTAGTTCTTCTAACGCTTTTCCGAACTAGATAAGCCTTTCTGAATCTATGCTATAAAATAAGTATTGTAAGGATTTTCTATGCCAAGAAAAATTGTATTTTTAAAGATACTTCATTATATTTATGACTTTGTCATGAAAATGACACAGATACTTCCATATGTGATTCTTTTAGAAGGCTGGGGCTGTTTCAGGGGTGCACTGTGGGATTAGATGAATAATGTCTATTAATAAAAGTAAAACTTAAAGTTATTTGTGGAACTCCACGATGCATCAACACCCTTTAGCTGTAGTTTAGTAAGCTCAGATGGCAGTTCTTAACCAATGTGGTGTCAGGTCTGGATAGAGGTCCACACGCCTTACAGGGCACTTAAATCCAAGAAACTGCGCTTCAGTCACAGAAGTATTAACAACAAATCTATCTTTACAGAACAACCCGAATTATCATGCTGTAACAAGTATAAAAATCTACCAATTGTTTGTAAAGCTGTAAGCTCTCCCCTGTGCCTGCAATTTGAGTCTGTTGATCCCGCCTGTGTCTGCAGACTCCCGGCTCCGGCAGCACCCGGGCCGCCTGTGCCCTCTGCTGGAAGCAGCCACGGATCGCACATCCCGCGCTGCCAGCAGCCGGAGAGATGCTCATACTGCATCCGATCTAGGCATGGTACTCAGCAACAGAAATTTCTGCTTAAAAATACAAATAACCCCCAGAACATTTTTAAGGCCTCTACGAACAAAAAAAAATATTTTAGACGTAATCTTCTATGATGGATGCAGAACAAGTCTTGTCCTTAGAAGTGAAGCGGAGTTTGTTATAGAGTTGAGTAAGGCCAAGATTTGAAAAATCCAGGAAATTTTCCCCTTTTGTGTCTTAATATAGGTTTGGGGTATGGTTGGGGGATTTTTGGGGGGTGTGGAGGAGGGTTGGAGGTTGATGACACCTTTACAAAATAAAAAAGACTTACATTCCTGAAACAGTAACAGAGTAAAAAAAGGTCATTTCTGAGACAATTTTAAGGGAACCTTTCATATTAATTTTTCATTCTCTGTGAGCTGGGACAGTAAGAGAGTGCAGTGTCCTACTGTTCTAGGAATTCTGCTTAATGCTTTGCATAACGATATATGACCGATCCATTATTCTGAAACAACTGTCTTATATTAACAATAAAACATTAATTTATTTTATACCTGAAGGTTAAAGAGGAAGTCTGCAAGTCAACTGTGTCTTCCATAAGCTCTTTATCTTCAAGGTATACTGAAATAATTTCAAAGAAATATGAAAGGATACAAATTTATTCAAATATATACACTTGGAATCCAAAAATATATTACTCTTTTTGTAAAGGACCAAAAAGCTAAGCATTTGAGACACGAAAAATTGAGAGTGACTTTAGCTGGATCATGGGTTCAATAAATATAACTTTAAAAATAACAGAAATGTTATAGGGTAAAATGATTTTGTAAGTGACCTCATACACTTCTGCACACTACCAAATTCATAGAAAAATTACCACATAAATATTTTACGCTTATTCCACACAGAATTTTCAAGTTAACTACATACCTGTCCAGTACTGACTTACCTTGTTCTTTAAACAGCAGTTTAAGAATAATTATTGTTAGAAACTAGAACAGTAAAACACTAACTATTCTGGATTGAAAAACCCCCACATTTTAATTCAAATCAGACAGTTACTAAAAACGTGCACATTGTCCTTCAAAGCACAGCATTCTCAAGGGTTTTTTTTGTGGTAGCTATATTGATCCCAGTATACAGCAGCCACTCTTTACAAAGAAATGAGAACACACACAAAAAAGCATTAATTACCCCATGCACAGGTCCAATACACACACTGTGTCCCATATCCTGCCACGGGATGCAGTAACCTCTTGCCAGGGACCATGTCTTTTAGGCTCTGTAAAGGCATCAGTTACCTGACAACAGCTGTGCCATGGCCATTAACACCTCTAACAGGTCTTTTTCCATCCTCTTGGCAAGCATGGATTTCTTGAGCAAGGATGGAACTAAAGTGACTCCGTTATGCCCTCATGGGGTTTTTTTGATGACACTATCACCTATCCCAGGGTGAGCCATGTCTACTGGATCAGCTGTGGAGCCATCCTGCATTGGACTCGACTAATAGAGAATATCACTGGTCCACTCAAAAATTTGACACATAGTTAGAATGGGTTTCTTTTCTGAATTCTAGAAAAACTACTCTGGCCAGGACAATATAAGCACTTCACTAGATGGTGACAAGTTGATACAGATCTAAGTCATGAAGCAACGTGTGATCTAGACGTCTAAAATATATCGCCTCACTGCCAAAGAGGTTTCCCCTTTATTCCACCAACCATTACTTGTTAATCTTCATAAACTTCATACAATAAAAACACAAAGACTGGAATAATTCCATAAAAAGGTTATCTTTATTCTTTTGGGTTGTTAGCAATGCAGTTATTTTCGGTAAAACAAGTCCCTGCATGCAGTTCATCAGAACAATGAGCCAATAATTTCTATAAAAGCAGGAGCCAATCTATATTCTAGAATAAAGAAGAAATGCAAAGTATTTCACTGCCCATTGCACAAGTTCACTGTTCATCCTCATAAAGGAAGATTTTGAATAACAAATTATATTTAAAGCATTTCTACTGCAGTATGTACCAGTAAGCAAAGCAGACAGTGTGAGACTAACTCTGGGGAAAGCAACGTTTTTATGACTACGATTACCCTGAAAATTAACAGACCGAATTATCATTAAAAAAAAAACCAAACCCTTTTATCTTTTTTCATGTAAAAAGACCTACTTACTGATCAGAAAAATAACTGTACTGTTCATTTCTTTTTAAATTATTCCTTATTAAAATGCTATAAAAAATAATTAGCAGAAACTTCCAATTACCAATTTGCATTGTACCTTAGGCTTCCCAAAAGTAAAGTGTTAAAGACAGACATCAAGAAAAAATAATAACAATATGAAGATATGTGTAATTTTCTATAAGTATAAAATGCTATAAATTAAAACTATTTTCAAAATAACAAGAATAGATCAATAGATATATATTATAAAAGTTTTTCTAGTCCCACATTTTAAGCCATATATTTGTCCTGTATAGTCCAATAATTTACTGCATATTTGCTGATTACAAAATTCAAACAAAATAAAATATTTAATAGCAGCAACTATTGCTTACTGGTATGAGGAATGATGGTCTTGTCGAATAGTTTTTTTCTTTTTACCTCTCACATGTCTTCCCATCTTAAACTTTAACAGCTGTAGCATAATAGCAGCAAGCATGCATCAGTTAAAGCTTCCCAATTATTTGGAGTATTACAGAATATATCATAATATCTATTGAAATTTAATAAGCTAACTTACTAGGGTACATATGTGACACATACAGAGTAATTAGGTCATTGTCTCTTTGTTCAAAAAGATACCACCGTGTAAACAACTGATTAAATAGCAGAGGATTTTACTTACATGTATAGTGTCAGCCTGGATGACAAAAAAAGTCACCTAAAACACGATGCAGGACAAAGCTGATGTAAGTACATCAACTCAGCTTTCTATAGAAGACTGCATTACAGTGGAAACCTGATTAAAGTGCCATAGGGGGTGTCAAAACCACCTCTGACCTATTTATTTTGTGTCTCTGGCATGATCCATCCTTCCAAAGCATAGAATTTTAAATCTGAGGTATACGTTAAGGGAGTATTTGTTCCCAAAGGTACTCTGCTATCAATTTATTCACATAGCTCTGATTATTGTCCTAAGTGGGATATACTCATGAGAAATAAGAAGTGTAGAAACAGACTTTGGAATGAAGTATGGAAACTACTCATGATATTACAGGGTCTACCAGTTTAAAAAAAAAAAAAAAGCTTACCCCTTCTTTTTTAATCTGTATAATTTCCTATAGGCACAATTTAGCATTTGTAGCTTTTCTGTGAAAAGAATTATTTGAATATCTCAGGAATTATGAAGCATCTTGTACTCTGAAAGGAACTGGGGTTTTTCCATAGTTTCATGATTTTTGGAATGGGAGCTGTTTGTAGCACCATTTATCTAAATCACTGTATCTGAAATGGATAGTATAATAAATAAAGAATTACTAAAAAGTATTAAAAATAAGTATATTAAACTTAAGAGACTAAGCTACCAACCTCTTTCCAGTGAAAATTATTCCCTTGTTTTATTTTTCTGATAAATTCTCTATCTAAACTCTGGGGTTTTTATTATAACTGCTGCTGATTTGATCTAGATCCTAGGTTCAATAATCTGGAATCTTAGTTTCTGCATTTAGAGTTGGTTTCAAGAGAACTATGTTCATATATGATGTTATAATCACATATTCCAGACATTTGTGTTCCTCTGCATACAGAGTATTACTTAGCATTTAGTATTTATTTAAATAAAAAGTATTTAGATCTTTTTATCACACTGCAGAATTACTGATAGCAGTGTGTGATTAAAGCAAATAAGATGACAAAAAAAACCTCTGACACACATGGAACACAGGAGATGAAATGAACTTGGTGGATACACTTATTCCACAAAAATACCCGCTTGTAAGGATTGGTAATTTTGCACTCCAATAAGGGTTCCTACAGTCTAAGTAGAAATTTTTTGTCTCCTCTCAGTTAACGACAGCTGATAATCAAAACTACTGTTCTGCAAGTTTGTTTCCCTGTTACAAATTGAGAGTTTACTAGTGAAGGGTCATAGTCTTGGTACAGGCACTGACCGTAGCAGTGGGTAAATATGTAAAAACTTGTAATTTTGGCATAATTCTTCAATAAGAATGCTACTGATAAAAACATCATCTTCTCAGGCTTGTGAACATTCGTCATGGACAACCTCTCTGTCCTACTTTTTATTTCCTTTTCTGTCTTTTCCCTTGTCTTCTTTTTCTGATTTGTCATCTTCATATTTTTCTTTTTCTGGTTTTGTTACACTGTCATAAGAAGGTGGAGCTGTGGCGGATTCCACTTTCTCTGGAGGTGAGTTTTCACTTAGCTTACCAATAATCATATCTTTTCTGATAAGCAGATCAACCCCATCTTCCCGATACATAAATGAAAGTTTCTTTACTGCCTGTCTTAAAAGATGACGTCTGTAGGCACGCTGAATGATAGCAGCAGACAATTCTTCGTGTTTTCGTTTCAACGTGGTTGTAATTGGTTCATAGGAGACTTTAGAAGGATTGGCTGCCATAAATCGATCTTCCATCTGTATTCTGAGGGCATCCATCTCATCACTTTCCCCCAAAACACGCTTTGTGAAAGCAAACAGGATGTCAAGGCAGTGAATTCTGTCACCACTCACCATGGGCAGATCCATTGCAATAAGCTGAATTGTGTTTGGTTTTGGTATATTAAGAGGAGGATCTAGAGAAGCTGCAAAATCAGACAATTTGCTATATTCTATGAATTGTGTTGCATCAGGATCGTATTTTTCCCAGACCTCATAGAACATCTCAAAGTCGTCCTCGCTCAAGGGTTCAGCGCTTTCCTCAGTAGCAACACTGAAGTTCTCCAAAATCACAGCAATGTACATGTTCACCACTACCAGAAAGGAGATGATAATGTAGCTGACAAAGAAGAAAATCCCAACAGAAGGGTTGCCGCAGTCACCTTTCACAGAGCTCCCAGGATGATCTTTATGGGGATCACAGTCGGGCTCCCCACTGTTCAGAATTGGGGCGAGCAAAGCATCCCAGCCAGCAGACGTGGTGATCTGAAACAGGCAGATCATGCTGTTGCCAAACGTTTCAAAGTTGAACATGTCATCTATACCAGCTTCCCTTTTAACATAGGCAAAGTTGGACATGCCAAATATGGCATAGATGAACATGACCAGGAAGAGCAGCAGACCAATGTTGAACAGAGCAGGAAGAGACATCATCAAAGCAAAAAGCAGAGTGCGGATTCCCTTGGCGCCTTTAATGAGGCGCAGGATTCGACCGATTCTGGCAAGTCGTACAACTCTGAACAAAGTGGGGGAGAAAAAGTACTGCTCAATCACCTTAGAAAGAAACATACCTGTGAAATAAAAGAATAAAATTAAGAGAATAACTTTAACACAGATTACATTTTCCACAATAAAATGTGAACAAAACCCAACTGCAGTTTTGGAATTAGTGGAAGATTACTGGAGATTAAATTTTATCTGCTATGGGTAATTTTAGATTTTTTCCCCAGTACTCTTAGAACAAAAAAAAAAGCAAATTCTAGAAGTATTAAAACTGACACAGATCTATTAAGAAAGTTACTACTCTCAAGTATGCTTTTTATTTCATAAACAATCAAGAGAATTTAAAATTAAGTAACACCTCTGGTTTGCATAACTCGACAGAGATAAAGCATTAAATACATACCTAACTATATTTCATTTTGAATATAAGGATTTCTTACCTACTATTGAAAGAATAACAACCACAAAATCAAAAATATTCCAGCCAATGGTGAAGTAATAAAAACGGAGTGAGAATATTTTGAAGACACATTCTCCAGTGAAAAGGACAACAAAGACCAAGTTAATCCAGTGTAAAATATTTTGCATCAGTTCACTCTGGTCATCTGTTTCTATCATCATTGTGACCATGTTAAGACAGATGAGAACCATAATGGTAATGTCAAATGCTTGTTTTGTTACAATATCAAACACCAGACCTTGCAATTTGTTCTGAGGGGAGAAAAAAGAAAATGTGATAGTATTTTGTATGTAATGAACATCCTTTTCCTCCCTCCTATTTCCTTTTTCCTCTCCCAAAATACACAACCAAGCAAAAGGCTGAAAAATCTAAGAAAAACACTGTCCAGTAACTTCTTTAGTTGCCTGTTCTAAGTTTTCCCCTGAAAACCTACAGGCTTATATTTCTTCAGATTCTTTGATTCTCTACTTCCTCAGGCACAACAAATATGAGGTTTTTCCTGCAGAACAGACACATGTACATGGTTCATTTCAGAATGGACAGATAACTTGAATTAGGCCTAAACCCTTTGAGACTCAAGGAAAAATTTTTTTGATAGTTAATGTACTGCTGCCATTTCTTCCCAAATACAGATGATAGAAGAATAGCACACATTCTTACCACGGGTCTAGGTATAGGTTTTTGTGGTTTCTTGGTTCCCAGCTTCTTCATTGCATTGTAATATTTCTTTTGTTCTTCTGTCATAAAAATGTCTTGACCTCCAAGGTAAAATAATAAAAAAAACCTGATTATAGTCAAGGCTTTAAATCCATTAATTCACAGCATTGCAGAACATGGTTTTAATGAACCCTTTATTCATTCTTACATATTGTTAACAAAACCAAACATAGTAATTATTTCAAAGATAGTTAAAATCTCTGATGAGTCTTGAAGGAAAAATAAAACACATTAAGGGACAAAGAAACGCCCCAGAGCTTCTATCTATTTGTTATTTTAAAAAATACATACATGATTAATTCAAGTAAAGAAGTATGAAAAAAACCCCAACTTGTAAAATATACATTCCATGCATACTTAAAAATCTAGCATCATAAACTCCACATTGTAAATTAATCTACCAGAAATAAAAAAAGCTTCAAAGGTACAAAGATACACTGCAAGCAGATATGCCTTCAGGTAAAACATGAGGAGAAAGCAATTAGTGACTTTACTTTTCAGGATGCACATTTTACCATTTCAGCACAGGTATCTCAGTTCAGAAGATAGTACTTCCACTGTATATATATATATATATATATATATATATATATATATATATATATATATGGCTTGATCAACTCCCTATATTGTACAGAGATCATCAGAAGCATGAGCTTAGTCTCAGGTTTCTTGCCTGAATAAGAGGACAGCAGTCTGAATAAAAGACGATCTACACTGGTATGTGTAATACACACATGGAAACGCTTGACAGAAATACAATTTATATTGACAAGTAACTTGTTTTTTGTTTTCATGCATTTGTTTGTAAGTACATTCCAAGTATCTATGATGTCAAAGTAGTGGCATTTGGAAAAGAATTTCAGAGTCACAGGCCATTCTGTCACTTTGTCTCGCTGACTTTGTCAAATGTCGTGTCAATCTTATTGACAAAGTAATGATGAATCTGGATGAAAATGTGTTTGACTCTTTCAGCTGTGGCTATATAGACAGGAAGATTTAGAAGTCAAAAGAGACACTGTTTAGCATGCTCTCCTCATAAGTCAAACATTCAAATAAAATTTATTTCTTAGAGAATAAGGGTTTTGGAAGAAAAGCAAGAAATGAATTTGCTAATTATGGTGGGAATGTGATATGACTGTCAGGAGATCTTACCCAGCGGGAAATATTAATTAAAAAAAACAACTATGAAGAAACTGGCACTGAACTGGGGATTTCTTCTGCTGTCTCACTGATGTAATGGCTATCATGACTGAACAAGTCATCCTTGTCTCAGTGTGCTGTCCATAGGGAGAATACAGGTCTCAAGACAGGATACCCTGGAGGATTGTAAGGGTTAGGAAGTTGACAGCTAGCAGAACATTTCTTTCCTCATGGGAACTAATGTGATCAAAGTAGGATGCACACAGGAACCACAGAAATGCACACAGTTTAACTACACAGAGACAGTATATTGCAACATCAAGTCTTTTCCCATTCATATTCCGACGACATTGCCCAAAATGAAGCAATCTCAGTAATGTGAAGACAGAACAAAGACCAGAAAAATGCTACTGGGTAGTGATCTGGACATTTCTGTGAGCACAGGTGCATCTACAAATTCAAAAAACAGATGATTAATGTATGCTAGTTAGCTACATGAAACTGAAGATATGAACACGCAGATAGAATTTTCCCCAGCCTAATTGTATCTGCAGTATTTTACTTTCTTGGTGACAGTCACAACAGCTACAAATGTACAAGGGGTGGGTACCACACTGCCAGAGAAAGTCCTTTAAGCAGGAACCCTTCTCTGCCTTCTGAGTCATAATGATTGAAGTAGACAGTGTCTGCCAAGTGAACTTAATAGAAAATCACATCATTACTGGGTAAGGCCACCTTGTTATGTATCGACTGCCAAAAATGCCAATAACCTCAGGTTATATACAAAAATGTATATAACCTCAGACTTCCTCTCCCCAAGGATGAAAAATGGAACCACCTTCCTCCTAAGCAATGGATGCACCTGAAGTTTATTCCAAGGGAGGTGCAAACATCTCGGAGGATGAAGATGCCACTAGGTTTGGAACCACAAACTCCTCCTCTCTATTATTGGGTCTGCAGATAACAGTCTTAGAGGATCTGAAGAAGCAATATAGGAAGCTGCATACTCCAATCTAAAGTGGAAAGATTTACTGAAGTTTCTACTGCAGTAAGTCTAGCAAGATCTTTTTTCAGTATAATGAATCATTGACAAACCATCTCAAATCACAAATGCAGAAATTATGTACAGCCTTGTTATTACTTAGCTCAGTTAAAAAAAAATAAAATCAATATTCCAAATGTGCACAGAAAAATAAGACTATTATAGACCTTAGGCAGCATTTATAGTTTAAATAGCAAGGACAGTTTAATTTGCTATCATAGTCTGCATTTTAATCTATCTAAATGCTCCCAGAGTTCTTGACACAATTCTGTGTTCATCTGAATAACAGAAACAATTTCAGTTGAAAAGAAAAACTATATATTTTCAAATGTCATCAGTTTTCTTTCTTTTGCAAACTCACTACTAATTCAAGAGTTTGCCAACTCTCTCTAGTCTTACAGTACAGAGCAGTATTTCCAGCACTCAATTTGTCTGTATGAGTGTCTGTAATTGAGAAGGTCTTCACTGTACTGCTCTATCTCCTTATCAATTTTGATATTTATAGTTTTGCATATTCTCTTCTTTCCTGTCATTTATTTGCTTGACTTAAATCATCTGCATTTTCACAAAGCTTTGTCTCAGCACTGTAAGGTTAAGGAAAAACAAAGATGTAATTTTCGGATGTACAGCATATCACTGGGCTGTACAGGAATGTTGACAACACTCAAACACTCAGTGTAACTGTAAATTACTTCAAATGCCTTGAAAAGAAAGTACTATTATTTCATTATTCTGAATAAACAGAAATCTTAACAGCTGATTTCTTTTTTTAAATTACTATGAGAAGTTTCAGACACATTTATCCTTGCATACATTTTATGAGTGCTCAGTAACAATGAAGTGTTGTGAAAATGAAATCTGTGATACTTATCTTCTTCTTTTGTTGGTTGAAATTATCTATGATGACACCAATAAATAAGTTTAGGGTGAAAAATGATCCAAAGATGATAAAGGCAACAAAGTAAATATACATGTACAGGCTTTCTTCATACTTGGGCTGTTTCTCTGCCTATGTAACAGAAAAACAGCAAAACATCACAAATAACAGATAAGACAAATCACAGTATACCAAGCAGGAACAGAAGTGGCATCCAGATGGACAGCAACTCTGTCAAGGGGGTAAACTCAACTTTTTTGAAGCATATCCTACACTTGCCTTATATTTCAACTTGAAAATCCATTTAATACAGATATCTGTAACTGCACACACAGACCTGCCATTCTTCCCCTTCCTGTCTGTCCTCTTTAATGACATTTGACATTACAGAAACGTGCAAATCTTAAAACGCTCAGAAGCAATTCAGTTCCTACAGACTTTATGCAAATCAGGAGTTGGATAGAGGAGAGATGCAAACAAATATCAACATTAAAACAAAACCAGGCAAAATTTAGCCAGTTTACTTTTTGACATCATCAGAGTCTGCAGCTATTGCTACTGCAGGGATGCCACTAGACTATTTGGGTTATTTTTGAAGACACAGGTAAAACAATCTCAGTGAGATAAATTAATAGGAAACCAGATCTCATTAGTTTTGAATTTTCAGATGACTTATTAAATGAGTAATACTTTATGTGAATCTATGGCTATAATTTTTCTTTTACCTATTAAAAGTATATGCACTTTGTAGTTCATAGGTTTATATAGGAAATTTATCAAGGTTTTACATTTTAATTTTTTATATTTTAGTTCATTTCAACTGCCATCCAAGAAGCATTACATCAATCGTATACTTGTTTTCACTCAGTAAATTTTATTTTTACTCAGTAGATTTTATATTGCACTCACTTCTGTAGAATCAACCGCAGCGTACATGATGTCCATCCATCCTTTAAATGTTGCCTAAAAGCAGAATTTGTTGATATTTTCTATCAAAGCTTCAATTTTGCAAACATTCTAAATAAAACAGTGTCTTCTGCTATGTATTTGCACCCACAAAAATAAAGAGAAATATTAAAAGTCTGGTAGGTTACAAGTGAAGCATTCACGGGAAGTACTGTACTGTGGAATACTTCTCCCTAGTTCGTAAAACACTGAATAAATTCTAGTCTTCATGGAAATTCATATAAACTCTCTGTGAGATGAGTTGCAAACAATATCTGAGCCTACCAGAGAGACTGCAATTTATAACAGGACTCTCAGTTCTAATATTCTGACTACCAAAAAAATTGGAGAACTTCTCCAGAAAAAAAAAGAATCAGCCACCATTGGTTGGCATTTTTCAGACAGAATATGGAAATAGTCCTAGAAGAAACTCCAAAAGGTAAGTAGTCCCAAAAACTCTTGAGAAAATAATAGAAACACAGAATGGTTTGACTTGGAAGGAACCTTTAAAAATTATCTAGTTCAAGCCCTCTGCCATGGGCAGGGACATCTTTCACTACATCACATACTTCCAATGATGGGCCATCCACAACTTCTCTGGGCAACCTGTTTGAGTGTCTCACTGTCTTATCATTAAAAAAAAAGGGAAAATCTTATTTATATACAATGTAAATCTACCCTCTTTGAGTTAAAAAACATTGCCCTTTGTCACTATAGGCCTTGGGAAAAATTTTCTCTTAGCCTTTCTTATAAATCTCCTTTAAATATTGAAAGGACACAATAAGGTCTCCCTAGAACCTTCTCTTCTCCAGGCTGAAATTCCCAACTCTCTCAGCCCTTTCTTCTTCCCAAACTGGGAAAGGTGTTCCAGTCCTCTGATTTTTTTCCTGGCCATCCTCTGGACCCAGTCTAAGAGGTCTATATCTTCCTTATACTGGTAAGGCCTTGTAAGAATGGCCTGCACGGGGAGAACCACCTTCTCATCTGTTGGCCAAAATTCTTGTTGTCCAGCCCAGGATATGACCGACTTTGCAATCATATCCTGTGCAAGCACATATTGCCAGCTCATGTCCAATTTTTCTCCACCCGTATTCACAAGACCACCTCTGTGGAGCTGACCTCAATTCATTCATGCTCCAGTCTGTACTGATACTGGAGACTGCTCATGAACCAGGTGCAGGATCTTGCATGTGGCCTTCTGGAACTACATGAGGTTCAACAACCTTAGGCCTGCTGAGGTCCCTCAGGTTGGCAACCCCTCTAAGTATCAACTGTACCACTCAACTTGGTGTCATCTGCAAACTGCTGAGGGTGCACTCAACTCCATTATTCATGTCCTTGGTGAAGCTCTTAGATAGTATTGGTCCTAGTGCAAGCCTTTGAGAGACACCACTTATTACTGGTTTCCACTTGGACATTAAGCCACTGACTGTAAATCTTCCAACACAGCCATTCAGGCAATTCCTTATCCCCCTAGTGGGCCTTCACTACACTTACTCCTTTGAGCAATGATACTCAGAGCATACAAGGTGTGAATGGTATGTTCACTGCTAACATTACAAAGGTGAACTCTATATGCAAGATATGTTACAAATGCTAAAAGCACTACCGTTCTCTAAGCAGGTAATTTATGACTAGTGCTATTTAGCAACAGCTACTGCTACTCCCTGAAGCAACCAGATGATAGCCTGCTAGCACAATACCAACTACTAAATACTACCAGTTGGAAATTTGTAAAGACAGAATAGTTGCCAATTGCTTATGAACACAAAAAAGTTTCCACAAGCATTTTGTCAATATTTTGAATATATATTTCTGTCTTATTGGCTCCAATTTACAGACGCTGCCTCTAAAAGAGTTTTGTGCTTAGAAATCTAACACTAGTAAATTCTGCAACTGTTCATCTAGAGTTTAAAAACAAGTTAAAACTTTCTCCAAAAACACTCACTTGGCAATAATAGACAATGACTGGAGTACAACTAGTAATAATAATAAAAAAGAAAAAGAAGAGTGAGGAAAAAGTGAATTCAAAACCTTTTTCTAAGGTTTTAGATTTTTAGCAAACTAAATCGTTTGCTCTCTTCTTGTTTGAAGATCAGATGAGCCCTACAATGTACATGACTACCATGATAAAAATCTTAGTCAATATGCCTTAACAGATAAAGCAAATCAAAGGAAATTAAACCTAGGTCATTTTTTTTATCTAGATATTTTAACTAGACGCTGTTTTTCTGTAGAACTTGAAAAGGTACTAGCAGCTGGGTGCCAAGGAACTTTATATCCATCAGGTAAATAAGAGATATTCCTCCTTTTCCAAAAAGGCCAGAGAACATATCAGATTTTTACCATGAGCAACATTAATTAGCTTCATAGAACAGAATTTTAAAATCAAATCCCATATCCATTAATATATATTCTAAAATAGCACTGAAAATTATGGAATTAAATGTTACTGCTATAAAAAATAAAGCTGGAAAAATTATACACTTACCACTTGAAGCAGAGAAAGATAACCAATTGCAACATTATCAAAGTTTACTTTCACATTTTTCCACCGAACACCTCCAGTAGTCATGTTAATTTTTTCACACATGCTTTTATTACTGACTTCCTCTGGTGTGAATGTCTCATCATTTGTGGTGTTAACACAGTGATAGAACTTGCCAGCAAACAAATTTACTCCCATGATGCTGAAAACTAGCCAGAAGGTAAGACAAACCAGAAGCACGTTCATAATGGATGGGATTGCTCCAGTAAGAGCATTCACAACCACCTAGGAAATAAAAACAGAAAAAAAATCCCCATTTTTAAAAAAACAACACAAGGATTAATTTTTCTAACTCTAGAAAAAGATTTTATGTAAAACATTACATGGAAGTAACGCAAACAGAAAAGGACTAACGCATGTAATACAATCACACATGCTACTGTTGGCCTTGTAAAAAGACATGCAATTCAGTGTTCCTCAACGATTTTATAATTAAGTGTATTATTATGGATTTTTTTTTTTACACATTATTTCTTTTTTTTTCTTACCCTCATGCCTTCAAAGCGTGACAAAGCTCTTAGAGGTCTCAAAGCTCTTAATGTTCGGAGGGATTTAATTGCACCAAGGTCTGACAAACCAAGGGCATTAGCTACTAAGCTAACCAACGAGACCTGGAGGAAAAAAAACAAAACAAAAAGAACACTTTTTTACTTTTTTTTTTTAGTAACTTCAAAACAGAAATACCTCGAGGATGAAAAACTTTGATCTGGATATTGCGGAAAAAAAGTTTCAAAGGTCCCTAACCTTCCAGCAAGAGTAAATAAAAAAAGAACAAAACACGAGAAAAATTCGTGTAACATTGCATGTAAATTTCAGAACAGCTTAAACAAAAAGATAACAATCTCTGGAATTTTCATTACACAGTTCTAGTTAGAAGAATGCATATCATACTTGTGCAAAATGAAGGGCAATTTGGACAAAAGAATTTGAATAGAAGCTCAGCTTCCCAATAAACTCAGTATATGCTTGAAATGTATTGAAAACTTAATCCTATTCTACATGGCATATTACAACACTAAAGAGTGCTTTATTATACTCATGATAAAATGTGAGCCAGCAGTATTTGCTTCTGCTAATTTGCACTTAGAATAATCCACAAAATAGCTGGTATACCAAGAACTAGTAATTCATATTGCCTGCTGAAGAAGACAGGCTTGGAAGTGTCATATACTCAGTCACACAGGACTTTAATATGGGTGACTTCTAACTGTATGACACAAAAAAAAAATCAATGTCAATAAGATTATCTAAAAGCAGTGCACTTCAATGCATAGACAGCACTTTCCTGGAAGTGGAGTTATGACAGAGTTAATAATTTAATCATGAGCTTTGCTTTACCGTCTCTTCAGACTACTGCAATCTGGCTATTTAAAAATCATAATATCAAATACCAGAAGAAAATCTGTTTACCTCCATTTGGTAAAGAGCATTGTTTCCTGTGTTTGAACTTCAAAACTGAAGTTAAAAATTTTAAGTCCAAGCATGATTGAGAAGCTGGCAGATTTGTTTTAGAGTTATCTACCTTAGAGCATTGAAATGAATGAAACAATGGCACATAATAAAATAGACAGACAATGAGGAGAAACTGGCTAATTTTCTTAAAGATAGCATGCAATGGTTTAACATAATCAAAGGTGATTTTTTTAAAAAAATCAAGATTTAATTTTTGTTTTGTAAATCATACAAACTTGATAAAACCAAATTAACACAGGGAATAACTGTGCAATACATGAAATACAAGTCAGTGATCGCTACCTGTATTTTTGAAATAACCTGTCTAAAACTTCAGATAATTCAGCCACTATAGTAATTATAATTAGGCCATGTAGTTCAAGAGAAGAAAAATTAATTAAACATAAAAAAAAAAAATTAGGAGAAGATCCAGAAAAATATCACATTCACTGAATAGAATGACCTTTGTTTATGCCACTAATCTGATTTCCTATACAAACTGAATTATAATACTCAGTTTCAGAAGATTGTGCCCTCTTTAAATTCGAATGCTAGACAAACATTTAGTATAGAAAGCATTAATCCTTATGAATCCATCAAGACCTTAAGATATCACACCTTCAGACTATAATTCTATGGAAGTTACAGAGAAAACGTTTCAAGTATTCCTGTCAGATAACCATATTTTCTTAGGTAATGCAGTCATTATATTTGCATTACAGGAAAGCCTCTTCCTGCAAGATTAGCGCATCTCTACTTAATAATGCTATAGTTTTATTTCTTTGAATTTTACGTGAAGACAACAAAATTGATCTAGATGATTGCTGTTGATTTTCTGCTAATTAAAAAATTGTTATAATTTTTCATTTAAGTTACAATAAAGAAAAATCAGAAGCCAATGGTATTCATAAAGAAAGCTAATAAAAACACATAATACATTCAGCCTTACTCAAAGACAGTCCTAACTTTTTTTCCTTTTGTTTGTTGAGGGTATTTCGCTTGGATAATTTAATCTTAGGGAAAGGGGATAATCTCTTATACTTTTTAAGTTTCTTACAGATCAATACATCTGTGCTGGGAATATGTGTTGACTTTGTACTTGGTGTAAATTTAATTTGGGTGTTCACAACAGAAGAAGTGGGGAGAATATGAAAGGAGAAAGCAGAAAACTTTCCCAGAAAGACCATGTGTTATCTCATGTCACTGAGCTAGTCCACTTGCTCAGAACGTGGATTCACTAAAAGAGCAGCACAGTTGCACGAGGAAGACAAAAACACCACTGGTGCCCTTCCCTCCAAAAAATCTACTTTAAAAAGAGCATTAGGTAAGTTTCAATTCTACTGGTAGGAGAAAAAATTTCTGTCCTAGATTCCAGATACCATCCAATTAACAGAGTTTTCTCTTGTCCATTTGTTGAATTTCCACTCCAATGTCTACGCAAAGAAAAAGAACTCCTTTAAACAAACACATCATGCAATATCACTAATTTAATTAATTTCTTTGGCGTGAAATTTCAACACTAGTTTTTACTGCTATTATTGAAGAACAATTCTCCCCCACACTTCTTTGCCAGTGACACATTAAGCTCGGGATCAGCTGTCCTACTGTCCTACTCCATATTCTCACTTTAATTTCTCTTTCCTGTGTCTGCTTCCTCCTTCTTCTCTGTCACCATATCCAGAAGACTGAAGTCAAACCAGTTGACAGTCCTCACTTACCAGTCGGAACCAGAGTAGTAAAGCACAGAACACATGGAGTCAATGATGGCACAAGGCCAGATTTAGTTACTCACCACGTAATTACAGTGGAATCTTATTCACAAGTATGTAATTTTCTGTTCTTTTAAGCGAAATTTATATTATTCACTGTATACATATCATATTGGAGCTACAAAAAAGGATCTGCCTAAACAACAAAAATAGACTACCTAGAAAGTATAGTACCTACATCAACAATCAGGAAGTCCAGCCAGCACCAAGCATTAGTGAAGTAAATCTGAAAACCATAGGCCACCCATTTTAGCACCATTTCCAGAATAAAGACGTAAGTAAAGATTTTATCAGCATATTCCAGTATGATTTTTACAGTCTTGCGCCGTTCAATATTTATATCTTCAAAGGCCTGTGAAGAATGGGTTATATGTAAGTCAGATATCGAAAAGTCTTTGCAAATTACAAATTAAGCCAGAACTGAATTAAAACAGCCAAGTAGAATCACTTTCAACTTGAGATATTTTACCTTGAAAAACCAGTATGAGTAGAAACTACAATCGCATTCTTTCTGAGTTTTAGATTTTATCATTGTCTGATAATGGAATTATAAAAGAATGTCTGAAGTTGCCAAAAAAGTTTTCAGAAATTTCAGTAATATTCAACGCAGAATTACGATTTGTCATCCTGAAAAGCCCAGTCAGGCTCAGTCAGGAGGCAGTCTCATCATTATATTAACTCCAATTAACCAAAGAGAATAATGAGCTACAGAGACCAAATATTATGTTGCTGATAATCTTTGCTGAACAAGGTGCTGATGGCAAGGTTTTAGTAGTGGCAGGCTGTAGGTGCGGCCACTGTGAGAAGAGAGCAGGGGGCTGCTTTGTGCTGGCTCTAGCATGGACCCAACACTGGAAGCAGCTGAGCCCAACAGTAAAGCTGGTGGTGCCTCTGGGATTGCAAAACACCACATGGCAGCATGAGGATTGAAGGAAAAAAGTGAGAGAAACTACCCTCTAAACATCAAGGTCAGAGAAGGAAGGGACATGGTGCTTTAGGTGTTGGAGCTGAGACAATGACAGTATATACCAAATCCTATGTCAATCAACAACCAAAACAAGTCCAAACTCTGTGAAGGACTAAATGTCACTAAGAACAGTATAAAGGAATTCAAGAATTCCTATGTAACAGACTAGAAATACTGAAACTAAAATTATAGCAAAAAAATAATGAGAGCATGATGAATTTAGTATCTATACTGCTTTTGGGGACAATTTTAATTTGAAGTAGAAAAATTGCTTCCTTTATTGCACACAATCCATTTTTCATTATTTTTATAATTTCTTAAAGAAGGTTTTTATCATAATCCTTTTCATAAACACACATACATTACCTTGTATTATACATTACCTTGTATTAATCAAAAATTCACCTGTAAAATTTTAATGACTTATTTTAAATGTAATACCTGAAGTAATCTGAGAATTCAGGTCCAAGTTCTCTTTCAAGACAACTTTGTATTTTTTTCTTAATGAACACATGTTATAATACTGCCTTTGATAACACATTTTAATAGGTACCATTCCTATGGCTGCAAGCTTGACTTACCAGAGCTCCGCTGCTGAGAAGAATCATGAAGACAATGAATGTTTCAAACCAGTTGTGTTCTACTATCTTGTAACAGGTTTTTCGAAGGTTCCACCAGATTCTTCCTTTTGTGCTTTCCATACTGCCTTTACAGCATTTAAACTTCCGTATACAGCCTAACAGTACAAAAAATATTTTTATATGGTAAAATGTTTATTATTCTGAAAAATCAAATGATTCTTAACTAGCTCCTGTTTCAAGAAGTTCAAATTACTTCACTCTGCACTTCAAATTACTGCATGCTACTTAAAGCATACCTACTTTTCTCAATTTTATTCTTTGGATGTAGGAAAATTTGCATGTACACAATTTTTTCTCTACTCTGATGCTAGCTACATCAAGCTTATAATAAAGGAGAGTAATCTAATTGAGCTATTTTTCATTTACAAACATTTCTTAAAATTATTTTCAACTTATATACAGATAATCAAAGAACACAGGAGAAATATCAGGGAGCAGAAAAGAAGAGCATACACAGCAACTTTCACATGAACTAGTTCAAGAGTACAGAAGCTTCTTTTAAAAGAAATTTTGCTTTTCAGCTAAGGTTCAAATAAATCACAGACATAAACACTAATTTATTACACTGAGGAAAAACTGCTGCTTCGAGGGCTAACTAAGGATACCTCTTTCATGACAGAAACAAATGGTTTAACTGGAAACTGTGAGAGCTTTCCCATGTGATACAGATTTGTGGTAACTTCCACACAACCATCCACATCTACCATGGGGCCTAGAGGCATAATTTTCAATGAATATCAGTATCTGCTTAGCCAATAGTAGCCTCCTGAATTCTTTAAAAATTATTAACAACATAAAAACGTAAAGAGGTTGAAACTACTTTAATGGGTCCCAAATGCATTCTGGGTTTCCTGTGAGTGTCATTAAGTTGATATGTTACAAGTAAGTAAGTTACACTGTGTTTCATCAGCTCAGATAAAACACCTACCACTGTGAAGAACATGGTTAACCTCACTTCAACTAGCCAAAATGCTTACATTATGAAAAAAATAATCTTATGCCCAAGCACCGATAGATATCACATAATATAAGGATAAGGAAGAATTGTAATATAATGTTAAATTATTTGAGAAATGTACTTTTTTTTTAATTAAGAGCTTGATATAGTCAACGCAATCCCACATTTAAAAACAATTTTGTTTTTTTAAAGATGAGTAAAAGAATACTTCAAAGGATAAGATTCCTAGCCTAAATCAAAGGTGTCTTCAAAATAGTAAATCAGAAAGCATGGACAGGAGATTTAATCCTGGAACATATTTTGTTTTGAATGATTTTACCCACTACTTAAAAGGAAATTAAAATCTTAATATCGCAAAAACTGAAAATTCTTTCCTACATAGTAAATTTCAATAGTCCCCTAAAGGATATAGCTATATAGAAGTAAAATGAATAAAAACTTCCAAGGACATTCAAGTACACTGTTAAGACTTCTTTACTTAAATAGCACCACAGGATCTCATTCACCTGTTCCATCCCACATTATATTTATGCGCCCTCTCACTCCATTAATAGTATAATGTCAAGATAATAACTATTGTTTGAGTCAAACTTTCCAAAATCTAAATCACCCACTGGATTGCTTTCTAGCACTAAAAAGTGACTGTGAGTAATCACATGACTATGGTTTAAATTTCTCAGTGAAGTGAACCTTGTGGAGGGCTTGGTCTTGCAGATTTCACTACTGACAATGTAATTCAAATCAACAGAATTACTGATGGCTGAGAATCAGTTTATAGAATTCTGCCTATTGATTATTTTAAAATATCATAAATGATCACATACACACATATTTATCTTTGCATCACACAAATGGCTCCACAGACTTCAGCATAACTATCTACAAAAGACAAAATTAATCATATCCTAAGACTTGACAAACTAGGATCCAGGGCTGCTGTAGCCAATATCTTCCTTGAACTGCAAACAAGCAAAATGTAATTTCTAACCCCAAATTTTATTTCCATACCTTCTGTAAAGCAGTCCTGTAGTTCTGATGCTTTTTCTGGTTCAGTTTCAGCTATTTCATCTCCAAAGACAGCTAAATTAACTGTACTTCCTTCAGATGAGCTGGAAAAATTTAACTTCTGAAAATAAAATTCGATAACATTTTTACTTTACTAATATTTACATTTTTAGAACTGTAATTAACTTTAGGCATGCAACGCTGTGTACCAGTAATAATAAGAACAATATTTGTCACCAGAAATACACACAAACACCCACGTGTAGCAGTCAATGCTGTTGAAATGTGCATAAATCATCCACTTTCTACCCAGATATTGCAAGACATATCATGTAATTTTTCATGAAATTTCAGAATTTCTAGTCTAAATATAGTACAGTGTGATCATTCATCAAAGTTAACTGTTACCAAGTTGATTTGCTGATACATATTCTATTTAGTTTGTTTTCTACTATTACTTTCTTATACATTTCAACTGGCATTAATTTGCATTCTTTTTTGCCAATGCACATATGTAGTACATTGTGCATTCTGAAACTACCCATTACTCTGGTACACATACCTGTACAGTCAACACCCAGGAATTATTTTTTTTGTTTTAATAATTAAAATTACAAAAGTCACATTAGTAGAAAAAAAAAACAAACCCCAAACCAAACTAAAACAAACAAAAAACCCCCAAACCAACTCAAACAAACAAAAACAATTAAAAAACCTCCCCCAACCAATAAAAGAATAAACCTTAATTTATTTTTTTATTTTGTAATCTGCCCGTGTATTGCAAAGTCCGTGGTCTGGAGATTTTAAAGGAAGATGTGGTGTCCTGTACACTTAATCTCAAGTATGAGTACCAAACTAAGTCAAAGTAGTTTTGGCCACAGCATTCTCTGACATTTTATAATGTTATTATCAAGAAGTATAAAACATCAGTAATGAAGTCACACAAGTAAATGTCTGTAGGGAATGATGTAAGCACACTTTATAAAACAACCTTGGTTCTGTCAAATCAACACCATTTTCATTAATTTAGCTAGACTTGCATGATTAAGAGATACTTAAGATACAAAAGCAGACAAGTTACTATCCAATCAAGTTGTATTTACAGCTCAATTGTGAAACACGAAAGGACAAAATTATTTTCCGTATTAAACAATTTTTTCATGTTTTTGAAAGACAGAGACAATACAATAAGTAACTCAATATTCTGCATTTACTTTTATTAAAAAAGGTTTTGTTATATTGCCTACTTTGCTGCTACTTTTTTAAAAACTGATTATCTGGAATAGAAGGTCCATATTGCTCATGTCTACTGTAAACATGTCTCGTCATTTTTAGTACCATTAATTTTACAATAGCAATATTCACAGCAAACAACTATTCCTATCTAATTCTTCTGAACCGGAGGATAGCACTATATGCCCTTCATAATTTTATTAATATGCTGCTTTCATCATTCCATGACATAGCATATATATTGCAAAATGTTGCAGCGGTGGCAGGTAAACTGAAATTCTTAATTGAATTATAAATCAAATTATTAATTTTAAAAAATATATTTTTTTAAGAGTACAGAAGTTTTGTGTCATATTGCTAATAAAAATTAAAACCAACATGAAGTACCCTGGGTCATTTTAACTGTAAGCTTAGTGAACTGTCTGAGCAGATGACATGAATTCAACTGAAAGAATATGAGATGAACAACCATAAATACAAAAGGAACTGAAAAGAATCAATGTGTTTGGAACAAAAAGTTACATATCTCCTCTAACTCACAGTAGAAGAATCAGAGACTAGAGATTTTTTTAAATTTAGTTTTAATTAAAAATAGTAATTTTCTTGACTCTAGAATCAAATTAGAGATTCCATGAACTATTCTGATATAAACCAGGTAGTCTGGTTAGTGACTTTGTCACTAGTGTGACAGTCTTTCACTAATGTGAAAGTCTTTTTTCTATGGACAGTATAGGATATAATCCTACTGCTTGAAGAGTCACAGATTTAATTAAACATTGGTTCTCTTTTTTATGTAGGGTACCCATATTTTTCACTAAGATGCAGTTACCAAACAACAAAAACAGAAAGAGATCATAAAAATAATATGCATAGAAGAGCTTCCTGTTCTAATTAAAAATTTGAAAGCTAGTTTCTTTGCTATTTACAAAGTTTGCAGAAATCTAACTGATTATAGGAATCACTCCAGGAGGAGGACTTTAAAGACAGAAATGTTCATCCTTTACCTTCTGGGGAATTAGCTGCTGCTCAGTTTACCAGACTGAGGTAAGAAGGCCATATTGTATGTACACTAAGCACTGGATTGAATGGATTAACTGACATACTCAAAGTTGATTAGTGATCTTAATGTTTGCAAAGAATCACTAAATCATTTTTGTTACAGAAAATTCCCTCAATACAATATCCTTTTTCTTCTTCACTGTTGGCAGTGAAAAGCTATTCAGAGTTTGAATACTTTAATTTTTTCAATATAAATATCTCCCGTACTGTTTTAAGGTCATAATTTGATGTTTATGATCTGGCTGTATTTCTGAAGGATTCAAGGTATAATGGCACAAATATTTGTAAGAAAAATGTTACTACTACTACTACAAATTGTTCCACTGAAGCTCCAAAGCAAAGAACAAACATATCAGCAATACAGTTGTTAAGAGGAGGAATAAGAGGGAAAGATTGTCTTGCGTAATTTAAAAAAACCCAAAAAAACCCAACTCACTGGATGACTGCACTGCATACTCTCATATTTCCATTAACTAAGGATCTCTCTCTCTTTTGCTTTTTAATTTAAGATCACCAAGTCTCTTTTTGCTGAAGAAGAGGTAAAGCACTACAGTAAAACGTGAAAGACAATTGCTGATAACAGTGCTTTGGAGAACATGGTTAGGAACCTCTTAGAAAAGAGGATCCAAAAACATTATTATGTAGAAACACAAGAGAAAGCACCAGTGTTGGATCTTTTGATATTCCATCCATTGGCTATCTGCCTAGTCAATCAGATCTATTTTTAACAGGTAATACTTCAGTTAAAAAAACCTCTCATTTTTCCATTTAGTGTCAACTATTAATTAAACAACAAAAAGTACACAAAGCACATTTTTTGTAATCATCATGTTGAATTATCACTGAGTAGGGTACTCTTCAGCATAATCACAGTTAGTAAAGTCACTTTTATTGGGATCTTTTCCTGAAAGAATAAAAGTAACCATGTCTACAGTTAAAGTGTACCTTTTAAAGAAACCAGAAGATTCTCCATAGAAAATACTTTTTTTTCAACAAACTAAACTCAAAACCTACTGCTCCTACTCTGTAACTTAGGAAAAAATTGGCGTGTGTATCTATTAAAAAAAGCATCATGTTATTATGCAATGAAGGGTAAGTAAGACAAAGTGATATTCAGATGATTACAAGCTCCTGCTTTACTGGTTTGTGTGCTGCTCTGCACTTGTCCAAATTCATACCAGCAGAAGCTTGAAGCAGGACCAGTGTCACATAAACAATATCCATCAAATGAGACTAATTCCCCCATACTTGGAACCACTAGGATGGGATACTACCACATTCTTCTCTCCCCTATGTAAGTGCCTTTTCTAAAATGGTTTGGAAAAATCCTTACAAAGACATTTTTACATTTCTTCTTTCTGAACAGCTTACAGGCCCCTCTTGAACAAAAAAAGTGAGGCCTAAATCTTTCCAATATATAAAACAGTGCCAAAGAATACACAAAAAATAATGCAGGATTCCACAACAAAACCATGTAAACAAAATTTGTATTTGGAAAAGGAATACCTCAATATGACAAAGAGAGGAAGTGCCCAACTATTCAGAAGAGATCATCAGGAATAAGAAATACATAACTTGGTACAATTAAGGTTTGTTTTATAGTTCTGGAGTTCCTGAATTTAGAGATTTGGTAGGTTATTAGTTCGTATTTCATCTATTTAACAATTGTCTTACTTTTACTCATATTCCGGATTTTCCTATTTTTATATTTCTTCTTTGTTTGAACTTCCTTATTTATATAGTTATAAAAACCCCAGATATATTTAGATAGCTACACAGAAACCTACACAGAATTTTTGATTGAAATTATGTTTTAGGTCTATCTTTATAAAAATTAAGCAACTGGATTAAGTTTACAGAGAAACAATTACTGACAATGAAGAACAAAACTTACATAAATGATGCCCTAACTTCCAATCTTACAGACATATACAAACTTTGTGAGTAGTTTGTATCATTACATCCATATCCAAAGAACTATGCATATGTATAAAAAAAAGTTTGATTATCCCTAGAAGTGTATCTTTCATCCTATATTTTAGCTTCTCTTATATGAGAAAACTGGAATGTAAATTATAAAAACACTGTGAACAAACACAAAACAATTTATATCAAAGATATAAACATTTCAGCATACAGGTAACTGTATATATGTAATATTACAGAGGCATTGGTCAAATGAACATGCTCAGAAAATGTTCATAATTACACGACAGCTAAAAACATGGTACAAGAGATGACAGAAAACATCATGAGGACTATTCATTTTCATAAAATCATAGGTTGTTAACCTCTTTTAACCTTGAAGTCTTAACGCTTAATAATTCAGTTAACAATAATAAAAACCTACAAAGCATGCAGGTTATGCCACAAAAGTAGTACAGAAAATACCAAAGACGTAACAAGGAGAGAAGAACATGTTGGTGTTGCCCTCAGTCATGCTGTGATGTGGGTCATGGGGCTCAGCTTACAGAGCAGCTGTGTATGTTTCCACTACATTGCAACATATGGGGAAAAATATATTGTAGCTGAGTAGCATGCAGGCCAATCAATCTCAAAAATGACCATATATGTATGATTTGTTCAGGTAACCTGTGTAAACATGCTGACACGTTGCTCTGCCTGGTTAAAAAGCACCAGATCTGCATTCGCCACTGATCCAGCTTTATTTCACTCCTGTGAGAAGTAAGAATGGTACGCAATGATGTTAAAACATGGTACCCGTTACGTTGTTTGAGTTCTGGAAACAGAAGTGTGGATTCCAACTGAGTAAAAAATGTGTTTTCTAGATATGACACACATTTGCAAAACATCACATTTATAGCTGTGGATTAGAGCTTTAAGCATACACGAAGATATAATGGAAGAGGTAAGATTAGCAGAACATCTGAAGTTCATAGAGGTATACTGGACTTGGGCCTGAACATAAAAAACATCCCACAGAAAAACCCACCAAACCACCACCAAAAATCCTTTCATCCTCAAATTCCCCTCCTCCAAAAAAAAAAAAGCCCCAAACAAAAAAGACAGACAGATACACCCACGCTGTGTATACTACAGGTTTAAGCATCCTTTAAATAGTAGTAACTAGACCTTTAAAACGACAGAAATTTATTTCTCCTTGCATTTCGTTTTCAAGGTTATTCCTGGTCTTCACTAGGTGCTAAATATGTATCTACTGTAACTTTCAGAAAGAAGCTGCAGGCAAAACAAAACAAAAAGTAAATCATACCATGTCAAACACGAAAACTTCTGCATAAGCAATTTTCCCCACAAACATTAGGTTTAACTGCATGACTTTAAAAAAAAGTTTCAAACAGTTTAAGGTGCATTATGAATTGCAGCAGACATAAAGCAATCAAAAACAAAATCCCATGCCTAACAATAAACCTGTAATTTCCTCAGGTATCTCAGACCTATCTTTTATTAGTCTTCTGTTATAAATCTAATCTCACTTCTCACCAATAACTTCTCAAAGGCTTATCAAATAATGTAGCTATCTAATAACTCCAACATAAACTGCTCCCATTCAAAGGGAAAGTCTGAAAGGAAGAGCTGAAATAATCTACAGAACAAAAGACAATTTCCTTGCTGACTATGAACTAGTTTACATGAAATAGTTTTTTGTTGTTAGTTTATGTATTTCCTATGGTTGTCTTTCAACTATACCAATCCTCAGCCACTTCTCCAAATTTGAGTGTGTTAAAATTAATACATCTTCAGAAATATATCACAGGTGAGGAGACATAGATTTTGTCACCCAATACTTAAATATAAAATAGTGAAGAACGAGGTGTCTTCAACTGAAGAATATTTTCCAGGTAAGAGTTAGATTTAACAGAGTTATCAGAGCAAGAGTAGATTACCTGGATTCATCAAATATTCCTTTCACAAAACCAAATTTTATTAAAACACTAAGAAGTCCAGTATCCTTTGGTCAGATTTTTAAGGAAGTTATGAATATTATTTGCTTTGCTTTAAAGAGGCCTCTTAGTAATCTACAGTCTTCTCAACCGAGTGGTCAATATAATACATGAAGCAGTGAAATCGCCAAAAAGTAGATGGAACAAATTAAGTGTCAGAAAACGAGCTGGTGAAATAGCAAAAATAAGTGTAATACTAATGAACACTGCACTCTACAATAAAAGAAGCACCTAAAGAGTACCTTATTACACTTTTCTAAATGTAATTTCACTACACTTTTCTAGAACAAACTTATTTTCTACAATTTGGAAATGATATGGTCAAATTAATTACCCATTCAAAACAAAACAACTAAAAACCTAAAAAGCTGAAAACCAATCAAAACCCCTTCAAACCAATCAACTGAACTCCCAAAAAACAACAAACAAACAAAACACACACACCCCCATCCCCCACCAAAATCCAAAACAATCCAGGCTGGAGTACAGCTGTCTACACAATCAGTGGTAGTCTATTAATGTTCTGGTGTCTTCACATGCCAGGGGTATTGATGCTAGACACAGTCTGCTCTTGAGCCACAGATTGCTATCTGAACTTTCATTGTCTCTCAGGATCCTGCTGAAATCCATAATTTTGCTTTTCCCCCTCAGTCTGCAGTTGCTGACCAAGTTTAAAGTCAGGCAGTTGTCTTTGAAGTGACTGGTTCAAAACTCCCACAAACACGTAAGAAATCAATATTTTTTCATTCAGTAATTCTACTTTTTCTCAGCAGTTTTTAATTGATGTATTCACTTTATAATACTAACATTGTTCCCTTGGTTCTTCCCCATCATTTTAACCTCAGAACTCGAAAATTGTTGTTACTGCTCTCATTAGCCTGAGTTAGCACCTCTGTTAAGTTTATCCAGTAAAAGTAATGTTGATTTTCCTAAAAGGGTATTCATATTCTTTATTAATATCTTCTCTAATATTTTTAAATAGCAATTTACTTTCATCCTTCCTTCACGGAAATATTACAGTTACACAAAAAACCCAGTCTTTTAACTGTTTATGCTGTACATATATATTAGTTTGGCTATTTAACCAACAATTTGTAAGAGATTGTTTTTTCAAAAATCTTTTTATAAATGGGTTCATGTATGGTCATACAGTTCTGCCTGGATTTCCTGCCCCCTTGAGCTCCACTTGCCCAATTCAATTTATTCACTCTCAGCACAGTTCAACAATCTCAAATTACAACTGTTTTCCATTCCTCAGTAGGAAGATTCATACAAAGAAACAATACAACTGGTATAATTAGCTCATACAAAAAAATAAAATATTTAAATTTTACCTCCTTGCTTTCTTCCAAATCTGAGTCACTGCTAAACTCTTCTGTGTTTAGATGTTCAAAATCAGACTCTCCAACAGCTATTGGTACTGTAACAGTAAGGCTTGGGTTGTTTATGAATGATGTATAATCATTGCCACCTATAACAGTGGCCATTCCATTCTCATTTTTGTGATAATTCGTATCTATCCTTATTTCAGCGATGGTACAGTTGGAAATGCAGTGGTGTCTCTCATCATTCAACTGATCTGTTGCTGTTCTTTGATTTACAACAGCTTGTTTTCCCAAACAAGACTTTTGGACACATTCACCTGCTTTTTTCTTCAGATAATCTATTCCCTTCTGAATTCTTGCAACAGCAATCTGCAAGTTGTTCATTTCATTATCATCCTCTGTAGCAGCAAGATTGTCTGAACTAAATGAACTCAGCAGCAAGGCCAGAAAAAGGTTCAATACCTAATTTAAAAAAAAAAAAGACAACAGAGATTAATTTCTTCAGTTGTCATTCACATGCTTCTCACGAACGCACTACGAACATAGGTTTCATGCTTTCCTTCACAGCATAAGATTCTGGAAATTATAAAGAAAATAAAACGTAAATGTAATTTAAGCACAACACCTGCCCTATACCTCTACACAGGGGGTTTTGTGGTTTTACACTGCTGAAACGTGTAAATTCTTTTTCTGCTCAGGCTTGTACAAGGTCAGAAATGAAGGATTCTTTGGTTCTGCCTGAACAGATTCAACATATTTATTGCTCTGGCAAAGCGAAGCACTCTGCAACAGAAGACACAATTGATCTGTGCAGAAAACACATTTCCTACATGCTAGTCCAAACTCACACAAATATTTTGCTGAGTTCGACTTAAAAAACAAGGAATGCACTCTGTTTTCTAACCCCAAGTCATCCTCTTCCCACAGCTAGACAAAACATAGAACATGTATCGGTTATGTGAGCCCAGGGTCTCCCAGGAACTCGAACGCCAAAGCGGCAGAGTACCAGCTCTTGAAATCTTCAAATCAGTTTTTCTACCAGCTTGGAAGACAACAGGTAAAACTACGTGTTGGGAACACAGAAAGATAAATGGATAAAACAGCCTTGAACATACAGCAGGCATGTCTGCTCATGTAAGAAATTCTACTAGCGCTATGGAGTAAAATCCAAATACGGTAAATACTGTGGGACAATTCACAGAGGTGGATACTTCATTGCACAAAGTTCTAACTTCTGGTTTAGAAAACTACTTAAGGAGGAAGTTTTCTTTGGTCAAAAAGCTTCACAGTTCAATCCATTATAAGACAATCGATTTGTAGAAAATACTGAAGCAAACGGCTATGCAACTAGAAGCAATGCACACCTGGTTTAAAGATAATTAACTTATTTCTGTTAGAAATTTTATTTATAGAGAATGCTTCCAGGATGATCCATTTAAAATCCCTTCTGCTACTAACAGTTGCATAAAGAAGAGATGTAGAATAACACAGGAAGTTTTCAGAAGGCAATAAGAAAAGCAGAGGAAAAGGTAGAGTAATTAAAGTCTTAAATACTGGTGAGTTAATAAATACAAAACTTATTTAAAAAGAGAACTGTATACACATATTGGTACAATCTGGTGCAAGTATGATGCTTTCCTCTGGAGAAAAAAAAAAGCAGATATAATGCAACTACTTTAAAAGTATCTGTAAAGAGCACAGAAGAGGAAGTAAAAAGGTGAAGAAGTGGAAGAAAGGTTGAAGTAATCCAATCTGGTTATTTTCTGCATAACAACTGCCTTCTAATTCAAGTTTCTTTATACCACTTGTGTAAAGTACTGGCTATGCAACAAGGAGGTCTCAAAATGGCATACATTTCATTGTCTTATGAATGTGAAAGCAGTCTTTTAGACAGGAGAGAGCAGAAAATGGTAAAAAAAGTACCCCTAATAACCTGGCTATGTGTGATTGGAAGTGATGCTTCAATCAGGTAGGGAGGCACGCCCTGCTATGTCCTCTTCTGCAAACAGCAAACTCCCATCCTAGAAGCCTAACACTTGGGGTGCCTTTATTCTTCTCTCCCTCTCTAAGTAACCAGGAGTAGTCCACAAAAACCTGAACACATGGTGCTGCACTCTCTCATCTGTATCTGAATTCCACTCCAGACCCCCAAGGGAGGCCATCCTCCAAGCAGAGGATTCTACAGAGGATCAGAAATCTAACAAAGAGAAAACTCTATTTCAGAATCCATACTCATAACAAATTCAAAATCATGAAAAACATATTTAAAATCCCCATTTAATAATTTTTAGAAAAACAGTTACTGGTTCTGCTACAATTCTTTTTCTAAATGAATTCTAAAATTATTTTGGCTACATACCACCAGGTTTCCAATCACCATGACCATCATGAAGACTGTAATGCACATGGCTTGGCCAGCAACCTCCATGCAGTCCCACATTGTTTCTATCCACTCTCCACACAGCACTCGGAATACAATCAGGAAAGAGTGGAAAAAATCATGCATGTGCCAGCGTGGCAGTTCACAATTATCAGAGATCTTGCAGACACAATCTTTGTAGTGTTTCCCAAAGAGCTGCATCCCAACCACAGCGAAAATGAACACAATGATTGTCAGCACCAGGGTCAGATTGCCCAGAGCCCCCACTGAGTTGCCCATAATCTTAATCAGCATATTTAGAGTTGGCCAAGATTTTGCCAACTTGAAAACTCGCAACTGAAAAAAAAAAATACAGAAGCATTATTTGCAGTAGTTACAAAAATTCTATAGAAACAGCAATATATTATAAACTAGCGACTCTCAGCAACAGCAAAAAGTAGAAACTTCAACATGATTCCAACAACTATAACTTACACAGAGCCAGGAGTTTCATAAAATACGCATTTTTAAAACCTAATAAATTTTAGACTTTGCCTTTTTGTGGTTCTCTTTTTTTTTTTTTTTTTTGGTTTTTTTGGTAGCATATCTGTATTCTTTTACTCAAGAAAAAAGTAGAACAGGGATCGTATTTGTCCAGACAGTGAATTCTAAACATGGCATACATCTCAACCATTATGTGTAGAAATGAATTAAAAAAATAATAAAGCTCAACAGAATTCTACCGACAGAAAAAAAAGGATTCTGAAATCCTCAAAGAATGAGGTCTTCCAAAAGAATATTGCCTCCAATAAATTAAAAAAAGATCAGACACACCCACTGTCCGGAAAGAAAAGCAAAGCACAATATGCAAGTCAAACATTTCAACTTATGAAGCGGAAAAAGTGTAATTCATATTCTTTCTTACCCATAACCCACTCAAAATAAAAATGCATTAAATATTTTTTGTTTTGAGATAAAAGAAAAATAGAAATGCAAAATGGAAACAGAACACAAGGAAAGCATGTCTCACACATCATTTCTCATTTTTAAAACAAAAATATTTTTCTAATACAATAAAGCTTTTTTTTTTTTCTAAGGGGAAAAGAAAAATCAATCTTTTTGAATTTTTTCAAAACCATGAATTTTATAATTTCTACATTTGAAAAGAACACCTCTAGTCTCTTTGCTATTTCCACATATGGAAGTTAACAAGACTAGAAGAGTTTTATTTATATCTCTCAATACACACTTAAAAAATTATACATTTCACTGAGCTTTACCCATCCATGTTAAAACAATTATAATAAAATTACAGCTTAAAACAGTATTTAGTTGCTTCTGAACCATAAAATGGCTCACAGTATTTAATGATAGCAGAAATAATTTTGTAAAACATGCTTGCAGAGATATCCTGTGACACTTAGTAAAAAATACACATAATACTAAAAAGGGTCTTATTTTTATGAGTACAGTTGAAATACAAATATAATTCATTCATTAATACAGATATATTATTTACCAATCTGAATGATCGGAGAACAGATAATCCATCCACATTTGACAGAAAAAGCTCCACCAAACTAAGAGTAACTATAAAACTATCAAAAATATTCCAGCCAACTTGGAAATAATAAAAAGGATGCATGGCAATTATCTTGAGAACCATTTCTGCTGCAAAAATTCCAGTAAAAACCTGAAGAAAGAATGTTTATTGTTACTTTATAGATAAACATTAATAAGTTGAACCAGCAGATAAAGAACAACTTAAGTAAGAAGTAGCATCCCTCTTACAGCAGGATGTCAGTAAGGAAAATCATAACAAGCTGAAGCCCACAGAGAAGGTAAGTGGCAACATCAAAATGAGCTGTAGCATAAACCCATAATTTCAGTTAAACCTGGGACACGTTTAGTGACTACCAAAGAACAAACTGTTCCTAACAGGCCTCCAGTTTGCTCCTCATACCTGCTGTCCATCTAATTAAAGGAACTTTTCTCGTCAAGATAATTAACAGTTGCTCTTGACAAATGGAAGCTGCTTTAACAAAGGAGTGTGGAAAAACGTGAATTGGTCACAAATTGGAGTGATGTGCTATTAATGAAGTCTACATAGGAACTCGGAGATAAGCACATCATCTCTTTCTATCTGCCAAAAAAAAATCAGTTGTGTGAAGGGTCATGTTTGAAGTAAAACTCCTTTCCGATTCTGAATGTCTCTGATGTCTTCTGAAGCAGCAGGCAAAAAACATCTCTGAAATAAATTCATTGTATTTACTGTAGATGTATGATCACCAGTATCTACAAAACTGCATAAATTACTATCTTTTACTAGAAAGATGAGCAAACTTTAAAAAAATCAGAAGCATTCTTTAAAAGGTCCAAAAAGCAAAAAAGCAACCACTGAAACTACATCAGTATTATAGTGACATTTTAGCTGACTGGGAGCACACACAAATTCTTAGCACTAAGGAACAGTTATACTCACACAGCTCAAGTTACTGCATTACATGGGAAAGGAAAAAATGGGAGTCTTCTGGGTGAAACATGCAGCCACGATCACAAAACCTCACCAAACCCAACCTACAGACTCTGTCTACTAGGGAACAAAACCCAGTTGTATCAAGATACTCTTACAAGTCATATATTCTTTGCCTTGCAATTGTTATGGACCAATCAAATAAACATTCTTCACAAAAATACAACATCAATACACAAAAATAGCAGTGAAAAATAATAATCCAAAATAGCATTCAACTTTTCTTGTGTTATCAATGGTACCTATAGTTAAAAAAATCTAAATTTGGCTCCTACTTTATTTTTGTGATACTAAACAAAAACAAGCCATATTTCTTTCAGTTTTGTGTCATTCAAACTGGTTGTTGAAAAGTGTATTTGAAGAAATTTTAATACAGAAATCAAACTTACATACAACATATCTCAAATGGTATTTTTAGTATAATTAAACCTTTAACATTTATTTTATGAGACGGTAACAAAATTAATAAAAGCAATTCTATTTCAAAGAGAAACCAAGTTCCAATTGTATCAAATTATATAGATTGAAGGACTTACCTGATTTCCTATTTTAAGTACATTCTCAAAATCTTCAGTCATTGGATAATGTTCCATGGCCATAAATAGTGTGTTTAAAACTATGCAAACAGTGATAGCCAGATCAACAAGTGGATCCATTACAATAAATGCCACTACACTCTTTACTTTTAACCAGAGCTCACAACAATCCCAAATTAAGAAAGTGTTAGCAAACTTGCACCAGCAAGGTGGACATTTTTGTCTGGATCCTTCAAGTTCTGGGGAAAAAAAGAAACTTATAGTGAGCAAGTTTTGGAGAAAGTGAAGATAATTTTTAGCTTTTTCAAGTTTTAATCTTTATACCTGAAACCACCAAGGATGTTCATAGGAACCTCCTCAGATTTTCAGGAATTTAACCTATTGTCTTCTGGCTGAAAAGGTTTTAGAAGATTAAAAGAAAAACCTTAAGAGTTTTGAGCTAATAATTGAAATACTTGTTTATTTTTAATATTATATAATCTTGTTTCAAAAAAAACCAAAAACATCATAAAAATCCCTATACTTACGTTTAGGGATTATTTTTTTTCAGTTACACTTTCAACTTCACAGTCCTCTCAATCATCTAATTATTTATTTTTAGGAAAATAATAAGCCTAATTTCATCCTAAATAGGTTTTTGAAAATTATTCACGCTTTTTTCAAGATTTTCACTAGTAATCATTCCAGATAATCCTACTAAAAATTTCCTTCTCCTTATTAACTAAGGCCTGGCCTTTAATTTTCTGTAATATTTTTACAGTACAGATAGAGGAAAAGTTATCAGAAGGTTTCTTCCAATAACTGCATTACTAAACATTAATAAATAGTATAAAACATATACACATTATCTATTTTAATTACAGTGCGTTTTTTGCTTTAGCCTGCCTATCAGATTCTTCACCTCCCTTTTTCATTATGTACATGCATTTTTTTTCTACTTTTCAGTTTATTTTTTGTCTTCTGTATTTGCACTGTGATATAATACCTTCAAGCAAGTCTATGTCAAGAAAGTTCACGTATCTGCAGTTATAACACACCTTCCATTGTATTTGTGATAATGTCAGCTATACTCATGGCCCTTTGCCTTACATTGGGATCCTCCAGCAACTCCACTGGTATTTGATACGAACTTGTACGCCTGGTTTTTATTTCTCTTTCTGTAGCAGTGCTCTATTAAAAAAAAAAAAAAAAAAAAAGAAGAGGGTGTAAATTAAATTCAACTTAGAAATACCATGGGTTTTTTAAACTACTATTTTCATGCTGTACTTCTAAATGCTGTTAATGCTTACAAAGCACTAAAAAAAAATTGGATATTTAGTTTCAATATTACCACTGCATTATAGTTAAATACTATTAATTCCACACTGGATACAAACAAATTTTGAAGGGGGTCACAGCCAAGGAAACAAAGCAAGACTGCTGCAGCACTGGAGTCGAAAAACTCCCATTTGCCAGTTACACATTTTCTCTACCAATATTTCACTTTTAAACTAGTTCATTCACAAGATACTTATAGCAAGCTACTAATGGCAGGAAGCTTTCTGCCGCAACAATTATTCCATAAATTAGTTTTAATAGATGAGAATTGATCTTTGTACCCATTCAAAACTTATTTAAATTACATTTTCTACACTGAATAGCTATCAGCTCTGATTTATTCTATGAATTTCAACTGAAGAAACAAAGTAAGTCTGACATAATTGAGCCCAAAAATGAATACTTGTTTTACAATATTTTATTAAAAAAAATGAAAGCTGTGTTGTAGTTTTATTATTGAAGAAGTTTTTAATGCATGAGAATGGGTAGATTTTTTTTTCAGTAAATTAAATAAATGCATGAAAATGAAATTATAATAAACAACAAGAAGATTAGAACTGTAAAGCATCTGGCTGATAACTATAAGAAACCTGGCTGATGTACTTCCAGGTAGTGTGATCCATACAGGAATTTCTATTTCAATAAAATAAGGTTTCTACGAAAAAGCATGTGGATGCCTGCGGTACACTCCTAAAGCAAACTGAGGGAAAAGGAGTGAGAAACTTAGATAATCTCCCAGACCCAGGACAAAAAACCACTTTCAGAGCTTCTAAAATGTCAACTATGTTACATTTGCACAATATCAAATATATATGGACAAGAGAGAAAAGCAGAACCAGCAGATTACTGACAGAGAATTAGGAAATACTTTTAAAGGGAGGTCAAAACCATAAAGAAAGAAAAAAAAATTGAAACATTAATTTATGGAAAATTTCAGAAAGCTGAGCACCCTATTCTGAGTTCTAAAACAGATTTAGCAATGGAAGATTATTAATTCGATTCACTATGCATGCATATCCTTGCTTTGCACGTATATAAAAAACATACTATTTTGTTCTCTTTCATTTTCATGCTTCAGCCACTCACTTTTAATTGAATCACCGCAAAACCATTTCATTACAGCAAGATCTGCAAAAGCATTCACAACTTCTCATCAATTTTCAAAGCAATTAATCACATTAAAACATTGTCTGGTGCAACAAAGAAAGGCCATGAAACCTGGAGTAATTTAAAACTGTCTTACATTGCCATCAGTTGACGGTTTATCTATTATCACCTCTGGCAGAAGTTGTCCAGTAGGCGACAATAGACCTGGTGGTCCATCCACTAAGGAAACCACTCCATTGCAGTCCACAGCACTCTGCATCTTCCCATTCACTGGAAGTGCTGTCAGCCTTCTTGATGATTTACTGGCCTGACTGATGTTACTGCTGCGCCGTTCACCGTGTCTGCACGGCAAAAAGAGAGAACCTCTTCTGCTCGAATTATCCTCAAATGTGCTGTGCTCATCATCAGCAAACTCATTTTCAGATCCTCTCTCCCTTCCGTATTCTCTAAAACTGAAAAGGCTTGTTTTGCTACTACGCCTGGGAGAAAACAGGGAGCCACGAACACTCAGCAAAGACTGCAAAGGAAACATAAAAAACTGACCATCCAAAGATTTCAAATATACAAAATGCATGTCTATGTATTAAAAAATAATAATTTATATTTCCCAGGAATCTGTCAGTGTTATCTTTAATACAGTGCCTCAGGCAGTTCTCAGAGACACATTACAGATGAAAGTCATCTGAATGGGTACATTTACAGTGTACCTAAAACAGTTACTGGAGAGAAAAAATGTATAAGGATGAAAATGTAGTTTCATCTGCTTTAAAGAGAAAAATAGAAATTCTAATGATACACATAGATCATGCATTAAGTTAAAAGATATCAATACCCTTAGTCTTCTACATTCATACATTATACTTTAATTTTCCTTTTACGAATTAAGAAGATATTTCTATTTTAGATAAACTAGGAAAATGCAAGGCTTCTGTGCATGTTATGACCCACTTGGTCCTAAAGATCTGGATATCACGGTTATGTTACAAATTTCAAAAATGACAACTACACTATTCACAGTACCTGGTGAGGTGATGTAAATGGCTTCCCATATGTAAGTCTGTTCCCATCAAAAGAAAAACGGAAACCTTTACTTTTGATACTTCCATCTGATTCAGATTTTGGAAGTTTTATGTCATCCTCTTCTCCAGACAGCTCTCTCTGCTTTCTTTTCTTCCTTCTATTTCTCCTTTCTTTGGCACTTTTTGAGCTAAGCTTGGATGCTTCTGAAGAAGTATCTGAGGGTCCAGCAATCCCACTTTCACCGCTGTATTCAGTCATCTCTGTTACAGCTGCTGCTATTGCCTGCTACAGCAGTTATTTAATGAGATGCTTTACAAATCACACCATTTTTAAAAGAAAAATACAGCCCTTGTTCCTAAGATTAATACCCCTCGTTCCTAAGATTTATATCAAATGAAATTCTGTAACATGAATGGAGTTCTACTTTGCATCCATATCTTGGAGACAGACCACATTGTCTACAGCCACAAAGTTCATTTGAAAATATTTGAAAATCAATAAAAGTATTAGTTAGAGTGAATGCAATGGCAAAAAAAAAAAAAAGCTAAACAGAGTCATACTTCAGTCTGTACTAATTTAGCAAACTAATTCTAACTTTTATTGTAAGTAACCACTTCCTTAATCTGCTCTTAGGAAAAAAACTTTGAGGTACTGCTTCCAGTCTTTGATTCACTGCTAGTAACAAAAGTAGCAAAATTTAGTCAGAAATTTATGGACAAAAATATTGTACATTCTAATAAAGGCTTGACAAGTATTGAAAATATTTCTAAGCTGAGAATTTGGAAAATCATCATGACAGGTTACTAGATAATACCCCTAGATAAGAAATATTTATTTTAAAACTGTTATTCTGATTTGGAGAGTACTTTTTATTCTCAGTTCAGAAATTCGTTAATGCTTTAGACATTATACCTTTAAAAAGCAATAAAGAGCCATAGAAAAAACAGTTTAAAGTACTTGTGAGGTATGTTGAAGAATCGGGGTTTTTTAATATGTCAATTTTATTACTGCTTTTAACAAATAGCACACAAAGAAATACACTAAAGCCCAAACTCTTGTTAGAAAATACCTGAGCTGCTTCTTGCTGCTTCCTCAGCTGTTCAAGCATCAGCTGGAAGTCTGCCTCCCTCTGCTCTGCTTCAAAGATAGTTGCTTGATTTTGTTCTTCATAGGCCATGGCAACCACAGCCAAAATCAAGTTAATCAAATAGAAGGAACCCAGAAAAATCACCACAACAAAAAATATCATGTACGATGTGCCAACAGCTCGTAGCGTCTATAGGAGGAGAGGAGAAATGATCCGTCTGGTGAAGACATGCATCAATTCTGCAGTTCATAAGCATTAATGAATTTGAAAAGTGAAAACTAATACTGAGTTGTTTTTCTTCTGTAGAAAGATCATACAAGCTTTCTGAATTACAAAGTAATCAAAACAAAGGGACCATTCATGTATGTGGAAAACATGTTTTAGGACCATGCTTTTCTGAGACAAACCTCTTTCAATACCTAATAATCTTGAAAAGGATATGGGATCAGAGTTATTAATGTAAACCACATAGAATGTTTACCATATATTAGCATGCTTTCCATTTTAAATAACCAAAATAATTAAAAACATCACAGTTGTTTAGATAATTATTTATTATAATTAACACATTTGCACACACCATATAATGAAAAGCTATGGTAAGAAAATTAATTTATATCAAGACATGCATTCTTAGTTATTAGAAACAGGATTAAAAGAATAGAATTAAGATTCAGATTTTGCTGTAACATTTTTACAAGTTAAACTCAATACTGACATTTTTGAAAATATCTCATCATGCAGCACAAAATCTAATACACACTGTAAAAATTAAATCAAGGATCAAAAAAACCCTCATGGGCCTCTTCGGACATCATGAGACTCTCTAACAAGTTTCCATGTCTGCTCAATTCTGCAACTGAATTTGGTTCCTTTAATAATTTTCAATTGTTAACAACAACAGTGGTGTGCAATATCAACAAGAATGGCCTTTCCATGATTGATTTGGGGCCAATAAGACACTAATCACAATTTTTACTATACACTCACCAACTGATAAAGATTTTCCCAGCCGTCCTGTGTCATCAGTCGAAACAGTGACAAGAAAGCCCAACTGAATGTATCAAAGCTAGTATATCCATAGTTGGGGTTTTTACCAGCTTTCACACAGATATACTCTTCTGGACATTTACTAGAGGTAAAAAAAAAAGAAGAAAAAGAGGTAAAGCAATACATATACAAATATATAACTTTTTTTTTTTAATTGCTGTGCCTTGAGCTTCTAAGGAAGTTTCATCTGTGAAGGGTGCTGCTATTTATGGCTTACAACATTTCAAAAATTAGTGAGGAAATTAAAAGAGTGTTCTTTAAAGAAAAATCGAGGAAGAACAAACAAGCAAATGAAAATATTTCTTCTTACACCCTTTCATTATAGACAAAATAAAACTTATTCCCAACAGTTTGGTATTAGTTCTGCAGATACCTCTTCAATTAAAACAACATATTTACTTAACACAGAGATCTGAAGAAGCAGATACTACCATGCAGAGAAAAGAAAGCATATGTATTTTATGCTGAACTTTGTCTGTCAGCGAGGTTGGCATACTAGATTTCTGGGTTTCTTCACATTTGTGAATTAGTAAGCCTAATTAATGAATTCTACCAATTCCTCAGCAGCAAATAACCCACATAGGGTTATTTGTACATATCAGTTTTGAGAGTAGGTGATCCAATCTTGATATCAACTGTAGGCACACTGTTTCAATTATGATTCCATTCTTGAAGGACAGAAAAGGTTCTTGCCTCCAAAACCTCTACAGAAAAACATTCTGAAGATTTCTTTTCACATATGTGTGTGTATATTTGATGTGTACATACAGACACAAAAAATTATCGCATAGTTACATACATAAACTAAATGTTTACCAAAATAGCTTAAGTATATATGTTTTAAAGCCATAACCAACTGAAACCAAGGGATGGACTGATATACCATTAGCAAATAGAATTATGTGATTTTGTTACAGAGAACTGTCACAAAGAGAAAGAAAGACAATGTCATGCATGCAGTTCCCAGACAGAAGAAACCTGAAGGTGTCATCCCCAAATCTGGTCATAAGTCTCAGTGCCCCATGCCTATTTCAGAGTTGAGAAGTTGCATAAAACCTATGAATAAGAAGTATGTTCTTAAGCAATTGAAAACACAATATCTAAGTTTAGATTGATATTTTTTACGTGTTTAGACATGTAGTACGTAATTTTCAGTGTACCTTACCCTGCATCTGTGCTATTGCCACAAAGCAAAAAATCCTTTGCTCCTTCTAGGCGATAGAAATGACCTAAAGAAAAAATAGGAAGAGATATGTTTAGAAATGGAAGGAGTTGTTTTTTGTTGGTTTTTTTTTTTAAGGATGAACCTATGTTCAAATCATCATGTTTCGAATGTTCATAATCTCCCATCTATGGTTTCCCAATAACGGGTTCAAATGCTGGCACAATCCCAGAATCATAGAATGGCTTGGTTTGAAAGGTACCTTAAAGATCATCTGAGGTTCCACACCCCCCTGCCATGTGCAGGGATGCCATTTACTAGATCAGGGCCCCATGCAACCTGGCCTTGAACACTTGCAGAGATGGGACATCCATAACCTCTCTGGGTAACAAAATAAAAATACCGTGGAAAAATAAAATCTTAGAGCAATGATTAAACAGTATAAATTCCATTTTCTCTTCCTGAGTCACTGCACACTGGATATCTTTCCAAAATATGATTTCCAATAAATGAGAGAAAGAAAACACAAAACTTAAAACTTCTTTTATTCAGCAGGTAGATTGTAATCAGAAAATTAAAGCCTACCTCATTTGAAATGGAAATATTTCTAATGGCTGGCTGAGAGTTTTGAAGTCAGAGCAACATTAACTAGCACATCCTGTGACTAAAATATGAAGGCAGCATTTAAAAAGATGGATGTTCCAATGACAATAAAAGCTGCTGTACTATAAACAACTTTACAAAATTTTCCTTCTAATTATAAGGTGGTAGCCTTCAGAAATAAATGAATATATTTTGTTGTTAACGATTAACAATTGTGCTGTCCTCAAAATAAAATTTAAAAAAAAAAAAAGAAAAAAAAAAGAGATAAAAAATACAGATAAAAAGATTATAATAAATCAAGGAAGAAGTTCATAGGAGTGAGGGTGGGCCCCATTCAGAGGGACCTAGGCAGACTGGAGGAACAGGCTGACTGGAGACACATAAAAATCAGCAAAGATAAATGCAGCTGTGTACCTGCGAAGGAAGAGTCCCTGCAGTGACACGGGCTGGGAACTGACAAGCTGATGAGCAACTCTGCACAAAGTGCCCTGAGACTTTTGTTGGACAGAGAGCAAGGTGAGGCTGAGCCAGCAGTGTGCCCTGGCAGCCAGGAGGGTCAACAGCCTCCAGGGCTGCAGGAACAGAAGCCCAGCTTGCAGAGCAAGGGAAGTGACTGTCCCCCTTGGCTCTGCACTCATTAGACTTCTCCAAGAGAACTGTTTCCAGGTTTGGCCCCACAGTGCAAGCAGACATTCATAAAATGGAGCAAGTGCAGCAGAGGGTCACCAAGGTCATGAGGGGGCTGGAGCGTTCATCATGTGAGGAGAGACCAAGGAACCTGATCGTGTTCAGCCTGGCAAAGGGAAGACTCTGGGGAGAGTTGGTAGAAAGCATCCAGTAACTACAAGGAAGTTATCAAGGGGACAGAGACAAGTTCTGGTGCTTAGCAGAAGAATGACAGACACTGGGCATAATCTAAAACAAGAGAGGTTCTGACTGGATATAATGAGAAACTTTTCACCATGAGGATAGCCAGGCACTGAAATGTGGAAAAGACACAGAAATCTGGAAAAAACCCTCTATTCTCAACTAAATCAATGTGCTGTCATCCTCAGTTGATGTCATCGATGTACCTTTTAAGCTGACAAGGGCTTTGGTTTTCACAAAGTAAAAAATTATTGTAGTATTTAAATAGTCAGAAACAGCCCAAGGGATAAAAAATATAAGAACAGAGGAGGATTCTAAACTGAACATTTAAATCAAATACAGTGATGCCAAAACCCTACCATCAAAGAACAGTACTTATATAAATGTTAGAAAAATTATAATCCTATTACTTCCCTAATAGCTTTAGAGCTGGCTAAAATCTAAATGTTCAGATAATGACCTAAATGCCATGTGCCGATTCTTTGGCATGGGGATTCAAGATCTGTGCTGTATTTTCAAAAAAATGAATCTGGCCTTGTTTCTTAATGAATGAAAAATGCACATATGTTAAAAAAAAGTGACAAGAGGATATCACACTAGGTCACAGCTGACCAGAATATAATAGCTCAAAAAAATATTAGAAGGACCCATAACTGAGCCCAGTGAAACTATATTGCAATGCCACTGTATAGAGTGTATAGTATTAAGAATAGTTATATGAGAAAGGAAGAATAAAAACACAACAAGATCTAACAGCCTTGCCTGCATCAGCACTCTGTAGAGACTCACAACAGTCAACAGATGCAGCACAGGAAGCAACTGACATTCTGGAAAATTTTATTTCTTTTATATTGCTACTCAGTGGGAAATGGAAATAGAGAATATATATAGTATATCTGAAGAGAGAATTCACAAGTGTTCTACAGCACATAAACTATCAGCCAAAATTATCCACAAAGTACTATCACCATTTCACTTTCACAACCCTTCTTAGGCAAATAAACTAGCTAAAATGATAGATTCCACAGAAAACATAAATACAGTCACAACATTTCAAAAATTAAGAAGTATAGAAAGAAAATCTGAAAACGCAGGAAACAGCAGAGAACTTTAGTGTCCAGTGCTAAAAAAGGAAGAAAATATGACTCATCAGAACTCAGCCCATAGCAACTGTATTTTTCTTCACTTTTGGGTCAGAGAGAAGGAAAGCTAGCATTATTCTATCAATTTCTCTTTAACTAAATACACTACTTTTACAATTAATTACTGAGCAATACCCTGTAAATCCACTTCCAACACAAACCCACACATGAAAATTAACCAAATTTTTGGTAAAGTTATTATATTACATTAACTCACAGTTAATTGGGTATTGCAACACTACTGATGCTATCTCTTAAAATGACACAAACACGAAAGTATCTGCATGTTTCTGAACCAGCCTGAATGATATCACTTCAGTCTAAAGACATTAAAACTGTTGAAAAAATATCTTGATAAAGATGCCTTTGCAGCCCCCTGAGGAACAAGTCCTACAGATGAATACTACCTCCTTTCCTACCAGAATCTCTGCTTGCCTAATGAGTTACATATTTCAGTCTGATTTGTTACCTCTACCTAATAATAAAAGTCCATCTTAAGTAGAAATATCCCTGATATTTATCTAGAGGTTCTCTGTCTTATATCCAAAAGATACTAGGAAGGCCTAAAAGAATTGGTTTTGTTTAGCCTTGAGAGGGCTAAAGGTTGGAGGAGGTGGGGGTGGGATGTGTGAGGATCTCCAAGTTACCCACAAGTATAACATCAAAGACGGTAATTGAAGAGGGGTGCACACTGGAAAGATAAGAGGTAAGTAGCAAAAATCTGAGAATGGGAAATTCTGAATTGATATTAAAATAAGTTACTGTGCAACTGGTCAAATGCTGGAACAGGCTGCCCAGAGAAGCTGTGGTATCTCAGTCCTTAGAGATACTAAAAACTTGACCTGACAAGGCACTGAGCAGTCCGCTCTAACTGGACCTGCAGCTGAGCAGCAATTGGTCTGTACTGTGGAGATCCTGTCCAGCCTACGTGATTCTGTGATTCTAAAACCAAACTAACCCTATAAATACATTTCTAAGTGCAGTTAATGGAAAGAACAATCATGTCAGCATGAGTTTAGGGTGTAACACATACAAACCCTGATTCTCTGTCATCCTATCTAAATGCTTTTTTATCTTTAGTCTGTAGTATGAAACAGTTAACTTGTGTTTGTGTGTGTTTTTACACAAAAATTTTAGCAAGTCACAACAGTATTTCTTACTTTCTTCCTTAATGTATGCTGCCCAGTCAAATTCTGTACCATTAAAGTATGGAACTACGTATTTTTTAAAAGCTGTTGAATTTTCTGGTGGCCAGAACAAGCATTTATTCTTCAAATTGCCCATGAACAGCTGCAATCCTATTAGTGCAAATACACTCAGGCAAAACACAGTCAGGATCATAACATCCGAGAGCTTCTTCACAGACTGAATTAATGCTCCAACAATAGTCTTCAAGCCTGCAAACAGAGGCAGATTTTTATTTTAATACTAAGTATTTACCTAAGCTAAAATGCAATGCAAACACTACTAATTATCATGCAAAATTGTCTTTTTTTCACAATAATATTTTCAAAAGGAAGAGATACCAATAAGTTTCATCATTCCTGAAAGATTAATTTGAAAATAATGTATAAAGGAGGATGAATGGCACACATTCCAAACCACCCGCTCTTGAAATGAAGAACTTTCAATTTATGCTCTCAATACATGTAAATTACACCTAAAGAAAATAGTTCATTTTCTTTGTTTTTTTGATGCCTCTTGCTCCAAACCTTTTCCAGTGTTCCATTCCAATATACAATACATTAGTTCTCTAACATCAAACCAAAAGAGAGCACAACTGTATTTCAGCAGTAATTTTAATGTCTGCATCCTAATGCACCCTATTCCACTGGAGATGGAGTTTGGTGAAGATAGGCATCACAAGCTAATAAATATATCATGCAATTTCCATGCTACTTTTTATTATCTCATTCCTCTAGGATTCAAGTTTTACAACACACTAAAATTTTCAATCTTTCATAAACAGTAACACTCAAATTAGTTAGAGAAATATGTAAGGAATTCATTTTGATCCTTAATGTGTGAAAGTTTGACATCATGAAATGGAAATATATACAGGCTATGTAAAGGAGTTTCCCATGCAACAATGTATTAAACTCTGAGGCTGAGTGTTTTAGAGAATTAGAAAAGGGAATGAAGTTAATACTAAAACCTGGATGTTTTTGTTAAAAACATGAGTTCAGCTTCTGTGGAGTTTCAGTCAGCCTCAGTGTTTAACCTCTTTCTCACCTGGAATGACTGATATTGTTTTCAAAGCTCGGAGAACTCTGAATGTTCTCAATGCTGAGACATTGCCCAGGTCCACAAGCTCTGTCACATATCTGTAGTGAGGCATTCCACACACAAACACAATGACAGCACACACAAAGTTAAACAGAGGTGACACAAGAGCGCGTACTATTTTACACAGTTACTTCTTACCTGGAATTACAGAAATAGTTTTCAAAGCTCTCAATACTCTGAAAGTTCGAAGAGCTGAAAGATTGCCTAGGTTTACAAATTCTGTTATATACCTGTAGGATTAAATCACAGTCATTCAGAATTAGGCAGAGTGTATACTACTTACCTGGACCTGTAATTCAGATTTTCTCTTTTTTTTTGGAAGGAGCAAGTTTAAATGAAAAACTTGCTTCCATATTTTCCTGTTTCAATTAAGTTTTCCCTAAAAAATGCACCCTTCAGCTTTTCCAGTAAATACAAATTTAAAATGAAATGTATATCCCTGATTTTATTTCTTAAATACTAATTTAAATTGATTGTTCACCAGTAACTTCTCTTTTGTACTGTGGGATAGCCCACTAATTCTGTTATGTGCTACATTAATGTGAAATATTAAAGTGGAAAAAATTGAAACAATTCAACTACAATTAATTTCAAATGAGCTAACATAAGCCAAACAAATTATTACAGACTCAAAAAAATACTATATACTTACGCAAAGGAAATTACAATAAAATCAAGCCAGTTCCAGGGGTCACGAAGGCAAGTAAAATCATTTATACAGAAGCCCATTGCAAGGACTTTTACTAGAAATTCAAAAGTATAAATTCCAGTGAAAGTGTACCTGTAAGAAACATTCAAGCAAAAGTTAGACTGTTGTGTTGTTCAGTGATACAGCACGGGAAAATAACTCAAAACCAGTCATTAGTACATGCACTGTAATAGCAGTTACAAACTCATACATATTTTTGCAGTTCCTAGCATGTAAGTTTTTGAAATTTCATCACTAATAATAATAGAATCATAGAAACAGCAATAATAATAGAATCATAGAAACAGTTGGGTTGGAAAGGACCTCCGAGATCATCAAGTCCAACCCTTGGTCCTACCGCCGTGGTTGCTAGACCATGGCACTGAGTGCCACATCCAGTCTCATCTTAAAAACCTCCAGGGACAGAGAATCCACCACTTCCCTGGGCAGCCCATTCCAATGCCTGATTACCCCCTCTGTAAAGAATTTCTTCCTAATATCTAACCTAAACCTCTCCTGGCACAGCTTAAGACCAGGCCCTCTTGTCTTGCCTGGGAGAAGAGACCGATCTCCTCTGGCTACAACCTCCTTTCAGGGAGTTGTAGAGAGTGATGAGGTCTCCCCTGAGCCTCCTCTTCTCCAGGCTGAACAGCCCCAGCTCCCTCAGCCTCTCCTCACAGGACTTGTGCTTGAGTCCCTTCACCAGCCTGGTTGCTCTTCTCTGGACCTGCTCCAGCACCTCAATATCCTTCCTGAACTGAGGGGCCCAGAACTGGACACAGTACTCCAGGTGTGGTAGTAATAATCATGACTAACATGAAAAAAATATTTTTGTTCAAATAAAAATTTCAGCATGGTTGCCATGTCAGAAATAAAATCCATGGGTAAGTGAAACCTAATATTTACTAAAGGTACGCAATGGCTGAGCAGATAGACTTGAGAACATCAAACAATTATCCCCAGCAGAGGTATTTTCTTTATAGAGGGCGTCCTATTTTTAAAATTTCATTGTACAAAATGAAGGTGTTTCAAAAGGGCTACAGAAAGTATCTTCTGTACTGAAAAGCAGTAGTTTCAGCTTCAATGGTTATTTTCTTTTTCTTTTTTTTTTTTTTTAATGATAAAGGAACAGCTCAAGAATGCATAAGAACATTATTTGTACAAATATTCTGATGAAAAGTATTTATCACTGTTTTGTTCAGAGAAAGAGATTAACAATGTCACAGCTTCTTTCCTTCACAGAGTTTGCAAAACTCTGCTGCTTTGAGTTGCAGCTAGGACCAAACTCTAAGTAAGAAAAAGATATTACACAGAAGGGTAAGTAAAACTACATGGTCTAGCTCTTAATTTGCTTGTCATTTTTAAACCACTTTAAAAATTATTAGCCAATTCAAGTATACTTACTCTACAATCTTCATCCATTCTGGAAGTTTAGCCCATGTCATACATACACAGTTTGCCATAATGGTGAGCATAATGAGCATGTTGAACCATGTTGACTGTAGTTAAGGAACATACTCCTTTTAAAAGCTGAATTTGCATAACATAAAATATGAGGAATTGACAGGCCATAGAATATTGATACAAATCAGTTTACTATCACTATCAATGTCATAAATACTGCAAAGATATTTCATAATAATATTGGCTATACAGCTATCACAGAATCATTTCAGTTGGAAAAGACCTCTGAGACCATCAAGTCCAACCTCTGACTGATCACTTGTCAACTAGACCATGGCACAAAGTGCCACATCCAGTCATTTCTTGAGAACCCCAAAGATTGTGACTCCACCACTTCTCTGGGCAGCCCATTCCAATGCTTGACAAGCCCTTCCATGAAGAAATTCCTCCTGAGTCCAATCTGAACCTCCCCGGGCACACCTTGAGGCTATATCCTATCACCCTGTCACTAGCTGCCTGGGAGAAGAGGCCAACCTCTACCTGGCTACAACCTCCTTTCAGGCAACTGCAGAGAAATATAAAGATTCCCCTGAGCCTCCTTTTCTCCAGGCTAAACCCCCCCAGCTCCATCAGCTGCTTCTCACAGGGCATGTGCTGCTCCCGACCCTTCACCAGCTTCACTGTCCTTCTCTGGGACCTCACTGTCTTTCTTCTACTGAGGGGTCCAGAACTGAACACAGCACTCAAGGTGTGGCCTCACCAGTGCCAAGTACAGGGGAACAATCACTGCCCTGGTTCTGCTGGCCACACTATTTCTGATACAAGCCAGGATGCCTTTGGCCTTCTTGGCCACCTGGGCACAGGCTGGCTCATGTTCAGGTGGCAGCTGATCAGCACCTGCAGGTCCTTTTCCACTGAGCCACTTTCCAAGCACTCTTGCCCAGCCTATGTCACTGCATGGGAGTATTGTGGCCAAAGTGTAGGGCCTGACACTTGTTTATGTTGAATCTCATGCTGTTGGTCTTGGTCCATCTTGAGCCTTTTCAGATCCCTCTGCAGAGGCTCCGTATCCTTCACCAGATCAACATTCACACCCAGCTTGGTGCCATCTGTGAATTTACTGAGGGTACACTCAACCCCTCATGAAGATCATCAATAAAGATATTAAAGAAGGCTGGGCTCAGTACTGCACCTTGGGGAACCTCACTAGTGACTTCCTCAGAATTTAATCAGCAGCTTATAGTGACTAATCTTAGCTCTGATTGATTTTGAGAGGAAAGAGTTAAAGGCAGGAACATGTTTAAACACTAAACAAAAAACCACCAGTGCTAATAATAGTAAAATTAATCAGTAATAATTTTTAATAAACCACTGGAAAAGGATATGAATGAACAAAAATCTTAATAGCTATTCTTCTAATAATATTGAAAGGAGATAAAAGGTACAAGGCAGGTGTGGCACTGAACCTGTGGATTTTCTTCTCTTTATTCAATACTATAAATGTCTTTAAAAAATAGACAAAAAGGGTGTTGGGGAAGTGGGATAGGAAATAGGAAATTAAGGATACATATTAGCAATCTTACCTTTATAGAGGCTGTACTTACACAGATCTAAGTAGCTGCCAAATTTGTTTTCAGTAGAATTATACAAGCAAATATCAGATTCTAAATTTTCACATGAACCATGAAAACTCACGCATTCTTTATTTCTGTGCTCTTAAACAAAATCTGCATTTCAGCATTTTCTAGGATTAGGTAATTACATTAAAAATATAATTAAAAATATGTCACTTTTAACATTTAGATTTAATGCAGCTCTATTACTTGTACTTCAGATTAAAGCTGGCAATGCAAATCAAAGGCCCTAACTAACCATTTTTGGACACTCATGAGAAAATACTTAACCATTTCAGCATGTTAAAACTGCCTCTAAGTTGAGACAGCCTTCATTTTTTAAAGGCTTTATTGCCTCTATTGCCTGTGCATTTGTCACTAGCACCATCCATGTAAACATTTTTGATTTTAACTAGGAGACACAATGAAAATGTCATCTAATGAAATCTTAATTCTTATGATTTTAATGTCTTATGATTATTCCCCCCAAAAGGCTAATATCTGGAAACAAGCAGGTTATAACACTGAATCTTTCTGTATTCCAATGATATGTTATTGTAAAAGAAATAGGTCATTTGTCAGAAGTATTCATAAAGTTGAGAGAACAAAAACTAAAATAACTAAAAAAAAAAAATCTACAACTGATTATTGATCATCTACATTCTGTACTAGAAAAAACCCACTGCTTTAACTAAATTGCTTCTTCCAGAGATAATACAGCTCTTCGGTCAATTTCTTACTTCTGAGATACTAATTTGTTGATTATCCAGTACTTCATTTCAAGAACCTGCTCTATGTTTTTCATTCAAAAAAGCATTTTATTGATTTACACAATAAAATAACCACTTCCTGCTTACTTTGTACTGTCTTTTTAATGTAAACTCAATTTAGTTTTCTTTCTGGACATTTTACTTCACATGCCTACATAAAAGTATGTTCTCTTCATCTGTACTTGCCAAAGTAATTACTTTGCTCTTTTCTTTTGTTATAGTCGTATCTACAGAAGAAACTGAGTAATTATACATAAATTTATATATATAAAATTTATATAAAAGGTATACTTATATATTATATGTATAAATTTAGAGTTTATAAATATTCTATATATATTTATATATTTTATATGTATAATTTTTATTATATATATAGGTTTATATTAGGCCTATAACATAGGCCCAATATTAAAATATTTCCCTTTTTTTTTTACTTTTGTAAAATGAATATTTTTTATGATATTTCAAGAATTCTTTCACAGTGATTGTTTTGGCATATGACTGAATGAGCACTTTGTCCAAGGACTACTGCCATGAACTAGATCTCAGGTGCTACATTTCCTAAAAAACCCAGAGAGTAGCCAGACAGAGGGGAAATTTTCAAATGCTTCAGCTTTCAATCAGATCTGAAGAGATTACAGTACATTTAATGCAGAATCCATTAAGTAAAAATACAATAACATTAGACATTAAAATAAAACTCTTAAAAAAAAAACCCAACCAAAAAACAACTTAAGCAAGTTGAAGTCAGCTGTCTTTACAGTGTAATTAAAACAATTAACATGATGTCACCTCAATAAGGGCTTCTGACCACCTCCCCACCAGAGCACTTAACCCTATATAGTTCAACAGGAGTGTTCTAATTACACTCTCAATACAAAATACTTACTTTTTTATTGATGTAATATGGGTCCAGGTCCTCCAGGGGCTCAGACACCATTCCTGAAGGAATATCACCATAAATAAATGGTAGTATCTTTCCTGCCTCCAAGTCATTGCTTGGCTTTGGGTGATTTTCTTCATGACCACCATCATCTTTAGGCTCATCTTTGTCACAATGAGATATTTCATCAGCAATACGTTTTTCAATAGCTGCAAGAGATTCTTTGGTGAAATAGAAGAAGCTTTCAGGTCCTGGCGGTACCAGCATTGCCCGTGCCATCTTTTCATTCTGCAAATTTTAAATGCTTTTAGGCTCTTGTGCAAGAAGATCCTGGGAAAACAGGAAAAAACAAACAAACAACAGAAAATAGAGAGCACCACCACCAAGATCCCCACACAAAAGTTTTTGGCACAGTCATCATCTGCCCCTTTTCTACTTATAAAGCACTGTAGCAAGAAGTATTTCAATTAATTGCCAGATACTTAACAGAAAATTAGCTACCAGTAACAACATGGCAAAGAGATAGAAGTTATGATGTAACAAAAAAAAGGGTGGGGGGGAAAGTTCAGATTTGCTTATAGTTTGTTACAGGTCAGGTTAATATCTCACAACAAGAAAAACGAAAAACATTCTCACTTTCCCTAGCCTAACATCGTTACCTTATTGTGAAAATGTAAGAAATATAGTAGCACAGCTAAGTACTGCAGTGAGTGGTTAAAACTTCTAAGACATGGATTTATACACTGTTGGCACAGTACTTTAAAAAAGCTTGTCACATATATTACAAAAGTAGAAAGAAAAACATGATATTTCTATTACTCTCAATTTCTCATGGCAACATTACTCCATCTAGTGGCTTATACTACTCGCTAGACTAATGTTCATATTATACTATTAGACAGGTACTACATAAAGGCATTCTTTATCTAAAGCCATGTGCACAAGCAGAAAGCAACTGGGCTGAAGTTTTGTCTTTCTCTTTTAGGGCTTCTAATTTCTATCCACCTGATTTTTAATTTTATCTTTGATGGTGCTACCTCCATAATTAAGGAAGTTATGATGGATGAAGGGGTTTAGATTTATACAGAAAGCACATCATACTCTACTCAAAGTTGCAGTACTCTCTTTGAGGCCAAAGATATTTTCAAAATACTTAAAAATAATAAATTCATTAAATTACAACAAACCCTGACTGATGACTTCTTTCTAGGTTTACACTTTCTACAGTGAGAGTACAGTTAATACCCAAGGGTAAGTATCTTCAGAATAAACCAGTTTTATGAACAGAGACAAAACAGAATCCGATCCCACTTGCTGACTGTCATTAAGTGGTGCAGCCTTTGTCAACACAACAATGTGGTGAGTAGACCTTGGCTGGCTGCTCTCCACTCCCACTCCACAAAAGACAGTGGAGTGGGGGAGAATGTAGTGAAAAAAAACCATGAAGACAGGGAGATAATTTACAAATTACTGTCATGGGCAAAACAGACTCACTTGGAGAAAAATAATTTATTGCCAGTTAAAACAAAATGGAATGATGAAAAACAAAGACAAATCCTAAAAGAACTTAACCTCTTTGTTCCAGGCTCAACTTTAATGCTCCATTCTCAACTCCTACCTCCTCCCTGCCCAAGTGGCACAGGGAAGATGGGGAATGGGGGCTGGGGTCAGACCCCTCTGTTCCTCTTTGCTACTCCTTCCTCCCCATGTTTTTCCCTTGCTCCAGCATGTGTCCCTCACATAGGCTGTAGAGCTTCAGGATAAGATTGCTGCAATGTGGGCTCTACATGTGCCCTCCCATCAAGGAATATCCACTTGCTCCATTGCTGCATCCTGCACAGGCTGCAGTGTGGATATCTGCTCTGGCACTGTCCTCTGTGGGCTGTGGGGAAATACCTGCTTTGATGTGGCCTGTCCCTCAGGCTTCCAGGGAATTTCTGCTCCAAGACTTGCAGCCCTCCTCCCACTCCTGCTCCCCTGACCTTGGTGTTAGGGCTGTTTCTCACGCTTTTCTCCTTACACTGACCTGTGGCATTTTGCTCTTTTTTGGATGTGTTTTTCCTGAGGTGCTTACAATAAGGTTTGTCTTTTCTTTATTGAATGATGCAAACAACACTTAATATATATGCAGCTATAACAAATAGTCTACACACACTCAGTTATTATCTAAAATGGTCAGATGTTTGCACAAAGTCTTTTAGAGTCTGAAGAGGCAAGAGAGCAAGATCTAACAGCCATTAGACCAGCTTCTATCTTGTAAGCAAACAGAACAAGAGCTGTACACATGTTGCTGCCCTGTTACAGTTACGTTGCCCTTTATAGGCTAAATACCAAACAGGTCTTTCAGCACATCTACACACCACTGACCAGTCCACCATGCCTATGAACAAGTAGGGCACATTTGGCAATCTAAGAAATACTCAGGCAATTCTGTGTTTCCATTACTATCTTCAAAAACAATACAGACAGAAATAAATATGTCAACAAAAAACCACCACCACCACCAACAGAAAAACCCTCTCAGAGAATTCAACTATATACCAAAACATTTGGCTAGTCTTTTGGAGGATGTTCTCATCACTTGGATAAAGGCTCTATAAAACTTTAGGAATAGTTTTCTAGTCAACATTTGGCATGTAGACTCAGAAGGTGAGGAATATGATGCCTGCAGAAACTACTTGTTATCAAACATGCATTTGAAAATGTCACTAACTGTTACGTCTGTCTATGCATTTAGGCTAAATTTACTCTTTAGAGGTTCTATAATGCGTAAAATTAAAAGCTCATGACTGTTCATTTTACCAAATACCGCTACAGCCTTATGGCAGTTTTTCTGAGTTATTACAGATGTTATCAGAATGAAAACCAATGTTTCCACTTGCATGTTCATATTCTGCCGGTTTATTCAGCAAGGCTTAAGTGGTACCCTTAGGGCTGAGATGAACTCTAGAGACACCACAGCCAATGACTGCAGCACATCTCTTGGTGTTAGCACAAAACTGAAAAAAGTTATGTTCTAACACATGACAAATCTCTTCTGTGATTGATCTACCCTAGCAGCCTAATCACAACCCATGCTTGGAAAAAAACCGCACACCTATTAAACACATCTTGAGTTACAATTCAGTGATCATATCTTCTGTCATGATTTTTTTAAAGTAATAAAAATGTATAAATTTTGTAACACTGTGGAACAAACAGATGCTGCTTATATCATTACATCATGGAAATCAGTTTATCCAAGAAAGAAATGGAATGAAAAAAAATTTATGAAGCAGGCTGGATTGCTTTAATGACTTGAATGTGTCTCTTTTTTGCAATTTTGATGACTTCTGTACTACAAATTAAGAGGTAGTAACAATCAAATCAGAAAACAAAAAAGAATGGGAATCCTGAAGAAACTGTTAGCCCTTCCCCCCAAAACCCCCACAAAAGTCCTTCTGAAAACAGAAAAAGGCCCAACATTAAAAAAAACCACCATCAATAAAAAACAAAACCCAACACATAAAGCCCAATTTACTCAGTTTACTCTGAAGAATTAGGCTCCTAATCTACTATATTGTACAGATAAGCCTGAATGGAGACTCCCTCTATCAAGCAGGACAGAAAATGCAAATTACAAATGAAAGATTACGTAAAACTGTGACATATCACAGACTATATAGTAGCACAGCACTAGAAGCAAACTCTTGGGGCCAGGAACAAGACGATTAACAACACAATACTGATGTAAACATAAATATATTTTCATGGAGTATGGCTGAGTAAGCAAGAAAAATTTATAAATGATCTTTTAAATAATATTTTTAATATGTATACAAAGAAAAGCATCAGGGTCACTTACGTTAAGTTTGAGGTTTTTAAGCTCGAGTCCACTGGGCTAAAAACAAAAGCATGAATACATACGATTTTTTGTTTCTATTTTCTACAGGAATCTACAAAATGTTTATTTTAATATTTGCAAAAATAACGGTCAAGCTTAGACCCAAATCATACCGCAGAAAAACAGCAGTAATGAGGAAATGAATGAGTCATAGTATATTTATCTTAATATTTTTTCAGAGATAGAAACAACATTTCTACTCTTCCTACTCTATATTCCATAACATAATTATGATTTTTTACAATGTTATTTTCAATGTTCTCTGTACTACGGTACATTTCAGAGTACTATTTAGTAGCATGAATAAAGCTTTCAGCATACTAAAGAAGCTGTACTACTGAACTTACTAAGTCTCAAAAACCATTTAAGTCTCACATGTATGAAACTTCATTAAAAATAAGAAGCTGCTACCATGATAGCTGGGTGAAGATGTTCAGTGAAATGCAGTTTGGCAAGTGATCAAATTTGGTGAGTCATAAGCAAATTTACACATATGTTCTTTGCTATGCTCTTATTTGTGCACGTCTGTATGTAAAAGAATATGAGAGGTTTTTTCCAGGGCTGTTGAATTCTACTCCATAAATTAAGATTTACATTATTAACTACTATATTGTCATTATTCAGTGATGCAGCCTTGATACTGCATTTCTACAGTTTCTACAGAAAATAAGCTGTGTTTATTACTGATACCTCAATATTACTATTCTGCAATTGTTTGCAAAACAAGCAGGAAGCTATAACACAAATCCAGAAAATTCTTAGGACAATGGTTTCATCTAGAAAGCATCTGTTCCTAAACATCAATAAAAACTAAAACGTTACTGAATTATTAATTATTTTGAGACTGAATAAATTAGACCTATGCTACATTTCACCCAATACTTCTCAACAAAAGACTGTGCCAATACAAGAACACTCAGTGGGACAGATCAATTTAAAGAAAGTACTTCACCATGTCCTTAATTTATAAATCATTTCTTTCTCTATAGTTTGTTCATGAAAACAATTTTAAAGACCAAAACAAATGTTGACAGACTGAATTTCTGTTCAATTTTAGGTAGGGATTCAACTTCATATATGCAACTCGCCTTACATGACTTGTGTCAATTGCAAAGTTACTCCAAACTAGCTATTTTCATTTCAAGAGCCTCTCATTCCGATTTATGAATTTATAGCAATTCACAGAAGATATCTGAAAAATACTAATATTGCAGGAACGAAAAAAGTTTAAAAGGTAGAGGATGCTACAGCTGATCTTCGGAAGGAAAATTTCTCTAATATAAGCCCATTTTTACAATGTGCAACCACACTGGCAAACCAATCTGCCTCTTTCCTTTATGTTAGAAAATGCATTCATCAAGTGCAGATCCAGGAAATTCAGTCCTCACAAACAAGCAACCCAATCACCTTATATCAAACAGCCAACACATCAAATACAAAACTTCAACTTTTTTTTACTATCGGCAAGGCATCAGAGAACTGTGAAAAACATGATTTACATTCTCAGAAATGTGATATACACATATTTTTATTCTATCAAGTGTGATATTTCTGTCATTAACATGAATTCTATGACATTTTTCCAGACCGGAGTAATATTTCAAGATCCTACTTCTAATTAGGTCTGAATAAGTCATGTAGCCAACTCTCTCCATAATAATCCTAATTTAAAGCTTCTTCAGTTTGTTTACTACTTCTACAATCTAAAGAGAAGTTTATATCAGATTTGCTCCTACACTAAGTCTGTGATTCACTTCAATAGCCTATCAGTGCTTCCTAATTTCATATATTTACAGTAAAAATGCTCCTCTAAAAATATCTGGTGATATGAGTTCAGTGAGTCTTTTCTGTGAGTCACACAAATGCTACTAGTCACTGACACTTATTTTTTGTGTTTATGTTACTTTGTGGGACAGATTTGTTTTTGTAAATCCTGGTGTTTGGTCTTGTGAGATTTCATTATCCACGTGTTGGGGTTTTTTCTCCTCAGTTCTCCAGATTCCTTTTTCAATTTGCTGCCATTATTTATGTGTCATTAAACCAATTTATGGCAAAATAAGACTTTATGTAGTTTCATCACAAAGCACTGATAATGTGTGGTGGGTGACCTTTGCTCTAAAACAGTTCTTTTATGACACCAAAGATGATATCAAGTTAATTACATTATGACATTCATCTTCATAAGTTTGGATAATATTCCTGTATAAATTAATAGTAAAGACAACCATCAAAACTTTTAAATACTACTTCTATCTATGGATTGAAATGAGCAAGCATCTAAGTCCTTGTTTTGATATTTAAAAGATGAACAGGAGAAAGAAATATCTCCATGGATACCACAGAATAACATAGTATAGCCATTTAAAGGATAAGCTACGAAACAATACTCTCTACGCATATTTTTAAATAATCATGGTGCTTGCACAGTGTTTAGTTTCCTTGAATTGATTAGCTGAAAGAGAGCATGGAGGAAGGGCAACCATCACAAAGGGTAAGCTTATTTTTTTCACACAGAATGCTTATTACCTAGTAATTGTATTAGTTACAAAACTGAATTCACCACTTAAACTTGTTTTAGCTACACAAACTCTCTAGGATGTAACTGTTCCATTCCCAAAATTATAGTGTCAAGAGGGAAAGAAATTGAGAGCTTCTTTCATCTTTTTGTATCTTTTTGTATATTAAAATATATCCTCTCAAAGTTCTTTTACTCTGTATAGACTGCCTCAGCAGCAAATCAGAACCACTACATCATTTGCTCAGACCTCATAAGTTCAAATTAATGAATTATTAATATGGTAATAAATAAATTACGTGCTCATAATATTACAAAGTACATAACCATTGTGCACAGCAAAGAAACTGCACACATCCACATACACGGGATTTTTCATTAGTTTGGCTCTTACAAGTGTCATCTGTCAAGCCACGGATATCCAAATGCTCCAAGTAAATCACTCAAAGTTTGTATACCATCTCCAAGTGATTTATTCTGTCATGCAGGTGAACCACTTGCTATAAATATTTGACTTTAGACTGTTACATGGTTCAGTTTCGCTACCATTCTGATAACTTCATTGTAAAATTGATTTAAAAATAAACTTATCTTGAATGCCTTACCTCTATCAGATTAAAGTCAATGTATTGGGATCTCTACAACTGTACCAACACCTTCTTTACATCAATGAAACTTTCATTAATGCATAAAGTATTATTCTGAATTATGACTGATTTCATGAAAGTTAGAAGAAAACACTGGATTTGTTTTTTCCACACAGGGAACATGCAGGCCGTGTTTGAAGCAGAAAGGTTTAGTTTATATCAACTGCAGCTAGAGGAAAAAAAGAAAGTAAATTTCTGATGGAAATTTTAGTATTGTATTTATAAGAACTTACATAAAGTAAGACTGAAGATATCAGAGGAAAATATAGCTTGGGAGGCACCTTTTGAAGGCAGATAGTTCAAAACCCAGCTCAAAAGGAGGCTAAGGTTACCTACCTTATATAGCCTACACTAAGTAAAAGTAGGTTCAAGGGGTCTGTTGCAGATTGCTTCCCCATATTCCTGCACTGGGTCTCTCCAGGATCTCCACCCACCACATTCCAACCTGCTCCTCATGCAAGCTCATGCAAGGCTTCTTTTACCAGCTGTCTATCAACCTTCAGCACCATCTGCCCCTGCAACTTTCTGGCTCATGTTCTAGTAGGTGGAGCTCTGGAATATTTGCTGTAGGTTTTTGCTCATCTGCGATTAAAATTTCATTCTCCTTTCTTGTGTTATGCTCAGTTATTGGGCCACCACTAACACAAGTCACCACTATAAAGCAACAGCAATAAATGATATCAAACTAGTACAGCTCCCAAAAAACACTGTTGAAAGTTCCCCTCCTGAACAACAAAAGTGACTTACGAACTTAAACAGAATGAGCTCTTTAAGCTATCCTAAATCAAGGTTTAAAACTCAGAAGACTTTTTATATTAGGAAAGTCCTCTTGAACAATATTAATAATGACAATAATAATGATGAGAAAAGCTAACAAGACATTAATAACATAGAATTAATAACACAGAACAGAACACAAACCTTTGTTTCACTAGATTTGAAACAGTAAAAATTTATGTTATCAAATCCTTAAAATGTACACCGACTCTGGTTTTTGTCTATTAGAAAGCTCAAAATGATGTTTCCTTTAGACCACAGCAGAAAAGAACATGTCTACCTATAATATAAAATACATTTTTCCATTGACTGAAAACTGTTAAAATTCTGAAGCAATCTTTAACTTTATTTGCTGTTACAGATAACATTACTATGACCTAATAAACACGAAGGGATTTTTATTAGGTGTTTCTAATAATTATTTTAAAAATTAATAATTTCATTGCATTTTAATTTTCTCTATAGTAAATGAGGCCTTCTGTAAGGTGGTCAGACATATCATTTGGAAGATTTTATAAAGCCAATATGCTTTGTTAGTGCTTTGTCACAAGCTTTTTAGTCTGAAAAGACCACTTGTGTCAGGTTTTCTCCCTCAAATGTTGGAAAAAAATAAGATTTTTTTTTCTTTTTGCAAATAAGAGAATACGGGAAAGAAGGGGGGGGAGAGTAAAGCAACTTTCCCACACAAGTAAATACACAGAATGCGAAAACCAGCTGCAGAATGTAAAAGACATAAAGCAAGGAGTACAGCCAGACCTCTTTCAGTTCCTCATTCTGGCCAGACAGGCTCCCTTTATCTCATTTAATGGCCTCATTAGTGTAATCTGAGTCTACTTTCTGTGCTGGTCTAATTTCCTAGAGAGGCTCAGCTGCTGTTCTGCAAATGGATACAGGCTGGGGGTGATCGGTAAAACCTGGCTCAGTTTATAGTGATGTGGAGGCAAAATTCCCAAATCCATTGTATGTCTTTGTGCAAACACAACAAAATTGGAAAACTGCATTAGCATACATCAACAGAGAGATGTATGGCAGGATGTTCTTCTTGAAAAGGTTCATTTGTCAGGTTCAAAAACGATTTAGCACCTCCAGTATATTATTGAATTTTTATATGTATCAGAAAAAAAATCTTTACTAATGACATCCATTTAAAAAGCCACAGCAGCAGAATAAGCCTGTAAAACTGAAATGAGAGTTCAATACTAATTGTTCCTTTCAGTTCAACAGCCTGAAACACAATCCTGTGTTGCTACAATAGACTTTGAAGCTTTCAGTCTCAATGGCTAAGTTCACTGTCTGCTTCCCAATGAACAGGAGAGCATGAAAAGGAAAAAGAAAATACGCTAGAATACTTGACTTGAGATAAAGACCAAAGCAGGCATGTAAGAGAAACTTAATTCTTGTGACAAAGCCTTGATAAGCTACTTCCATCTAAACATTCTGTCCATAGGAACGAGACATTTTGGAGTGACATGTTTATACTGCATCAAATGACAGAATCAGTCAGGTTGGAAGGGACCACAGTGGGTCATCTGCTCCAACCTCCTTGCTCAAGCAGGGTCATCCTAGAGCACATGGTAATCCATATACAGAAAGATTTACTTTCTAAATAATTAAATCTGAACTAAAAAGACCAAACAAACCCTAACAAAATGCAGGTTTAAATGGCGTTTTTTAATAAACCGGCAGCAAAAAAATACTAGCATACTTTTAAGAGTTTCATATTCAGTTCAACAGAGAAAGTGCCCTAGGAATAGCTGTGTCCCCCAAGTAAAGCCACAACAGGGGAGATGGACAGATCTTTATCAAAGTTGCAGGTTTTCCCAAAGTACCAATGGGAAGAGAACAGCAACAGCCACAAAACCCCTGCAGAATCTTGAAAACATGGGATCTCTGAAAGGACTTGAATGAAAGAAAAGCTCCCTAATTTGGCAACATCAGTTACCCTTTTTCTTTCCCCTCACCTCCTAAGGTAGTATGAAGTCTGTTTATATAAACTGCACCCCTAAATAAACATGCATGGGTAGATGTATTTATAAAACAAGGAAATAAAAATATTATTAATTCCCTAAGCTTGTAAAACAGTTCTTATGAAAACTGCTGTATAAGCAGAATATTAGACAGATACAGAAATGCTTGCTAATCTTTTTACTAAAAGATCTTGTTTTGGTCACTGTTCAAATACTTGAATTCATGTTTAAGCCATGACACAACCTAGGCCTTCAAGCTTCTCAGATTTTGGTAACTGAAAATGTTCTGAAAAGAACGTTACCTGACATTCAGTCCTGGGTGATCTATTTAGATAGTTCCTTTCAAGATAAAAATGATAGCTAGCTCCTTCTCCAGAAACTGAGGCCTGGCCTCAGTTATCATTTAGTAATTAATTATTTACATAATTTTTGAAACAGAAAATAAAACTGCTTCTATAGTTGAGCAAGAAAACAGATGTTCACAGATATATAAGAACATGAATTGACATACAAGGAATATGCAACAGACCAAGCCTGGAAACTAATTATGAACTCCAAATTAGCAGGTCTATAAGCCAAGTAAATTTTTTACCAGCCTAAAATTGAAGACAAAATTGAATAACTATTTGTATATGCTGTAATTTTTTTTTTAGTTTGAGTTTAAATCACTATTTTGAATCAAAACTTATTGAACACAGCTTTTTGCTTCACTAAAATTTTATATTAAGCTGGAACTGTTTATTCAACTTGGATTTAGATTATTTCCTCCTGTTTCTAGTGTATTTCACTATTATTGATGACACACATATTAAATAAAATAAATCACCATTACATTCAACTCCAAGTTTACTGTCAAAAAGCAATATGATCTACAAACAAAAAACATAGTAAATATTAGGGAATGAATCCTGTCATCCAGATATTCAGTCCTGACCAATTCACTTTATACAGCACATTAATATTAAAGATTCACTTACATTTGTGTACATTTCTGTGAGTTTACAAAAACCACTACTTGTTATAAATACGAACAGAAATGTAAGATTGTGCCTTCTCTTTGCTATGGAATATCTACAGGAATACCCATCAAACTAGGGTGCCAGAAGGCTATAGACAAATCGAAATGTGCTAGAGATTCAAAGAAACTCCTCTAGCTCAAGCCGAAAATATACACAGAAAATACATATATATTAGCTAAACAGAAAGGTGGGAACATGGTTGCAGATTACAAACAGCACAGCACTTAGAGTTCACATAACAGAATTAGGGGAAGCATTGATGGCCTTTTTTCTCTTTCCAAGTTTATCACAAAAAACAAAACAAAAAAAACCCACAAAAAAAACAAAGACAGAAATCAAACAAACAAACCCAAAACAACAACCAAAACCAGGCACTCCCATCATCATAATAATTTTTAGCCCAAATGTTAACCAAACTAATTCCACTACTATGCCAGTGGCTGAAGTAAAGAGACAGTGAACATTTCCTTTGGTTTCCCTACACTTTCTAACAATCAGAGCTATTTCAATATGAAATTGCTTCCTATCACAAGAGAAAGACAAAGCAAAAAGAGATTGTGAAAGAAACTTGGAAAATAGGTTACTTGTATTTGAAGTGTTAGAAAGCATCATAATAAAACTAGGGTGATAACCACAGGTCTCCTTCACAATCAACTAAGCCCTGCATTTGCTACATTCTGTTTTCCTGTTTTGTTCTGGGATGTAACTATTTTTAAAAGAAAATTCTTCCTTATTTCCTTATGAGCACTGAGTCTTTCCTGTAAACGGTGTTAATGCTCTTAGTCTTTATCAGTCACTTGCAGACCACCAGAGCCACTGTACTTTTTCAGCACTGTGGAATGATGTTCAGCTTCAAAACCTTTCGTGTTCCTTCCTTCCAGTCATACAGTAGGAATAAATAATTGAATCAAGTATTCATCAGAAGAGGGGAATAGCCTATTAGTCTGTGCCTGCACTCCTTCCCCCTCACTTCCTTGCATCTCTTAGATCTCCAGGAGTGTACATTTTTCTTTTTAGCTTAGCTAAAATACAGATCTTTGAGTTAAAGATACAAAAGAAACTTATGAGTATCTTCAAATTCATGTACAACTTTCTAAAATTAAAAGTGAATACATACCCATTCTAAATGTAATGTTACAGTTTCTGGAAAAGATTGTTTCACACTGCAAATGAAACTAGAAGAATGGCATTAAAACAACTACTTTTGGAAAAAAGTTACCAGAGACTTCTTCAATTCAACACCCATCTCCATCTAAAAGATTCAAACACCATGAAAATGTCAGTGGATTTTGTGGCTAGTTGATTTGCTGGTAAATATATTTGCATTTCTTAAATTACTTACAAAGTATCAAGCTACTGTCATTTGACACATTCATCCAAAGATGGGAGGAACACTGTCCTCAATATGACTGACAAGGGGCAGATTCTAAACAGAAAACCTTAAAGAACATCCTTATTTATTATTTCCATTTCAGCTGGACTAGAATCCTCATAAACAAGTACAAATGGAGTAGCAACTAGTGTCCTTGCCAAACATTCTTTTCCTAGTTCTAGACCTTGACATAAATGTTTTAATAATGTAAAAGCTTGAGAAAAAGAAAAATATATCAGCACTGCTCTGAACATACAATACATCTGTGTTTGGCCCTAGAAATGATGGCATTTGCTTAAAAGAATGGGAATTGCTGTTCAGAGGCTTACAAATGCTTCATGCTGTTTGCTTTCTCTTTTATCTGCCTCTGTGATTCACTTGCCACACTTTCAACTACTCCCCTCCAAAAAGTCAACACACCTCCAAGAACTAGAAATTTACTTATTTACTTTTTTTTCTTACAGTGAAAGCTAATGGTATGAGGCTGTAAAGAAACCCAGCTCAAACAAACTCACAACCCCCCCCCCCCCCAAAAATAAAAACCACACCTCCAAAACACAAATCGTAAAACGCATTTTACAGTATAAGAACTTGAGATTCACTTCTAGAATAGGGCAACTTTGGTTTCAGTGCAGATCACCCTACTTCTATAGCTATGTGCCTCACCAAAATTATGAGAGACTCATTCAGCATATCTATTTAATTTTAAAGTAATCCTCTGATTTTTCATCTCAGAGTTGTCAAATCATTTTTTTTAGAGTAATAGAAACAGAAAAGAAATTGTATTTTTATTGGGATAGAAATAAAAATAGATTACACCACAAAAATCGGCATCTCCTACCCACTAAGTGGCTCTATTGTTTGATGAGATCCCTCTGACTGGGCTGAACCTGAGGTATCTATTTTAATAAGGATATTTCAGATTTTGATGGCTTGATACGGAAGGCAGTCACCTTCATAGCACCCTTAACATGAGATGACTCCAAATATGTTCCTTTATCCCCATTGTTTTTTCCATAGACATGTTTACCTAAGCAGTGCCTTCACATATTTTCCTTAGTAAGTACCATTTCACTGCATCTGTTTTTAGAGTTCCCTCTGTCCTTCCTCCTGCCTTGGCTGGCCTGTATGTAAAGACTCTATCCTGGACAATTACCCTCCTCTTCTCCCACCAACTATCTAGTTAGGAAAAAACCTCAAAACTTTAAAACACCCTGTGCATCAGATGAATAAATCTAGTAAAACTTGTAGCAAATCAGGTTTTGTTGTGGGTTTTTTTCCCAACTGAATGCTGCAAAGTCTTCATAAACAAACTGCAGATAAATATATTATAACTGCTTTCTTCTGCCTCTGACTGTACTGATTAATCTTGCTATACATTCTAAAAACACTGAAAGTACCGCATATCTTCAAACAATTGAATTTATTTCATTTCCTTTGAGGTTATCCGCTTGAATATAAGCCTTGTTGTAAGAGAAGGGCTCCCAGATAGAATCAGGGTGGAGACACGAAAGATGAGCAAACACAGAAAAACACACCACTTGCTGGCCAAACACAATCTCAATGCTGAGGAAATGTGCAGCTCGCGGGCAGCAGGTACCAGAGAAGCCACTGATGGATTTAGGGCAAAGAAGCACAAGTCCCTAGTAAGTGGCAGACGTCCAAAATGAACATTTCCTCACTGGCTGGCTAGTTGCTCAGAAGGCACATATCTCATTATTATAAAGTATTTGCGCGCTAGCTGATCAAGCCAGATGGCCAAGAAGTATATTCACATTAATTATTTGGGCACTAGAAACAAAAAGCTCCTTCCTGGATGCTGTCTGATCAAATATCAAACATTTCCTCTACAGCTGCAGTTAAGAGGTGCATGAGAGCTGAACAACTGTGTCTCACCTGGGAGGGCAATCATTGCAGTGGGTGCAGTATGGGGGTACATCAGAAGAAAAGGGTGGCTATGGTAAGACAGGTGAGGAGTGAAACACTCAAGAATTACTAAAGAAATTGTGGAAAGAAAAGAAATGCAGCAAATGCAGTAGGAAGGGGAAGATGGTCTTTATACACTCTGCAATAATGTATATATCCACTGGTATATAAGTTTTTTATACACAGTAAAAACAGTTGGGCAAAACATTTCCCAGGGATGTTGTAAATATTCCAAGACATACATTATACATTCAGGAAACTTGGAGATGTAATAATGAACACAGTAGGGTTTCAAATGACACACTCAAGGCACAAAAAACCCCTTGTCAATGATGCTGTAGCAAGGTAAATCAGTATCTATAAAAGCATTGTAATTATATGCACTCTAAAAGTATATCAAAGTGAGTTTCAAAATTGTGTTTGCCATTTGGTTATTTTTCCTCCATCATATCTCCTCACTGATTATCTACTCATTTTCATAACAGGATAATCTGTACAGTAAGTCATCATTGTCCAGACACAAAGCCAAACAGTGAGTCATGCAAAGGGCTTGCCTGTTTTGTCCCAGAACTTGGTGGTGTCTCAGGAGCATATACAAGACAGAAAAACTGCCAGCTCCTTCTTTGGGTACAGCATAGATGGCATCCTATCTCTATACCGTGGCACGTACACAGAGCACAGTACCAGTCCCTGTGGGACCCGGCACTGCCCACCCCTGCAGGCAAGGAACAGCCACTAGAGAAAACGTGCTCCAGCCCATCTGCACAAGTAGGTAACACTGCAAGGGCACAGAGGGACACTTTATGTCTTTTGGCTACTCAGGCCACCCTAAGATATGGCAACTTTAAACAAGCATTTTAAGTCCAAAAATTCAGGATAACATTGGGTTATGATTCTGCAAATGAACCATCTGAGAAAGATATGTTTTTAGGCTAAAAAAACCTACCAGCCTAGATCTATACACTAATTTCATCAACAGAGTAATAACCCAAGAGGATCAACTAAACTTGCAGATATAGGAGAGACTACCATTTAATATATGTCACAAATATGTCACAAAAGTGCATACTCTCAAAGAGTCTTGCTGGAGCATTGCTGTTGTTTTCCCTTATTTAACCTGTTGAATTGCAGGCAAGAAAATTTCATGGTGAGACTTTCAAAGGAAGAGCCCGATCATGAGAGAAAACATGACAGAACTATGGAAATAACCGTATTAAACCTACTTGCTCTCATATGAAAATATATTCAAATTTCTGTTGGAGTGGGGATTTGTCCAGTACACAATGACTGGATGCAAGATGATCTAATTTTTCTTTTAAATTTCTACTTTGATACTGAATTTCTACAGTTGATTTAATCCAAGACCTTAAGAAAACTATTTATACTGAGCTTATTACCTCACATGGAAAAATGCAACCTGCACTTAGAAATGTGAGAAGGGGTTAGTCGCCTCTTTAGAAATCAACTAATTATTGGTGACAAAAACCTTTACAAGAGGAACAAGACAATTAATGGGAAATCTTCCCTGCTAACAGACCAATGTGCTTTGGACACAAGTGCTTCAACCAGCACAACTATTCAACAATGAGAGTGACTCAGTCCTCTCTAAGGAGCATGACATCTGTGATTATTATTGAAAAATACATCCTTGTCCTGGCCTGAGTTTACAATTTAATTCAACAGGAAAGGAAAACGTTCTTGAAGATTAAATTACACCAGTTCTCTCTCCATGTGTTCTGGATTATATGCACTTACGCAGCCTCTAGGGATATGCTGCAGAAGGCATCCAACTCAATGTCCCTACAGAAAAATTAAATGAGGATATGTGCTTGAAGGATTGGATCCAGGTATAGTATGTTCCCTTGGACTGGAATAAGATGGAATGTTTTCTATGTGCTATTACTGCTTATTAGTAGTAATTACATATTAGCAATAAATTACATTTTCTTATATGAAGAAAAACAAAGTATTTGTCTTTTCAGCATTACCTCAAAGCTTCATCTTTTTCTCAAAAAAGAGCAACAAGTTTTATAAGAACATATTGAAGGCAAAAGGCATCCATATCAATATAGTATTGTTGGTAATAAAACCTTAGATTAACAAAATCTATTTAAAAGCCCAGAAAATTGTTCATGTCTTATACTATTTATCTGCAGTTTGCCTTTCTTTTAATGTATTTAATTTTGAAATCAACATCCTGTTTCACCCTTTTCCATTTCTCTCTGTTGAACTTCATCTGCAAACACAGAATAACGTTTAAAATATGGAAGGGGCAATGTTTGCTTTTGTGTCTCTTGGGAATAATATAAAATTATTTATCAAAGCCTAAGATGTATACAAAACTAGTATTTTCATCAAATCTGCATTGGTATAAACTTCAGCTAAATACACCTTTAGAAGACCGGTTAAAAACCACAGTATTTTTAAAAATATGTAAGAAAGAATTAAAATACAAGAGCCTATATGAAACTATCCTCTTGAATCCATAACACAGAAAAGTGACAGGGACGGAACGTGGGTGAAGATGACACCAAACACCTTGCACTGTCCAATGGCCAATATGGCCCTTGGCTATTCTTGCAGTACCTTGAACACATCTCTGACCACCCCAAATCTCAGTGTGCAATGCACACAACAGAGCTCTGCCTTCCCACCCCGACACACCCTTTTCCATCAGGACCAGCCAAGGAGCTGCTGTGTTTCTCACAGTGAGATCAGAGCCAACATACAGGATGGATTCTTCCTATTTGACTGCAACAGATGTGTTTGGCAAACAACAACGCAGCAACTGCTCAGATCCTAATAAAAAGTAAACTTTTCAGTCCACTTAGAAGCCGGAAGATGTTTACACACACAAACAACTGACATGAAGATGGCAGTGTAAAAACTGCCTTTCATTAAGGAGAATTTTCTCCTTAACAGTGCTGTGCCACTGCACAGCAAATGGTAATCATGTCATTACAGTAACACAAAATTTTTGGCGTTTTTTTGTTGCTAACTCAAATGCACGTTTTCTCAAGCTCAACAAGTTCAACTGAGCAAAAAAAATACCAAATTTACCCTTCCACAACATAATTTTGCTTTTTCATCCCACTCAAACTAGAAGCCTTTTTAATATACTCCTGAAACGAGATATTTTCATAAAAAAAAAAAAAATTAGATACATTGGAGTCCTCAAATTAAATGACCAAATCTGATTTTAAAGAAGGAGGGAGAAAGTGTACTGAAATTAATTTTTGTGATGAAAAACTTCTCAGTGAATGACTTTTCATAAATCAACCATGTACTTTCTGTAAGGGTTGTTCCCATCATTTGTTTTCCTACCAAGATTTTTTTTGAGGTTAAAGCAGTGCCACTCTTGGGAAGCACAAAGTGCACTTTTGTAAATTACTACTCTTTGTACAAAAGTCACGACAAACCAATTTGGTTGAGTAAAATAGCGTTGCTCTACCTAAACAATAAGATGGAATGCCAGAAGTTTAGAGTTAAGGTAACAGGTGCGTAAGAACAACTAAGGCATCAGGTGTTTATTTTCTATACAAATACCCAGCAGATAAGGCTGCTCCAGAGAACAATCTGCTGTTTTTCCTGGCTTTTCCTGTTGCTCTCTCCTCTGTGTGGTTCTTCCATCTTCCCACAGATGTGATCACCACTGCTTAGCAACCGAGGGGATATGATGACACACATGAAAATCCTGCATCTAGAGCTCACCCTGCTCCACCTCCACGGCAGTAAACTACCTTCCACAGCCAATTAGGATGAATACGTTTTCTTTGTTACCTCAGAGGTACCAAGTGGAACCTCAGACACAGCTTGATGCGAGATGAATTTTTCTCCTCGGTGGAGAACCTGAGACTTGTTAATAAAGCTGCTCGCCAAAAGCTAATGCCAGGTAAAAAAAAAAAAAAAAAAAAAAGGAAAAGGTAACCGAATACCCTACCTACTTTTACTCACTGCTCCAGCCGCCCTCCAGGGAGAGGCGAGGCAGCTTAGACCCAAGCCTGGGCGGAACCCCGCAAACAGGACGGCGGAAAAGCCACACTCACCTCTGCCATGCCACAGGTAGGTGCTGTCCCCGCGCTGCGGGGCTGCCGGCTCCGTGTCCAGCGCTGCCCGCCCTCTCCGCTCCGCAGCCGCCGCCCCGGGGAGCCCCGCCCGGCCCGACCGCGCCCGCCCAGCTCCGCCCCCGCCCCGCCCGCACCCGCGGGGCACCGCCCGCAGCAGGTGCCGGGACCCGGGAAGGCGCAGGGGGCGCAGGAACTTCCCAGTTGGAGTGCGCGGTCACAGCCGTTCTCTTCTGCTCTTCATTCACGTTCAGTGCTAAATGGGCTCCCGAGAGGAAGTCGCGGTGTCCCTTGGCTGTAATCCACGGTAGTGACATTAAACATTTGTCTTATGAGGTTTTAAAAGCATTTATGTGTGTTTCTTTTCTACTGATCACCAAGTGTAATACCTTGGAAAGCTGGCAACGGAAAATAAGCTCGTCTGCAGCTCGGTGTGAGAAGAGGTGTTTTTTGTGATGTATTACTCAAGGAAGTGCCTCAGAGGCATTGTGTTCTTGGTTAGACATATTTACATATGTCCTCCATGCTTTTGGGTGTGGACAACAGGCAGTAATTCTGAACAGATTTTAGGGGGAAATTGGCACCTGAAGAGCAGTAAGCATTAGAGCTGTAGAGCATCGTTCTTACAACATGTATCTGAAATCATTACAGGTCGCCAGTTACAACCAAAGCCACAGCTAAACACAAGTTAAAATGCCAGCCCACCACTGCTTCCCAGCGCTTCCATGATCAGTGCTTACTACTCCTGAAGGCCTCCTGATGTGGCCTGGGCACATTGTCTGCACCAATTACCCTGTTCCAATGTTCATAGAACATTGGTGCATCTTGAAGGCTGCATAAATAGGTCACATCTGTAGTTTTTGTCCGTGGTCATAGCATAAGACCATAAAAAATCACTGGAAATGTTTGAATGCCCTTCTACTTCAGAGCAGGGAAGGGCGGCACAGGATAGTTTTGATTTCAAAGTATGAAAATTCAGTATATACCTGTGAAATCAGAATAATTCAGTAATAACAATTGGTTTTTTCAATCTTTAGAAATAAATCTTCACTTCTTCAGAACTATGAAAAATACAGTAACAAAATTCATAAGCATATTTGAAAATGTTCTTATGTGATCTGGCTTCTGTATTCACATGTGCTTGCTCAAAATCTCACTTTTCTTGCTGCAGCACTAGCATACCATGGCAGGGAAAAAGAGATGCTAAGAAGGCATTTTCCTCTTCACTTCTATTTTTTAGCACGGGCAGCAGGTCACTAGTTTTTATAGCCCACTTAAGACATTTCCCCAAATTGTGTCAGATTTGGTAGCAGCCCCATAGAACCTGCTTGAAAAAGTATCCATATTGTCTTGACTGGCTGCCAGAAACCAGCTTCTTCATTGTGTACAGTTAAATTAAAAAAAAAAAAAAAAAAGGAAAAAAGAAAAAAAAAAAGAAAAAAAAAAAAAGGCACTTATTCCCTGCAATATTGTAATGCTATTTGATAACTTCAGTCTGGCTGCTCTGAACAACATAGATATAAGATGCTGTAACTTAGCACAGAAGACAGTGTTGCCTGACTCTGGTGACTAAAAATAAAGCCCTTTAGATTTCTGTATGCATTCAAAAGTCAATGTTAAACTGAAAGAAATTACATGCAGAGGGAAAATTTTCTTTTTCCTTTTCCTCCCTGTTTCTCAAAACTCAACGCAAATAAAGGGATTGCCTCCCCTTTTTTCAATGTTCTTTTAAATTGTTTCAGATTTTTTTCTTTTCCTTATCATTTTGATGTTTTAGTGCTGATGTACAATTGTTTTCTGAATGCCTTGTCTATCTTGAAATCTGTAATATTTCAGTATCCAATGTTACTGCAATACACCCAAAAGACCTTCTTACAACACAGAATGCTAAATTATATTAAATAAGTAATTTTTATATTGAATTGAAATGGGTCATTCCAGAGTCTTCCCACACAGCAGTGGTGTTTTTCATCTGTTTATACAACAATATCTATTGCAATGATACCTGGATTCATTATTCAGCTACAATTACTTAATGCTAGAGTTGCATTCAGACAATCAATACAAACTACTGCTACTTTACTTATTTGGCCCCTGTTTTCACACAAAGTCTTAGTGATGCCTAATAATAATAACAATAACAACAATAAAAATAATAAAGTCATTATTACTAACTAATACAAGTAATAGCATATAACTGTAATTGCTAATAAATAAGTGAAAAGTGAAGGGTTTTATCAGATGGTACAACCTGTTTCCAGTGGAGAAGAGTGAATTGCAATATTTAATATCATAGCACCCCTCAGTGTTCAAAGTGGATATGGCTTCGTAAACAACAGCTGCATTGCCACGTGAAGAAATACAGTGTTGGTACTATTTATAATCTCATTAATCCTATATATATGGCAATGTGCAGTTTACTTTAGGTATACCATGAAAGAACTAACACACGGATACAAATGTGTGCTGAATATAAGAAGACTGGAAAAAAAAGTCTAGTACCTATCTTGATACAAATTACCCTAAGTGGAAGTGTTAAAACTCACTACAGGTTGTTACCAGCATCCAAAAGCTAGGAAATTATTTTGACCTGTTTAGTCCTTTAGTTTCTTATCTGCTGATCATCCTGAAGATCAGAACAGACTTATCCTCTGCCCACGCTTCTCACCAAAGAACATTATACCATATAATGTGCTAACTTTTTATTCATGAACATGATTAGCAAGGAGACAGTTGATAATTGGCTTCAGAAAGTCTACATCTTGCACCATATTTCCAGCTTGGCTTTTAGCCATGTTAAAGTCACAGTGCTCGTAGTAATGTCATGGTTTCCTCACAAGGGCTGGATATAAGGGAAATTAAAATGATCCTATTTTCATCTCCAGCAATCCTTTTTTCTGTCAGCCATGAAATATTGCTGTCTCAGGAGCTGCTTCACTGATGTCTTCACAGAGCACCAGGATCAGCAACTTCCTCAAGAGACATAAAGAAATAAATTTTTATTGGATTTTTTTAACATGGATTTATATTAATCCTCCCTTCCTCTTAGTTAATAGTTGTATTTTTTCTTTAAAAATTGTACTATCAGACTTCACTACTTACATTGTCCAGTTAGGCGTTTCTTTCTAGCATTATATTGTCTACCTTCTCCTGGATTTCCTTTACCATAGCTCCTGTATTTTAAGATAAACCATTCAGACAGCACCCTATAGGAAAACTGTTATGGATGAACTCATTCTGCCATGACAGTGATCTAAGAATTCAGCATCAATGCAAGATGTTTCTTGATGGTATGAGTCGATATTATCATAGATAATATAAATGCCGAAATACATAGTATGTAAATAATAGTAGTAAACCCAAAAATACTGTGTATGAGATACTGCTGCACATTCCTTTGCCACTTCATTATAAAAACAAGAAGAGGCGGAGTGGATGGAAAAATGTATTTTGCAGAAGAGTTGTAACTTGGAACAGGTATTTGAAGATGACATGCTATTCTGTCTGTTCAAAGTAGAGACATTATCATCAGTAATCTTAAATAACTGTACGCCAGCCAGTTCTTTTAGACAAGCTGAGCATACAGTTCCTTAGTCACTTAGCATCACAAATATTTTCCAGGTTTCAAATTGTTTGTTCTATCAATTTCTTATGCCCTTCCAGTTTGCTAATTCTTTGAGTGGTGGGGGCAGCAGAACAGTTTTCCACAAATAGCCTCAGTAAAACTGCATTTGTTTGTCAGAGTAACTCCAACTGCAGCTTTCTATTTACCTCCTTATAAAGCAAAAGGTAAAATGTGCTACACAGTAAAAAGCAACAAAAAATATGTCCATGATTCATAGGGCTCCTCAGGCGACTCCTTTTTCTCTTGGACACAACTATTCAGATCTTTAGATACTAAAAAACACAAGCTTATTTTCAACGTTCAATACTTTCAATGTTACCAGTGAAGAAAATACGTTTAAAGATATTTAACTCTTGCTTAAGCAATTCATTAGCACACTAACATCTAAACCATTCTGCTTCATTTTGAATATTAAGAGAAATACTAATACAGTATTTCTGTATCCTAACTCATTATTTTGGCCTGCATCAGATCTTGGATTTTTCATGTATCTTTCCAGTCACATTATATTAATGAATCCAAATGAAAAAAATTCTGCATTGCTGCATATGTCATTATATCTGTGAGGATGGAATATAAAAGACTGAAAAGTTGTGGATAGATGAAAAACATTAATAGCATTTTGACTGCCACTTTAAAAGCACTTTAGAATAGAAAGAAAAAAGAGTTTATTAACAATAAATAAGTTTTTAGTAGGAAATTAAGAAAATTATTCTATTCATAAAATGGATCCATGGAATTATTTGTCTGATTTTCCAGCATGAAAACACACAGAGTAATACTGACTTAAACCCTAAATATGTGTTAATAAATTAATACTGAAAATGAATCTGGGCAGAGATTAGGTGCATTTACAAAATTATTAATTTAAATCAAGCCTTACCTCAACTATTCACATTTTATTTTTCCCCCATGTGTTGAATAATTTTTTTTCCATCAGTGTTAATTGTACTTGCACAATTTCTACCTGTAATTGAAAGAGAAATTCAGTAGTTGTTGGAGTCAAAGGCAAAAGGCAAAACTGCCCTAAAGAGGAAGATTTTCATAAGAGGATACGACAAAGAAATGAAATGATTATTTCTGCTTTCTAAATTACACATTTTGTTACTTGTCCACCTGCTGAGTTATTGACCACCCACTGTGTTGATTTGTAAAGTAAACCTATTAAGCCCTTGAAAAAAATCTTGAAATACTCAACGAGCCTTTGTGCCCATAGTCTCCATAAGAGGGCACCCTTATTTAACAGCGGAACTTCAATTTTTTTTAACAAAGGTCTTTCTAAAAGCTTTAGGAAGAAAGAAAGCCCTCTGGAGAGTATAGTGAGAGAAAAAGTTACTAAATCATGTTCGTTGTCATTTTAGTGCTGACAAGGCAAATTTAATTTAAAGCATGTATTAACTCGGTGCTGATGGTTTCCTTTGCAACTTTGTTACAGTTTCCTCCTACTATAAAAGTTAAAACAAGGTCATCAGAATAAGCTCTTTTAACGTTATCTAGCAAAATAGGTCATGCATACTATTTCATGCATATTTCTACAGCTTTTCTGTCAACCTACTGGAACTTAAACACAAATAAATACGTGGTCGCCCACCATCTCCATAATATTTTTACTAGCAATAATGGTTAAAAGAAGACTGAGGAACACTGCCATACAGAAATGCATTTTGATTAAAATATAGTGCTACTGAATCTTTAATAATTATGTTCATTATTTAAATATTAAACCAACATTAAATTGTGCTATATGCAAAAAACCAGAAGTTATTATTTAAAGAATTTATTTCATAAAACTCCTTTGCTGGATCCACTTCAATTTCTCATTTTACTAGTTCTGAAGAAATCACACATTTTTAAAACGCAAAATATGCATGAAATATGGTAATGTCTGGAATGAAGAACTTAATGCAGCAGTAAGATGGTCATCTCTAAGACAGGGGTTTAACAAGATGGAGAGGGTTCAAGAGTACATCTTTCACAAGTCACTGACTAGATGTTTATGTGGAGTACTGTAAGACCATACTGTAAGAGGAATGACACCATAATCCAAAGAGGGGCCACTAAATTTTACCTTGTGCAGCTGTCAGAATAAAATACCAATGACCATCATATTTATGCAGAAGAAAAACAGACCTTCTAAATAGGCATTTCAGACTGTTGCACAACCTAAGTTTCTACATGTGCTTGCAAACTCTGTCTTTTGCATTGTTTAGCTTTCTTTGGTAATTAGCTTTTACTACATGGAACCAGGGACTAATCTTCCCTGTCCCCAAATTTAATGTCTTTAAGATAAGACATCATTTGCTGTTATCATCTCCCAAGTACAGTAATGCTTGGGAGTTGTCAGTAATGGGCTTGTTGTCCACCAGGACCCCCAGGTCCTCCTCTGCAGAGCTGCTTTCCAGCAGGTTGGCCCCCAGCCTGTAGTGGTGCGCGGGGTTATTCCTCTTCAGATTCAGGACCCTGCACTGTCTTTGTTGAACTTTAAAAGGTTCCACTCTTTTTTCTGATTTTGAAAATCTGTACTTACATAGATTTACATAGGTACTGTGTCCAATCCATTTCTGTTTCTTGCCTTAAAAATAAAGTCTGATCTGTAGCCATTGTCTTGTCTGTACGCTCAGATTCTGATCCTAGTTACAGATGTAGTTGCACAGAAGAGTACAATATTACTCCTGATTTATGTATTGTAGCTAACTTTTAAGAAGAGACTTCTGCCATTCCTATGAAATACCAAGGGGAACCTCTCTGAATCACTCCCCGATCCACTTCTGTTGAATAGCAGTAGTTCAAAGAAAAATATCGCTGATTTAAGAAGAACAAAATGAAAAAAACTGACAGTCATTTCCATGCTTGAAGTCAAAGACATAATCAACAGGAGAGGAAACTTTAAATATACTATGTGAATTGAATGGAATATGTAATGACATTTTTTTTCACATGAGAATGAAGTTGGATGACTTGACCATAAATTGTAAATTAATTTTTAACCATAATTTTCAGTGTCACAGATTATTTAAGATTGTTTTCAGAAGATGTAGGTTGTCTCTGCTTAATTTTGGGAATAAAATTACCAATTTCCAATGGAAAATCATTTTTATTCAAGCAAAAACCTTACTTAAGGATTACTAATTCCAAAGCTGTCAGGAAATCTGTCAAATGAAAGGAAATTCATGTCCCTGATGTGTTGAGCTGAGCAACAGTTTCTTTAGAGGGATGTTTTACCTTTTCTCACTTTCTTTTTCTTTTTTTTTAAACAGAGTACTGTTAACTCCTTTTTTCTGTCTCAATCTTTACTTGGCCTTATTTCTTTTTCACATTCTGCTCTCATTACACCAAGATGTACACCAGTCATTTTAAATGGCCCAAATCTGATAGAAATGAAAATTAGAACCACTTAACTCACAACTGTATTTGGTAGAGTGCACTATAAATATGAAATTATTTTTTACACAGTTTAGGGTTTTTTCACTTTTACTCAAGAAGAATATGCAGAACACTTAAGTCACCCATGATGCCAACAGAAAGCAATTGATAATCTACTTCATTTACTTTTACTTCCACAGAGCTTTTAGTAGTCTTGGAAAGCATTGGACTGATTTTTCTGGAGATGGAAAACTCCGATTTGCAGCAAAGCAAACTTTCTTTATCTCCAGGATAAAGGGGGACCTCAGGGAGGCATATAGTTCAGTCTCAATACTCACTCACTCTAACCAGAGATCAAAGATATAAATGGTGCTGGTACTTTGTGTGCCCACTGGAAGCTGACCTCTGCTGAAGAAGTAGTGGCACTACATTTCTCAATTCAGCAGCAAGTTGCAGCGATTATCCCATCTATCCTTGATGTTACCTTGAGTGCTTCCACATGTGCATTACAGCTGACAGGAGTAAAATAGCAGGGCCATAAAAAGAATGTCAATAATCATAAAAAGCCAAATTTGACCTACTTACCCAGAGATGAGTATCATCCTATTTTCAAGCAGCAAAAGTGGATTACATGCTTCATCTATATAAGCATGACAGATAAAAATAACAAGAATTTGACAGGTGAGCTGAAAGGACTGCAATAAAATTTGAATTTGGAGGAAGGTGAGAGAATGAAGACAGGAAAGAGATAGCCTCTCTCTTGGCTTATAGCTGTCCTCTCTCCAGCACTGAACATTCAAAATTCTCACTTAGTTCCACTCGATTCAGGCAACAGGACAGGAAGCCATATGGCAGAGGATTGGCTAGATAGTGCCTGTGAGGCTTTGCTAATAGCATCTACCAAATGTGAACTTCTCCTTCCATTACGTGCCTGTCAGGTGTACCATATTACATATTGACAAGAGTGATTATTCTTATTACACCACTAGGTAACCCACATTGATGGCACAACCATTCTGGTTCTAAGAAGGTTAAAGTACAACTGAGATATTTTTATTTGTTTGTTACACTAATTATTCCAGCCCACTCAATATTATCAAGCCAGAGTATTCACTTTCATATAGCAGATCTAAGCTTTCATCTGTACAGCATTCCTCCTTGTTTTTTGAAATTCTCAGCAAGTGGAAATCTTGACAAGTACACCCATTTACTATTAATCTGGTCTCACACTTTCAGACAGAAGCATGCAAGTAGATGGAAAGCAGACTCACAGGCCATGAGACAAAGAGGGTTCTCAAATTAAAGGAAACAGGAGCAACCAAGCCTATTTCATAAATGGATTATGCTTTTAAAGTCTTGAGCTAGGAGAGCTGTGAGCTGTATTGAGTTTTCTGCTAGTAGCTGCAAGATGAAAGTCTTGGGGAAACTTAATGAGACACTGTTTCTTAGCAGTCACTCTCCAGTAAGAATTTTCTTTTCAGCAAGGGCTTTCCAGTCTACCTTTTGTTTCAGAGGATGAACCCAAATAGAAGAAAATAGAGCATTTGTGCTATAAGGACAGTTAGATCTTCAAAGGGGACTGCTGTGTTGCTGGAAAGCCTACCTTTTACCTGAGCATCCAGATTAATATCAAAGGATTATTATTGTGGAAATACAGTTAACTGAAACCACATCTTTTTTTTTCTGTTTTTTCTTTCTTTTCTTGTGCAGAAAGACGCATTCAAGCATTCTGAACAAAAGAGTACTTTGATCTGTTTTGTGGATTTCTGTCACACACAAATCAGAGACTTCCCCTACTGGTACAAGATGATAAATTCCTCTGATCAGTGAAATTGCATTATTTTCACAGAAAGAACTATACACATTCATAAGAACATAAAACTAAACAATATCATTTACTGATCATGCTTTCAATACAGTATGAGTATTTGATTGCATTATGAAAGAAAGAACAAGTTGCAGTACTTTGGCAGAAGGCAAATTCTGTGGAGCAAGTTTGAGAGGACAAACCGGAAGACTGGAAGAAAAATGAAAGAGTAATACACAAAACACTTTTTTATGTAGGAAACAGGAGAGGTGAGGGGGGAAAAAAGCCATGTAGTTGGGAGCCTTTTTGAGAATATACTTCAAGAGGACTTCAAAATAGATCCGGTCAGACTTTTCAAATTTCATTTTGGTGGGAAAATTTTCACTCTGAATCAAAGGGAAAACCCAGAAATTGTGAAGCTTCCCATGGGTAGGAACTTCAGTCTGTTTGGTTTAATTTAATTTAATTTCATTTCATCCCATCTTTGGAACTCCTTCTCCTAATTTAATTCCTAGCAGCCATGAAAATCTACTAGCAGTTTCTGATCCTGGGAAAAAACCCAAACTGCTATTGAGCGTAGTATGGCTGTGATCCCTTATCTGCAGAACACTGCATCTACAGCTACAATCACATCTATTGTGAAGAAAGCAGTCTAGAAATGAAGAACAAAAGGCTAAGCATGCAAGAGTCTTCACTTTGAGATCAAGGCAGCAGGAATCCTCCAAGCACTAGAAATTCTGGTTCAGACTTCTATGCTGAAAAAGTTCTTGAGTAACTTTAAGTAGTGGTACATGCAGAATCTACTGAGCAGAAAGAACGCTAATTTACCCTAAGATTTACCAAATTAGACCTGGACAAACAAAAAGCCCCCAATCTCCACAGAAAATAGTACAACAATTCAATCTCAGTGGCTCTAGTTAATATAATATAACCATCACTTTTGTTACAATGGTCTCAGAAGATAGGATTAACCAGTTTCTTATGAGCCATATTATTCAGCATCACATTTTGATTATGTGATTTAACCTCCCAGCAATTCAGACTGCATAACATCCACTGGCTGTTTAACGAAAATGGACTATCTGATGATGGATACTTTTAAACTGAGTTAAATTGACTGTGTGGCTGTTAAAACACTGAAGGCACTCAAGCGATTGCTTAAGCTCTTTCTGCCAGAGGTACTGCATTGTGAATCAAACTCTAACTAGGAGAGAAGTATCTTTTACATGATTTTCATGAAACATACACACTGAGACAGAGATACTGGGTGAGCACTGCTAAAAATATGGTTTGTAAAAAAATTACTTAAAATTTTACAGTTTAAATCTCTTTTAGGTAACATTTTCCCCAGGGTTTACAGGTCTGTGCTGTGAATTTTTCATAATGCTTATATTAGAAACTTAAGGAACATGATCTACTTGGAAAGAAAGAGAAATAAACTGAACAACAACAACAAAACCATTTATTTTATCCTGCTTATGATATGACCACCTGCTAAAACAGTAATGGGCAGGGTGCTTTGACAGTTTCATTGTGTTATTTGCAGAAAGCAGAACTATTTTGAAATAAAACCAGTCTTCACTAAAAAGCATTCATGTTGATTGATAATTCTTATGGGAAAAAAAATCAAAGTTAAAAACTCTGTTTAATTTGCTAATTAAAGGGTATAAAGAACATAATTAAGAAAAGTTTCATAAAAATTCCTCAGCATTTCTAGTGCTTTGAACTTCACACTGGAAATTCTAGATGCCATTTCTGATCTTTCCTAATCTGTTCTTTTGAAAACAGCCTGTGTATTAAGTTTAGCAATACTATTTAATGGCACGTATTCTTGAAAAAAACCTCAGAATAAATGTTGGTTTTATTACCTTCATATTCCTCACAAGAACATAAAGGTACAGAATTCATTCCCCTATGCTTTGATGTAAATAATGACCCTCCATTAATCTCTCAGTTTTACAAGTGTTTTTGCATATGGGTAAAATGCACAATGCTGTTTATCTGGGAAAATTATAGTTTAAATAATAATGAAACAGCATTTTATAAAAATATATATATTGTTATGAAATGGCTGACTACATGGAAAATATATGCACAGTTTGCCAAATTGCTTTCCTATTTCAGAAAATGTAACTGTTATTCTTCATGATTATTGCAATAACAAATATCTTTGCTTTTAATCTGAAGGAGTTATCTAGGGTTTAGCTAAAAGAAATCAACTTCTGGAGCAGATTTGTAAATGTTCGGTATTTGAATAACATCTTTTTTTTGGATTAAATAGTTTGGAGTATAAATAAAAATCTCAAACATAGCACCTACGTAAAAACTAGTCTTCTTGCCTGCAAAGTTGTGGTAGTTTGAAAAAGGTTTTCCCTCTGGAGTTGGAAAGTAGTATCATATCATATCCTCATTTCTTAGTTTTTGAATACATGAATTCACTAAAACACGGTACAATTATAAGTAATAAATATTATAGATAGTATTGACAATTTCAAGTTGGAAATTGATAAATTTAAAAATTTGTCAAATTATCAATTTGTCTAATTTGAAATTTTCAAATAGTTTCTTAATGTTGGCATGGTCAAATGGATATGACATGAGCTATACAAATTATTTTGTGTTCACCGTCTACTTGGTCATGCATCATAACTTAAAATGGACAAAATGGCACTGGGGAAGAATGAAATGTTAAGATCTGAAAAAAAATGGAATAAATTAATAAAAATTACAGTATCAGTCTCATCATATTACAAGAAGAGAATAAATGAATATTGTGCCATGTCCCGGTTTTGCATGGGATAGAGTTACATTTTTTGTAATAGCTGATTCACTGCTGTGTTTTAGGTTTACTGTGGGAATCATGCTGACAACACACTGATGTTTTGGATGTTGCTAAGTGGTGCTTACCCTAAGTCAAGGACTTTTCAGTTTCCCATGCTCTGCCAGCGAGGAGCTGCAGAAGGAACTGCAGGGAACATGGCCAGGACAGCTGACCCGAAGTGGCCAAAGGGATATTCCATAGCATAGGATGTCACACTCAGTACACAAACTGGGGGGAGTTGGCTGGGAGGGGCCAATCACTGCTTGGGGGTGGGCTGGGCATTGGTCAGTGGGTGGTGAGCAGCTGTTTCTTGTTTCTGTCAGGTTTTATTCCTCTCCCTCTCTCATTTTCATGACAATTATTATTATTAGTAGTATTGTTATTATTATCATTAATGTTATTATAATACTTTTACTCTATTAAACTGTTCTTATCCTAACCTATGAGTTTTGCTTCATTTCTCAATTCTCTTCCCCACTGTGAGGGCAGGCAGGGTGGGAAGTGAGCAAGTGTCTGCAAGGTGCTTAGTTTCCAGATGAGTTTAAACCACAACATGACATTTCTTTCTCCCCTTACAATTTTTATCACAATAATGATGTTTAATAGTCTTTAATATACAGAATTTGTAGGATGCTAGTCAGTCCAAATTCTGTCTCAAGGCTTTTATAAAAAATGAGGTAAGAAAAAGTCCATCACAGGCTTTGGCTTGAATTAACATTTTGAGTTCTCATATAGTATTTTGGAATATGGTGGTACATAGTCACAGTAATAGTTGCGAAAATGACAGATATCACAGACAACACCAATTTGGTTCTTCTTTCATTCTCTAAAGATGATAAGAATGGCATTGTCTTGGGGAGCAGAGAAAAAATAACCTGTTTATATATGTCAAACCTTTCAGCCTTGCAGTCTACTTTCCCATGAAAAGCCAAAGCAGACCAAGAAACTGCTTTGAAATGAGGTAAAATAGTACATTAGAAGCCTTTAAAGCTTTTCAGAAACACAGAAAATAGCTGCAATTTGATACATAAAACTAATGGTGCACTTGACTCTCAGCTGCAGAGCAGACAGATGGCAGCATACGGCCATACATTTGTGTAATGAAGTAGAATTTCAACACTGACCTTCTGAAACAGGATCCCAGGGGCTCACAGAAATTCTACACAAGTTTGACAGGGTGTCTCACCGTGGCTTCATGGCCTATTTACAGGTTAAAAAAATTTAAAAAGAAACAAAAAAAAGCTGTCCACTGTCTTTACTGGTACTTTCGAATAACAAAAATATAGGTAAAGGGTTTGCAAGAATGAATGCTAAACCAATATAAACCAAAAATGCTGTTTATAATACCCCAGAAAAATGCTGTTTATAATACCCCAGATAACTAAGCACGAAGATACATTTGTTGTTACTTTTTTTAAAAGTAGAATATCTCTCTGCATATGGTCTTACAAAAAACAGGTGCAAATATAGACTAGCATATGGTTTTAGTTTGAATGCATACATTTAAAGAGTTATTTTAAAGAGCTACATTAAAGACTTATTTTAAAACTTTTGAGTGTTGATACTTATACATCTGCACTTTTCCAGTCACTTCAGCATATCACACATCTAAAACAGAAATTATATTCATGATGTGGACTTTCCAAACAAGAAGGACTTCTTAAGCACGTCTAGGAACATCACACAAGACTGTAAATGTCTAGTAGAATTTTGGCAAGAGCTTGCCACAGAAACCACTGATAACTGCTATATGATCAGAAACAATACTTAACAAACAAAAGACCTACCTTTCATTCTGACAGCAGAACCCACATTGTTTAAAAATTACTTGAATACACATGAGCTTCACAGGGTAAAACAGATGAATAGTAAAAAATTAAAATATCAGAATTTAGGTCACTGTTCCCATCTACCAAAGAAACATATCAGTTGAAGAGGTAGATCAGCACTTTACTGGAAGATGACTAAGAAGTTCATGCTGGTATAACTAAACAGGAAGGATCTCTGCGGCAAGGATTTCTCAGCATAAGCTATAATATAAAGAAAGGGTAAGGAAGGAGCTATATTTCTAAACAATTACAATATGAAGTGGAAATAGTTATCCTGTGTTGTCAAAAGACTATCATCTGACTGGAGAAGTATGGAGAGCATTGGTGGGTTCTCTTCTCTCTGTTATTGCCTAAGTCCAGTCACAAAAATCCATGCAGGAGGCGAGAAGAGATAAAATTCAGTTGTTTATGCAAGTGTTGGGTTTCCAGGTTGGACATGGGTGGCCAGTTCTATCCAAACACACCTCTGAAATCACTATGACTCCTCTTTCCTCAACTCTGAACTGCCAGACAGGCAATTCAGATGCACAGTGAAATGGGTGTCTAGATAGCAGTAAGAACGTAGCTGAGTTTCCTCCAGAGTTACATTAAATCCATAGCCGTTTCCCTCATAGAAGCATATTCTCAAAATCCAAATACAGATTTTATCTTTGTGTTACACTATGTGTCATCTATGTCAATTTCTACATAGAAGCCATTGTATCCTTGTGAATTCTTGCCTTTTACTAATGGCATGACTTTGGGAAGATAAAGCAGGTGAGGTAGGGAGGTAGGGAAGCTGCCTGTATCTCCAGAATTGCAGAGGAGATGGCATGGACATACACAGAGCTGAAATAATGTGACAGAACAGAAAGACGTCCAAAGCTATTAGAGCATTAGTTGGATTAGTCATCAAAATTATTCATAGTCTGTCCTATTTTTATCAGAGTAGCTGTGTAAATGAAGGACAGAAAGATGGTCAGATTTTCTACAAAGTCTATACATTCACTTCCCAAATACCTTTTCTTCAGGCCAGTTGCACCAACATAGTGTGGGGGGGGAGGAGGGAATTTGTTTTCCTTTGCAGTAAGTGGAATGTGGAATTGGTCAAGGTGACACTAGATAGAGATGGAATTCTTTAGCATACATCTGATAAAGTGCATAGTATAAGAAAACAATTTCAATGTTGTTTTTCAGCTGGCTGCTACATGATTTCTGCCAATCAGATTAATGAATGCACTGGGTTACGTTTGTAGTCCTTACTTATAGAGTTAGATTTAGAATTCCCCTCATAATCCTTCTTTAAATGAATCCCTGTTTATATCCTCATTTTAATTGCGTATCTCAGAGATGCCTATTTTATGTTTAAGAGAGCAATCAAAAAAAGAGCCATCAAGGAAGCAGCAGCACAGAAAAAATATTTCACAAGAGACTATTTTGAAACATATTAGTGAAAAACTACAAAAGCAAATTTTTTCATGGTGTAGCTATTATGTAATTCCTGCATGAATATTGAAGCAACCTCTATATGCTCTGTTATCTGAACTACCCTAATTCTCTTAGGAGGGCAATGCCATGGTTCAGAATGATAACAGTGAAATATCTTTGCTTAACTTCTATGGCCAACCATAAAAATGTTTAAATAATAAAGTATATTTTAAAGTAATTGTGCTGATCTGTCAGAGAAGGGTAACATTACCTAAGAACTGCATCAAATCCCTGAAGCTGGGTCTGCACCTAAATCACCAGACTTCGAAATCTCACAGGTCTTTTCCTTGAGTTTGATGGATGAGCAGGGCTACAGTGGCAGCCATGCAGTGGCAGGATATTTGGTGCAGGTGAACTCCCTCTTTGTCATGCTGCTCATGCTGCTGAGCAGCATGACAAAGAGGGAGTTCACCTGCACCAAATCTAAAATGGTGCTTTCTGCCTGATTTTTTTCCCTGTGGCTATCAATATGATACTATGCATTTTTTTTAAAGGAGCAACATTTTTGGAGGAAAACAGTGTACATATTCACACATATCAAAAAGAACTTTTGTCCCACAGGTTATTTTGGGTACTTGAATACACCTTATTTACTTATTACTATTACAATGGTGGCATTTCATTTTCTGCCTGGCCATAGTGAAACACTGCTCCCACCTTTGGAAATTCGCTTCACTGTAGGCATCTTCCTCTATGGGTTCATGCCCAAAGCATTTTGAGTCCTGCATCTACACTTATGAATGAAGGTACAATGGTAGAATATCTATGCCACCATTTTTTTTTTTTTTTGGTAACAAAAATGCTCATTGGTAAACTAAGGACAAAGAGATAAATTCAAAATTAAAACAAAGGATGGAATTATTTTGATAGTTACAGTACTTATTACTGCCCTAAGGAAGTGTGGTAGAATGAAGATTTCTTCCCTTCCACTGGTATTGGGAATTTTATATAATACTCTTCTAAAATCATAGAATCACTCAGCAAGTTTCACTCTTCTGTCTGTGTCAGCTTTTTCAGATCTTTGGCCTGAAAGCTATTTTTACAAATGTGTTTAAGTGAAGAGGCTGAGTGACAAAGGCTGCAGATGAATAGACAGAATAACAGACAAATGTATTTTTCTGACTGAGTAATCATCTGTACTATTTATTTGTATTTTACTTTATAGCCCCTTAAAGAGTTTCTGATAGCGAGATTGGATTAATTTTCTTTCTGTCTGCCTTCTTGGAATAAGCTGACATGGCCGCCTCATGTTTTTTGGCAACAGTTCAAAAGTGATCTAACATTTTCAAGATATATGAAAATATTTTGCATATTTCTTGAATTTTTTTTAGTGAATGAGATTATTTTATTTGAATGTTACAGAAAAATTTACCCTGTTGTAAATAATTACAGCTAGGTGGAGAAGAACTTCCTTTTAAATTCCCAGTATACTTACCCTCTCTCAGTTTAATAGGAGAAATATTTTTTCTAGAATATATCTTCTTAGCCTGCAAAACATAACCATATTTGAGATTTTGTCTTATTTTATGTTTGGAGATAAACAATACTATGTAAGCCATCCGTATGTTTCAAAGTTCAGTCTATCATCCTGGATAATTATATCATTCTGATCATCATACTATCTAAGAATCTGTTTAATAGTAAAAGCAATTATAGACTATTCATTTGAAAAATAGTATATTAAAAAATCAGTTAGAAAAACTAGTGAGATACAAACTCTCTTAATTTTCCATACACTTATTTTTTTAATTATTATTCTCATAGATTTATAGTTTGGCAATTCCAGAAATACTTTAATTACTGTTGGTATCCAATAAAGCATTTTTAAGTACTTTCTTGAAACTGAAAATCATCTTGTTTGTGCCTCAAAAGTTTGAAATGGAAGATAAAGAACAAACTCAGTGATTCAGAAGTTATTTAATATTCACTTCTGATATTTTGGCTACCATCAGGAAATGCTTCCGAATTACTAAGGGCATTTCATATTTCTTTTGCAAAAGAACACTTTCACACACTTTTAAAGATTCCACATATTTCTGAACAGTGGTAATTTAAAATAACCTTTCAGTTTAAATAATCCATATTAATTTCATATCTAGTGTTGCATGTGTCTTAACCTTGAAGTAATGGTGGTTGACAGAAGAGGCCTAGGACATCTGAAGAAATGAAGGGAATGTTTTTAGGCTCAGGCTTCAGCTGTGCTTCATAACTGTATTTCTCTAAAAAAAAAACAAAAAACGAGTACTTCTTGCTGCAATCAGCATATATTTTCCATCATGAATAAGAAGCCCCATTTTAATTTAATTTTTGTGTGAGTACTATCACCGTACCCTCCCATGGGTACAAGAAAACAATAACTTTTCATATCACAATTTAAAGTATGGGTTTGTACTAGTGAAACCCTAAGTAGTTATGATTAATGACCTGCCTATTGCATTTTTGTAAGGGTTGGAACTTCAATGTATCAGTTAAAATATTGGTCCCATTGAACTCAATAACAAAATTCCCATTGACTTAAGTTTCAGCATTTCATCCACTACCCTTTGTGTCCCACTGTTCTTGATTATCCATTCGGGAGATTATATGATAGATGAAAAATATTTATTTTTATCTATTCATATTCTTTTAGATAAGCTGCAAGCAGATGCTGTTTCTTAAACATACATGTGTTCTTGCTATGCACAAAGAAATCTGTATTTCAAGTATCTGTCAAAATGATGTGAAAGCAACACAGTGAGTTGATGCTTCTCTTGCAACATTTAGATATGTACACAAATAAATGTATATACAAGTCTCAGTAATTATGTATTCATAAATATAAATATGCATTTTGAATCTTTGATTGTGAAATTATGAGAAGATTAGAAATTTAATTTTTTTCTAAGCCTGAAAATTCTTTAAACATTCTCCTAGAAATCACAGATCAAAAATAGTTTTCAGTTTGAAATAAATAATGGTTAAATCACTCATGTATCTATTAAATATGGAAGTATAATAGTAAGTAAAAATAAATCTAATACTAAGTAAACGGTAGGAGATATAAAGGGGGTGGAAAAGGCTTTTCCACATGTTCTTTGTTTTGGCCCATTGTAGGGTGTCAGTGTGGCAGAGCCAGAAGCAGGGCTGCGCCAACAAAGCTGCTTTCTCTGGCAGCAGTATTCCCCTCTTGCGTGTCAGCTCACTCTCTATCACAACATGGTCACCAAATACACAAATTAGGAAAATAAATGTCAATCTCAACTTGATTCAATATTTCTACCTGATATATATATATATTATATATATATATATATATATATATATATATATGTTCACTAAAGCCCCTTTTCTTCAGGTGTTTCTGTGCTGATGGATCCTTACATTTGCCTCCATTAACTGCACTGGGTCTCAGAGTATTACACTTAGTGTGTTAGTGTGTTATACTAACTAAAATGCCTAATTACATGCAAAAAAAACCCCAACAAAACCCAACCTCTAAGACACCAAGAGACAGGATTTATGCTTAAGATGAGGTCTGTGACTTCATGTACCTATATATAAAACCACCATTTACATGGAAATTTACAATGAAGAAGTTTTGTGAAACTGGATATCTCAATATCTTGAGTGAATACAGAATTATAATAAGATAATATTAATACAACTATATAAAGTACTACACATTCCAAACTATACAGCTGTATTATGTTATGTTTTAACCATGTAAGGAAAAATTCAATACAATTAGATAAAACTTTGATGCCATAGAGAAGACACTGGCTGATCCTATACTGTAAATCAAGTGCTCAATAGCATCAGAGCAACAATAAATTCCTGCTGTTTGACTACACTGGCCCTCAGCAGCAGCATTACCTAATCTGTTCCTGTCTCTAGTACATCAGTAATGGTTGGTTCAGTGCTGCCATCAGAAAAAAGGTACCAGAGCTGCAAAAGAGATTTTTACCTTAACAGCCTGATTCCATCAGGATTTGAATGCCTGTTCTTCCCAGTGAAATGCTGGATTTGTCAGGAGAGAATCATGTCAAATGATGAGCAGAAATTTCTGTATGTACCCATGCAGTTGACCTAGAATAGCAAAACACACAAACAATAATTTGTAACTGTAACTATCACACAGAGTAGATTAGCAGCTGAAATTGTAAAAAGGCCTACTAGAACCCTGACAGCAGTCTTAGGCAAGATATCCAATGAAGTTTGCAGAATCCCATTTTATGCTTTTACTTGCAAGAAGCATGAACACAGAGATAAAAAGCTGGCATGTTTCATCTTTCCTCCAACATGACCAGGTCTAATGGAATTCTGGATATCAATAAAACAAAAGTGTGATTGAATTTTGACAGTATCCTTGTGAGAGTGAATAATAAAACAGAAAACCTTCATCTTTGGCCATGCTTCAAGAAAAATTCCCCCTGTGTTTTATGTTAAATTAATATTTGATGTAATTCCATATAAAAATCTGAGATACACACTATTATTTGGCAATAATAATTTTATTAGATGTGCTTCAGCTTATTGTTATATTCATTAACTACATTCACTGCAATGGCAGCGTAATGCTAATCTGTTTGTTTGGATTAATTTCCAACAGTCAAACAACCTGGGAAGAAGTGCTCTTTTTGCGTTTTACAGGTATGTAATTTGAGGAAAACTAGTTCTGAATTAAAAGTGTGAACTTGAGATTACTGCTGTAAACATAGGTACAAATAGGTACAAAACATAGGTACAAAAAAAAGAAGTTCCAACAAACTGCCAGGCTGAAAGTACTTACCACTACTTACCATGATTTAAAAATTGATTTTCTGGCCTTACATATCTTTAAAAAGCAGTTGGGCTTTTTAAACACTATAATTTTTCATAAACTGGTAAGACTGAGATTTAGAGCCTCCCAGCAAGCATTTCTAATATAATCCAGTTCTCAAATGAACACATTCACAATATGACCCCCCTCCATTTTGTTTTTCTGCTGTACATTGTTTGTGAAAATTCTCAAGGCTCTCAGGAGCATTCTTAGCCTCTACTTCTGTATTCACATGAAGATTCTCACCCTTCAGCACTTCTTTTGCAACTGAAGGTAATAGGAGTTCTCTTTGTAAGTACATGGGGAATATGTGCCTGCATCACATATTATGCCAATGATTTTTTTAAGTTAAAGTATGATTAAAACAGATCATAGGATAACCTTATCTCATCCATTTGAGGTCTTCTGCTTAAATTTGTCTTTATTCAGAATACAGACTGACATAAAAATGAAGTTAAATATTATGGGTGGTCCCAAGCCCATCTACAAACCCAGATGTGAATCCAGGGCTACTCAAGATTCAATACTGCATGTATAGGTTTGAAATACCACATGACTGGGTCAAGGAGCACCTTAAAGAGAACTATGTGCACCTCACTATCTTAAGATCTCAAATGCTCAACTCAAAAATTTGTTTGGAAAACACAACTTGCTATGATCCTACCAGAGATAGTCCTCTGAAGGACTCTAAACAAGAGCCACCACCTACATGCCAATTACCTTGAACACAGATATTTCTGTGTTGAACTGAGAAAAGAAAAGCACAGATAATATTAAAAAAAAGATAAAATCAAAGGATGTTTGGATAAAAAGATAAAATTTTTACAAAAAAACCTGAACATCAAAATCATTCTTGTGAATTCTTGCTCAAACAGGAATTAATTCTAAGCTTGCAAAAAAGACTTTAAATTTTATGATAACTCCTTTAAGAGCAAAACACTGATAAGAAAGTTTTAGAAAAAGAAACCAAAATACAAAACAGTAGCAAGTTGTCTATTGATAATTTATATTTTAAATACAATAAAATAGACTTTACCAGACTGTAATCTGATCCTTATAGAGAAGAGAACCATAGGTTCTTATTACGTTTATTACAAAGAAGCAGCTATGTAAACTTTTCACAAGTATGTGCATTTACTCAACCACCAACAACAAGGTGTCCTCTCTCAGTAATTGCACTCTAATAGAGCCAGGGCTTAGTGATCCCTTTTCAAATGGATTTTTGCCATTAAATTACAACCTCAATATCTAAATTTAAGTGCCTCTTCTCCTCTATTATACTCATTTAATTCTGCTATGCCGGTGTTTGAATATGATTTGGAAAAATACTTAGATGTCTGAACATCTGGAAATAAAGATTTTCATTGCCATGTTACCATTGTATGGAAGCGTGCAAATTTTTTTTCCAGAATAAAAAATGTACAACTACAGCTATGTATATTCTGTGGTGATTACAATTTTAAACAAAGGCATCAAACACCTTTTTAGTAAAGGAGTCACCGAACTTCGGATTTGACATAATAATTTTTTTTCAGAAGCCATTACTACCTCAATGATACTTTGCCCCATTAGGCAGGTTTGTTACTCAGCCAGAAAAGCCAGGAGTCTTTCATCTCTCTGTTTCTTTTTGTTGTTGTTTCAGCATTTATCTAAGTTCAAACTGCAAAGTGCCGGGTCTGAGTTCCCACTGTTTGCTTTGAAACTTTCTTTGAACAGTTAAGACTCTATTCTTGTCCCAAACCTCTGAGGATCTCACCAAGTAAGCATTGCTCAGGACTGTTTTACTTAAAATTATAGCCTACCGTGCTAGGAAGGTTCTTTACAAACCAACATTCAGTGCAAGTAGAAACGGGGTGAGAGGGAAAGAACAATAATGTAAAAACCTGTAGGTCTTTTAGGGAAGGCAAACAAGAATTCATTCAAATTCTTAATATAGCCCTAATCTGTTCCAAGGGGTATCTAAGAGGGGAGAGTGGGAAAGAAGGGATCAAATGTCTCCAAAAATATACACATTAAGGAGAAAAATTATACATGCCCATTAGGCCTACTAATATCAAGAGTAATATAATGTTTTAATATATGCCTTGCAATTTAGACTGAAATTACTCATCTGATTCCCTCTGCAAAAAATTCACACTGGAGACTGCAAAAGAAAAAATACAGTTATTTCTTTCCATCTCACTCATTTTAAGCCCACTGGCCAAGAGGACAGAAAGACTACTGAAAGTACATGTGAATTCATAGTTGTTCCATGACATTTTAAAGAAATGTATCCTGAATCAATTTTTTCCTTTATGAATTTAGCCAAATAAACCCCATAGAGAATAAGGGCAAGAGCAAACACACAGATAATCACCTTGCTAGCTTCTGTGGGCCCAATGACTTACAGCATTTTCTTTCAAGTTACAGAAATTTAACCTTTGAGTTACAGTAGTTCCTTCACAGTCATTAACAGGTGTTTGTATTTTGAGTTTAAACTATAAACTGTTTGACGTAGGAAAAAAAGTATTTCAGTTTTTTCCACTGTCAAGGGAAAACACTAAGACATTTTTTTAGGTCTCCTGTGTATTGAGTTTTCTAGGATGCAAAATGGAGATTTTCACCTACCATTGTAAAGGGATCTTGGGAAGCTAAGTGTCACAACAGCAAATCTAGGGGCTTTAAGGTCACAAGGACTGTTGCATAACGTCGCTCAGATACCACAGTTATTGTTATTACAAAAGTCAGAACTATCCTGCACTATCCTGCACATCAAGACCAGTCTTCCACCTACACTTAGAAAATTATGTTTGGTTGCATAAAGGTTCTGAACAGCAGCCACACAATTTATTAGAGCATGGAAAGAAGTATCTGAAACCAGCAGCTGATCCATTTCAATCTTTTGACAGACTATCTGTAGATAGACTACAGAGCCAGTTCTTTAAAAATGAGGTTTGTGTCCTGTAAAGTCAGATAAGGATCTTGGCTGCTGTGCTTTGCTTACAAAGTTTGTTCTGTGTAGCCAACATCAAGCAGTGTCTCATTCTGTTGCTTTGTGGGTAACGGGTTGAAATATTAACAAGCGGAAAAGTCAAACCTTCACGAAAAAAAAAGCATCTTGGGTGCTCTTGTCTCATGTCACTTTCTATTTTATATCTTAAAAAACAGTGTCACTTTCACACATATTTTATTTTGTTTCTTAGGTCTTTATCTTGAAAATTTCAGAGACGTTTGAACAGTAATGCACAACGATCAGATAGACATCTGTCGAACAGTAACACACAATGCTCAGATAGACATCTGTCAAGCCCACGCATAGCAGAAGCAATGATTTCCTGTGGCTGGTTTGGAACAGGGTGATTGATCAGTTATTCTCTTTTGCTGTGACCTCCTGTAGAAGTCACAAGCAGAGTGTTTGCAGCCTACAGCTGCTTATTCATCCTCAGCCAGATCCAGATCTTTTAAAATTCAGAACAGTCCTATATGCATAACAGAGAAAACTACCATGGTAGTTCCTGGGAAGAAGAACAGCCATAGCTTTCTAGTAACAGTATCACAAATATACTGCAAAACTAATTCTAAAACTTGAGATAATATTCTATCATTAGGTATCAAGTGCAGGATTTTCAGTTCTTTCTCACAGGCAAAGCTTTTAAAATCTTATCTGACATATCTCATTGTGTCTTTCTTTTTTATCTTGTTGGTATCGTTTGTGGATATGAATCATAAAGTGTATTTGCATAGTATCAAGGGTTTTTTGGTTCTTTTTTTTAACATGGAAGATGGAACAAAATACTTTAATTCTAAAAAAGGTAACTATTCAAAATGTGACTCACTAAATAATCAAACTCTTAAGCACTTCAAAACAGGCTACTACCCTTAGTGAGGCTGTCATTCAGCCATTCATCATTTCAATCTACAAGGGCAGCCATTAGAAAGACTCTAGTTTAAACCAGTTTCAAATAAGAATTTTTACATATTTACATCTCTTCTGTACTTCTTGTACCTAGAGACAAATAATCCTCAAGATACTGACTAAAGCATATTGGAAACCAGAACATTACCTCGCTTGCCCAAAGTCATGCTTAAATTCAGTGGAAGAAACAGGAAAAAAATCTGTTTTCTCAATATCTGTTAAATATACCACCTCCTTTTCTGTTATCCTTCCCTTCCATTTCTGTTCTCTCCTGTTACTCCCTCCCACCCCTTTCTCCTGCAAAAAAGATTAAATGGAAAATATACAGAAAGGTCAAGGACAGAAAGTTTTACTACTGATACATGGAAAAGGCTCACAGTTAAGTACTGACAAGTTTAGTCAGGAGTCATCCAACTATATTCTCTTTCCCAAAAAATAAAAAAAGAAAGCATTCACCAGCAAATACATCCTATGGCCTTAGTATATCCCTTTGGTGACAGGCTATTAAAACAGCAGTGTATACTACTCTTCATTAGTGTCCTTTGTCACTCTAAGTATTTGTTTCACATCTATCAAACCATTCAGTATTACTTTCCATTTCATATCATACTTACTATTCCTGGAAAAAGCAATTTATTGCTAATTTGTACAGCATATGGCACAGTCAATAGAAAAATACTTTTTTAATATATTTTACTCCTTTTTGGGCTGTTAGCCTACATTTCTTTTACTGCAGCTCAATACACAGGCTTTGCACTCAAAGCATCACGACTGCTGCATTTGCAGTGTTCCTCTCTAAATTACTTCCTTTTCTTTTTTTGTCAGTCTCTCTGGATTCTTTAAGGGATCTTATTGATCAGAAGACAATAGAACTGACACTTAAATTCAGCACTATGCAGTCTGTGCTTCTGCAAGTTCTTAAAGTGCACTGAAAATCCAGAACATCCTACTCTTGATTAAAAAATTTGGCTCTAAAAATATCTAGGTTTTTCCTGGTCTCAGGTTTTGAATGTATTTGAAAACAGGAAGGGGGAAAAAGGAAATATTAGTTTAAAAACCCCACACACTTTCAAACCAATATTATTGTTCAGCCATACAACAAAAGAAATTTCAGGGAGGGTTTTTGAATGAAAATGTTCAGATGTTCACATTTTCCACAAGTGAACTTCCCACTTCCACTTACCCACAAAATCTCATGCAATAAAACCACCTCCTTAATCAAGCAAGGATCTGGGAGGAAAGGAAAACCAAACCAAACCAAACCAAACCAAAAAACACCAAAAAAACCCCAAACAAACAAACAAACAAAACAAACCAAAAAAAAGGGAGATGTTAGCAAGCTTAGCAGCATTTTTCAAGGTTGGAAAAAAGCTCCACATGGTCCTTAGTAGCCTCAAACTCTGCAATTGTCAGGCAATAACCTCCTGTGACACAGAAGTATCCAGGAACTTGAGAGTAGGGAATGGTCATTTATAACAAATGAAGTCTTAATGCAATTCCACCTGAGATTAACAGTGAAATAACAATTATTTTTAATGTTGAAGGAAATCCTCCATCCACTCCTCCATACTCCATTAAAGTAAGTTCTCTCCAAATGTACATATGTAAAATTTTACAGTACTTCTCCGTCAGACTTCCAAATATATGTTAGTATAACATATAATTTATATAGACTTACTAAAAGATATTAGAATATGTATACTACAAATGCATGTGATATCAAATAAAGACATGACACATAACTGGTTGGATGTTTCCTCTTTATTAAGCTGTGGTTTTCATTACAAACATACTCAAATTTACAATATTTGATGCCTTTGCAATGTTTGTTTTTCTTTAAATGAGAATTTTGTCGCAATCTCAGGTGTCTTTTAATGTCCTGTAGTTCAGAACTTTACATGATTCCTCCCTCGATTTCATGAGTCTATTTAAGATATTTATTAATACTTGTTAAGAAGGTAATTCCAATACTGTGGAATTTACAGGTTTTCTCTTAAGAACCAGAGAATATGCTCTCATACTTTCTCTATCCCTGGAGCAACAGGACTGAAACATTGCCCTGAGAGCTCAGTCTGGAAATTTTAATTCTGTAGGGACACAATGTTTTTATTCTTGCTTTAGGCATTCAGACTGACTAATTAATAAAAATAGAATCTGGGCTATCACCTGACCCTGACAACAGAAGTTCTTTGTTTATACCTAGCTTTCAGATTCCTAATATCACAATAATTGAATCTTCAATGCTTATTGCAGTTTCAGAAACACTTATCATGTCTTGTCTACAGTCAGTACCTGATTATGCCTAATTTTCTCTAAACAGAAGGCTTTTCCTGAGAAAACTATATTAATGTAAACTATACTTTTTTGTATATTTAGATTCTTTAAGGAGATTTAAAATACTGAAAGTACTGCCAGGGGCATTCTAATTAAACCTGAAGGCATGAAAATGGCAAGTGAAACACTGCACCATTTGTAAAAACAGAATGTGTTCAGATTTAAAAAAAAAAAACACTTAGATGTCCTCTGTGGATATCTGCTCTTCCTGAGAATGTGCATTTGTTGAAAATTATTACTATTGTCATAGACTGTCTTGTCTGAAGAAATGCTCTCTCCTGTACTGTTTTGTTTACAAGTGTTGTCAGTGGAGTGCAGAGCTGTTTGAATAATACTGTAGACCTACTGAATATAAAATTGGTCTGTCACTGGAGAAAACGGAAGCAACTATGCCAAGTTATTAAAACATATTGGTTTCAAGTAAGTTTAAGGGCACACTCAGGGCAATCCAGTGTTTTTAATGAAGATCTCAATGTGATCAATAAATTATAAGATATTAAATCTTAAATTCACTCTAAGGTATACAGTATCTGTTTTTAAAAATTAATGAATTGAGCACAGAATTGTGACACAGTTGAATAAATTTCAAGAGGAAGGATGATTTGTGCAGATGTGCTGGACTGGACCTTGAATGATCTTGGATCCGTTTCCAGTTCTGCCCTCAACTCCATCTAGCGTCACATACGCTTCTTTAGACAACACTACAAAGGTATTTATCTATTTTAAGATGCACAGAGATGTCTACCAAAGTTCTGAAAACACCTAACTACACCAGGCAATTAAATCCTCTTGAATTTGGAGACCTGATCTCAAATGAGGCCTGTCCACAAATGATAAACTGCATAAAGTCCTTGTTCAGACAATACATTGTCTAAGACTCTAATCGATCATCACAACTCAGTAACTGAATCACAAAGTTAAGTCAACGCCTCCTCACTCCTGGGAACAATTCACTTTCTGTACCTGAGTTAGGACACGGGCTCCTTGTGTCCCACGGTCACTAAGTAGAGAATTTTGAATGGATATGTGCCTTTTGGTTAGCAGAACAAATCCCATCATTTAACCATGGATATCAATTTCTGGCTGAGGTTTCTACATCCTTTTTCCCCCCCTCAGTATTGGATAAATGTATTAATGTTCTCTGAAGAGATTCTAACTGGATCAGAGAGTGTCATAAGAAAATTGTGAGCTGCATCATTTGTCATGTTAAGGCTAGACATATTCTAAGAGAAAACAGAATACAGTTTTTTCTCTATAAATAATTGGGAGTTCAGAAACATTTTCATTTTATCGTTTACTCACATAAAGATTCTAATTAGTGCAAATCTCGGAAGCCCATAATCATCTTACATCATTTGGAAAATCCACTGACAATAAGTCTCTTTCACTTTCCTTAACCCTTCCTGGTTATTCTCAGAGACAATTTTTTTTCAAGTGGGAATAATGTGTAAGTTTACCTTCAGGGCAAGAGTGATAGTTTGTATGCAATATCTCAGCTGCTTTAATCAAAGACTTTCTATATAGCCAATTCACCAGGCTACAATTGGAAGTAAAAGGGGGAGCATGAGAACAGAGGAGGATAGTCAATACAGGTATTGATATGATAAGGTCAGGCTGAGTAAATCCAGTGGGCTAATACACTATTTACATTGATGTAGTCGGTGTTTTCCAAGAATCACAGAATTGTTAGGGTTAAAAGGAACCTCTGGAGATCATCTAGTCCAGCCTCCCGCTCCCAAGGCAGAGTTACCTAGAGCAGGTTACATAGGAACAAGTCCAGGTGGATTTTGAATGTTTCCAGAGAGGGAGACTCCACGACATCCCTGGGCAGCCTGTTCCAGTGCTCTGCCACCCTCAATGTAAAGAAGTTCTTCCTCATGCTGAGGTGGAACTTCTCATGTTTTAGTTTATGGCCATTGCTCCTCATCCTGTCACTGGGCACCACTGAAAAGTGTCTGGCACCCTTGACAGTCACCTTTGAGACATTTATTTGCACTAACGAGATCCCATCTTGGTCTACTCTTCTCAAGACAAAACAGGCCCAGCTCCCACAGTCTCTTCTCATAAGAGAGATGCTCCACACCCCTGATCATCTTTGTGGCCCTCCACTGGGCCTTCTCCAGTAGCTCCTTGTCTTTCTTGAACTGTGGAGACCAGAACTTGAACTGTGGAGACCAGAATTGAACACAACACTCCAGATGTGGCCTCACTAGGGCCGAGTAGAGGGGCAGGATCCCCTCACTTGACCTGCTGGCCACACTCCTCCAATGCACCCCAGGATACCACTGGCCCTCCTGGCCACAAGGGCACACTGCTGGCTCATGGACAACTTTCCATCCCCCAAGACTGCCAGGTCCTTCTCAGCAGCACTGCTCTCTAGTAGGTCGGCCCCCAACCTGTGCTGATATTTGAGGTTATTCCTCCCCAGGTGCAGGACCCTACGCTTGCCTTTGCTGAATCTCATTAGGTTTCTCTCTGCCCAACTCTCCAGCCTATCAAGGTCCCACTGAATGGCGGCACATCCTTCAGGTGTATCAGTCACTCTCCCCGTTTTCATACCATCTGCAAGAATAGTGAAAAACATATTGCCCCTGAAGTAACATACAAGGTCCACATCAGCATAGATCAAAGCCCTCAGGCACAGCATAAAATTGTTGGGGAACTAACAGATAGTCATGAGTAAAGGAATAGGGGATATGTGATCCTTAAGCTCTCAGTTCCACCTCATGGAGGCTAAATGCAAGCCACTCTGTTCACTAAAAATCTCTGGTTTCCAATTACTATGAACAGTCTCACCATCGTCCTCGCAGAAGTCATGAAAGAATCCCCAGATGCAAAGCACCAGCCAGGTTGTTTTCCCAACTTCACAGACAAAGTCCTTGGCCTTCAAGTGCTCTTCATTTCTCCCTAACCAAATGTAACTGTCAAGTATTCTTGATAAGAGTGCCATGAGTTATAGCAGTGGAATATAGGTGCAGGTCCTACAACGCTCACTGAATGCTCATAAGCATCCAGCACTATTTACAACATTGCAAGCTCACCAAACTCCTCGTGAGTGTCTCTCATCAACAACTCGCTACACTGTGAATGCCAGTATGGAAGAAGAAATAGTTTCCTGTAGAGGCAAGGTAGAAAAGAGTGCAACACACATCCCTGTACTATTGCAGTAAAACCTTATGATGATATTAAAAAGGAGGGAAAAATAAAAATTTCCACTGCTCGACACATTTCAGTCATTTTTAGGCATGCTGCTCACATACAAATCCTTGCACAATGCAACAGGACTGTTAGTGGGAGTATAAACTATCCCTGAATAGTCACTGGCTCAAAAAATAGTTTGTGTATAAAAATATGATGGCCCTCAGTATAATAAAAGAAACACGCTGTAGAGGTAGTAGCTAAAAACTGAATTTATGGTATGATATATTGTTCGTGAGGCAAGCCAAAATGAGGGGATGTAGTAGAAGATGGTTTGAAGGATTTAATAAATATTTTCTGAGTCTGGGAAGACAGTCAGACATATTGGAAGGAAGTTCATTCAAAATGGATGATAAGGCAAACAGAATATAACGTGTTTCAAATGTGAAAGAATTCAAGTGTTTGATGGTATGCATATTGAAGTTGCATGTATATTTTAGCAATATAGCTTAGAAAAAGTACCAATTAGGTTGCTAGACTTTTTTTGATCTGGGGGAAATTTCAAAAATTCATCCATCAAGTTGGTCCCTTGGTGTTCTCAATAGTCAAATCCCATCAAACGTGTTGAAACTTAGCAGTAATAAAATAGTGTGAATTTATAGTAATATAAATGAACACTATGTATTAGACTGTTTTAACTGCAAAGAATTTGTCCTTGCTGAAATTCAAACCATGCTGAAACTATCTGCTCTGACATCTTCTGCCAAAGTAGAATCTGCTGAATTTCTGTGAGGAATCAAGTCACATGTGACACCAAAAACCTCTTATGCTGTAAAAGGAGGAAAACGCTTTCTTAGAACCACTGGATGTACATCACAACTCACATTACAAGAGGAGTTAGTACAATGAAAGCAGATGAAGCCAGAAATAGGGTGTTATTGAACAGAATGGCTCTTCTTGTGTGACTAAGACACATAAAAATAAAAGTGTTTGGAGAACTCAAATGACCATAAAATCCTACTTCCATCCACTCAGAAAGCAAATGTTTCTAAAGTGCCAGGGAGAACATACTTGTAATGCATGACAAGAATACATGAGTCAAGCATGTATTTTCTTGTTGGTAAGCAACAAGAAAAGCCTGAGGTTTTTATCACACATATTTAGAGAAGGTAGTATTCTTCACCTTTAAGCACAAATACCACAGTCATATATACAATATCCTTCATACACCACCTTTGTCATGATCCAAGGTCAATACTATCCTTTGATCAGAAATCTTAAAACCATACAGCATAAAACCAGATGGACTTGAACACTGCAGAGCAAAAGCTGAGTCCTTCATAGCTACTGAAAATATAAACACTTTAATTTCAGTAGAAGATAAAATTTTCCTTTGAATATTTCAGTGTAGAAGATTTATCTCTACCTCTCATCAAAACACAGCCATCAATTAAGAGTTTGAGCTGTTAAAAGATCATGGAGGATTTATTTAAAGTTCAGTTGTGCCATTTGGTACAGAGGTAAGAGCCATCTCATCTTTTTCTAGAAATATAGAATGGAGATGTTTTTCTTTCTATCATCCTCACCTTTAAACTAAAAAGAAATCCTGCTTTCTAAATACTAATGGACTTTCCAAATAAGCAACTGAATAGAATCACAGAATAATTTAGGTTGGAAAAGACATCTAAGATCATCCAGTCCAACTGTTAACCCAGCACTGCTAAGTTCACCATTAAATCATATCCTGAAGTGCAATGTCTTTTAAACATCTCCAGGGATGGTGACTCCACCGGTTCCCTGGGCAGCCTTTTCCAATGCTTGACAACCCTTTCCATGAAGAAATTTTTCCCAAGATCCAATCTAAACTTCCCCTGGCACAGTTTAAGTCCATTTCCTCTTATTCCTATTGCTTGTTACTTGGAGAAGATACTGACCCCCTACCTGGCTACAACCTCCTTTCAGGTATTTGTAGGGAAAAATAAGGTTGTCCTTGTGTTTCCTTTACTCCAGGCTAAACAAACCCAGCTCCCTCAGCCACTCCTCACAGGACTTGTGCTCCAGACACTCCACCAGCCTTGTTGCCATTCTATGGACACGCTCCAGCACCTCAATGTCTTTCTTGTACTGAGGAACCCAGAATCGGACACAGAAGGTGCAGCCTCACCAATACCAAATACAAAGAGACAATCTCTTTCCTGGTCCTGCTCGCAACAGTATTTCTGATACAAGCCAGGATGCCATGGGCCTTCTTGTCCACCTGGGCACAGGCTGGCTCATGTTCATCCAGCTGCTGACCAGCACCCCCCAGTCCTTTTCTGACAAGCAGCTTTCCAGCCATTCTTTTCCCAGCCTGTAGCACTGCTTGAGATTGTTGTGACCCAAGTGCAGGACCCAGCATTTCACATTGCTGAACCTCAGGCAATTGTCTCATCAATCCAGCCTGTCCAGATCCCTCTGCAGAGCCTTCCTATCCTCTAGCAAATCTACATTCCTTCCCAACCTGGTGCTGTCTGCAAACCGAGGGTGCCCTCAGTCCCCTTGTCCAGATCATTGATAAAGACATTAAACAAGACTGGCCCCAGTACTGAGCTCTGGGAACACCACTGGTGACCAGTCATCAACTGGTTGTAACTCAGTTACAATTAAATGAATTTTCATGTTTGGAAAGGAACTGCAGCTGTCACACTTAAATGGGTATTCTATAGGAGTTTCTACAAGATGTCTGTTAGAAACAAAGCAACATTTATGGAAATATAGTTCCAGAAAAAATTTTCAATCTCTAAATTATGTCTTTTTACAGTACAGTTTCACAGCTGCAGTCAATTTTGTAATTCAAATGAGTTTGTACATACTTCTAGTCTGCTTGGAATTACCATAGCTATAATAAAAAATGATCAAGAGAGACATGAAATGAGCATTGAAACAGAAAGCTCAAGTGGTTGAATCTTTTTCTGAAAACAAAAATTAGAACTACCTCTCCTTCACTTAGTAATAATCAAAAAATAACTCACAACAAGATTGGGAAAGAGCACAGGAAGAAATCTTAAAATTATGACCAGTGAATGGAAGTAAAAGCGAATAACTGCTCAAAGATCAAACTCAATGAAAATAGTTAGTTTCATTATTTCATTAAAATTTTATGCAAAATGTAAAAATCTTAGTTTAAAGTAATGATACAATATACAAAAGAGAAAACAGCAATATATTTTACAGCCACCAGAGTATTTACATTAAAATGTAATGTTTATAATTTAAAGAACTGGTATAACCTTTGAAAGGAATCATAGCTGCAATTCTGCTCTATGAGGAGGACAAGTCAAAACTGTCACCGTATATGACCACAGTATATACAATTGTGCATCTATTCGGTCACAAATGCTGCCTGTGGGGATCTAACTGTACATTGTGTGAGTACATGGCTACTCATTTCAATTATTCTTACTCAAGATTCGTGAAAAGAAAGCATGCAGTTCACTGTGAATTTATTTATGCCTAGTGGCTTGCTTGAAGGAACATCAAAAAAATATTCAACACATCTGACAAAAATGTGGAAAAGGAGAATGTGTGCATCTACCTTATGTTTTCCTTTAGGAAGGAAAAAAAAGTCTCAACTCAGAGCTCCTGTCTTTTTACAATTAGAAGGTCTGATTCTACTCTTATTGAACAATTAGATAATAAACACAAGCCATTATTCCACAGGCTTTAATAATCACTTTGATTCCATTTTTACTTTCCCATAGTTGCTACTGTCATAATCAGATTACACTGCCAAGAAGTCACTTACTGTGTGACACTTTGCTTTTAAATTCTTGGGAAATAAATGTTCCTCTTAGTTGCATACCCACACAATAGTCTCCTACAGGCCACAGAAACATCTATGCTAAATATAAGGCACATGTGCACGTTCACTGTTGATTCCCAATTTGAGAATGATATTCCTAGTAGTGTAAACCAGAGAAAAAGTTGTTTCAAACATCTACCGTATTACTTAGGATGTCAGGATTGTATAACCCCTGTTGCCAAGCCCATGGCCACATCTGAATTCAGTAAATGGGACAAATTTCTGTAGCCATAATAATATTAGTGGGAAAGGATGCTCTAGTGAGAGCATTAATACACTGAGATGACATATCACTGCATTCTGGGAATCAGTTACCAAAACATGATGAGGTTCAAGGAACTTATGTGCTTTCAAACACTGCAGTAATCATCCCAAATGTTGGAATGATACTTGCATATGAACACATACATATTGTCTGTATACAAAATAATGAATAATTAAAATATGTAAAGAAAACAGCCTGTTTGTTTTGCTATTTAAAACAACAGGCTTACATAGTGCAATGAAATATTTATTCACCGTGTTTTCCTTTTGCTGATCTATTTTTCTGGATTGATTACCTCTGAAAGCTTTCCTGACATGAGCTTTTGTCTGCTGACAAAAGGGAGGTGAAGCGAAGCATCTTGATTAGCTACAATGCAGATCAGCTTCTAGGCAAGCCAACCAGACCAGGAAGGACAGAGAGCATGTGGTCACAAGACTCCATCTATACTAAATTAGGTTTTATGGGGAAGAGTAATCCATCCTCATGTTTTCACAGAAAAACTAGCAAATAATACTTACAGATGAGCTTTCAAATTCTGGGTCAGTTCTTTTGCAAAACAGTAACAAAAAGAATAGTTACATTTAATTGTAGTGAAAGCCATAGTTATTCTAACAATTTATGAGCTGCCTCTTAATCTGTAGATTTCAAACAAGAGCCATGCCTTGAGCCTTGCCTGGATTCCTAAGACCTCATGACCTTGCCAAACCTTCATTATACTCAACTGCAACTACCTCAGTGTATGTTGTCTATTTACATGTCCCTGGAAAAGTATACTTTTTAACAAAAAACCACAGTTTTATGACTACCTACTGAATTTAAAAGGAAATAAGACTTATTGAACTACTGCATATTATATCAACATCCTCCAAGGGAGTATACTGTCCTTCCCATACATGAGGATCTAGCTCTACTATTAAGTTCAACCTTCTAAAGCCTGTGAATACAACTGCTAATATTGTGTATGAAGATGGGAAAAGCTACACTTGTAACAGCCACAATTGTTAGGCTGTTATTTTAAATAGCACTAACCGTGTATCACCACCTTCCTCTCCAGTTGAACACACTGAAGTTTTAGTAATTGTTCTGCAACAGATTATAAGTAGTTGTGTATTTTATTTATATGTGTGTGTGTGTAGAACTATTTTTTGTAAGTAATGTGTTACTTAAGATTATAAGTGTGTTATCTGCCAGCAAAATACGTGAGACCTCTTTGTTTCCATTTAAAGTTATGCTGTGATTTGATAAACTAAACCCAAAGTACACATAGAGGTTTGTTCTATATGTTGTTCTCAATCAGTCTCAAATCTTTTAGGATTTGAAAATTTGTTTCTTTTTCTGCTTTGTAGACAAAATCTAGTGAAAACAGTATTTTTTAACAAATAACTCTTTTCTGAAATTGTAGTTTCATGGGTTTATTATTTCCTAATTTATGAAAAATACGTAAATACTATTAAAAATTATTACTTAATCATCTAAGAAGACCCCACTGGCTCACAACAACAAACTTCATCAAATAGCTATATTATTCAAGAAAATAAAGAACGACGACAAAAAAAACCCAAAAAAACCCCCCAAAAAAAACCACCAAAAAAGCGCAAACAAAAACATGACACATTTGCTGATATATTACAGATGTGTATATTCCATCAAGGGGAAAAAATACGCTAACATGTAAAGATCACCATTAGCATGATAATCCTTGGTAACTAGATAGTCTGCATATATTGGTGCCAACTAATTGCTGAACAGCTTAGAGGGAACCTGGGAAGGACTTCAGGCCTGATGGGTCTCTACAGTGATCTTGAATCTTTTGTGCAGGCCCCAAATCATGTAATTTATCTGCCTTACAGTGACTCCAATTTATGCTGTGACATGGAAGATGACACAGCCCAAAACCAAAGAAGATGAAAGTGAAAGGGTAACAGCATCTGTTTTATGCACCTTGTTCTAGTACTCTTCAGCTGTGATTAGAACTGAGATCTAGCAATCACTTGGTTCCTCCTAAATAAATTGTTCTCTGAATATACTATATTCTGTGGTAAACCCCTTAAATAATTCTTATATTCTATAAAAATAGCAATCCTGTCCTAACTTTAGCTCTGCTTAGTTACCTATGTAATAATATATGTTGAATGAATTATCAAATCTGGTTGTGAATGAAATGAAATTCAATGTCAGACTTGCACTGATGCATGGTAGACAATTAAGTTGGATTATATACTATAGGATTTGTATACCATGCGTAGTAATTTCTTCCCTTCACAGGAAGCACCCTACAAATGCCACAAAGGACTGATTAGCCCTTCTGCATCACTTGTATTTCAATCAGCACACCCCTTATGTCTAGTGATGTGCATTTCATACATGTTCATTGGGGTTTTTTCTCTCTGCTGTTTTCTCTCTCTCTTTATAATTTTTTTAATTTTTTTTTTTTTTAAATTTTTAGTAACAGGAAGGGAAATGCTTTCTGTACTATACCTCCCTGGGCCACTTTCGTACAAAGAAAACCATGCAGAAAGGCTTAAGGACTTCAATTTCGATGGCAATTTTTGATTTCTAGTTCTAGCAAGTAATCCTTAAAATTAGTTTTAATGCAAAAAAACCCCCAAACCCAAAAAATCATCAGCATGCAGTACAGAGCTTTAGACAGGCTTCTTTCTGCATAGATCCTTAAGGTCACATGCTCTTTAAAGTGTTTGGTATATTTCAGAAAAGTGCAGGGACAATGCAGCTACTATACATTCTCTAAGAGCAGCCTCCAAGAGAAAAAGGAAGAAATGAGCCAATGATAATCCTTTTATTCTCCAGCTAGGCTACAAACTCTGAATTCATTCCTAAACATCCAAATGTTGACCTTTGCAAGCTGTAGGTGACACACAGTCTGGAAGAAAAATAAAACACTCCCTATGCTTTAGGAATCTGAACAGAACAAGAAAGTTAGAGCACCTCTCATTATCAAAATGCACCACCACTGCAGATATGAGAACTTACAGATTTTGCCAGGAATACAAACAGAATCTGCCTTGGCACCTGTGGTTTCACATTGGCAGGGTAAGTGCCTCTCCTGAGTAGAAAGATAACTGGATTCTATCTTACATTTGCTAGTTACTGTTCTGTCCCTCCCCAATAAAACAGATGGCAAAAAAACCATCACAAACATATTCAATATATTTGTGGTACGAATATAACATATGAGAGAGCAAACAGCCCTCACACATCTGTCTCAGCACTTGGGACTTTATCAAAAAGAATCTAAAGTAGGAGCAGAAATTTATATTACTCTACCATGTAAACACTCAAAAGACTTTGCACACCATCTTACTTTACAGAATTACTTTATTTTCTGGAAGCATTTGTGCAAAAGACAACACAAAGACCTTGCATTAATTAAAAAATTAGGTAGTATTGTGAATTTTGTCCGTTTTGAAAGCTGCACTGCTAAGATGAAGAATCCGTTATTAGAATGCCTTATAGCTCTGCTGTTAGAAATGAGTTAAGAGTAAAATTTTACATATAAAGCTCACAATGACGTTTTTCCTGTACCAAAATTTAATTTAGGAGGCATATGCTGCATTTTAATGAAATATGTCACAGATTTCAACTTTATTTTTATGGCTCTCTATGGAAAATGGAGCAAATTCTATTTTACATGAACTAAAGTTCTCTTGCTGATGCTTTAAGATGTATTTTATTTTTGTTTTAGTGTCATTTTCAAATTATCTGCCAATCTCTATTTTCAGCAGTTACTCTTGTTATGATTAGTTTCATTTTACCATGTGTTCACTATTATTCAATTGCTAAAGGTACTTTGAAATGCATTCTATGACTGAGCATCTAATTCAGGAAGGAGTTATGGGTTCACATGTTCCCTGATCATTTTTTCAGGGAAAGAATAGATCATTGATTAGATTAAATTTCACACTGAATGCAGATTATATGGCTCTGGTTAGCCTTAGATTTCATAACTGGTTTTGCAAAAAGTATTTGTAGCAGAAGGCTTATTAGATTAACTAATGTGTTTTCCTGATAGGGAAGATATTTAACATCACTTTCTGACCTCCAGTTATGAGACAGGAATTGGCTATGACAAAACAAGATTAACACCCAACTGTTTACTTGAAACCCCAAAATCCAGGATACAATTCACTGCATGACACAGAATGACAGGTTATTCTTCTGTCTTAATTTTCTCCATTCAGGAATGGCAGAAATATGAGAATTGTATACTTAGTACAGAGCTAAAATAATACTATAAACATAACAATTAAAAAAGTCACACTTTAATCAAAGAAATGATAATCACTGAGCCACCTCAGCTTTAGCATCCTCAACATCTCAGTAATGTGAAACCACTATTATCACATTTGGAAAAGAGGTGGGAAGGGGGAAAAAGGAGAAAGGGGAAAAAAAAGGAGAAAGGGAAAAAAAAGGAGAAAGGGAAAAACCCAAACACTTGTATAATAAATAATAATAATCCCATCTCTACTTATTGTGTCACATACAATATTGTAGCAATTTCTTCTTATCCTTAGACTGTTATTTCTGCCATTGCAGTTTACCTCCAACTGATACAGCCCAGATAATTTAGCTCTTTCAGGTAAATTCTGCCAAAGCACCTTTCTGACAAGTTTTGTGTAGTTGTTCATATTTCATACATGAATTCATAGGGATGTAAATAAGACTACTTCATTTCAATGTTAAGATAAACAGAACTATTCTAAGTAATTACAACTTTTTTGACTGCAGTTTAGTTGTGTTCATGTAGAAAGTATGTTTTGTCTTATACAAGACATCACAGAAAATTGCCACCATTGTTTTTCCTTGAAATCTCCAACTCTAAGAATAGTTCAGTGAAGATGCTCAACTGCATAGCCATAAAAAACCAGCTAGAATGTCAAACATAAGACTTGCCTGCAGAAGTCAGGCTGACTGCTAACAATGTATTCTGTTTACCCAAATAATTCTGCTTTCCCTGTTTAAAAGGAGGGAAAGGGAATGTTAATATCCCAAGTATCTGACCCTGCCTAAATATAACACTCTTTAGCTATGTAAGTTTTTTTCATACCAGTCTTTCTGTGATGTGAATGTTATGTCATCATCCAGAGGTCCCTTCTCTGAATCCTCATTCAGTTGTAGATCTAGGAGGAAACTAAGTCTCGATGTTCTTTCATTGTACATATGGAATCTTGCCCATGACAAAGAAACACATTCCTAATTTTGTGTCCTTGAAAGGTTATCACCCAACAACCCCAAGGAAATTTTGCTGCTTAGATCAACAAAAAAGAAATTATATTGATTTTTTTAGTGTCATTATTCAATATTTAATACTTTCCTTTCATATTGTTATTTCAACATATTCAGATATTCAGTTAATGAAAGTTGTAAAATATAACTGCTGACAGTGACATAGAATATCTTACAATTATGCTTCACCAAGGATTCTTGGTCTTAGGCTACTAAAGAAATGGCAGGTAAGGCAGCCTGCCCAGCAGAGCTGCTTGTCTGCAGTTCTGCCCAGATGAAATGGATGGCTAAGTAGACAAATAGAAATAGGATGGATGGCAAGTGAGCGCAGAAATGAGTGTATTAGCAAAGCTAGATCAGAGCAGAAACAGTCATAAATTTCATGGGCATGCTGTTAAGATTGACCAGTCTTGAATGGAAATAATCACTCTTTTGAAAGTGTTATTTTTCCACAATGACTTTGCTTTTAGCATTAAAGTAACCATGTTCTATAGCTAAGGTAGTTGCATTGCAACTAAATATGCATATATATCTGACAAAGAAAATACATTTCTTATCAGGTTGTACACATTTTGTGCTTCTCAACAGTTCAGTTCATTGCTTTTAAGGAGCTGAATTTTCTAGAAGATGCAACAGGTAACTTTGGTGTTGCTTATTAGCAACTAGAGAAAATTTCTGCAATAAAATCTTCAATTTTGTTCCTAAAACGTTATCATTATTCTTTTCAATAAACATGAGAGGCCAAACTAAACATGACAGTTCTTGACTGTTCACCTAACATAAAGATGCACAATTAGATATGTACTCAGTGTAATTGATTAACTGGTATTGCCTGCAGCACAAAGCATACGTTATACTTAAATAAAAGAGAATATTATACCTTGCTTGATGAGGTGGTTTGACTACTATCCTTACCAAAGAACAGATGTGTACTAACGAGTTCCCGTGGTGGAATTCAAGTACTGCTAAATGGAAACTGAAGGTCAGAGAAGCACACCCTGAAATAGATGGTCTAGTTGAAAGTACATTTACTGCCCAGTTGTAAATGGGAACTCCCAAATAGCTGCATGGCCCAAGTGGTATGTTAAACTTCTAGAAATGTTTAAAATTTGACAGCCTGAAGAAGTTAATAAAATATTTAAGAAGAAGATACAGAGTAAGAAAACACTTGTAAAAAAGCAATATGAGCAGAACGAATATTACAAAGATCTAATGTAAGAAAAGTTACGCAAAAATAACATCTGCAGATGGGACATTTATTTCAGTCTGCAAGACGAAAAAGGAAATAAATTGTATCAGGAAAAGTATACAGAAATCAAGTTGATATGAATTGATGTACATTAACTGCAGTGATCACATTTCTATGTCGTGGTCTCTTGTGAGAAATAGTCAAAAATTGAGACAGTTAACATTTCCAAAGATCCAAGGAAGAATTTGGTTGACTAAAATACCCTATGAGGTCTGCTGGAAAATGTAGCATAAGAGCACTTCAGAGACACAGAGAAAACAGCAGTGCCATGTGAACGTGAGACATCACTGGCTCACTGTCTGCAGCAGAACAGGATTTGATTTGTCCAATGGAAAATTCAGTGGAAATTAAGTACTGTGGAGCAGGTTAAGTTGCAAAGGGAGATTCTCCTTTATAGCCTTCACAATTATTTTGTTTGTTATTCAACCTAAGATATCTCACAAAACCAGTATCTAAGTTAGACTAATATGTACGAAAATCAAATCAAGGACATTACTGTGTCTACAGAAATGAAGCAGTCCTCACAAACAGAAACAGATGAACAACTGAATTATTAAATAATTCATGTATTTGAGCACTTTGCAAGAAATGCTCACTGTGAATTGCATATGGATATCTGGATTTATGACTGGAACACTGATCTTGAAAATCCAGAAAAAAAATTTGTGTAATTAATTTTAAATTCCAAACAATATTGAAAAGAATTGCATGAAGATCAACAAGTAATTACAATTATTGTGGGAAATTATGAATAAAACATTAAATTGCAGGCTGTAAGCCCCTAGGCATTTTGCACCACTAAATGCATTTCTATTTTTATATCTCAACTCTCTCTGAAAGAAAGAAGAAAATTAAGAACTTCAAAAGAAAATTACAGTTCTTTTGAACACCATCTTTGTTATGACTAAAAATTACATTGAAATGAAAGTCAGCTTCCAATATAGTATTATTTAAGTAGAAAAGAGCAGGAATTTGTTCAACAAGAGAGAAATTGCAGAGCAGAATATTTCCAACATAGCATATATATTTTTGGATACAATACATATATTCTGATGTACTTATTTTACTGAAATTTGCATTATATATACAGAAGTATATCTCAAGAAGATAAAATTAATTGCTAGAGATTCAACAGAAGCAACAATTACAACCATTACTTTCTCTTTGTGTCAGGAGCTCATGGTCCCTTGAAAATTTAGTTTGAAGGTCTCCCTGATTTCTAGATTAATTAGAAGAGAAAACTCAATGATCTTTTGATGCATTCCATTTTACAGTTGCTGTCTACACCAAATAAAGAAAATGTTTTTCCATAAGCGTATATGTTGTATAGGAACTAAAATGCATTGTAACTGAATTTTGTGTATTTTTCCCGTAAATCCTTTTTTTGGTATCATTTTATGTCATTTCATTATGTGACAACTATTGTTTCAATGAGTATGATGTCAGTGGAGGACTTCTGTTGCAAAGGTATGTGCTGCAAACTCCATTACTCACAGAACTACTTCTGCTTCATGATGTAAAAATGTTTCATTTCTTTGTAGTGGTTCCGTTTAAACATTTATACCTATCTCTTAGGTGTATCAGTGTTTCAACTTTCTGATTCTTTTTAAAAGCTGCTGACTTTTTTCTGTCTTTTAAATCTGTGAACTCATTTGTTTTGAACTTAGCAAGTAGCTATTTCCTTCCATTCAGTACAGTTTTTGTTCAAACATTTATTTTGCAAGTAATTAATATATGTCATTGCAAGTTTCTGTTAGGCTGCTCTTCATCACTGGCCTTACATTGCCTTAATTACTAACATCCAAGCATTAGCCAAATGCTTCTAAAATCAGCTGGGTTGCACACACTCCACTATGAATGCGATGCTCCACAGTGCCCAGCTGTCTTTCTCTGAGGTGGAAAGACATAATAAAATAATTGTGTGCTTACTTTTTAAATATAAAAATAGTTCTATAGGAGAATTAGTCATATAGTTAAAATCAAGTACAAGCAGGATAGGTCTACTATAGTTAAAATCAAGTACAAACAGGATAGGTCTACAACATACACACCACACTATTAGTATTTGTGAGATAACTATACTATTAGTAATTGTGAGATCTAGGTACGAGTTTAGTTTTCAGCTTCATGAGCCCTTCCCTCCTAAACCTAATCTCTTTCATCATTTTAGCAAGCTCTGTCCTGACACAAGATGTTGAAGTCTCCTCATCTTCTTAGCCTATTCTACAACATTCAGAAACCTTTTCTGATTTATTGTCCAAATTTATTACTGACCAATAAATACAAATAAGATAATACATCAAAGTCTAATTCTGTATCTGTCAAAGCTAATGATACCCCTGTACTGTAGGCTCCCTAACTGGTCATAACTGACAAAGGAAGCTAAAAGTTTCACAAATGAGATACTCTTCTACATTTATTTACCAAGAGAAAGTTGACTGCATCGTAACTGAACCAAAAATACTGACCAGGTGACAGAAATACAAAAATAACTATACTTTCAAAGGCCAGATACATCATATTTAGTTGTAACTTGTGAAGATCATCAGACCAAGATGGAACTATTTTAAGTTCAGCCCTTGAAACAGAAAATGAGTATTAGAAATGTTGCACAAGGTAATCATTGAACACCTTCTTACTTCATGCACAACATGCTTTATATGCATTCCCAACATCCAGTGAGTAAAGTAATAGTGAAAAAGCCACAAAAAACTACTGTTTGCCAAAGAAGAGAGTAGGAGAGACCCAGAATATGGACAAATCCTAGAACTGTCCTCATGTTAGGTCAAAGGTTGGACTCAATTATCTGAGAGGTCTTTTCCAACCTATCTGATTCCGTGATTCTGTGAATCAAATGACAAGTCTGTCAAGTTTATTTTTCTTCTTCAATTGGTGGCCTAAAGATGGCTAAGGAAGAATGGAGAGAAGAAAAAAAACAATCTTCAAAGGTATTTTAAAAAATAATCTCTGCAAGAACTGAACCCATTTAGTTAAGCATTTATGTTCAACTTCTTAACTATATTTTCAAATAATTTTCTGAGTCATATGTCATAATATTTGGGTTAAAATCTAACATTGGAATTTGAAGGCAATCTCTAGCCAGTGTCAAAGTTTAGTTTTTAGACAGAACTTTTGTTTTGTGCAGTGACCAAAAGAAACCCCAAAAAATACAACATAAAGAGGAGGAAATAGTACATTTTGTTAGCTGTTTTTAAAATTGCACCTTCATGTAGGGAACTAGCATTTTAAATATTCCATAGGTATGGCTAAATAAGTCCAAAATACAAAACACCTGGTAGGATTGGGTTGTAATAGACCAGTGCTTGTAAATGTACATAAGTGATAGGTTTATCACTAAGCCAATGTCAAACACTGAATAGTGCTAGGGAAAAAAAGAAAAAAGAATACTGTCTAATTTAAGGGGCCATAAGGCTTTAAAAACTGATGTTAAAACGCAAGAGAAACAACAGACATGATCCATGTTATGCTGAACCTGCTTCTGCATAATTAACATTAGGAAAAATTCACAGTAATATAACTATTTTACTATTTCACTATTAAAAGAAATTATATTTTTACTGTTATATCAGTTTTGATCAGCATAAAATAGAACATTTTTAATAAATTTAATGACTCTTTGCAGAGAAAAGCTAATGCCACTAAGACAACACCAAAGTAGAAACAGAACTAGTATTTTGAATAGTTACTGACTGTGAGGTTGACTAAAATTGTTTGTGAAAGGGTATCTTTAGTGCACTGTAGAAAAAAAGAGTGGCAACTAGAAAAATTATCATTATTTCAGAATGCACTTGCTAATTACTACATGAACAAAATGTCTCAAAAGCAATAATTGGGCTTAACTGAGTAGCATTATGAAGAAGGGAATTAGGAATGAATTCTCCACAGACAAAATCACTGCAGTCTGCTATCTGCCTATAAGAAAGTGCCCTAACCAGAAAGTGTCAAAATTTTAGATGATGAATTAGAGACAGGTGCCTTTTGTTCTTGCTTTCAAAATGCATATTTACTTCCTGTTTCGGCTTTAAAATAATAATCAATTGAAAAATTTCTTTTTGATGATTACTGTTATAGAGGGAGAAAAAAAAGAGGAACAAACAAAAAGGGAGATGGTATAAAGCTGATTCACAGGCAGATCATCATGTTCAGTGTTTCTTGTTCCCTATAGCTCCTTTGACAGCAGAAATACTTTGTATATCAACTTTTGATTAGCATGAGTAGAAATACAGCATTAATTCCCAGAAGGCTGTTAGACATTCAAGGAGAGCAGGCAACTGATCACATAAAAAGCAGCAGACAATGTATTAATAAATCAGCAGATCTCCAAGTATTTCCAAGAGTGCCAAGTGACACTTGGCAAGTGATGTAGTATCTAACTTCACAATACACATTACTGATGTGTTTGAATTGCCAAAAGGAAGTAACAGTTCACTCATATTAATAGTATTTTCTACTTTACTAGATTCTAACAGCATCTCTACTGTAGCCAACTCAAATCACCTTTTATCTGAAATACACCTCAGCTGTCCAAGACCGTTCCCACCAAATCTTGTAATAATACCTTTAAGTTTCATTATGATTCTTTTGATATTGAAGTGGTACCTACCTACAATAAATCAATACTGGAACTCAAAAAATCCTTAAATACAGTGGAATCCTATGCTATGTGCACATTTTGTCAGATGACATGAAGGCAAATTGGCACTGAGTTTACAGAACATCATAACTGATGGAAAAGCTGCTGCTGCTAATAAAATCATGAAATACAAAGCCTTGCTCAGATGGCTGGAGAACAGGTTCAGTCAGGCCATTTATATCAGATAGCACAATGGTCTCAAATCATGCAAAAATGCATCTTGGTAACCACCAGACAAATGGTGTCCTCTCTCTTTTGGGGTCCAAAAGGAGAGGGAAAAGTAATACAACTTGCGGCAGCCCTCAGGTGTCTACAAAACACACCAGAGAGGAGAGAAGAGGGATGGTAAAAGTGAAACCACAGAACAAGGGCAAGGTCTTCACTACTCCCATTTTCACTTTCAGTCTGAGTGCCAGAATGGGTAGGGACCAAAAAGAAAAGCTGTGGTATAGGCTCTTTGATCCTCTTTTCCAACTAGGAATCTAAATTGGTAGTCAGAACACTAATGCTGGTAAATTGGAGGAGCTACAGAGGCGTTACATCAGAAAGTCAAAATAAATCCATTATGTTTTGACACACTGCATGAATTATGTCCTCTTATGTACTACCACAGAAATACGGTAAAGAAAAGCATGTTAAACCTGAAGCCAAGTCTCTAACATCTCTGAAATACAACACAGTATTGTCCCACTTGGAATATTCACCAGGGAGATGAGTAAAATCTCCACAATGATCTAATATAGCTGTTCACTTCACACTTTTCAGGTAAATTGCTGAACTTAAGTTCGATTCAGGTGTTTGTCACTGCAAGTCTGGAGGCTGCTCTAGTAACCAAACTTGAAGGTCAGCTAACTGAAAATGTCTTAATCAATCAAAAATTTGATCCAACAAATAAACTGGTACGTTCCTCTAAAGCCAACCATATGGTTAGCCTGACAACCCCACCAATGAATTTGTCGGTAACTCATAAAATATTACACAGTATTAAGCAAGCTGCTGGAGCTCTGGCAATAAAGTAATGTTGGATCAGCTCCTCTCTGTACATGCCTGGATTTATTTCCAAACAAGACAGCACCAAATGCATGGAATACATATACTAGACTGAGATGTTTAGTCCCTCCAGTTTGTCTGAATCCCTTTGGCCACATGGAGACCAAAAACCAACCAGACTTCCCCAGCCAAGAATTCCCTGTGATTGCAGAATTGGTACAGAGTCCCTCTGGCAGACACAAAGGTGGCACTTCTACACCAGGCCCCAGCCCCTGTACAGGAAGCACAAGGGGCACTGCTGGACTTTCTCTTCTCTCATGAAAGGCTGCTATTTAGGGGGTGTTGGATGACTTTAGAATATCTCCAAGACTGCTCTGAGCTATAGTGGGTTGGCATAAAACTAGTCTGGGAATCAAATAGGACTGCAAAGCTCAAAGATTCTTTTTTTGGCTCAGTCTTTGCTCATTAGTTATGAGGAATTCTACTTTTTGCTCAATCTCCTTTCCTCTGCAGTTTCCAAGATTTTCCAAGCTCTTTGAATTCCAAGAATATGAAAATTAAATATTGGAATTAATACAGAAGGTCTTAATTACTGTGACTTTTCAAGTTATATTCATTCAAAGGACAAATATTAATAAGGAAAAGAGATTAGGTGCCCCCCTAAATCATCACATTTGAACTTTAAGCTCAAACAAAGCAGGCAAACTTGGAGAATATTTTCTCTAGCTAGCTTTAATAACCTTTACATCTTCTCTCAGATTTTGTCTCTCCATGCTGAACTGTTCCCTTTCTTTCTGCTGGAACGCTGCTTGTCTCAGAGACTGGCACTTACGCATAATAATTTTGGTCTGTAGTGCATCCCTCAAATAGATGCTTACCTTCATTTTTAATTCTTTAACAGCTACATTACTTTCTGACTTATAATTTCGATTGGGTGTGGCAGCAACACAATATGATTCTTTTGCACCAAGTTTCTTTTTCCTCAATGCTCTTGATTTTCCTAAAAAGCTGTTTGTAAAACGCTATGCAAATTAAAAGATACTGAGAAATTTCTGTGGGTGGAGAACATGTTAAAATAATTTATTCGTCCCTAATGGCAAAGTGGGAATAACAACGGTGCTTTGCTGTTAGTCATAGCTCGGAATCACACCTACCAGCCAATAACATCCCCCTCTGCAGCAGAGTATTGTAGAAACATTGACTGGTTAATTCTCACAGTGCCACTTCCAACATGTGATTGGGAATGAATGTTATTCCTATTCTACAGAGGACGAATTAAAGCACATTTCCTCTGGAGCATGCTACATTAGAAGATGAGATCTGCTTGTAGCAACTAAACATTTCATGCAGATTAATCTCACTGTGCTGGTAGCTAAGCTAGTTCTAAGAGAATCACATCATGGATGTCCAGAACATCTTCACTGTCAGCACAGGCTAAGAGACGAAAAGATCAATGCTTTCTGACTTTAATAATTGCACATGGAAAAATAAATATAGCAACAATTATTCCTATGTAGAGAGAGTATGTTTGTGCCCCCCATTATCTGCATGATAATCCATATAAGCAAATGCTAATTTCAGCAAGACTTATTTAGATACTGATTTAATTTCTGAGTTACTGTTTATAAATTACTTGCCTAAAGGTATTACTAATACACTTTTATAAGCAAATCTGGAACTAGGCTTCTCGGTTCTGCCCACTCCTAGTTCATACCCACTGGTGTACTTCATAAGTACAGCAATAAGAATTGAGACTTTAGTGTTTTCCAAGTGTATGTGAAGGATCAGCCCTTACCTAAACTGGGTCCCTGGAAAACTCTGATGTTTCAGGTGAAGATCCACTTGTAAGTGTGCTTTATTCCTACTGCCATATGACAAAAAAATCATAAACTGTTTGCCATACCCCAGAGTTCTACCTAAATGTTTATCAAGAACTACACATACAGAAAGAAAGCAGACAGAAATCATTAGAAAATACATTCCACTCCTGTTCTTTTAAACTGAAACTTACACTCTTCTGTATCCTCGTGTGGCAAGCAGCCATTTCAGGTACTATTTCTCCACCAACAGAGTCCCTTCACGTTCAATAAGCTTAACATCCTTCTCTGTTAAGCAGAAGAGAAAGTGAAGGAGTTAAGAAGGAGTAGGGAAAAAGGGTAGGGGAGAAGAAAGAGCAAAAGACATGCACAGAGCATCAAGGGGCAGCTGCTCTGCAAGGGAAAGCGAGCTGGAAACTAGCACTGTGGTAAGGCTGGCATGAGCAATTGCACCAAGAGCCAGGATGTAAAGTAGCAACTTCAGGACAGAGCCAGAGACAATGGTCAGGATCAGACACAGGCCAAATCACCCAGCACACCTGCAGTGGTTAGGCTGATTCCTAGCCAGGAAACTGGAACTATCTCCTGAATCTACCCTCGATGATCTAAGAGTGGGATTTTCTGCTTATGAAACAACAAGAAATGCATTTCCCCTTCTGTTGACCAGAAAATAGAACTTCTTTACTGTAGAGAAGAGCCTGGCCACTGTAGTACATGCTGCCACCATGCACAGAGCAGAACACTGCTATCACTCTGAGGGCAATGCTAACATTGCAGGGAAAATGCAGTTTCTACTATCGTTGAAATACACATAGGAAGCACAGGGAGATCTGGGCTGCCAATGTCTAGTGATTCTGGTTTCCTATCTCTGGAGTCAGCCTCAACATCCCGTCTTTTTAATAAAAATCCTAAATTTTGTTTCTCAAAACCTATGTAGATAGTTATTATCCAGAAAAAAATTAGTGGATGGAAAAGCCAAATTAAAGCCCAAGATCTCACCCTGAAGCCCTTACCAGAGGGTTAAATTAAATTGGGCTAATATAAACAAAATCAGGTTATCAGAATGGTTCTTTGCTGACATGAAGGACAATTAAGAAAGAATAAAGAGTATAAAAGAGAAGTATTTGGAATACCTACCCAAGCAGTACTTTTAGTATACAGATAGTCTGAAATCAAAGAACTGAAAAAAAAAAAATCCTATAAGATATTATTAATGCTACTTCATCACACTGATTCATACCAGACCAATAAAACCATTAGAAATACTCAATAAGGAGAGATAAAATGAGTTTCTTCTATACTTCATTCCATACTTGCATTTAAGGCTTCCCTAAGCCCTTCATGAAACTTAATGGCATCTTCTAGCCCTTTCCTATTCCATTTATTAAAAATTGGAGAGCTTAAATGTGGAAATCTGTATTATTGAAACATTAAGACTACAGTTATACAAAATAAATAAGAAATACTTATTTCTCAAATATACACTCCAATGACATTAACATGACATTACTTTTTGTTGTGTGATCCAACTCTACCTTTACATTGGTAATAACATTACTATGCTAAGAATCATACATTTTGAACTGTCTGGCTTCCAAAGGCAATCTGAGCCCTTACAAATGCATTGATATAGACTTTGAACTCCATTAATTTTTATTTTCTTTAGACCAGAATGAAGGAAAATATTGACACCTATGTTTGAAGAGACAAAATAGACTGAGAGAACACTTGCTTTTACATGATTTCTGTTTTTAAAGGACAGTTAAAATACACTCAGAGTAAACTCAGGAGAGTCTTTACTATAGAAGGAGAGCCTGGATAAGAACCACTCAGATTGGTACCAGCAAAAATAAAATGCAACTACAACTGGATAGGAGGATTTTAAGTTGAGCATGGAGGTAGATAGGGACGTCTGAAAGGAGAAGACTATATGAGTAGTAAATAGATTGTCACACAGTATTTTCCCTTCATAACGAGTATCATAGGTTAAAAGTCTGAACTGCAAGTGGAGAAAAAACTGTAGAAGTCATGATCCCTAGAACACTGACAGGAAAACTCTGCTAGAGGCATTTCTGTAATTTATTGTTCGTTTTGCCTTCAGGGGAAATGGGGGACAACAACAACAAAGGGACATTATATCACTGCACTGAAAATGCATTCGACTTCCTAAACAGGCATATACTTCAGCTCTACCATTCTTTGCAGTTCACAAGAAAGCTAGCATAAGAGAGAAATGATAGACTCTCAGAGCACTCACAGCTGCCTGTCTCTTGACTCATTAACTGAGCTTCCCTTTTGGTTCCTATTCTCCGTATTTAAACAGTTCCTCTTGTCCTTTTCAACTTTTTTTTTTAACTGGTTTTTCTTCTTTTTTTCCCCTCCTTGTTAAAGCTTATTTTCCAAAATTACTGATATTCCTCCCACTAGTATCATTTTGCCAGAAGAGATGATTTAACATCACTGCTTCATAGAATCACAGAATCATTAACGGTTGGAAAAGACCCCTAGATCATCAAGTCCAAACCTGTAATCATTGAGTCATTTTGTAATAATGTGCATTTGTGTTGTATTTGTTACTTTGTACTACAAAGTAATTCTTTTTTTCGACACAGAGACAACCCCAGTACTAATGACTCTATTGATGAAGCAGGGAGGATCAACGCTGACCAGAATATGGAATGTTTTCCTCACTCTCACCTGAAGCCTGCTCAACAAGCCCTATGTGGATAAATAGATAATTAGTATTTCCATAGAAACATACTCATAATTTCTTAATTCAGGGAGCTTTGATGTATTACCTACAAGCATGCAAAAGGTGAACTTTTTCATTTTTTTGAGTTCTTCATAAAACAAGGACACAATCTAAAAACTTTCCTGAAAGACAAGTTCTTCGATAATGTAATAGCAGATACAGTATAGGTTTCAAGTTTATTATCCACATGAGATCTATAACCTGCAAATACAGTACTGTTAAAAAATGTCATTCTTCTCATAAAGTATATACTTTCCAGCTGGGTGCAAGTTAAAATAGTTTGATATTTATGTTCATGTGAGACTAAAGTGCAGATAGACGTAAAATTTGTCATGGAGCCCAGAAAAAAGACGTCTCCAGGGTGTTTTTTTCCTACCACAGCAGCCACATACAATTCAATATGTGCTCCAGAGCATTTAGTTCTTCTAAAAACAGTGTCAGCAAAATTTCTAGGTCTCTTTCATGAATATTTTAAAAATGTTAATCAGGCTGAAACACGAATGTTCTTTAGCAAGAAGGCTGCATCTCACTGCTGGAGGTTTAGCAAATGAAGAGAACAGCAGAGAGCTGCAGATAAGTAGATTCTAGCAATACTTCTATTGCATACATAATTGGACCAACATTTTACTAATAGAGTTAAATTTCAAGCATTTGAAAAGCCTCAAAGTCCTGACATTCTGGGGTCTCACACAGCATACATATACACTGCTGACATTGCAAGTGACCTGCTGATGGTAGAGCTCAAAGACATCACCAGAAATCTGCACTACAGTATTGTTGCCTGAAGGATGTCTCTCACTTTCAACAACTCTGGAGCTAATTCAGAGAATTTCCTTAATTTAGAAAAAATAATTTTAGAAAATTTTATTTAAAAAAAAAACATGTGTTACACCTCACGTATTTAACATAAACCTGCAGCTAAGGATGTCGACAAGTCCAGCACATAACAAGCCCACAAATGCTGGGGTGCATGCACAGAGAACACTGTATGGTATGCACAACTCTACCAGATGAGTATAATATTGTATTTCTTATCACTGCACAGCAGTTATTAATTTCAATAACATCAGCATTATCGAAAAATGTTGCTCTGGCATGCTGAATCCCATGATTCCTATCTTTTGACTAAAAACACCACTTTTCCTCAATGTCTTCTTCCCTAAGGCGTATTAAAGTCAAACTTTGAATTTATACTCTGTTGTCTCTCTCACCCACTAAATTATGTAAATAGAGGAGTTCAAATTAAGATTTTTCTTGAAAAGACTTTCAGTTTTTTTTCTTTTATGTAAGAATTTCCTAATGTGACAAAAATGAAAAAAAAAATGGACTCTACCTATCCATTGATAGAACAGAAAACAGACATTCTAGGCTTTTTTTTTTTCTGTTTGTGCATCTCTCTCATATGAAACTAAACAGAATTTTTTAGCAGTCACATGCTAATGGCATGTTTACTTTATGAATAATAAGTTGAATAACAATGCCTGTCTGGTCCCCAGTTTTCACATTTCTTATTTTCACATTGGTCTTATTTTATAATTTCATCTTTTTTATAAAAGCAACAGAAAATTCCAGAAACTCCAAGGAAGCTCACAGCACTTCTGCATCAGGCTCTTTACAAACATTAGAGAAACATAGTCTCCAGGGTAGGGAGCTTACAACCAAACATTCTGCTCCTGGAGGATTTGGGCACACACACTGTGAGTGGCCCAACTGCTGTCAAGCCTTGCAGACAAAGTACTTATTCACATTTATATAAATGGATTTGATTACAGTTCCACTGAACTAATTTTAAACCACTCAAACTCTCCACATTTAAAAGCACGGAACTTCTTGGCTGACAACAGTCCTAACTTCCCAACAGCACTGCAGATGTGGCTATTTCGGGAGTTGCTGGTGACAGAATGGCTTTTGCATGAGGTGCTGGGGCCTGTAGAGATGGGGAGGGATGAGGGGCTCTGCACCCAGAGTCTTCATGGCTTTCTTCTTACAAGACAGGACATGTCATTTATACCAAAGCCCTTAGCCAAATACAAAATCAGTCTCCATCTCAGTCTGGCTGAATAATGTACACTAAAAGCAAACAAACAACCCAACAGAAAAAGTCTTCTGGTTTCCTATGCAGCAGTCGAAAGTGGCTGACTCCCTGTATGCTGGGGTAAGGGGTTCCCTGGCTGCAGGGCTGCTGCGTGGGTGGGTGGGGGTTGGCCACTCATGCCCCAGTCACCGAACAGACATGGGTTGTGATGGAGAGCAGAAAGGCAGCACTCTGCCATACAACAGTGGGATCCTGCCATACAGTGGCAGCCCCACGTGTGTAAGCAGGGGAGGGGCCTTCCACATCCAATACCCTCTGGGTAAGCTGGTAGGGTATTTTTTTTTAATTTAAAAAATGTGCACCTCTTTGATTGTTGGTTTGGACTATGACCCTAATAGGACAAATGGTTGTCACACAAGTACAAGACTAAGAATACGTAATGAAAAATTACCAAATTCCCCTAAAAATATTGCATATTAATAACTTAGGTCACTTTCTCTTTTAAAAGCTTTATTGTCTTACATAAGCCAGACTTTTATTTTTGAATTCTTAAGGGAAAAGCTCTGGTATACTCTCCCTGCCACTAATCCTTAAGTAGCTGCATACCCAGCCCTTGAACAACTAGAGCTGAAAGGAAAACCAGACTGACAGAATTATTACTCTTTTCTTATTTAGTATTTTCCCTATTAATCTCCTTGTGGGAAAACCATCCTGAACTTAAACTTTGTTAGAGAAAACAAGGAAATCAGTATTCTCTAATAGGTTTGTGTGAATTCCAACAAGATTTGTTTTTCAAATTAATGGAAGAGGGACTGCAGCTGGTTGATATCATCATAAAACCTCTCTTGATGATTTTTGAGCAGTCTTGGGAATCCAGAGAGGTCCCAGCTGTCTGGAAACTGGTGAACATTGTCTCAATTTTCAAGAAGGGCAAGGAGGAGGACCTCAGAAACTACAGGCCTGTCAGTCTCATTCAGTGCATGATAAATTTATGGAGACGATTATTCTGGGAAGTATTGAAAAACACCTGAAAGACAACACAGTCATTGATCACAGCCAGCACGGCTTCATGAGAGGAGAGTCCTGCTTATCAAACCTGATTTCATTTTATGACAAGGTAACCCACCTAGTTGATCCAGGGAAGCCAGCTCATGTCATCTTTTTGGATTTCAGTAAAGCTGTGGACACAGCACACAGCTGGATAAACACATCACACAGTGGGTGAATAATTGGCTCACAAGTTGAGCACAGAGGGTAATAGTGAATGGGGTAACATCAGATTGGAGACCTGTCACTACTGGGGTTCCACGAGGCTCCACCTCGGGCCCTGTGCTCTTCAACATCTTCATAAATTACTTGGATGCAGGCCTGGAAGGAATACTAAGCAAGTTTGCAGATGACACAAAACTGGGAGGAGCTGTTAACTCCCTCAAAGGCAGGGAAGCCCTGGAGAGAGACCCGGACAAATGAAAGAGCCAGGCAATCACCAACCATATGAAGTTCAACAAGAGGAAGTGCTGGATTCTGCACCCGGGATGGGGCAACAGATTGGAGAATGAGATCTTGAAAAGTAGTGTCACAGAAAGGGAGCTGGGGCAGCCAGGAGGGCCAACCACGTCCTGGGGGGCATCAGGCGCAGCATCGCCAGCCGGTGGAGGGAGGGGATTGTCCCACTCTGCTCTGCACTGAGGTGGCCTCAGCTTGAATATTGTGTGCAGTTTTGATCACTGCAATATAAGAAAGATATTAAGCTGTTAGTGTCCAAAGGAGAGCAATGAAGATGGTGTAGGGCCTTGAGGGGAAGCTGTATGAGGAGCGGCTGAGGGCACTTTCTCTGTTCAGCCTGAAGAAGAGGAGACTGAGGGGAGACCTCACTGCAGTTACAACTTCCTCATGAGGGGAAGAGGAGAGGCAGGCACTGATCTCTTCTCTGTGGTGACCAGTGACAGGACCCAAGGGAATGGCCTTAAGTTGTCTCAGGGGTGTTTTAGGTTAAGAAATAGGTTCAGGTTTAGAAAAAGGTTCTTCACCTGGAGGGTGGTTGGCCACTGGAACAGGGTGCCCAGGGAAGTGATCACAGCACCAAGCCTGACAGAGTTCAAGAAGTGTTTGGACAATACTCTCAGGCATATGGTGTGACTTTGGGGATGGTCCTGTACAGGGCCAGAAGCTGTACTCAATAGTCCTTGTGGGTCCTTTCCGACTCGGCATATTCTGTGATTCTGTGAATAAACAAATAAAATAGGTACTGTGGTGGGGACTGCCTGACATAGCTGACAAGGTTTAGGAGACACACTCAAAGTACAGCTACCTCAGAATGGTACTGCTGCTGCTCTGCATGGTTTGGGAAGGCAAGGAAGGGCCAGAAGAGGAGCTGAGACAAATTATGCAGATGCACACTAAAAATCCTGATATTAAAAACATCTTGGATGATTTTTAAGGGTTTTTTTAGTATTGAAAATAATGTCAATGTCTGAAAATTGTGTCCCTATGCATTCTATACAGCAGTCCTCAAATTTGAAAAGAATTCTGAATCCTGGTAGGACCACTGGCTCCACTGGGGTTTATCAACACACTGCGGAAAACTTACTACTTTCTTGTAAAATCATTTTCCTTCCTGAAAGTGAATGCAGAAGGGGAGTTGAAAGCAAAAACACCATGAACTGACAGTAAAAGTGCCAAAAAGCAGATTGTGAACCTCTGCAAATAAGTTCACTCATCTAACCAATTTTAACTCAAGCCTATACGGTCACTGCACTGAGTCAGTGAGGTGAGAGGTCTTACAGAAAATTAATGAGACTGTGGTTATTATTTCATAGTTTGATTAAAAACGCATAGAACCTAAAAGCTGCTGAAAGGATAGGCCCACTATTGCCTCTACTCCCAGTCCCCAAATAAATACTCATTCTGTGTAAGCAGAGACCAGAGAGCACTCATGTCTTCTATGGCAAGCCCTAAACACACGTCATGCTCTAGATCTACCATCTCCTGTCATCACTGTCCTTTTCTTTCTGGGGAGGCTGCTCTGAAAGGGTTCAGAGAGTACATGCCCTTTTTCCCTTCCCAGCACCTTATCTTGTGGTTATACAGAATTAATATTTCTTTGGTGAATTAACAAAAACCAGCTAGCCATAATTTTGATCAGTAACCACAAATAATTTGTCTTCCTAAGTCAAGAAGTAAGAAGTCATTGTTCTTATGAATTAAAAGACAGAATACAAGAATTATGTTTGTCTTTCTTGACAAAAAGGACACATCAGGCTTAATTGAGAGGACTATAAGCAGCTACTGAAGTTATAAATTAATCTCATTCAGAAAAAATATCCTACATCATTGCATATACTGGAAAACAGGTCCTCTGTTAGAGCATTGGCAGCATAACAAATATACTGACACATGATGAAACTATTCAATGAGGAAGAATGTGAAATGAGGCAAAATGCCTCATTGAGGCAGGAAAGTGAATTCAGTGGCATTTCAATCGAAATACCTCTCCACAAGTTTAATGGAAAGACCTAGAAGAGAGTGAACAAATAACCTCTCCACCACCACCATCTAGAAGGTTCACACCATGAACCCTGTCTCTTCCATTGATATAGCTTCAGTAATGAAGCAAATTAAACTAGATGCCAAATTAAACTAGATGTGCCCAAGGAAACATTCCTCTTAATGGGCAGAGTGGTAGGATTGCTCCTGTTCTAGAGAAAAGCCAGTTAACAGTTAAGCTTGTTGAAAGAAACCCTATGGCATCACATGGATATTGTAAAACTTGTAATTTCATTTGGTAAAAGCATCGGGGATAGAGACAAAGTGAAAAGTTAATAGGTCACATATTTAGCTACAAGAATGTGGGTACACCAGTTCAAGGCTCACAGGGGTAGGCAAAACCAAAACAAAAAACCCAACCCTTATTAAAACTTCTTACTCATTTTACTACTTGAAGTCACAAACGAAGAGTCAACCTGTTTTTAAATGATATTTTCAATATAAAGCATTGTACCTCTATACTAAAGACCATCATAACAAGTGTTCATGCTGAGTCAATATGAGATTTTACATCTACATTCCTAAGCTGCAGTTGCAGTGTGAGCAATGTGACCACCCAACATCTAAATAAAATGAAGGAAAAATTTGTGTCAGATAGATATAAAAGAAAGGATTTCCTTGATTTTACAGTTCTCATGGTCACATTTAAACAACCAGAGCAAGCCAATAAAAAGGACAATCTCTTCAACTATTATGTTCTTATTATAAAGTCTAATTCTCCTCTCTGCTGGGACAGGAAATTAAAACAGTGCACTAGAAGAGCTCCAAATTGTTAAAAGAAAGCTGCAAATATTTAATTTCTTCTTGTTATTGTTGGATTTGTAAGCTTATGTTTCTGGACACAATACAGATTAAGAAAGAGGTATAAGAAAATGCAAATCACATTTTATTTCCCAGTACTACTCTCTACCACTTACCTATATCTCATCCATTAAAGTAGAAATTTTAAGGGAGTGAAAGGTAAATAAAATCCACCAGCAGCAAGAAGAGAACAAATTAATGATTTGTATGTGTTTTGCTCAGCATTGCAGTTGATTTAGCTATGGCTTTTTCTGTTCTATTAGTGATGGCATGGTAACTCCTCAGTAGAATTCCTCCAGGTTAAAAATTGCTCATATTGTTATTTTCATTGATAATGGTATTTGAAATGTTCTCTTTCCTTAAGTTTTTCCTTATAAAAGCCCCATTACATGTGCTTGATATTCTGACCCATAAAACTTATCATAATCACTCCTTGAAAATTTCTTGTTAAGTTTATTTTACGAGATTCACTAATTTCCTACAACTTCTGACAGTGAACATAACTGAAAATTGGACAGTACAATGTGATGCATCTGAATGCAAATATAACAATCTGAAGAAAAAATACTGTGTTTTGCTCTCACTTTTTACTTTGGATGTTTTATAAAAGCTATTCAGAAACATGAGATCTCCTTTCTTTTTTTATTTCCTGCTTACTCAGCAATACATCTGAAAAAAGTATTGAAAGTGCTTGTCCTCTCTTCAGAATTTTAGACAATATTAGCACTGTCTCTTTCAGAAGAAAACCAATTTATTTCTGCTACTATTAGTAATGAAATCTGTTTCACCATCAGGGTGAGAAGTGTAGCCCAAAGAAGAAGATGACAGAAGCAAGCAGTCTTGATGCAGAAATTTACTTATATGAGATCATAAATGCTGTCACATCCTTCTGATAGTGCTCTTGCAAATCCAATGGAGGCAAAGGACAGAGAAGTTCCTTGCAGAACATCCTGACAGAAGGTAAAGGCATCCTGTAGTGCTGTTTCAAGTAGACCATAGAAACTACATTCATAAGATTGAAAAGGAAGTAAAGCAGTAGACCAAAGCTGTCCTAGGCTACTTCAAAACCTAAAAGCTGTCAGCAATTCCAAATAGTTAAATCTTTTAAATAACAGCTGGTTTTCCAAGTCAGTGCTTGCCAGTCCTGAGGCTACAAGCCTGTTCTTGAGTAAAAGTATCCTAATTCTTGCCTCTACTCTCTGTAGCAAGGCTTATCTTTGTTAAGCTTATTACTTTGGAAAAGGGCTGTAGTTTTCTGACACAGCTAGTAGAAGAGCAGTTGTGAGTTATCTGAACATTCTCAGCACCTCCTCTTTCAGAATGCTCTTTAACATCATACTCCTTAGAGTAAATTTTATTTAGAAAATTCACTGCTGTACAAAGCAACTGGACTTCCCTTGCAGTTCTAAATTGAAAATAATTAATATTTCAAAAATTAAAAAGAAGAGAACACATTATTTACTCTATTGGAAACCTGTGCAAGTTGATGTGCCCTCTACTCTGCTCTCGTAAGACCCCAGCTGAAGTACTGCACCCAGCTCTGGTGGATCTTTGAGGTAAATAAGCAAGAACGTGTCAATCAGACAAGATAATGTCTATCATAACTCACTTCCATTTGTCTTTCTCCTTAACCTTTTGCAATCACTTGTAAACAGAGATATATAGACATTTACAGCACTATCCTATTCTATGAGGTCTCATGGTTAAGTACATCTGACAGCATAGGTTTATATATGTATCACATTTTATTTACTTTCCTATTTTAGTGGGTTTTGTAAGGTCTGTGCTCACCAGCTGAAATAGTAACATCATTTACCTATTTGTGCCTCTTGGGCATAAAACTTCATTGGAAGTACGTCTTACTACAGTGCTCCTACTGCTCTGTGGAGGAAAAAAAGCAACAGAAAAAAAAAGAATATTTCTCTCCCCCCTCCTCCCCAAAGCCCTACCCTACCTCATTCTTAAAAAAAAAAAAATAAAAATCTTTTTCCACTTAGTGTTCCCAGTGGGGAAATTCCTTTATTTAGGAGAGACCAAAGGAATACCCCAGTCGCTGCTATGGACACTCTCAAGAGATGAAAAGATTAATTGGGTTTAAAAGAGAGGTAAAATTAATAACCTTGTATATCTTACTTCAAAAAATTCCATTTTGAAGTGATCCATACCAAGATTTTATTTTCTCATCATATGGCAGAAATTATTTCCTATGTTGAACTGTAGTAACAGTAAAAGTGGACCAGATTATGTACATTTTACATCAATTAAGATATAAAAATCTCATTCCTAATACAAGCATAGTTAACAATAGATAAGCCTTCTCTGTAACATCTATTTTTTTGCTTAGCATGAGTTTTAGGTACCTTTTGCCGTGTGTATCCCTATACTGGTGAGGTTTATACACCTCTTTTTCTGTGCACCAAGTATCTTAAAGTATACTGCTTTAGCCTTTCAGGACTTGCCTTCTTCCTTGACTTTGTCTTTAAGGTCTGTCTTGATAGTAATACTTCATTCAGATCATTCTTCCATTGCTAAGATATTATGCTATGCACCTTGGACTAGCCTGTCTTAGTCTTTGTACTCAAACAAAGCTTTTGGGAGTCACTCAGGTCAGCTCAGGGCCTGCCCACATTTATCTCTGCCTCCCTCAACAAAATAGGACTTTTCTCATCTCTGTTTCATACACAGTATGAAATTTGAAACCACCCAATCATTTTCGAATTGTTTAATACAGTCAAAACAGACAACTGAGGCTACAACTCTCTATGACTGATTCCAGCATACCAGATTCTATAACATACTGAAGCTCCCACGTGCTAAACTGTGGGAAGAACAAATACAAGATGCATACATTTCCAGGAGATATTCACATGCTCACAATAATAACAATGTGATGTAATAATAATAAATATTTATATATTCACAATAATAATAACTGCTCCACTGAAACCTTTGTTTTCCCTTATGAAGGCATATGTCAAACAATACTTATTAAAAGAACAGAAATATTTTAAACAATGTATTTTAGTAATAATGTCTTTTGTGTGGAAAACTTGACAGGAAATCCTTCTCCTGATAGTCTCACAACGACAGTAGGGATAATTCCAATATTCGTGTTTCAAGATCTCTCAGTATGGAGCATCCCTCCTTGCTGGCTTAGATATAGCAGTATAATGGAAAAATCTATCATGCCAAAAAGAAAGACATATGGCATTTCACCAGCCATTCCTGAGAGACATTAAAAGCAAAATTAAGGCATCCTAAATATTCTTGTCTACAATGGAGGGCAGGTGATTAAGCACAGTGAACTTTGTCCTCTAGAGTTAGAGAGGTGACACATCAGCTGTGTTTTTAATGGATGCCACTGTCTCTTGAAATCACATAAGGGTTATTTTTGGTGAATTATAATAATGGAATTATTATTAACATACTCATAACACGTTCTTACCAACAAGCTAGTCAGCTGCAATTTTTCCATTTGAAAATAACTGACCAATTAAAGAGTTACCCAATATGAGTGAATCATACCATGATCCTGGGAATTTCACCCACATATTTAATGCATGTTGCCAAGGCTTGCTGTGTTCACAAGTTCACAAAGTGATATTCCTTTCTGTGCTGATTCATATATTCCTGCCAAGACAGAGCCAAACCACTTACATGTGGCTGCAATTCACGGCTCCCAGAACACTGACTAAAGTGATGAGGTTATAAAATCCTTACTTGCATTTCACTGGCTCTATCTGTGTAGAAAAGAACCCAGAATCCTACTCTGAAATGCATCATCTAACTCAGAACTCATTATTTAAACTCAAGTACTGAGTTTTTTGTTAAAACTCAATATTAAAACCTTTTTTTCTGCACCCTCCTCCTGCAAGATATTCCCAAGGACATTTATTAGCTGTCAGCTGAATACAAATGTAGAACAGATGGTACCCTAATTACACAGGTAATGTGCATCTCTGGATCACCCTTTATCATAACCATGAAGACCAAGTTGTTTAATTCAAGTTATATACAAACTTATATCAAGTTATAGACAAACTTCTGACTTCTTTTCTTGATTCTCTATAGAAGCAAAGAGGCCTATGTAGGAATTCTCTCTAATTTCCCTTTTGCTAAGAACACATTAACCGAAAAAGCCACTTTCAGAGGACTGTAATGTACATCAAATAGCCTCACAATGACTGTGCTTTAAGACTTATCAGGAATGATAAAGAGCAGATATTGATCAAGTAAATTCCTATTTTAAAACATAATCCTAATTAAAAAAATATAAACGATTAAATAGATTTTCTTAGCCAAAACTAAATGCAATAAATTCCTCTATAGTTACAGCAGTTAGACTATTCAGAGCTTTACAAGTATATATGAGCATTCTACCAGTTCACAAGGATAGACCTGGGGGAGTGGGTGGAAATTATGGAGGTGTAGCAATGAGATGGATGAGTCTCAGAACAGGGATTTCATGCTCAGCAATATTTGCCATGAGCTTTCTGACCCTTCGGTTTAAAACACATGAAACAAGGCCCTGTTGTCTTGTAGTCATTTAGCCATGATTAAACTTGAAAGAGGGAAAAAGCCTGCACAGTGATTTGGCAATTCTGTATAGCAGCTACACAGAAATAAAAATAACTGTCAAGGGCAGAATAGAGGAGATTCTGCACACAGATTTTACCACCTCTCATTAAATGTTAGAAGCATTAGTCACATATAATCAACTTGCAGCATGGTAAGTTTTTTTCCAGTATAAGCTTTGTCACTACTTCAAAGATAAGGGGGAAAAAACAAAAGAGTTGCATAGGTATTTTAAATGCATTCATTATTTTGTGCATTTCATGGCCTTCTGTTTTTGAAGTAAGATTTCATGTAATTTTTATGACTTACAAAACATGTGGCACAAGAGCGGAAACGAAAGGGTACCCTTAGTGTACCCTGCACTTGGCTGAAGAGTCCTTTAAACTTCTATTGCACAAAGAGCTTTAGCCTGAAAGTCAGAAAAGTTTCAATTATACTAAACAAAGAGAGAAAGAAAAACAAGTGTAAATCAAAGAAAACCAAGTATGGGATGCCAAAGCTGACTGAACACCTACTTTTGCCCAGCTGGCTATGTGAGAGAAGCTGAAGCTAGCCAAGTAGTCAAGAGTGATGATGAAAAAGAAGTGCTGCCTATGTCTGGGTACTTTTATTATCTACTGAATAGTCCACCCAAAAAATATGTCCCTAAGAACACCCAGTCATTTGGGGAGAGGTTACAGAACGTGTTCTGTCCCTGCATGCATCGTCCTTGCTGGTGTTCTTGGAAAAAGAGTTCTGGGAGGCTAGGTTGGCAGTGTTGAGATGCATATGCCTGCCTGTGGGGACAGCAGCCCAGAAATCCCAGAATTTGGATGTTTTTGCCCATAGTGGTGAGGTATGTAAAGGTCAGCAGGCAGCACCTGCTGACTGCAGCCTTCAGCTGATGATGTGTGATTGGGACAGATGTGAATTGAGGCAGGAGGGGAGAAAAAAGCAAAAGTAACAGTTCCGTAACATAGTAGATGAAAATCTTTGAAAATCCTAGCCTTTTTCCTGTATGATTTATAATAAGTACTTTTGGTCTACAATGAAACTACTGAAAAGCAATTATGCTTATTGCAAGAAAGTCAGCTGCATTGGAATGTGGTATCTTTACATGGCCTGAATAATATGAATGTACTTTCTTATCCTTTTTAAATTATGATTTACCAATCATAATTTTTACCGAAACCTTTCTTAAGTAGTTAAGAACCAACAATTTTTTACTGGAAGGTGCTTTGTTTCCTGCCAAAGAGCACTGAAACAAAAGCTGTTGCCTCCAGCCTTTGCCACTGCTAAGCAGTGTAAGGTGAGCACACACAGCACAGCCAGAGGTATGGCAGAAAGCATACTTTACCTCCATGCCTCACTAAATAATACATTGGCAACGCAAGCACGTAAGAGATTTGGTGTCTCGTAACTACTATCAGACGTGTGTCTACCAAGCTTCATGTTCGTTAGTCAAATGAGACCAATGAATTAAGAGAATGTTTAAAATTGTCTTCCTTTAAACAGGCACACAATGAATGCAGTGGAGTCACAACCGGAAAACTTGACTGAGAAGAACACAGTGGTAAGATAAGCTCCGTACAAATATGCTAGTTATGCTTTTCTTTTTTTGTCTTTTTTTTTTCTTTCTGTAAATAGTGTGAGGCCTGATACTGCTTATGTAATAATTGGGAATGGTGGGGCAAGAGGAAAAATAATAAACAAGTCTTTCCTCAATCCCACAAATACGAATAATGCACTTTCTAGTCCTCTCTTATTAGATGATAAAATGTGTTGATTTTGTTGGTAAGTTATGAGAATTGCTGTTTCAGTGTGATTTACCTTAAAATACCAAAACCTTGTTATATTTGCTAGAACAGGGTCTGTCATAATTCAGAGTTGAAACAACATTTCTTAAAGTTTTATTATTTAGCTATCCGTATTTGTATCAGGATAAAGGTTGTCATGTTAAATGACAGCCCCAAATAATGTATTTTCTCAAAATATGACTAGGAATCTGGAAGTGCTTTATATGTTCTAGCAATCAAGAACTATTTTAGCTCTTTATAAACTTGTTTGAGGTGCTTTTGTTAAGAAGTGTCTGAAATGTAAATGAAATGTTACAGATACTGGAGGCTCTACTTACCTGCAGAAGAAACTGCAAGCTTTTCAAGTAATGGTGTCAAAAGCATGAGGCTACCTGTCATGTGTAGATATAAAGAGTCCTTAGCACAAAATAGATTTAGTAATGTGGCCAGTGAATATTGCAGTTGGACGAGATGATTGCTCCAGATCTCTTCCAACTGAACTATTTTATTCTCTTCTTGACTAGATTTAGAGGAGAGCTTGTGCAGCTACTGGTCTCCTCTTTCACCCCCCTGCCTCCCTTCCCAGCATTGCCATAAACTAAGGGGTCAGCTGCTTCTGTAGCTTCCTCTGGATCCTAAGGGCTGTTCTTCAGTGGTTGGCAAAAAACATTGGGTTGAATGAGATCTAGTCTTCATTCTCAACATGTTGTTCTTTCTCTCATAATTTATCCTAAGATGGCCTATGGAGCCTCATGCCAGGGACTCTTGACAGTGCAGATTACCTGGAATCATGGTAGGATAGGAAGGGAAGTCTCAGAGGCAAAAGTTGGATGAAGTAGGATGGTAGATCATGAAAGGACTTATTAAATCCTGTCCCTGAAAGATTTCGAGGGTTTTTTGTGTGAAGGGTTTTTTGTGTTGTGGTTTGTTGTGTTGGGTTTTTTGTGTTGTGGTTTGTTGTGTTGGGTTTTTTGTGTTGTGGTTTGTTGTGTTGGGTTTTTTGTGTGGTTTGTTGTGTTGGGTTTTTTGTGTTGTGGTTTGTTGTGTTGGGTTTTTTGTGTTGTGGTTTGTTGTGTTGGGTTTTTTGTCTGTTTGTTTTAATTGAGAAGGGAATCCAGACTAATAGGTAGTGGCAAATAGCAGCTATTTTACAACAGACTGTTTCCTAATGTTAGGAGAGGACTCACCAGTACAATATGCATGATGGGGACAAAAGCAACAGTATTCACATATAGCTCTACAAGTAAACTGTATCAGTTTACTATTTTTTCAATTTCTGTTTACTGCTTTGCTAGTGAACAAATGGAAGAGTTTACATGTAAGAAACATTTAAGATATCAAGAATATGACGAAAATTCAGGTAGCCATTTTGGCAAAGGAACATACAGCAGAACATACAGTTTTCCTCAACAGCTCATTCCTTGCACGCATATGTTCACCTACCAATTGAATGCACAGTCTGTGAACTGTAGAAGGGGGCTTATCTCATTTAAAGTACAAGACAAAGAATACCATTTCAATGATCCTACTGTGAAGACAGATTTACCAGCAACTTCAGATTTAAAAAAAACCCTGAAATTTACTGATATCTGCAACTCATGAGTGCAAAAAATCTACAGGCCTTCCCATAGCTGTTTGCTCAGGAAAAGGATACATTTATTACATGCAATGAAGAATTACCATAGGCCTCTTTTAAAATCAGGGGGAGCGAGATACAAAAGATCCCAGAGAAGAAATACAAAAAAGGAAATCCTACAGTTTGACTGCAGTGTTTGAATGCTGTACTATCACTGGCCTCATAAAACAAACACATTAATGCAAAATATTTATAGCTGGCATTCACAAAGACCTACTTTTGAATGTTATATAGCATTTTAGGTAGTTCCCTTACAAAAATTCCACCATCCATTTCTGACAGAATGACTACTCACTAGCTAACTTATTTTTTTCTTACTGCAATGTTCCTCTCTCCAACACATCAGTTTTGGCCACAGAAGCACACCTGAGTCTCCAAACCAAAGAAAACGGGAGGACAAGGCTCCCTGCAGAGTGGCTGAGGTCACTTATTCTTTTAAGCCTGGAGAAGAGGAAACTGAGGGGAGACCTCATTGCAGTTACAACTTTGTTGTGAAGGGAAGAGGAGGGACAGGCACTGATCTCTTCTCTGTGGTGACCAGTGACAGGACCCAAGGGAATGGCCTGAAGTTGTGTCTGGGGTGGTTTAGGCTGGATGTTAGAAAGAGGTTCTTCACCTGGAGGGTGGTTGGCCGCTGGAACAGGGTCCCTAGGGAAGTGATCACAGCACCAAGCCTGCTGGAGTTCAAGAAGTGTTTCAACAATACTCTCAGGCATGGTCCTGTGCTGGGCTAAGGGTTGGACTCAATGATCCTTGTGGGTCCTTTCCAACTCTGCATATTCTGTGATTCTGTGTGATTCTGTGAAGATCAGCAACACCAGTAATAAAATGTGAAAACCTCAAATGACATCTAGGACACACCAAACTTATTCCTGACACAAATAAAGATGTTGCAACCAAATCTCTATTTTGTGGGGGAGGAGGGGAAGCACAGCAAACCACCAACTTTAGAAGCTACTGAATCTCCACACAATTTCACCTCAGCCAACACATCATGCAATCAAAACAAACATGTTCATTTTATCTGTCATCTATCAGCTATAGGCCCTAAAACAGATGAGGGTCAAAGAAGCTACTTTGCTTCTGCGAGTTAGAAGGAGGTGAACTCCAGACTATTTTTGAAAGATGGCATAACACATATCCTGAAAATCACTTGACACCAACAAAAGGACCCACTATCAGTGAAGCAAAACATAGGAGAATGTGGATATTGCATAGACACACTCACCTGAATTAGGAAAAGCACACTCACTTGAAGTAGGACAGTTGCACACACACAAGAATCTCTTTCCAAGAAGGAAGGTACTAATGAATTGAGATTTTAGTTACTAGTTGGGTCTCAGTTCTTTTTAACATTTCTTTTTCTTTACTGTTTTAAATTCATATTCCTTTTACTCAAATTTCCTTTTGAATGAGAGGTAAAAACTTACATTTGAGTATTTGCTACAGGGCAGAAAACCTCAAAATCAAACCACTTGGGAGCTGATTTCAGGAAAAGAGGAGCAGATATCAGCAACTGGTGCAAAATGACAGAATGGCAATTTTCCTTCCCAAGCGTACTCTAAGAAAGATGGAATAAGCCTTTGTGAGAACACAGCCAACTGATCAGAAAGATTTGATGTCAACACTTAGCAATTTACCTGACAGAAGAGTTACAGTGCAATTAGCAGAACTGCCCTGGGTTGTGTTTCCAGACTATCCAAGTACTCTCTCAGCTAATGCAGTAGCCCTTCTGTCTCCTGGCTGCATTAAAATGCTGTGACTCATTCCACAATACAGACAGCTGTATCAATCTAAAAGAAAACAGCAGTCACCTGTCACAACACCTTTCATGCAGCACATGCTGATTACCAGGCACTTATTCATTAACCCCGCTTTGTTTGGGATTCTCCCTAATTGTGTGCTTGCTGTTTTTCCATTCATGATAGACAGCAATTCTGTTGTCAAGCCTAAGAATAAAATGTCTGAACATCACCCTTAATTCACTCTATAATGAACATATTCCTCTTATATGAACACACTGAACCCTTTCACTGACTCTTACTGGATCTGGTCTTACTGGAAGTTGCTTTCCATTGGGAAGGGGTATCTGTCCCAGCAACCAGCCTGCGACCCACAAGGGCTCTTGAGCCACTCCGTGGTGGCCTTTGTTGGCATTGTGTCACTGGCCATTGACCCCAGGTCCACATTTCATTGGCAGGGCACGCTGGAGCTGGCAGACCTGCCCCTGCAGAAGGGCTCCGTGGAGCTCCTCAAGCAGAGATGGGAGTCCACCAATGCTACAAGACCTGCCCTGATGCTCCGGTACTCACCAGCTCCACCATCCCTGGTGCCAGATAAGATCAGCTGCAGCAACACCCTGGAGAAGGTGCCATCAGACAGCAGAAGGCTGGACGTGGCCAAGGAGGAGACCTCAGGTAGCTCTCAGACGATGGAGCACGTCCCTGCCACTGTGGAAGAACTGCGGAGCCACTTTGAGGCCCTGGGTGGTAGGAAGGTGAGTGCCTGGGCGGGGCAGACACCTTGAGGGAAGGAATGGAGATAGGCTCCAGAGCGGTTTCCCCAGCCTCACACAGCCCCTCTGCTGTGCCCTGCTGGGAATGGGCAGCCACAGCTCCTGTGGATGTTCTGTGGACTGTTTGGATCAATATGTTAATACTGATTATCATTATCTATTATCATCCCTAGCTTTCCTTATTGCATAATTTTATTGGTTTGCATCATTTTAATTGTTGCTGACTGGTGCTATTTGCCAAGCTGTCATGAAAGTAAGCATTCAACCGTGTTTGGCTAGTGCTTTTTAGAGGAGGAAAAAACCAAGATATTTCACAGAATCACAGAACATTCTGAGCTGGAAGGGACCCACAAGGATCACCGAGTCCAACTCTGAAGTGAATGGCCCGTACAGGGATGAAATCCACAATCTTGGCGTTATTAGCACCATCCTCTAACCAACCGAACTCTTCTCAGGGTCTCATATTTTGGTCTGAGAGAAGAATTCCCAAATGAAACTATCTACAAACATTCTAAAACTTTCTAAAGCAATTGCTTCTTATTTGTAGAGCAGTACTGACTCCGTTTCAATGAGAGGCCTGCTTTACCCATTGGTTTTCATTGGCATTAACATGACAGGCCTGGTCAAATTGCAAACTTTATTTGGCATCAGATTTTTGTTTGAGAAATTTCTGTGATTCCTTTGAACTGTCTTGGAGGAAGCTAGATTTTTTGAAACTTAAAAAGTGCTTCAGAGAAGTACAAGATACTGAAAAGGTTAGTAATCTTAATTAAGGTGACTCATTTTTGTGGCTAAAAAGTCTTTCATCAAGCTTTACTTCTTCTGCATAAAAACTGAAATGTCTGTGCAACTTTTGGTTGCTGATGGAGTATTTTAAACCTTCCACATTTTGATTCCTCAGTTTTTGTTCACTTACCAGGTTAAAACTAAAGTAAATAAAAAAATCCCCTTTGAATAACTTTTACACTGCTTCAAAATTAAAGATATACTAATACTTCATTTCACAACTCTGTATTCTGCTGCAGGATGACCCTGCCAGTTGATGCAGTCAAGTAATTTACCCATTTAATTTTAATGCCCAGAGTGACTTAAACATGGTTTTCTGGTCCAGAAACTACAGTTTAGAAAAATGCATACTGACAATTATATAATTCATACACAAAATCCTGCTACTAAAAGATATAATAAAGTTTTTTTATGTGAACAGTAACATAAAAATTCATGTGATTCATGAAAAATCTTTTCATCATGGTTTGAAACACATAACACACAAAGTAACAGGTACCAATAAAATAAAGGTTAAAACTTTATGGTATTATCAAGCACTTTAAAGACTATAAAAAATTGTCATAGACCGATGCTATATGGCATACTCAAGTGATTTTAAGGTGGAGACCTTTTTGGTGGATCTAACAGTCATTTCTTAAAAACAGCAAAATCAACTTTTTTTCCTATGAAGAAATACATTCAGTATTGCAGACATGATCAATCTTGTAGGAGCAAATTAGTTTTTTTTTTAGTCTTATTGAACAAAGAGTTCCTTATTGAGTGAGAAATAATAATTTTTTTACTTAAGCATTCTTCTCTTGAGAGAATTGCAGACTTTTACTCAAACAGTACTTACCAGGAAAGTAAAAGAATTCCTTACTCCCAGTCTTACAACTGTTACACCAATTAAATATTATTTTGTTATGGTTCCTTTGCAAAATTTGCTACTGTTTCACCTGCAAATGTTTTAAATTCTCATGCAGCTTAGAAACCAACCATTAGTATTATCATTTCACTGATACATTTCATAAAAATTATTTCCAAGTATATGTCTTTTTGCTGGGTTATCCTCCAGGTGAAAACTTGTCATTTCTGATACAAAAGGGAAGCAAAGGCGCAATAAAAAGAGTAGGAGGTGGGGGAAAAGTAGTAAAGGAACTGTTGCTTTCCTCTTCCTGGTCATTTGTTTGCCAAGACTGCTACATATGAAATGCATTTGACTAGAGCTCTAGTTAAAATAATTTTTTTTCTCTGGAAATCTGCAAGTGAAAAAAGAGGTGTACTCCCTGGAGAGCTTGCCTCCTTGCACTGAAACTCCTGCAGAAATCACAACTGTTAACATCAGTACCTTGCAAAGAACATTGAAAATCAGAGGGTGGTTATAAACTAGGAAGTGACAAGGGGTGGAAAAGCATGATGAGCAGTCCCTTTCTTCAGAATTCAAGTGGAAAAGCTTGAATTCTGTTATCCCGTTCAGGTAGCTGTCTTAGGAAATAAGATTTATATTGCCTTTGAGGATTTATTTCTCCAGCATTGTAAAACATCTTGAGGTTTCCAAGATACGATCAATTTGAAATGTAGGAAAATGGAATCTGTATCATAGAGGACTTTCACAATATAAGCATTACTTCAAACATTTTTACTTAAAAAGAATATTTTGAAAGTAAAACTACAAAAAATGCAGCCATTCCTACAAAGGGTTTCTGATGCTGAAGTATGGATATTTAAACTCGGGACTTTCACTTACAAATCTTGGCAACACTGACCGAAAGCAACACTGGCAAGGTTTCAAAAAAAAGTGTGAATTCCATAGACATAGGTCTTCTGTGAAAGGATAGAATATTTCAGTAATATGAAAAGTTGGAGCCAAACTGATGCCGCTGCTAACAACGGCATCAACATCTATGCACAAGATCTAATTGTACAAAAAGTATATAGAAATTACTGATTCCTCCGTTGGTAACAGTTCAACAAGCAGGAAAAAAATAAAATCATGTGAGACAAATATGATCCCCAGAAATCTCAGGCTTTGCATGTATAAAACCTGGGCTTTGTATTGTATTTTAAATTAATATACAGAAGGTATTTAAAGATACATATTCAGCATTTGATGTGTATCTGGTTAATGATAAAGACTCTAGATGTTAAAGGTAACAAAGGCATTTATTCATATTAATGACTGTTAAGTATTTTAGTAGTTAAATATTATACCATGAGATAAAAGACATCATGAAAAACAATAGCATTTGTATTAGTATGCCTTCAGAAGGCACATTTTGATTGTAGTTCTACCAAGTAATGAGTGATGCAAAAAAATACTTATATCACAATATAATGCAAGGTCATGCAAAAGTTTTAGCAAACTGATTGCTTAAGATTCAATCTCTTCCAGCCGTAGTACATTTCCATGTGCAGGAAGAGTAAAGGATGGGGAATGAGCTGATCTATTTTCCTTGGATTTTTGTAGTGGTTTCACCCAGAAGCCACAAAGAAGGTTAGAACAAAATTAGAAATGGCTAAATGTAAAACTAAGTCAAAGCCATAGAAATCACAGTGAAATCTTAAAAATTTAAACAAAACTTTATGCACAGTAAAAGACTGCCAACTGTTGGAACCCTGCTTGGACTATCTCTTGACTGATCAGACTTTAAAGATCAGGCCCATTTTATTACATTAATCCATACGAAAAATATATTTTATTCTAAGCCAAAATACTGCTGATTAAAAATTCTAAAACGTCTCATTCACATTGCATTTCCATTGCAATGCTGTTATTTATATATGTACAAAATCAATAGAGAGAAATCAGGTCAATTAAATCACATTAAACCATGAAGTCACTGCTAAACAATTAGATCAATCATCTAAAGAACACTCCGCTTGTTCAGAAGTGAAAGACATCATTATAGGCAGCTGCAAATGTATTTAGACTTCTGGCATATTTTTCGTCCTCACGGCTAAATGGTGAACTATGCCCAATCCTATTTATTTAAATGGAATTAATACTTCATATTGCAATGAAGAATACAAAAAAGAGTAAATAGTCAGGGACCAAATTCAGTAATTTTGAAGTTAAATCACTTAGTGAAGTCAAATTACTTTCACCTGAGTTTATCCCAGTGGAATTTGGATATATTTCCCTCTTAGGATTATTAATAAGTTAATAATCAAGTCTGGTTTTCCAGCCTTTTAACTGAAGTCTATATTATCAGGCCTGTCCACATATTTTAATTATTTAGACATAAAATGATGTCCCATTGTGATAAAATGAAAAATATCTTCCCCTTTCCTATAAGAAAAAAACTGTTTCTTAGAAATTAATAATATATTAAACATCAATTTTCTGTGTTGGTGTATCACTCCCATGAAACAACCACTTTAGTTTATTAGCACTCAAAGGCATTGGAATGTCAAAGCAACTACGACTTATGTTTGCTGGAAAGTGATTATGTATGTTTTTGTTGAAATACATTAAAACATCCCAGCTGGGAAAGTAATTTCATGCTTACTTTTTAGAGAAACCTATTTGAAGAACTCATTAAAATAATTCATTTAAATAATCTGGTATATGTTCAGTAAACTATGTCCTTTGCTAAAAACATATGAACTGCTGCAGAAAGTAAATGAAGGCAACCCATGTTTAATGTAAAAGGTTAGACTTTCATTAAAATTGTCTAAACAAGCAGCATCTTTTTTTCCCTTAGTACTGTCAGAAAAATTTATATTAATTTAGCATAGCTATGTAGTGTGGAAAAGAATGGAACCCCCATGACAACTGTAGGTCAGTTTTGTATCCTGTTAGCACTTGCATCATTTGTATTTTTGGGTGAATGGAAGTGAATGAGGAGTACGCAGGATGTCTGAAAAATTCCCCTTGCTGAAAAGCTTGCTATTGAAGGGAGTGCTGTATGGTCAGCCTTCTGGATTTTGGTTTCATTTCTTCCTTAACTCATTCTTTTTGTTGGCACATATATTCCCCTCTTTTGTTTTCATGAATTCATTCTAATGTCTAAAGATTCCACAAGGACAGACCACATTTTCTCTGGGACTTGAATTGAAGAATAGCTTTTGATAAAAATTCACATTCTTTTTTTCTTTTCCTTCAGTAGGAAAACTTTTCTTCTGGGCTAAGCAAATGTATCAGCTTTTTACAGGTACCTTATAAATCATCTGAAGAAACAATCCTCCTCTCACATTAGTTATTCTTATTCAGCTCATCTCCAAACCGGACTGGTTTGTCACAGTTTGGAAGATGTATTAAATTTTTGCCTTTTTAGAAAGTGGACACATTGACAGAGTTCTCACTGATATTTACAATGCTTTACAGTAGGAAAAGCAGCTGTTCTGATGATAGAAATGAAGCTTCCTAAAGCTTCTTTGTTCACAAACAGTTCCACGAACTATTGCAGTACAATATGTGTGTGTGCATATATATTTATATATGCACACACACATACACACACATGCACAGATAGATAGATAGATAGATACACACGAAGTTCTTCCATAATGTACCACTGTTACTTCCTGTTTCATCAGTCAATTGGCAGTGATTCACATTCCATTCCTGTTTATTACCTGGAGTTCTTCAGTTCCTCTGAGCTATTTTCTAGGTGTTAGTTACATCATTACACTTTCATTGTATATTCTCCCAGAAGTGGTTCTGGAAAGCACAACCTCAAGGTGTTCAGCAAAACTGGATTTGAAATCAGCACAAATGACTCTCACTTGTGACAATATTTCAGACCTTCTCCTCCACCATGCCCATTAGTTCTCTAATTTCACTAGTTTCTCTAATGGTCCCTGCAACTTGTTTCACTACTTGTCTAATTAAGCAACTATGCTTTGGTCAAACATTTGAATGTGTTCCAAATAACAAATGATAATATTTTTCTTTAACAAATCCTCGAGAACTCTTTTATTCTTCTGCCCTCGATTCAGCTTTACCATTTTTGTTCTTTATTTGGAGGTGTGGACAGAAGAGGAAATAATCTGTAATAGGATCTCACCTTAAAATGGTAGAATCATCCACTTTTCCTCACAGTGAGAGAAGTTACTACTTGAGCTATGGCAACAAGGAAACTTCCTAGAAAAAAAAAAAGTAGGACAGATCAGTTGGAAAATTGAAACTTCTGTGTCACCTGTTCCTTACGAAAAGTTAAATTTGAGTTTAATCTCATATAAAGTAATGTTGAGCAGGCTGCATGGGATGGGATGGACTACAGTTCTATGCACTTTTAGGATCACTTGTCCTCAACAAATTGCAATGATTTCAGATGTGGGTCTCATTTTTGTTTGATTATTGTCTGCCTCTATGTTCTTTCTCCCTCACTATTAAAAAGATTTCTTGTCTGTTTTTTTGCTGTTGTGTTTTTAATTTAAAGAGGCACTTTTCATCTGTTATGATGAGTTGAATATTTTGTGGAGCACAGTTAGCTAACAGAAAAACTTATTTCAACAGTGCATCAATTGCTACTTCCTAGAATGACTGAAGTTCCTAGGAAGGCAGTCTAAAACTCTGAAAGTTGTATCTGGAACATGGAAGCATTTAATTAGGGCCATTTAAAAACACAAAGCACATTTTCTTTACAAGATTAAGTCCAATTTTTTTTTTCTGTTAACACAATCATACTTCCATCATTACATGGTGATAGATACCCCTAAAAACTTGAATATATACACAGCAGTTTAAAAGGTATTGTAGAAGTCTAGAAATTGAAAAGGGTGCATAACAAAAAAGACTTTTAAAAATACAGGGCATCTGACAGTTTTTGAGATATTTTCAGAACTTCTACCTGTATCACTGCAGATATGACACAGTTTTGCCTTTAGGTCTTTCAGTAAAAGACCATTGAAGTAAAAGAGAAATATTTTATTTTGAAACGACTAACTTCATTTTTTTAAAACTGTTAATTTTATTCTGAACAGATAGATTTCATCTTTTTTGTATTTCTTTCTGATAATTTTCTGATTTAGCAGAATTTATCATCTTGTAAATTCAGTATTATAGCAGACTGACTATTCTTTGGTTCATGTCTCCAGAAGGCAGAGAAAATCAGAGAAGCTCTGCCTTCTGTATGCAGATGCTATCTGTAATCACACTGTGTTTTTAAGTGAACACACCAAGGATAAAGAACCAAGGAAAATGACCTTTGGCCATTCCTAGGAAAGGCACACACCACAAAAAAAAAAAAAAAAAAAAAAAAAAAAAAAAAAAAAAGGTTCTCTAAAGATACACTTAGAAATTACTCAAAAACTGAGTGTTGTAGAAATAATGTTTAATGTTTTAAAATCTGCAGAGGTCAATAAAGTTCAAAACTTTTAACTTAGAGAGATGTCATGATGTCCATCGAGTTCTGTAGTTTTGTACTGTTTGATCTTCATGAGAAATTGAGCTTTCTGGGTCATCAAAAAAAAAAAATTACTTCTTCTCTTTCTGACACATAAGTCAGTAAATACCTCGCTTTGCCCATGTCTATTTTTGTTGTATGATTTCTAACCTATTGGCCAGCAGCACCAGAGCTTGATAACCTCTGTGGGAAACTGAGCATAAAGCACTTGGAAAGGCACAGCTCCTTTCCACGGTCAGGGGCCAGAAAATGTTTGGAAAAGTGTTTTTTATTTATAACATGTTCTTTAACTTCATATACACATTTAGTTTAATTTTAGTTTGCAATATTTTACAGACAATACTTCTTAATCTAAGTAACTTCTTCTTAAATATTTGTCCCTTGTGCAGAAAGCAACAAATCTGAAAATATCTTCACTGTCATTCTGTCTGCTCTTATTTGGAACAATTTATCAGCCTGTAGTAGCTTAATCAATTCTTGAAGGATGAAAGTGATTTGGAAACACGGGAAGTAAATATGTCCATTACTAGCATGCCTTTAGAAACAGCACTTGGAGGGAAATGTAACATCTGAATTGATTAGGAAGGATATAAGCTTGTGACCTAAATCCTGACAAATCCACAGGTGGTGGCACGCAGGGGAGAGCAGATCCATAAATTAAACAGGAGTGAAAGAGACATTGCTTGCAGAGTACAACGTGTAATGTGCCAAATGAACAAGATCAAGTTAATCAAATAAGCACCTGCACCAGCACTCACAATTACTATTTCAATAGGCTATAAATATGTAAAATAAAATATCCAATATGTCTATTCTTTTTCCTCCAGCTTGTATAACATTTGTAAGCAGAAGCCATTAACAATTCTGCTAGTCTCTGACAATATCTGGTAGAAAGAGAAATGGACTCACCGTGTTTACTAAGTTGTAATGAAGTTGAAGTAAATGGTCCAAACAAACCATACTCAGGAGTTTCATGCTACTGTTGTGAATCTTTATGAAAGCAGAACAATTCCTGGGTTTTCAAAGAGAAGTAGAAGACTTCCCATCTTTGTATGTCCAAGGCACAGGTAGTACCAGTATATGGATAGATGCCAGTGAGTGCCACTGTAGGAAAGAAGGTACAACTGACCTGCTAAATACATTTTACTACTTCAGCTGTCTTAATAGAAGAGATCTTTCAGGGATCCTTTTCACTGAAAAGATCTCTCGTGTGCTTCTTTTTGTGCTCCTTTAGCTCTGTGTCTTTTCCCTTTTGTCAGATCTTCTACTTGCTCTGCTGCCTCTTTCAAAAAAAGTTCTGTAAAGATGCAATCCTTTCCCAGATGTTTGCTGCCTAGATTTAAAGCACCACAACATGTTACCTTAAAGCTGACCAAGGCATCTAGCAAATGGCAAAGAAAAATTAAAAGCAAATACCACTGCCATACTTTAACCTTGTTTACTCTTTCTCTCTTCTGTGTCATGGTGTGATGGTATGGTTTTTCGACTGTAACACTTGATTAATAAGTTTGGAATAAGAGATGTTACTCAAGATTGGGCAGTTTATGAACTTTGCATACCCAGGAGTGTTCGAGTTATGCATTGTCTTTCTCTGAAGGTGTTTATATGGGTATGAAAATGGGCTATAGTAATACTAGATTTGAGAATCTCCCTGGTTATGCCCACTGTCTGAGAGTCTTCATCATTTACAGCTCATCTTTATTCCCTGCAGCTACATTTCTTACCTAATACCCTCTTTATATGCTCATTGTTAATCATCCGTCATAGAATATGTTTCATTTTCTCTTATTACTCATTTTCAATCATCGGTTCAGTATCTGACAAAATAAAATGCTATTTCTTAAAAGTAGGGAATGCTGATAATACATAATTTTACTATCTTTTCTAGATAGTAATACTGTGGGGGGGAAACTAATTTAAAAACATGCAATGAATATTAGATAAAAAAGCCTTTGTTTAATATAGTTATTCAAGCCTATATAACCATTCTATTAAAAATAATAATAATAAAAAGCAGTGGGGTAAAACTTAATTTAGCTCACTGAGAAAAAGTTTACAAGAAATTTTAAATTCAGGAGTGCTGCAGACTTCACCAAAAGTTCCCAGGATGTAACTCTCTGATGATGTAAGAGCAAAGACATAGAAGGTGCCCTGTATTATCAGCAAATAAATGAAAAATTCTGGGCACTTGAACCCTTATTGTTTACTCTCGTTTCGGAAGCAACATCAGAGAATACAGCACATTTAAGTTTTTCAAGTTAGTATATGTTTAATGGAAATAAATACATTAGAGGCTTTAAAATGTGTCAACTACTCTGAGCTCTTACTAAGGGAGAGACTGTAGTTAGACTAAGTCTGTGCATCTTTCTTTTGGCTCTTTACAACAGAGGGATCTGCTTCAGCTGCTTTAAGAACTGAAGGAAAATGTTTCTCCTGTCCTGCTTCTAAAATTGTTATCAGTGAAATCTGGGAACTCACATGCTCATTATTACTGGGAAATTGTCAAATCCAAGAAGCCAGGAAATATTGTGGAAGAAAACAAAGGGGAGGGTCAGGGGAGAAGTGTATGTGCAGCTAAAATAAAGTGCCTGCTAAGAACTAGAAATACCAGTCATCATGTAAGTCATTTACTTTTCCCCTCTTTTAATGCTTTTGTTTCTGGTTTGTTATTTTTGTTTCTGTTTCACATCACAATGTACTTCAAATAATCTTCAGCTATTTACAATAATTACAAAAATAATGAAATAACAAATAACTGTGGAAAATGACGGCAGAAAGAACATAAATGTCTGCTGCAATATAAGACACAAAGCAACCATGTTAAAAAACACCACTTTCACAATCATTGTCTTGTTTTGCTTAAAGGCAGACACACACTGAGATATTTTAAGAATGTTGAGAGGTCTAAACTCATGTGCCTCTGTATCTAAGTAAATTTCACCTAGTGTGCAAAGAAAAGCAAATAGTGCCTGTGATCTTACAAGAAACAAACAAAAAAACTGAAACCCACACATTGCACTAAAAAAAGAGCAGAATTACATAGAAAAGTGTTGGTGTGTTGTTTTGGGGTTTTTTTAAGGTTGTTGTAAAACATTTTTCATTTACTTCTGAACGACATAAACAGTTATTATTATATAAATCACATATTTGATTCAAATGTTCGATATATATATGTAAATAAAAAAGTGAAAAAGGCAAGAGAAGGTAGAATAGGAAAGCTACTGTGTTTAATTTTCTCTGTGTTTCAAACCTCATTCTGTGCCTCCTATGTGGTGAGCTTTTTATGCTGCCACAGGTCATAATTCTGGAAAAAGAACTCCAACACTACTCTTGGTCACTAATCACACTGGTTTAGTAAACAGTTTCCACAACTTGAACCAAGTGTGAAAACTGTAGCCTGTTAATGCTGGTTAGAAAGTTATGCTGCCTGTACTCTCTGTAGCCTTTTGTTGCTGTTCTTTCTAATATATTTCATATTAAACACAGCTGTCTCAGATCCAGACTTCTTACTCTGCATGTTTTGCTGGTAATGTATTGCCAGTTATTTATACAGACTTCTAGTACCAACTTAGTATAAATTCGGTTTGATTTTTATGTGATTTTATTTATATTTGCTTTCAAAAGCTATAGTAAGGTTTATTCTACCAAGGTTTTTTTAATTTGTAGTCTTCCTAAATTTTATCTTGATTTAGTTTTTTACAGATATTGTAGCTGGCCTACTTTAAATAATGTTATTCAATCACAGTAGTATCCCATTTTTTAAAAAACTCATTAAACATGTTTGGTCACTGTCAAATTACTTAACTGGCCTCAGTTTCCTTATGTGCTTCTAAAACACACAAGTATTTTGTCCTTCAAAAATGCCAGTTGACATGGACCATTGCACAGTATTGGTTTAGGAAGGGAAGTTTCTGTACCTACTGTGTGTCCTGTAGTTGTCTATTAAATCCATTGTCCAGTTGCTGATTTAGCACAAATAGTCATTATCATGCTGTGAGAACTGCTATACCATTTCAAATCAACATAATTCAATTAGCTGCATATAACTGATATTCCTTCCAGGAAACAGTCTGAAAAGCTCAATAACTAGATGTATGTCAAACACTGTTAACAATTTTCCTTTTTAGCTCAAAGAATTAGGCAAGTGCTTTTTTAAGAAGTGAGTCCAGGAACCCTGTATCAATTTTGCTGTGGTGATAAATGGAAAATCAGTGGGAGTTTTGTCGATTGAGAGGGAAATCTATAGACAAAATTTAGTCCCTCAATGCTTTTTCTTAGTGTAGAGCCACATTCTGAGATCATGTTATGGTTTAACCCTAGAAGGCAACTAAACACCACAGCGCCTCACACACACCTCACACCCCCTGCTCCTATGGGATGGGGTAGAGAGTCACGAGGGTAAAAGTGAGAGAGCTCATGGATTGAGGTAAAGCCAGGTCAGTCAACAGGTAAAGCAAAAGCAGTGCACACAAGCAAAGCCAAGCAAGGCATTCATTCACCACTTCCCATGGGCAGGCAGGTGTTCAGCCACCCCCAGGACAGCAGGGCTCCACTGGTGCCTTGGGAAGACAAACACAGTCACTCCAAATGTCCCCCTTTCCTCCTTCCTTCCTAACTAGGGTTAGTTTTATATGCTGAGCATGACAACATATGGTCTGTAATATCCCTGTGGTCAGTTGGAGTCACCTGTCCTGGCTGTGTCCCCTCCCAGCTCCTTGTGCACCCCCAGCCTCCTCGCTGGTGGGGCTGTGTGAGGAGCAGAAAAGGCCTTGACTGTGCTAGCCCTGCTCAGCAGTAACAGAAACATCCCTGAATTACCCAAAGCTCTTTCCAGCACAAATTCAAAACATACCAGCTACTGTGAAAAAATTAACACTATCCCAGGCAAAATCAGCACAGATGGCAATTCTGCAAATAGATCTTCTGTTTCCTCAGGTTGACACAAGCTCTTTTCAGGGCCTCTGTTACATCTATACCGTAGAGTTATTTTAAACCCTTCCCCTAAATAAAAATAGTCTTATTTTAAAACTGTGTGTAACAGCTGAAAAGGATAAGCATTTCTGGAGCTGGTCTGGAGATAAAATGAATGAGCAAGTTTCAGGCAGCCATAGGGATTTTTCTAAAGCCTCTTGAGAAATCCTGACAGTGTAATGGACCATCGCAGAGCATCAACTGAGAGCTGTGGCTTTGTCTCAACAGTTTATTTGCTGGCTTCATAGAGTTTATGCAGCAGGTGTTATTAGCACTCCTCTCTAATAGTCACTTGAGGGGGTCTGTCATCAATCTTAATAATGCCATCAGCATTTCAGCAGATGGTAGACATGATTCCTGCACTCCCTGTTTCTAAATTGCACCAGAATGAATTTCCATCATATTTTTAATTACAAATGAGAAATGTCTCAGAAACGAACTTGTCTCGTGCTGGCATTTCCAAAGGCTTTTTCCAGGCAGGTCAGGATTATATTGTTTTATCTTTTATTTTTTTTATATTTCACTGTGATTGAGTGATTCACAGAAGATACTATCAGTTTGCTCAGCACTAGAACTAACATCAAATAATTTCTGTGTACTCTCCAGCAAAGGAGTCTCTTGTTTTGAATTGGAATTTGAGATGCCAGCTTTTTGTAGGCAATGTAAATGTTAGTAAATGTCAGAAGCCAGTCCAGCACAGCTCTAAGAGATGAAATATAATTTGGATTGCCGTTGAGAGCAATTATTTGAATACCAACCCTCAAGTATTTAAAGTTACAATCACAGTAATGCATTGATGGATCAAGATTTTATGTAACTTTTTAAAGCAACAGATTTGATTTCTCTACATTTATCCTACTGCTCCACTTGTTTCCTATCTCATGATACTTTTGTGGATTTATTATTTTCCTTTCAACTTATGCTTTTACCCTTTCTCTTTGGGCCTGTTCCTTCTACCCCCCTTTGTCATTTCTTAACATGCATTCTTTTAGTGGACACCATAGATAAAATGAAAGTGAGGTGGTAGACAGCTTTCCTTTAGCTAGCACATGTAACAAGAGTTAGTTAACAATAGTTAAGATACGATGGATGAGCACATTTTTTGAATACACTTAAAGCTGTCCTTTAAAAAAGATTAAATACTTTGAACATTAATAGTGGATTTGACAATCTATTTAATATGCTGACTGCAAATTCCTCTTCCAACTCAAGGTAGTTTTATGTATGCAAAAAAGGTAGTAGTAATTTGGTAAATAGTTTTCCTCTATTTAAAACTTCATGTGTTCTGGCTTACTGACTTTTAGATTAGTGCAGGACTGGATAGCAAGTGGAAAATCCACTATCTAAATGAAGCATAGCCACTCAGTAGGCCACTGAAAGTGGAATCTTTATTCTTGGCATTTCTAACTGTAATGCCTGCATATTCCTTGAAATTTGGTACTCCGGTGCTTTATTCTTATCATCATGTCTAGAGTGTGAGATCAGAACATAAAAATAGCTTCTTGTGTCACCTTTTTCTGAGAAGCACATGCAAAAATAGAATATAATATCAGAGCCAGTACATAAAACTGAAGTAATTGCATGATAGCAAGTTACTTAAATATAGACAGACTTCAACAAATTATGTCCAACAAAAAAAATGGAATAAATGCTGTTAAACAGGGTGCTCAATAGAACAGTTTATATCCCAACTGAATACCTGCTCCCACCAAGACCTCACATGTAGTTACAAAAGCTTGGCATGAACTGGACCCTCACTAATCAGAAAAAAAAAATAATTCTTTTACTTCTAATTTGTCAAGCTTTGCAAGACTTGCACATATCAGCTTCTAATTAAGCACCTCTTGGCACTACCTCACTGCTTTTTCAAATGTTAATTCTACCCTTATTAAGCAGATGTCTTTGGCATTCACTGTCATTAGGTTATCTATGTAGATATCCCAATAAAAGAGTTTATGGTAATCATGACACCTTTCAATAACTTTTTCATAATAGGAAATACCATTTCCTGAGAAAAAAATCTGAGCTCTAGCACTGCAGCTGGAATAAAAGTGCAAGAAAATCATCCTTCCAAAGCCCCCTAAAATGGGGATGTTCTTTGCAAAATGGGGCTGGAGCAACTGGAGACTGTCACATTGGGGGTGTCTGGGATAGCAAAAGGAAAGAACAGAAGAGAATGCCCATGGTGTTAGAACTGATTTGTTTAAAGTAAAAAGTTCTGCATAGTCCTAAGCATGCAGATCCTCTGCCCCAGACCATCACCACTGTAAATCAGAGCAGCACCATCCCCACAGACACTTTAAGTGGACCATTTGCCTATACAGGGGTTCACCATATCAGGGATTTAAAGAATACTGTGGAAAGCTGTGGTAAAAGCTAAAACTGGCCATGAAAGGAAGGATAACTTAATTAGAAACAACGAAATTAATGTATTTAAAACAATAGATACACTACAGTGTAAGTATATTTTGTGGACAAATATATAAGCATTCCCTCAACTGTCAGTGTAATTACATAGGAAAATATAGTTATTCTTTTTTGGGTACATTATTACAGGCAGCAGTAAACAGAAATCAGAAGACAAATTAACAAGGAAATTTGGAACAATAAACACCAGCCTCAGACTACTTATGCAACTGCAGTAAATTGCATTTAGTCGCCTGTAACGAAATGCTTCATGGGACTAGGATGACAAATTAATATCATGGCATAAAACTGAAAAGAGTATTCCTAGAATTGGTAATTGACACTGTTTATTGAAATACCCAAATTACAAAAATACCAAATAAAAACCCCGCTGCAATCTTGAAAAATGGGAATAATGCCTAGTGCAAAACAAATCTGAGATTTAGACAAGTTTGCAGGTGAAAAAGTCAAACACTAAAGACAAATGGTAGTATTTTATGTCTAAGCAATTCGTAAGTACTATCCCAGATTTCCAGGTTTATTTCACACATATGTTTTTCTGAACACAGGAAAAGAAGCTTCGTCAAAGCACCCTCTGCCACAGCAGCCTACATCTTAGAATTCTCTCCATAAAAGAATTGATATGACATTCTCTTCCATAAGGCCAATATTTTGGTAACTGATATTAAAAAAGGTCAAAAAAAGAGACTTTTTTTTTTTTAATTCCTATTAAAATTAATGTCCAAAATACTGAGTTATTTGAATTTTATGGAATGGTAATGGAACTGCTACCAGAGAGATACGAATTTGAAGAAAAACCATTACAGAAACATGTTAGAAGTTACTAAAATTCACAGAGTTAAGAAAAATGCAAATCAAGTTTATATTGCTCCCTAGCTTGCAAAAATAAGAAATTGTAAATTCTCCAGGTTTTTAGCTGTTATTGGTAACTACAGAAAAATGTAATAGTGATGAGTTTGTTCTCAAAGATGCCAATGGTAGTTGAAAACATAGTGCATTTTGAGTTTTCTGTTTTGTTCTAATACTGTAGAAGTTGGAACATCATTAAAGCAATTCTCTAGTGTTCACTCCTGAAAGCACACACAATGCTGGGACAATATCATCCTGAGGCTGTTCTCATTTATGCCAGGTACTGGGGGGCTGCAGTACTTGGCGGAGACAAACATGATCTAATAACATGCACAGCTGCATTTTTTCAACTTCTTCTCTCCCTCCCCCATCCTCATTACTCCTCTGCATAGCCATTTCTGCATCACGGATTGTCTCTACAACATTTCAGCCATAATCTGCAACTCTTCAGCTGTTTTAAACCAAAATATCATCATTAATACTGGGTTGTAATTGTAACTGATAGCCAACTCTGGAAAAGGGTACAAAATGAAGAGCAGTCTTAAGCCATAGCTCTTCCCCTACAAAATACCCTATTCATTTTAGATACCCTGGTACGTAAGTATCTCATTCCTCTCAGCATACCTACATTCTGGCCAAGCTCTCTCTCTTACCTGTGCTGCAACTGCTCACCTTCACTGTCGTGCCTGAATTGTAGCCCAGCCTGGTCACAGAGCTTATCTCACTGGCACTGTGCCACTGTGTCATTTCTGAGTGGGATGTACAACCTGAAAGTATCAACAGACTAGTGAGGAAGGTGCAAGGAAGAGTCACGGAGCAGAAAGACAGCTACTTTCTTTGCTCCAGAAATATTTCTCTTGCTATTAGCCTCCAAAAATAATTTCCATAATAGCCATGGAAAATATGCTTCTAAATGTAAAAGCAATTAGAGAATAATTAGAATTAGCTTTAAACCAATTATGTCTTATAAATCTGATAAATAAAAGGCAACAAACCCCACAGTATTGGTTAAGATCCCCTTTAAGTCTAGCTACATTTATTTAAGGGTGGGTTTTTTTGATTGTACCTCCTGATCCATCTGCTAAAACTACCCACCATATCCAAGACTACCTTTTAAGTTCAATTCAGGAGCAGCAGTGGATTTGGGGAGGGTGGACATGGAAGGGGTGGACTGATGTGACAAGATAATGGGTGACTGGTGATACCATAGGCATTTTTTCTGAAAAAAGGAGTTTACAATACTTCTGGTAATAACGCATCTTTAGCCTCTATGGTCTAACTAGTCATTATTTTCAATGCAAGAGCTACTATAAATTGCAGAAGTAGACAGACTGCTATAAAATTATGATTTCCCACAAGATGTAACCTGTTGTACATGTACTGGAAGGAATATTCTTAACTACAGGTCAGGATATTAAGTACAACCATATTTAAGATAAAAGCTATTAGCAGCTATGAGAAAAGCATAAATTTATTAAAGACAGGTGAAGCACAATTGTCCTTGATTGCCAGTGATGAACTCATTATAAAAGTATATTTCCAAGGCTTGTTCACTGTTAGTTTCATAAAATCCAAAGTGAACATATTAATTGCTTACATGTTACAGCAAAAATTGATTTTACAATTTATTTTATCTTGTTTTCTTTGTAAGGGTTCTATTTGAGGATTCATTAAATTGCATTACACTATTTCTTTTCCTTTTTTTTTTTTTCAAGTAGTTACTGGAAGATACTCTCCAATCTAGAATAATCAATTCAGGGGTCAAACTATTCTGCTTCTTACACACCGTGCATAATATCTAAATCTAAATGCAGTTAGGAATTAACTTCAGTGAGATATATGCAAGGGTAGCACTAAATTTGTATACAATACAAAAGCTGCCTGCACACAAAAAAAAAGAATTAGTCTAATGAAGGCATAATATTTTGAAAACTATGCCATTTAGGAAATTAGAGGCTATTAAATAAGAGCTAATAAGTTCTGCAAATAAGTTCTGCAAACTCTTGCTGGAGAGATTTATGCAGTGACCAGACAAACAACCTTGCAACTCTCTTTTTTGATATCACCACCTCCTTTACAGGGACAACAGAAGTGGACATGCAGTGGACCTTTCAAGTTACTCCCCTGCCAGAAAAAGAAGGCTATTTTTGCTACTGCAGCAGTTTCAGTTATTGACTTAATATAAGAGCTTTAGATGAGATTTTACAGCCATTGTGTGCAACTCCATACTGATTACAGTATTGCATGGAAGGAAGGAAGGAGAAGCACCCCAAAACACCAGTTTCATTAAAGTCTTGGTTAGCAATAATTACCCATTTGGCCTCAAAAGGTTGAGGTCATAGTGTAATGATGAGATACTAATGATATTGTGTAAACTATCTGTATGGAACATCAAGCCACTGTTGTGATTAAGCTAAATTCAGTTGATAGGACACAGGAGAATTGAAAATCAAATTTCTAAAATACAAATGCCCATACACATCTGGTTTCCAAGTCATCATTTGTTGATTTTACATATTCCTACATATCAATAAATGAAATTAATAAACTTCCCTCTGTCAACTTTTCTATGTACAAATGGTATTTAAAAGAGCAATTGGTGTCTTTTATTGTGATCCTTACCACCATCTATCATTACAGAACAAACCACAGGCAAGAAATGGCAAAAGAAAACTTCTGAGCATCACTATCTGTTGAACAATAAACTGGGCAGCACACATGAATCTGCAGCCTGCAGTGCTACAGAAATTTACCCTACGGCATTCTGGAGAACATCTCTCCCAAAACAGAACTCCCTTCTAATACGCTGCATCTCCATACATTCTCTTTATCCCAAAACCCATATTTCTTTCCTACCAATAGATTTTAACACACATCCCATTGGTGTCTTCTAACAGGAAACAGTAAGTGAGAGAAGTTCTCTTTCATCAACATTGAAAAGTCAACCTGGAAGCCATTCCATCATGTCTCTGGAGGAGTCTTGCGTGAAAAGAGGGAGAGCAATCTTTGAAAAGATGTCATCAGTAAATGGCCACAGCAACAGCTTTGAAGGTTAGCATTACCATGTTCACCTGATATCTTGCTTTAAGACAGTGGTCTCCAAATCTTTTTGATGGTCACCTCTATCATTAAATATTTTTGAGCATGCACTTCCAATGTTTGAATATCTATTTATTTACAAATCATATTCCATGTACTAGTCCACTAATACATTATGTACCTTAGGTAACATACACCAAAATATAAGTTAAAGAAGGATGGATGAAATAAATAAAAAATTCTTTAAGAAGTGTTTATTCACAAAAAATATTAGCTTGCTGCACCCCTGTGTGTGCCCCTTGGACTGTTTCGCACAGTCCAAGGGGCACACACATTTCATTCGGAGACCACTGCTTGACAATATCAGAGTGTATGTATATGTCTTTTGGTTTGTTTTAACAGACAAAGAATACAGATAATCAAATTTTCTGATTCACTTATTGACTTCTAAGGGTCTAGGACCTGACCTTATGTAAAACAACAGATTACCCAAATAAATACGATAAAAAGACTTGTTCCACTCTGTCAAGAATATTAATAAGCCTTCTACACAAAATCAACCAATTACCGATTCCACTCTTTTTTTGATCAGAAAAGGTTTAGCCTACATGTTTATCTATTTCAAAAGATCAAAGGGAAAGGTAAATTTCAGTGTATGCGACCTTTTATAGATAATGCTGCTAAGTTTATTATGGTCATTGTTCAAACTAAGGATCTGATCTTTTATGAGGTTTTACTTTCAGCCATTGGTTATCTTTTTTCTTTTTTTTCCCCTACCAAATTAACGAAACATTACAAAATTAACAAGATTTTTTTTCCCTACCAAATTAATTAAGGATGGTGATATATTATGACCATAACACTCCATAACCACCTATTCCACTAACCAGATACAGCTGCAGTTCTCTGTGTGGTAGTATTTTTTTTTTTTTTTTTTGCCTCTTCTCTATATCTTTTCAAGTTTTTAAGGTATCTTTTTATTAATATGGTTGTAAAAACTATTTTTGGTGGTTTTTTTTTCCTTCTCCTTTTAGAATCTTCTAGTTCAAAGCCGTTCTTTTTCCCCTCTGAGAGAACAGAATCCTCCATTTCACATCCACTTTACCTCCGAATCTAAATTTGGCACAGTATGTTTCAGAAGCATTTTTTGGTCCACCAGGAATAACAAAGAATATGACCTATGTTAAAATGCACAGTCAACAATTCATACCTCCTAAAATTGAAGCTTTTTCTAAAAATGTGACAGACCTACAGGGGATAATGTTTTTCTACGTTTCTGTGAGAGCCATAATATCCCATTTTGCATTCAGACAGTCTTATGAGAAGTAAATTCCCTATAGACTCATTTTAGTGTTTGAAAGCACTGGTGAAAACTCTTAAACTTCTAATAGGTGAAGTTAGGCACTGAAAGCTGCAACTCTGCACTTGAATAAATACTCAGGTTCTGAAAAACTGATAATGCTGATTCATAGATTATTTCTCCCATCACCATGAGATTTGAGTTTTCTATAACCAATAGCAATATATGTCAGCTTGCTTCAATTTTTCAGCAAGAACAATAACCTCTAACCACTAAAGTGCTATGGAACTTTTTGCTAAATGTTTCAGTTATGCCACAATCTTATTTTCCTAGAGGAGGTATCGAACAACATTTACAGCAAGCTCTATGACTGAGTACCAACAATTTCTATTGTCTTCACTGAAAAAAAATAAAGGCAATGCTCATACTGCTGTTCAACCTACCATGAAAACCTGGAGAAGTCTATAAGGGATAGTTAATTCTGGCAAAAAGCCAGAATTCTCAAGTCCTATTATACATGAAGATTCGTCAAGCTCTGTTTAGTTTATAGAATTAGTGTAACTCATTGTTAATAGAAGAATTAGATTCTCAGAAATAGGTGCTATTGTACAAGTCCCATATGACAAAGGCAAACAGATTTTGTTAGCATACCTCACCTTGATAAACATAAGGCTAAGGCTCTCCTGCCAACTCTTTCATTTCAAAACACACATTTATTTCTGAAAGAATCAAAGATATTACACCTTTAAATTCCCTTGAATGAGCAAACTTTAGAGCAAAATGAATGAGCAAAAGTTTAGATCATATAATCTCTTGTACCACCAAAAAGAGTTTCACATTGTATTATAAACCAATTAGCTTCTAAAGACAGGGCACTTCCTGTTTAAAGCTTTTAAAGTTAACAAGAGAATAGTTTCTATTACCTTCATTCCCCAGGTGGTTAATAATACGTCTCTATTAAAATGTTTTTTAAAACAGTCCATTAAATTCATTGGCCCCATATCAGCAAGGAATTAAATCAAACGTCTAACTTTAAGCACACGAGTATTCCCATTGCACTTAATGAAACCATTCACATGGTTATGGCTAGGTAGAATCCAAGAATCCCTTGCTGAATCAGAGCAATACCAAGAAAGTTTTAAAACTCCCAACACTCTCAAGAACTAAAGCAATGGCTTAGAAATTTCATTCTGGTACTAGTCTGTCACGTAATTCAATCTGCCTTTAAAAATGAATGGACACTGTTTGGCTATGGCAGACTACCCTGTGTTGCCAAAAGGTCCTTCCAATCTTTATATTGTTTTGATTAGATTTGGTTTAGTATACAGACTTATTTGAAGAACAGCAATTTTTTCCCTCTGCTGGTTTCTCCTTTTTCTGAAAATCTTTTCCTTCCAGCTGACTTTTACTGACTCTTTCACTGCTGCTATTATTATTTCTTTAACTGTAGAATTCTTTCCTCTATCATGATTACATTCATTAGGCAAATGTACTGCATAGGATAAACATAATAAAAACCAAAATTATCCTTATGTAAGTTATGAGTAGGGTCAGGTAAAAATACTATGTGTATGTTTACATTGAGATCACACTTCCATGCATGTCTGCATCTGATTTTTACTGAAGATTAGAATTGTTTGTTATATTTGCTTGCTATATCTGAACTGAACACCTATGCCAGCTTAACAGTTTTATAGGGAATAGGCAGAAAGGCCAGCCGTGCCTTGGAAATCTTCCCTGTTTGGTGGGATATCCCTCCTCTGGCACTCTGTTCTGTGCCAGATGAACAGACAACTTTTTGAAAAGTCTCTTTTGTTGCTGTATTTCATAATGTTAAAGAGTGAATACTTAAAAAGAAAATGAGGATTTTTTTTTATCCGCATCTTTTGTTTTCACAGCCACTGCCTCATTGAGGCAATACAATAATCAATACTGAAGCAGCTTAGGTAAGCAGAAATTCAGTTGACGAGGCACATAGTTTTGTAATGCATATATGTATAACAATATCATTTTGTAATGCATGTATGTATAACAAAATGTAATACAGTTAGGCTTCTACGACAAGGAGTTGACTTTGGCAAATGCTACAGTCAGGCCCTAAAAATGCACATCATGGATAGCCAACACTGTTCAAAGAAAAGTTACTAATTTCTTAGCAAAATTATGTCAAGCAAGTTGATTTATTTAATTTAATGTCTGCAAATCATCATCAAGATGATGACAGGGTATCAGTGGTGCCAAAATACTTAAGAATTCAAGTAAACTGCCAATGGCTACCAGAAAGCACACATCTGAAGCTTCCTCTGACTTTCCTTTCCTGTTTGGAAAGGATTTTAAGGTTTTAATTTAGTTATCTACTGGCTTGAATTGAATACACAGAACAGGAGAATATACCCTCACTGTTTCTTCCTGCCCCTTTCTCTCCTTTGTTAAGTCAGTAATTTCCTCAACTTCGAGAAGCTCCAAGATATGTAACACTGAGCCAGGGAGATGGAGGTTGGGATGGGACACACAGTGGGTTTTGGTAGAGTTTTTTGAGATAATTCCATTCAGCTACTGCCTGTTTCCGAAATTTCTAAAAATACAATTGTTTAAAAAAAAGCAATGCAGATTGCAACAAATTTATTCTGTCCTATCATGTAAGGAGAGGAGAAACATAGATGAATTTAAGGAAGATCAGAGTGGTCTGATATTGGCAGCACAAGGATTAAAAAATTAGATTCTGGTGGCTTTACTAAAAATGTACCTTCTTGAAGTCTTACAATTCTCACCTCTTCCAAAAGGTAAGGGAACTTCCTGGTTACAGAAACCCAGTGTCATTCAACCCAATTTTGCCTGTACTTCAGAAAAACCCTGGAAGGGCAAGAGGAACTTCCAGTCTATGGGATTATATGAAATCTTTTCTGCCTCTTATCACAGATAAGAGAGATAACATACTTTTTCCCCTTTGTCTGAAAGAAGAAGGAAAAATACCTTTACACCAAATTTAAGGCACTTTTCTTTGTATATTGAATTCTAACACAGTCAAATGTATGTAGAAAGCAGCAACAAGAACCCTCTAGTGTAAGTAACTCAGTGCTGCATTTTCAGGACTACTCTGAGTTGTGTCCACATTCACTGTAGCTAAATTGCAGATGCTTCTAGATAAGTCTATAACCTCTTCACACCTTGAAACGCGGTTAAAATGTAGTTGGCAATCGAGACAATTTTCAATAAGGTTTTGGTAGTACCAAACCAACTAAAACATACCCTAATGAAGTATCAGTAAACAACCGAAATCTACAATAGACTTGGAACAGACTGCTAAGCAAATTAATACTATCATGCATAAAGCTAATTAGAGCATAATATTAAGTTATTTGTAGTACTTACAATTACTTTTTACTGTATAAAATAATGCAAATATAACAATATAAAGAAAATTATACTATACTTGCTGTTATAATTACATACTTTTTATTAAAACACTTTTTGGTTTTTCCCCAAGGAATTTTCCCCGGTTTCAAAACTTTCGTTGAATTAAATTTTTCTGTACTCTGTAAGTTCTAAATTGAAAATAAGATACAGTTCCTAAAAAGATGGTAATACTACTTCTTTCTACTACTGCTTTTCCATCAAGATTTGAAAAAAAGGTACCCATTTCCTTCTTAGAAAATAAGATGTCTGTTTGCACCTGCAGTGGGGTCTCGTAAACCTGTAAGAGGACCTAAAGAGAGCACTCCCAGGGCTGATAACACACTGCTGGATTTCCAGGAGAATGTCTCCTTTAAAGAAAGAATGGCTATGTACAAGGCTGCTGTGTCCTTTGCTCATGTAAGATATTAATGGTTTCTTACCTTCTTAGCTCTCTGTTTGCTTTGCATTGTGACATATCCTGCATTCTTTATTTAAACAACCTGACTCATGGACCATTATGGGGATCAAAATTTGAAACCCAAATTACTAAATCTACTTAGCAAACATATTGATGCATCAGTCTTTGTCTCTGCTGAATGAGATTTTTCAATGTGTAAGCCTTTGGTCACCTGGACAATTCCCTTTACTCATTGGAAGGACTGTTCTTTTTTTTTCCACTGTTGCACGAACTGCAGTTAGGGCCTTAGGCTTGTGGCAGATTAACAACACAGTTACTATTTCACCTTACAATGGCAAAACCCAGCAGTTTCTGCATTACTAAAAAATAAAATCATATTGAAAAACACATTAAGTTTACATCTCTCACTGTTCAAACTAAAGAATTTGAAATTGCTTAAAATAGCAGCTCTATGAGACAAGGTATATGAAAAAGTATTGTTTTGTAATAAATTTACTAAAAAGGGGCATTATATATAAAGAATATATAGAAAAAAAATTTTTTAATTTTAGTTTTACTCATCTCTCTATATGTCTATCAATAGAGCTTAGGTATTTTACTCCAAAATGTAAAATATTGATACCAAGTATCACATAATATATGAGAGAATTTACAATCTATTAAAATAGACCACTTCACCACATGTTTAATTATCAGTCAGGAGTATCTGAGAATTGGATCTTCACATCTCAGCCAGGAAAATCTGCTTCAGTTATGCAGAAATACTAAGGATAAAAAAGATATTTTGCCATATCTTAAAATCCTACCTAGAAATAGTAGCTCAGATTCCCTGAATAAGAAAATGGAGGGCATTATGATGGCTTACTATAATGTGAGAATGAGAATGGTCTTCATTTACACTAAACTTTTGGCACATGGGTAGAACACCTTTTTCTCACTGTAAACTAGGCAAGAGTAATTTCTGTAAATCAAAGACCACATCCAGCAAAAGAAGAACTACAATTCAGCTTTCACCAGCCAGCATCTTTGTCCGTATGCCAGTAGAGCTGTAGAAGGATCCTCAGTCTTACCCGCACTTTGGTCTTGGGAAAAGTGGTCTGCATCACCTGAAGGAACTGGGGGCCTGGATAGCCCAGAAACCACATAGTGAATACAGACACCAGAGTCCAGGTGTTTTCCAACCACCAAATTCCTGCCTGCTGATTTCCTTATTTCCCAACTGTATGGTGTGTATTTAGAGCAGATTCCTGCAGTTCACCGGGCTGAGAAGGTCCCAGTTCTCTAATCCTGTAATTGGAAACATTGCTTAAGTTAGTACTCTCTCACAAAGAAAAGAACTGCATGAAGCCTGATCCAACCTAACTGCGTTGAGCACATAGGAACTACTTCATTTTCACTCAGGAATTCCTCTCAATTTCTTGCTGAAATGGATGATTGCCTAAAAAAAGAACTTAATATCTGGTTCCATTAAAGGGAATTTATACACATCCTAAAGGATTCATAACTGCATTTACCCCCTCTAAATATCTCCAAATGCCTAGTAAAGTGTGCCTGAAGTGTTTGTTCACTAAAACAATTACTTTTGACATTCACACATCCATGTACACATATAATCTTGCCACCTTCATCACCAGGGGAAAAAAAAGTCTGGTTTTTTTCATGATCTGCTTACTTCCTCGTCAGGTGTAAGCACTAAACCTAACTTTACTTAGTAGCCTTCATGACAAGGCTATTCCTAATTTTTGGGTGGTTTATTTTCTGTAGAAAATAAAGTTCAAATGCTGAAAGCTTTGTCTAGTACCATCTGAGGTAACACATAAGGGACGGAATTAGAATAGGAAGCCTGAGGGTAAGGACAGTCTTGTGATCTTCAGTGCTGTTATTGGTGAAGACAGATCATCTCACAAAGACCTGCTTGAAGCTCTCTGCATGTTTTTCAACAATACCTATTGAAAACATACAGAGAAGACCAGGTGGCAGCTCTAAATGCCACAGAACTCAGAAGAGACAAGTAGAAGAGGGAACAGCAGAAGGATTGTTCTTAAAAGCAATTGCTACTGCCAGTCAAGCAGATGGATTTTACTTCTTTTGGTGCTCAAGATTCAGGCCAAGTATAGCTTTAATTTGTCTAAAACATAATGTATGGCTCCTGTGCAGTGGTCTATGAACTCGCCAAACCCAGTATTTATGATTGTCTGAGTCATTTCTGCAAAGAGAGAGTATTACATCGATGAAAATACATGGCTGCTCCCTAAAACTACAGAGGAGACCACTCAGTCCTCAGACACTACTTTAGGGAGAGATAAATATGCAGCTACATCAGCAGGAGCTGCTTCACATTGGAGCATATTACTGGTAACTAGGTTCTAGATTGCAAAATTCAGACTTCATAAGAACTTCATAATTTGCAGGTCCTAATTTTTGGTTGACAAGTCCTAAAATGGGCCAATGAGATTCAATAGTTAATGTTAACAGTACATACATGTTTTGTATCTTCACGATAACATCTGAAAAATAATTGTCTCATTACTGTGTCTATTTTGAATCCTAATATTAGTTCATGTGCAATGTTAAAGAAGTAGGGTTTACAGATTACATTGGTGGAAGTTGCCTGTAAGAGGCTACAGACATAACCAAGAGTTTCCAAATTTTCCTTTTGAAATTTATAAGCATTATAGTATACTATAGTATACTGTTGTTACCTATTTTGTTTTAAAAAACAACTCATAGAAATACGTTCTTAGTGCAAAGGGAAAACAATTGGACATATTTTATCACTCTAGGGTTCACAGAAAACCAAGTTCTGTACCGTGCCTGGTACAGTAGTGGAAGCCGTGCGGAAACAATTCGAGAAAGTACAGAGGATCTCTCCACAGAAGACCTTTGCTCAGTACCAACAGCAGCATAGATCTGCACAGGTAAAAATAGCATTTTAATAATAACAAATTAGGTATGCTCTGCTTTATAACTGGAGGAAAAATATGACTGCTTGCTTTACAAAATTCTTCATTATCACTGAGACAACATTTCCCTAATGCTCATACTCAGAATTTTATCTTTGAGATGTACCACAGTAATCATATATTTTTTATGCAGATGAACACTCAATATAGACTAGAGTCAACTGACATAGATTGAGTAAAGCAGTTACTACCATAGCAATATTTTATACTGAGCTGTCTGTAAGACTCTAATTTATACATTATCAAGTATCATGATGATATTTTGCATTTATTGCACTTGATGTGATATTAAGTAATTCTCTTTCAAAAGGAGTTTCCTGCTTCCATTGAATTAAATCTAATAAACTCCCCTAAAGAGATCAAAAATTGCACAGAATACTGCATAAAAGTAGAACAAAGCAGCAGCTAAGTGTTATTTTAAATAAAAGGCCTTTACATTTTATTACTTCGTTAGCATATACCATGAAAAATTGTTGTAAGAGATAATGACTTTGGACTATGTGAAATCCCCTACAATAAAACACATTGTACAATCTGTCCCATGCACTCTAAAAAACAGTAATGGCACAATATATTTCCCTACCATCCTGCACTTCTTGGAAAGATTTTAAAGAAATATCGTTCACCCAACATTGTAGAAAAAGACACACCAGTGTTCTGCCATAGGTTCATTTTAATCTTAAGTATCATCGTATCTACCAGTCATCTCTCATTTCTTATACATTAATACCTACATCGGCAACTTGCACAGACAACAAACAAAACTCCAGTTTATAGGGGAGAAGACACAGGTTGCTGTAGAGGTATTAATGTATTTTCAACTAAGCAGAAAATCCCACAGTGGGACATAATCATATTGGTGCATAATCCATGGTGATGGGAAATGTTATGCACATACTTTTCTGATGATGTGGCCCAACATAGCTGTCAGTTTGCTGGATGAGAAATGCAGAACCATGTACAGAAATTATGCGACTTTTCTCTTATTCAGAACCCAATAATTTTATTTCTGTGATGTGCAGATGCATTTTCCCTGGATATCTAGCTCTCCCCAAATCCACTATGATGGTTCCATTTCTTCAACAAAGATGTGACCTCAAAGCATACTTACCCATGTATTTGTCCTCTGTGGCTTGTTGAGAAGGCTCTCTCAAATCATCAGCAGAAACAGCCACATTCACAGAAAATAAAGTTACTCAGACTATATGGAACCAACTTTAAATTCAGGTTAAATAACTTACTGCAAGACCATAAAATCCCATTTCTATCTAACATAACTGCACTTACATGGAAAATGGGATTATACACTTAGGTAGTTGAAAGATTATTCAAGGTCACTGAATCCATCCTGGGGCAAAACAGAGAAAACATGTAGTTTGAAGACAGATCTGCAGATCTGGATAAATTCAAAATATTAATCCAAGCTAAAATAAGAAAGCAATTCATTTTTTCTAAACAGTGATCTAAATAGCTGAACATTTTACTACATATTCAATCATTGCATAAGGAGTTCATGGCTTTTAATTCAAAATATTGCCATCAAATATGAAAATGATAATTATTTATCTTTCTGTTTTTCTCAGGCAGCAGCCATCACTCATACTGTAAGGGAGACTGGCTACTTATGATAGGTGCCATATGAATGTGCCATAGTAGAATGCACTAAACTCTTGTCCAGAATGCTGAGCAGCAATGAAAACTGATCACAGACTTGTCATGTGCTCACAAATTCAACCAGAGTTTGATTAGATATCTGGTCTTTAATTTGACCACTGACATCGTGAGCACCTTTTGCCATCAGCCACCAAGCTGAGAAGAGGCCATAGCCTTTGGTGTTATAGTTGTGCAGATGTCAGCCTGGCGCGCTTTGCTATCCCAGCTCAGCTAGGTATCTGCTCAGGCAGTCTCACACCGTCAGAAACAAGCCATTTCTGGCAAGTGAGCTGAACCTCCTACATAGCAAAGAGGAGTGAAATACACCTAAAGCATCTGATATTTGCTCAGCCATATAGTATTGTGTGTCAGGTGACACAGGTAGAGCTCCCCCTCCTTCATTGAGGGTCACTCCAGACAAATTTTCTAAGATGGCTAGCGTTGCAATTGCCAATTTTCTAGCAACTGCAGAGGATAAGATTGAATAATGGGACAATGCTATTGAATGGTGAAAACCTTACATTTTTAGGAAAATCTTTCACATAGTGCCCAGGACACCCTAAGTATACACATACAACTAAGCAAGGCTGACAAATCATAGGGATGAAGTGAGGATAAGTGAAACTCTGATAAGAAATTTCTACAGGACTCTCACAGTACTGATGCGCAGATGATACTGTGCTAAGAACATAAACAGGTAAAAAAGCAATATGTTTACTTCCATTGCTGCCTGCAAGTTTGTACATACTCTTCATTAAGAACAGAAAGTTCTAAATCTGCCAATACATAAACAATATTCATTAGCCAACTTCACAGATAGATTATAAGATGACCATAATGTACAGTTCAACTAAACACAGTATGCTTCAAATGTGAGCTAGTAAAAGGCTTTCTTGTGCTTGGATGAACTTTTGATCCCCTTGAACAATACATACATACATATAAATATATAGAACTGCACACATGTTTTATGTACATATACATATAGCATACATATTCTGATCTGAAAAGCAATTTTATTTTTGAAAGGGAAAGTATGTTTTGTCTATTATCAGAACAGAAGGAAACTGTATAAGTACCAACACAAAAAAAGCAAACCTTGGTCTAAATTACACAGAGAAGTTATTGAAAATTCAAATCTTGGCACATTTTGCAATCAGAAGTCCATCTAAATTATTGCAGCACAGAGGCACTAAAATTGATGTATGGGCCACTAACATGTAAAACGTGTGTAGCAATTACAGTTCGCTTTAGTAACAGAATCTGAAAGCCTACATAAAAGAACCACTCCTCTAACAAACCTTACACAGACTTGTTCTCATATTGTTTTAGGTCAGAACGACTTATTACCCAGAGGCACAAAAGACACTATAGTCCTCTGTCCTAAGTACCACACAGATATGCATGGGAAGGCCAGCAGCTCACATGAAGGGTGATGTGAAACAAACATGAGAGACTGGAGGATGATGACAGTCTGAAATAGAAATAAAAATAAAATTACCATAAGAAACCGTTCATGAGCTAGCAGCATTCCAACAATCATCCAGCTGACAGTGCTTTCTGAAGCTTATTCATGATAGGTCATAGAATGAACAAGAAGTAATTGACCACCAAATAATTCTATAGAATATTCTCCAAAATCCATGGGATCTACAAAACATGCCATAAACGTGATGGGATAGACTAAATTAATCCTACCTACAGTAATGCTATATCCAACAGCTGGCAACTACAGAGGAGGGATGAAACCACAGGTCTTCAAGCTCTCTATTTGTTTGGAATAATAAACAAGCAGCATTTAGCACTCTGTTACTGGAATTTCAATTAGCCATCTTTACTGACACACAAAATATGAGATCCTCCATGTCCCTCTTCCCCCCTGCATGCCCAGAGCAAGGCTATGTAATTATATTGTCAAAATCTGGCTTATAATGTTTAGGCTGCATTTCAGAGAGCCACAGCTATCACATTAAACAATTATAATCTTTTGCAATATGGCAACTATTTCATAAGCAGTACCAATGTTACAGCAATAAAGCAGTAGTGACATTCAGATTAGATTTGCTTCCTGACTACATTAAGCCTAATTATATTTCTTTTTAATACCCCACACCATTCAAAGGACACATAATGACTATTCTGAACATATTTCGTGTCTCATGAATGAGTTTTCCAGTAATGAGAGCTTGACTTACATATCTAAAACATGCACATAAGAACAGAAATGCAGATCTTAAATGAAAAAAGCATATATATGCATAAATATATTAAAAAGCATATCCACATAAAATGAAAAGGCATATTATACATACACCTACGCGGTCATTAAAGAGAGAATAGATGGGAAAATTTGCACTTCATTTTCTTTGAACTGCCTCTTTTCAACTTGGTATGGGGTTAGCTCTGTGTCTCCTCATATGTTGTGCAGCTCCCTCAGAACTGTTATGCATACAGAACCTGCAAGTGTAACCATGCTCTCCTCCAGCCTCAACTCACTGTGACAGTTCAGATAGGATTGATTTTGATACTGGTAATGCACTAAGTCATTTACTGGACCAATAATAAGAAAATTAATTCTGCCTTTTGTTCGTATGATTTTAATTCATATTATAGTTAAAATAGAGGATTTGGAAGCACAGAAGTGGAAAAGAATTCCTAAAGCCCAGGAAGGGATGCACGTTGTTTCTCTGCCGTAGAATCTAAAAGCCCTTGCTGCCTCCTGTACGGCAGAAATTACAGGTCAGGCAGTAGATGCCCCCCTACATTAATTCAGCAGAAATATTAAAGGAGTGCAAGCAGTTTAAGCATTCCTTAGTTTGAAGGTGGAATAAATCCTATAAATATATGCTTTTTCATGGGATGACTAACAGAGAGAGCTAATTTCTTGCCCCCAAATTAGCTGGATTTCAAGGAGGCGCCAGGATTTGAGATGTAGGAAGCTTACAGCTCTCTGTTGCACTAGATATATAGCTCCAATCTCAGCAACACAGTCCTGCTTCCACTCAAGTTACACTGAACACTTGGGAAGCTCTTGCTGGAGGGACCAGAAGTTCCTTTCATTTGAAAGCTTATTATCAGTAGAAACTCATAGGAAAGCTTCCTTCTCACAAAGGAAGAAGAAAATATAATTTGACATGAGTGAAATTATTTGTTAGACGACTCCGTGTGCATGAGAGAGGAAGCACAGGACTGCTGCCTTAATAATATCAATCTTTCAGACTTATTTCTTCTAATCACTAAACCTCAAAGTACCCCACGGACACAAGTAGTGTGATGTAGCACAGGTTCTATGTCAGGCTTCAAGTAAGGAAACAAATCACTGCCAGAATCTGAAGCCAAAATAAACATAGATAACCTCAGAAATCAGTTTGCACAGACATCTTGGACAGTGCTTTAAACTCCCAACAATATGATCTGATTATTACACTGCAGTTATCAGGCTTATAGATACAGTGTTAACATGTATTTTATAGGATCTTTTCATTAGCCTATGGTCATGTTTTTCATAATTGCAATTCAGTGTAATTTTTGCATTGGAAGAGCTGTATAAAGCATATGCAGGAAGTCATCACCCCTTATATAGTTGTATTACTATACTTCCTTTTGCAAAGTTGCATTACCCTCATGCTGCTGACAGGCAACAAGTTGATAGCACAGCACATAAAGCCAGAACCAATCTTCCTAGCCACGTTTGTCCCCTTCCAGTCCAATTATACACTGTATTCACGCAGCTTGCCACATCTGCTGGCCAGTGTCTGGCTGCAGTAACAAAAATGACTTGACATCTGTGTTATAAAAAAAGCCTGTCCCAATGTTTATGGCAACAAATATCAAAGATAATAACAATGATACTCTGCTGTAAAATGACTATTCTAGTTACACCACTTACATTAGAATTTATTTGTGACAGCCCTTCATATACTTAAAAAAAACCCCAAACTAAACCCCAACCTATTAGCTGTTAACGTGCAATTATTTTTGTTTGTCTTGAGGAAAAATCAAGTAGCAGGCACCACACAGTATCAAGAAGCACCAGGGAAGCTGAGTACAATGAAATGACCTCCAAAGAAAGTCAAACAGAAGCCTCTCAAACACAAGAGGTAACTATATTAATTAATAATAATCTCATTGGACAATTATATCTGTTTTGCTCCTTCCTCCTTTACCACTTGGTACAGCAAGATCTGGATGATCTGCTCACAGCTTCTCTCATTAGGTAGTGCATAATAATTTTTAAAGGTGTTTTAAGTGTTTTTAATTTGTTATTGTTTTAACATGATAATTATTAGGTTTACATTCATATTTTTCGTTGAGGTAACATTTTAGATATGGTTTTAGAAGTACGGAAAATTCTTATGTATTGCAATAAATCCTGTATTAAAGTGAAGGTTTTATGTGCAGGTTTCTCATCGTGAGCAAGTTACTCATGAAATAAAAATGGCTTCTACATCCACTGAGCATGACACAGGTAAGAAGTTGCATGAGAATAAAGGCTCACAAATGAGCAATGGTAATTGTCTTTACTCACACAAATGTACCATTCTTAGCACACAAACATGAAAACACACATTGCTCCGACTTCTCAGCAAAGCATAATCCTTGACGTCAACAGGACTTAAGTGAGTTTAAAATTCAGTATGAAGAGATTACTTTTGCACAAGGATGTGGTTTTAAATATGATCTCAGTTGCTTGAAGGAACTAAAAACATAGGCAAACACTAGTCTGTGTATGTACACAGCTGTGGATGAGAAAGGTTGAGTTGTACCCGAACTGAATAACCCTGCAGAATATGTCCACAGTATTAAAACACTGCTGCTGCTGCAGTTTAGTCTTTGTACTAGAATTCATGTGTTATATTCTCCCACAGATCCTAGTCAACCTTTAGCCCTGCCACATGACTCAGGTATGGCAAAACAGGTTATATCACGTGCATCAACAATTATTTTGTTGTTTTCTCTATGGATTTCTGTTCCGGATCAAGCGACTCTCTAGACTTCTACAAGGCTAAGCACAACTTTTCTAAGATAATAATGTTCTATAATTCACTGATAAAGTCAATTTCATAAAATGCAGGTTGGAGGAAAAACAATTATTTTGTTCTTCCCATTGCAGCAATCAATTCAGCTCAGAATGAAGAGCTCCCAAAGACTGTAACAGAGATTTTAAAACAGCAAATTGAAAAGGCAGCTCAAGAAAGGGCTGTTCACTCTGACAGAGACACCACATCATCTGCAAAAGAAGTAAAGGTCTGTGTTTTTAATGAGAGATCTTTCCTTATGCAAACTAGAAGTGAAGAAACTGGTCTGTCATGCAGTCTGAATTTCTATTTGGAATAATTATTATATAAAATGTAACCTATGAAAGTGGTGGGAATATATGGACTTTTGGAATTAAGTGCACATAACATAATATGAAGTACTTTAGATGGCTCAAAAGTACTTACAGTATGTGACAAACACAATTAAAAGGAAAAACTTCTCTATTCCTGTTCTCCTCTGCTGAATAGTCTCCTCCTTGCTTGTTTTGAACATGTATGTATAATTTGTCACCACAGATTCTCAGAAGCATAGAAAATATCCCTTTCAGAAGAAATGAAAATGAGCATAGGCTACAGCTAAAATTTACATTATGCTTATAATGCAAAGTCTGCATTTGTTGCAGCAAAAATTCCAAAACTGCTCAATCATCATTTTGCATGAATTCCACAGTTCTTTTCACATATATTCTATGGTGCAAATAGCACAGCTCTTAGCTCAAAAGATTGGCTTTATGCATTCTGAGCAATAGTTGATGGATTATGTCTTTCTAGATCTTATTATAATCCTATTGCTTGGATGCTTGCAGAACTAGCTTTTGTGAAGAATAGAAAAATTGTTTCCTATGTTACTATACTTTAAAAAAAAAGAGAGAGAGAGAAAAGAGAAAAAGAAAAAAACAAATCAAAAGCACAAAAAACCCCAACACTTTTGTTCCTTAAAGATGGAAAATACATACCAGGTAATTATATTGCCTTCAACAGATAGTTCATTTACTGCTACAACTTCAGCAGACTACAGGAAATTTTTACACCAAGTTAAAAACAGGATAGAAAATCTACCTCTGCAAGTATTTGCTCCAGACACCATGAATATGGAAGCACAGGAAAGTTTTCCACCACTCATGTGAAAGCTTCAATGGAAATGCCAGTAAATTCTGAGTCCAACTCTCCAACAAAGACCACTGTCTCCACAGATCTGTACCCAAAGCAATCCATGTGAACTAAGAGGTTCATATAAATGTTTATACACACGGTTAAGAAAAAACTTAAGGAAACATTTTCTAATATTTTATCTGGTGAATCTGAAACATGGAACACGACTTCAGATGTGTAGCAGGCTAGAAATGGCTTTGCCTTCATCACTAATAAGACCAGAAAAACAATGCTTAGAGCGGCGTGAAATTCAGAGAGGAGAGGTCCTCTCTGTAAGATGGGTCTTTGAGAACCAGCCTTTCATTCCACTTAAAGGTGATCCGCCAGACCCAGATCAAGCCAGAAGTATTGCAGACCAGGGAACCATTTGTAGGAATTGATAGATGCAGGTTAACCAAGATGGCCACGGCTCACAGCTGAGGTGCAAAGAGTAGATTTATTCCATCATTTCAGTCACACATGCACTAAGTCAAAACTTAGTAGGGGCAAAAAGCACCAGCCCAATCTGGGCTTTGCCTTATGTATCAAAGGCCTGATGCACAGGTAAATTCACCATCAGGCTGTGTTTTTACAATTCTAAACTCTTTTATCTCCCTTCCACCCAAGACAGTGAAATCAGAAGCAGATTGGACGTGGCACTGAGTGCCATGATCTAGTAAATGGACTGGATTTGGACCAAGGGTTGGACTCGATGATCTCGGAGGTCTTTTCCAATCCAATCGATTCTATGATTCTATGATTCATGAGGCCCTAGTCTGAAATCAGGTGGCAAAACCTGATGTCAGGGTGCAGGTTTCACATCATGAAAAACTGGAGCCACTCAGTGTCCCTCAAAGAGCTGGAGCCCATTATTTGTATCATATTGAAGTAAACTTTTTAACTATATGATGTGAATATAGGTATGTATTTTTATATTTGAATATGAAGTAAACACCGAAAATAAATGCCTTCTCATGGTGCATGTGTTACTTCAAAATTATATTAAAATAGCATTTAGATTGCAGTTATGCATTTGAAACTTAGAAAATACTACATATGCTATTACATGATGAACATAAGTGTTCTCCTTTTCGCATCTATTTTCGGCACTGAATATGTATGGCATCCTGCAGGAAGACCAGATGTTGCCATAGCTTTAGCCATTTGAAATACATGAACAGAATGCTTATGCTTGAACAGTAAAGAAAACAGCAGAAGAAAGCTAAATGTTCCTGTACCAGTGTAACTCCTAAACAGAAAGCTCTGCTTTGGGATTCCCAACACTGTGAACACTAGGAGCAGAATTAAACACAAATAGTTTGTGAGCTTGTAAAATGAGGCACAGCCTGGTGGTGGCCCAACAAAATACTTCATGTGGTGGGTGGAATCTGGCTGACAGCTAAGTCCACACCCACTCATCCACTCCCCCACAGTGGGATGGGACAAAAAATCAAAAGAGCAAAAGGAAGAAAACCTGTGGGCAGACGTAGAGACAGTTTAAAAGATAAAGCAGAGCTGGGGCCCGAGCAAAGCAAAAGAAGGAATTGATTCACTACTTCCCATCAGCAGGCAGATCTCTAGCCACTTCCTGGAAAGCAAGGCAGGCCCGAACATGCACAACAGTGACTTGGGAAGACAAACACTACAGCTCTGAATGTCCCTTCTTTCTTCTCCTTTCCATCAGCTTTTATTGCTGAGCATGATATCATATTCTATGAAATATCCCTCTAGTCAGCTGGGGTCAGCTGTCTTGGTTCTGTCCCCTCTCAACGTCTTGTGCATCCCCAGCCTACTTGCTTCAGACAGGGAAAAGGAGCAGAGTGGGAGGAAGAAAAGACCTTGACACTGTGCAAGTACAGTTCAGCAATAGCTAAAACATTGGTGTCTTGTCAACACTTCAGCCACAAATCCAAAGCACAGCACCACATGGCCTGCTATGTAGAAAATTAACTGAATTCTAGACAGTCTCAGTATAAATAAGCATGTTAAAAGTAGAAATGAGCAGAAATACCCCATACCAGTAGAATAGAAAGTTCTCTATATAGTCAAGGCTCTGGATTTTTTTTTTTAATCTCTTCTACCTGGTAAATATTGATGACCTCAAACAGTAGACCGGCCTTTCCCCCACTGATTTTGTAGGACTGTTCTTCTCTGACCTTGGTGTTCCCAGGGTCTCTCACAGTATTTTCCCTTAGTCCTGGCTGCATGTGCAGCTTTTTGCCTCTTCTTGAATATGTTTTCCCAGAGGCACCATGAGCGTGACAAAGGCGCCCAGCCGTGCCCTGCAGTGGGTCCACTGGAGCCATCTGGAACTGGTTGTCTCCAGCATGGCACAGCCCCTGCCTCTCCTCACAGAGGCTGCCCCACAGCTCCACAGCCACCAAAACCATACTACTGACACACAACACATGATTAATTTTCATGAAGATGAATATTGGCTCCACTATTCAGTCCTGGAAGTGGTTTTGGGATAAACTTCCCTTAAATCCCGTCTGTTTTTCTTTTCCCTTGACTTGCCTTCTGCGGCAGAACACTCACTCTCAACTACCCAACTACACCAAAGTATAACCATTCAATTAAATAGTTTTCCAGGAGACATGTCACCTTTTTTCTCCCTCCCAACCACCTTATCCACTTCCTCTCCTCCCTCTTTACATTCAGAATACTTGTGTACCTAAGAATATTCAGCTGAGTCCTTGCTGGTGGTTTATTCTTTTTGCAAGTTCTACATTATCTTGAAGATACTTAATTTTCAGCATTTTTCACAGCTCTTATTATGGACTAGAGGTATGTGGCAACTAAACCTGTGGTTATAAAATCTACATTGCTTTCTGTCTTGATTTGTGAATTGTCATAAAATCGATACCGGCAGGCAAACCAAACACAGACAGAATACTGAAATGGGCCAAATTTTCTGCTGATGTCAAGGGGCATTATTATTATCAGTGGAGATATATTGATACAGCAATTATTTCATCCACCCTCTTTGTATTTGTCTGCTAGTTCCATTTTCACAGTAATTCAGAGATCAAGACAGAAGAGCAGCAGGCATTTTTTCAAGCCCAACAGATTATCCATTATTTCCTTCTGCCCCTTACTGGTATGAGATAAACTTTCTACTCATGTTTCGTGCTTTATAGAGAAATAGTTTCCTTTATAATTAACTATGATTCATAGAAGAAAGAATTTGATATAGCTGCTAATATAAATGTAGCTATCTCACTATTAAAATTTAACTGAAAAAAGTATCAGCTCTGGAAATTAAAATAGTAAAAATAAAAAATAATTATTTCCATAACATATCTAGAGTGCACAGTCTGCAGGTTACCACAAAAGCAGTAATCCCTAATGTGCTTTTGGTATAGTTAAGCAAAACTTCTTCATCAGAATTTCAAACATCTGCACCTGTTTATTGATCTTTCCATCACATTGTACATTCAAAGATTGTAAATACATTATACTCAATTCCACTTATACTATAAAACCTTTTATTATCCTATCTCATTTCACAAAATAATTAGTTATTACAAATAAATGGAAAATATTGTACCTGATGAAGTGAATAGTCCTTTCAAATGCATGGATTCCTGCAACGGGAAAGGTAAATAGTTTTTTACTTCCTAGGCTTTACTGTTAGTTGAACAAAAATGAAGCCCTATAATTACCACCTGAGATACCAGCTAATGGAAAGTGGATAATGTTCTAACAAAATATATGGATATTTGTTAAAATCAAATCATAACGTGGCTTAAACTAACTTGTAACTTTTTAATATGTGGTTCTAGAAGCTGCAGATTCAAGAAAATGAAACATGCAAACTCTGCCAACAGAGAGTTTACCCAATGGAATGTCTTGTTGCTGACAAGCAGAATTTTCATAAATCATGTTTCCGATGTCATCACTGTGGCAGTCAATTGAGGTAAGAAGTAACTGCATGTCCACCCACAGAACTCTGCTTATGAGTATAAATACAGATGGTGAAATTATTTTCAACTGTGTTGGATTGACAGGGAGGTATCCTGAATTCCCCTTTTCTTCTCTGCTCCTCACATCTGCCCTGTGGCAGGGAACAAGTTCTTTAAATTCTCTAAAGAACTGCTTCATCCCAGTACCTTCCAAATTCTTCTGCACATTACTTCCTACTGACTGTTACAGACCTTCAGGAAGCAGCAGACACAGAAACTTGGGTGGATCTGAACACACCAGATTTTCTCCTAATTTCCCTCATCCGTAAAAGGAGTTATGATGGTTCTCTGCATTAGCAAACCACTCTGCAACCTTTGTATGAGATGCAGGATTTATTGCTCTATTGCTCTATCAAACTGCAAAGGCCAACAGTTTTGACTTTAACACATTGAGGGTTAGTTACACACATTTCCTTTGCTTCATTTGGGAATCCAAATATAATTAAACACAAATTTCTGTAATTTGCAAAAAGGCTAAAAAAAACCTGTGCTGTGGAACATTTCTATTTGAAGCTTAGGCTGTGCAACAACTGAATGAGTTTATGTTCTTTCTTAAATCACCAAGCATGACTCTTCTCCTTCATTTTGACTTTGAGATTATATGGGACATCGCAAGTAAAAGCGGGGAAGGTGTGTGGTCAGAATTGGACAATATATTGAATTTGCTCCCTTTTTGCTCTTCCTTTCTTTATATGTACTGTTATATATAGAGGTGCTTGAAATAGCAAATAAAATGTATAGTTCATGGTAGTTTATGATACGTAAAAGTATAAAACTGATTTTCTTGCATTTGGCAGCTTGGGAAATTATGCATCACTTCATGGAAAAATATATTGTAAACCCCATTTTAAGCAACTTTTCAAGTCAAAAGGAAATTATGATGAAGGTTTTGGACACAAGCAGCATAAAGAATTATGGAGTTCTAAGGATCAACAAAGTTCAGTTGACAGTACTCACACTGAAGAAACAAATCCCATTAACAGTATACCCATTGATCCTAAACCAATTACAGAAGTTGATAAAGACTTGTACTCAGGTACTGAAGGTGCTCATGCTGATATTTTGGATAATAATTTGAAAAAATCCACAGAAAGAGGTAAATTAAAGATGTCATGGCCTCCTTCAACAGATGATGAAACATCTAAGAAAACATTTTCTATTGAAGAAGTAGCTAAAGTAAATAAGTCAAAGTGGCCCCCAGAAGGTTTTGTTCAAGAAAATTCTAGTTTGAACACAAATAAACCTCTGGGCAACAAAATCGAACCTCAGAAAAAACACACTGAGATGGAGCAAAATAAAAATAACACTGCAAATGCACAACAAAATCAACACTCATCCTTTAGCTCTCTGTCTGAAAAAGAAGCAAACAAAAATGAAGCAGGCAATAAGGGAAATGATGAGAAAGCTGGGAACATGCCAGATAAGCTGAATAAACCAGAAGCATCACAGAATAAGGAGGAAAGTGGAAAGGATATTAAGGAAGGTGATAATGTGATTGTGAATAGTGCTGGGAAGGAGCAAGGGAAAAAAATTAATGAAATTGATGATTCAGAAGTTGTACAGGTTACTAATATTGATGATGTAACAGTACAAAGGAATCACAAAGAATGCAGCTTGAATAACAACAACAATAATAATTACGCCACTTTTTCACATCTAAACATTTGTAGAGAGGAAAGAACTCTCTCAGCTATGTCTAAGACAACGGTAAGCCCTGTGATTTGCACTGAATCACAGCATGCCTTTGCAAAGCTGGACAGTCAGTCTGGAAATGAAGAAATATTTGAGATGTATGAACCTCATGAGAGCTATTCTAGTGATACTGTAACTGTTTCACAGGATGAACAGGACTCAAAAGATGAAGATGCCGTTACCTCTAAGAGTCTTGCTCAATTTAACAATGATGCCACTTTTCAGAAGTCTCATACTAATAGCACATTAGGTTTAAAGGAGGCAACTAATACAACATTGCCTGTTGATATCGAGTTGGTGTGCATTGGAGAGGAATCCAAATACAACAAAAAGGACAAAAATTTATATACTATTTTATCTAACACTATGAAAACATCTTTTCTTAAAAAAGACAAGCTGGTTTTAAACTGTGGTCTAATAGACTCTGCAGACATAAGTAAAAGCTCCTGCACACCATATTCAAAAGAACGTGGAAATTGTGATACAGAAGTGAATTATATTAATGCTTGTCAAGGAAGTGAAATAAAAAAAGTGGCAAAAAATGACATAAAAACAAGCTCAGATTTACTGTGCTCAAGACATACTGCTGTTCCATCATTCCAAGGCAAGAAAGTCAAGTTCAAACAGCTCATTGTAGAGCAACAAATTAAAAGAAATAGATTTTATGATGAAAATTATTAAACCAGCTAAGTAGTCAGGCATGTTTGTCACTCATTATAAAGTATGTCATAAATAGGCATTTCTTCAGTCCAGCTATTTTAGTCCTCCTTGAAGAATTTAATATCCAGAGATTTCATAAAAAATAATACAATTATACTGTCAATTAAGCAGATTTTATCTACTTAGTTTATATTTAACGCAATAAAGATGCATAAGATAGAATTTTTTCAGTTAGTAATTAAAAAAAAAATCTTGTTTTTCTACATTTCTGAACATTGCAAAGAATATTTTACTACATGACCATCCTGGAGAAACAATAAATTTTAATATTTATCATTTGTAATGATCTCAGATGTGAAGCACCTGGTGTGCACAAAAAATTCCATAGTTTTTTTTCTTATGTATTATTATTGTAACTGAGCTGTTGCTCCATGACAAACTATGTACATTTGTTGTGTTAACTCATAGTAGAAAGTCTGGGTTTGGTTGGGCTTTTGGGGGGGTGGTGTTTGGTTTTTTGTTTGTGTTTCTGGATTATCATGCACTATTTAGTTTGAAATGAACTTGTTATTGAATAATACAGCGGGCTGGTGAACAGTAATGTTTTGCTGTATTCCTAGAGCTGCAACGAATGACAGAAAAATCCCCCAGAGTGTGTAAATTTTAACCCAGGATAAAACCAAACAACCTGGGCAGAACTGGAACAAGGTTTGGGGACACTGAGCAATTAATACTACTGGTTGTCTCTGTAACTAATTCAATGTCATTTTAACTGAAGCAGCTCTCCAGTTTCATACTTAAACCTGTACAAACTTACGCAGACCTCGCACCTTTTTCCTTAAAACCTATGCTTATGGATTAACATTTGCTCTCTTAACACTAGCTTGCATGAAACAGCAACATATCATTAACTGTTGACAATGCATAATAAAAAAGTACTTTACAAAAAAGTATTTTGTGAAGTTTTTTCAATATGAATTTATACATATGATTTTCCTTAAATAGTGTATGAAATTCTTCATGCAATAAATATTTTCAACTGAAGTGTGAGTGAAAAGGAAGGATAATCAAAATACAGTTTTTAAAATAACTCCTGAAGTATCTGACACAGGCAGGTGTTTGAAATAATTTGCAGGAAAGACAGGCTGATGTTAAAATATTTAAGAAATTATTGTGCAGAGTTCTAGAACAAAATACCTGCTGCACTGCAACTCATTGTCCAAGGCAACAAGATTGTGGGTAAGTAGGATGTCCACGTCACTCTTCCATATCTGCACAGAAACAGTGATAAAGTATCACACAAGAGAAAAGCTATACATAGTATTTCTTCCACAAGAATACTTTAAGAGTATACTACTTCAGAGTATTCTCATGAAATGCAGAAATACAGAAAGACCCCTTAAAATGAATGTTGTCACAAGAAAAGCCTTCACACAAGGCACTCCAATACCACTTTATTTGAGAACTTTATTAAAAAGCATTAGCCTACAGCCAAATGTGAACATTTTAGAATTATTTTTGCAGGAGAACTCTCTCTTATTTCTCACCCCATTTGGCTGTAACCATGATAAATTATTTTTTAAAACCCAAGAGAGTAAATAGAGCTAAAATATGTTGTTTGCTTTTTGAGTAGATAACACAACTAAAAATAACATCAAAAAAAAATCCTGCTGAGACAACAAAAAAAATCTCAGAAAATGTATGCCCAAAGAAAATCAATGGAATTTGTCTGGAACATTTAGTCTTCTACATTAACTAAACTTTCAAATCTCCCCCGTTTCTCAAAGTTTCTTATTAGATATAAGATTGGTCTTGACTGTATTAGTTAGGAAAGAGAAGTGATCTTATGGGTGAAATGGTATTTGTTTATGTGCACATATGTAGGTGTGATCAAAAATTCAAGTGAAAAGCTGATATGGTTGCAACATTTGTACCTGTGCCATTTTCCATCCTTTGCATATTCTGATGAATTCAGACTTGTATACAACAATTTTAGAGGAGTGACATATCAGTTATGATAGTAAAAACTCATTTACACCAAGAAATTAATGTCTCTGAAAATATCTTTACAATATATAGACCTACAATATATAGACCTAAGCAAAATAGAAAATGAGTTACAGAAAAAGTGTGTTCCTCTTTGCCAGCTAGAGACGACTGAAATAAAGGCTTTGATGAAATAGTGGAAAAAAAAACAAGACTACAGAAAATTTTTTATTCCCAGAGGGAATATTATTTAAAGACAACATACATAAATGACATACCATACAGGGCAAATCTCTTTTGATATTCCATGATCGAGATTCTGCTTAGCATAGGATGGACACAGAAATGCAGAGCCTTCCTCTAGTGGATTCATTAGCTTTGCATTCTCTTCTCTCAGCGAGTAGCCTTTTTTTCTTCTTCCAGTAGTGAGGGTGGATGTTAAGGAAAAATTAAATTATATTATATAATTCTTTCTTTGAAGCACAAGCCCCATTATACTGTCTTGGAGTTCTTATACAAATCATAAGGATGACACCCTGTAAACCTGTTCTAGAAAACTAATGGCCATGGGCAATAAAAAATTACAAAAGAATGAACATTATCTGAAAAAAAAATGAAGTATAAGAGTTCTTCAGAACTTGAGCCAGAAGCTTAAAGCAGAAGCAATCAGAGACAAGAAAGATAAGGCTGGAACTCACTGAATCTTACTCCCTTTTCCAAGCAAGGCAAAAGAGATGGGTAATGGCATATGCCTGAGTCACCCTAATGCACACATATATTACCACTACAGAAGTCACACTGTGAAAAGAATGCATATAGCAGCTGGAAGTGAGATCGGCATAAAATCTGTAGCTAGAAAGTAGCAACCTTACTGATATTCTCTAAATTAAATACTAAATTGATAGTAACTCCTTAGCTGCCAAAAAGCCCTATGAATTTTGGTGAAACCATACACATTTACTGCAGCCAAGGAGCTGGTCTTTATGGTTTTAAAAGAACTAGCATCCATTAGAACCATACTTATCATCTGGGCTATCAAAGTTTTAGTACCTGAGTTTAAATAACTGGTCATCAGTTTGTAAAAGTCTCATTCTGTGAGGAGAGGCTTGATGGCTCTTGAGAGGAATCATGGCACTGAACCCCCTAATCTGTCAGTGAGACAAGAATTTCTGGCTACTCCTAAGTATTGTCTCATGGACAGGATACGTAGCCATGCCTAGGACAGGACCCTTACAGTCATGGATGTCAGAGCTGATCCATTTCCAGCACAGGTGCAGCCAAGCACTGTTCAACAGGCAAAACTGCACTGGCAGGTAGCAGTGAAATGAAACTCTTCCACATCATTATTTAGTACAGGAGGCTTGGAGTCTGAGAACTCTATTTTCACTGGTATTATTGGCTAGTGAAGATGCTCTACAGCTTTTAGAACACAGCAGGGTTCATATATTCTTCTATACTCAAAAGCACCAATTAGAGAGATTAAAGAGCCTGATTTAATGGCTAGGCCAGCACTGGACTTTATAGGACTTCTAAATTTGCAGTCCCTTTGCAGCTTCATTAACATAATTGGCACAAAGACTTACTTAGAGCTATTTAAATTGTTTTTAGAGATGAAGCATATCAACTAATCTCTTTGGAGTCTTTATAGAGTCAGGGGCATCCTCGAAACTATAGAGGGACCTAAATAACACTTTTACTATACAGCTGGACTCCTCCCAGGAGAGGAACTTGCTTAAAGCAAATACTTGATTACTCCAAAAAGTGTACCTACCTTGTATGTCTTCTGTTAAGCATTCATCTTCTTCTTATATATCAATAGGCAGACCTACACTAGTTATCTTAAATGACAGTGCTCAGGGTAGACATTAAAGCCATACTAAGGATCTGCCTTATTCTAACACAGAACATTTCTTGAAATATCCCTGCCAGAAATAATTATAGTTAAGGCCTTATTTTCAAAGTGCAGGATAATTATCAGAATTACTGATAAAAGATTTTGGCCATTTCAGTCAAGTATACCTCCAGCTGTTAGGTATAATTGCAAAAACATTAACTACCCTGGGTACACTCACAAAAACAGGAAAACAGACAAAAAGAGACAGATTAAAACCTTTGTCTCTTTTAATGCTTTCATCCCTTAAGAGGTACCTAAGTTTAACACTTCAGGTGAGTTTTATTGACTTTCACTAATAGCATTTCACTTTGTATGTGGGTTACATTTAATGATTTTGACATGAAAAGCATTTTTAAATGTTTTAGAGAGTAGATCTGTGTTAAAATGTGCTTGGAAACATAATCAGACTGACCTTACTTCTGGGCTTTCTAAAAGAGTAAACGACAAGTTAACCATGAAAGATCTGAATTTTTCAATATAGTCTTTAAATAAAAAAATAAGGCAGCTGTGTAATGTACTGCTACAGGAAAAGAGGTGAAAAATTCAGCCTTACCTCACCATGGACCATAATTCCTACAGCTTCTTCACCTCCCCTCTCTTAGAGTAGGGTGTGAGAGAGTAAGAGAGAATAAAGTCTTCACATTTATTTTGAATTTGGATTTCATTACCTAAGCACACTACAATTTTATTTAAAACAGACATGAAAAATCTACAATACATTTGCAGCAGGTGATTTTCAAAATTTTATAATCTGTTTAAACTTTAAAAAAAGTCAACAGAAAAATAAACCTTGAAGGGTGCAAACCCATTTTACCTTCTGTCTCTTAGCACTGTAATCATCTCTATCAGTAGCCGTTTAAATTACTTTTAGGCTGATAAAATGATTCATGTGATAAAATGTATGATGTTGAAAAGGAATAATATTCTATCATAACAGATATCTATGAAAGAGCCATTCCTTCCCCACAGAAACTGCATATTCCAAAGTGAAAAGAAGGTAGTTTTTCCAGTCATCCTTATTATAGAAAAAAATTGACCAAATACAAAATTTCATTATCAAGAAAGTCATCTAAAAAAAAAAAAAAAAAAAAAGAATTTTCAGTACAAAAGATGAAACAGTTAAAAACTTTACAGGGAGGGGAACAGAGGTATAGCTGTACCATGAGCAAATAGAGCAGTAAACAAAGTACTTTAATGTACTGCTTGGTAAATTAGATCATGTCATCTTAATTGTAACACTAGTGCACATATTGTAACAAGAAAAATAACTACTCTATATGAAATAGTCTCTTACCACTTAAAATATGCTTCCAGTTTCTTTCTGTGATCACAGTTCAGACCTCTACAGAATATTAGATAAAAAGGAAGAAATAGATAGCAATGAATTCTGCTTATATAGATGAACACAAAAAGTAATTTTTGCAGTTCCAATCTTAAGAGGTTTTGTACAGTTTTTCACAAAGCAATATTAAAGAGGAAATAGCACATACATAGTGTCATATACTGTTTAGAATCTCTTTTTCTTTATTGTGTCCTATAAGCTGCTGTTCTAACTTGGTAGACAGTACTCCTGTACTGAAAGCTACACACTGAGCCTTGGTGGCTTTGACTGAGAAAAGTATTTTGCCACGGTGAGCAGTGAGTTTTGTGTGCCTGGAGAGAAGGTAATGAAAAGTTGCTTTAACAGGCTCTGGCAGCTATCCATGCCAACAGCATGCCATTAAACAGAAACAGCATGGACTCAGCTTCTTGGGCCAGAATATGAAGTCTAAATTATTTTCTTCAAAGTGAGGTATTAAGACAACAACCAAGAATACCTTTACATGTTTTTGGAGGTATCATGATATGAACATTTGTATGTTCAATAATGTATGGCAAACTATATTTAAAAATACTAATGTTATAAGCTAACATACTGCAGAATGCAGCAGTATCTCAAAGGTGGGTGCCAAGAGGAGGGTGTCAGGCTCTTTTCAGTGGTGCCCAGTGACAGGATGAGAAGCAATGGCCATAAACTAAAACACAAGAAGTTCCACTTTAACATGAGGAAGAACTTCTTTACATTGAGGGTGGCAGAGCACTGGAACAGGCTGCCTAGGGAGGTCGTGGAGTCACCCTCTCTGAAAACCCACCTGGACGTGTTCCTGTGCCGTCTGCTCTAGGTGACCCTGTCTGGGCAGGGGGTTGGACTAGATGATTTCCAGAGGTCCCTTCCAACCCTAACAATACTGTGATTCTGTATCTTATTTTTTTTACTTTTAATGAAAGTATATGTGCACTATAGACGTCAACATAGGAAACTGAGGTAAAAAAATAACAGGGATAATTTACCTTATTTGTGAATGCCTGTGTAAGAAAACTCAGCTTTATAAACTTCTTCCAAATATCTTCCAAACAATTAGGAGAGGTTGGGATTAGGTGTCCCGACATTTATGTTCTGTGACGACATTTCAAGACTACTGCAGTACTCCAGCAAACAAAGCGTTTTCTTTAACCAGCTACAAATTCCATTGTCACCTACAAGAGACAGAAACGACATAGTATTGCTTTTTTTGATATGGAGACCTGGCTACACAGAAAAGATGACTAATGGATGAAGCTCTGCACCTCCTGTACCTTTACTGATTTTGTTCAAATGTAGGTAAATGTATTACTGTATTTACTAATACCTACTATATTATTGATTCAATATTATGCGACCATAATTTCTAAAAAGTAATCATAATTCACTGGGTCATAAAATAAGGTCAAATAGACAACCATAATTTTACCATTTACTAACAACTGAGTGGTTGAATTTGCAACTTTAATGTTCCTTTAATAGATTTGCTGAAGACATACTTACATATGTGCCAAATACAATTAAACGGGTTGAGTTCTGGAAATTCAAAATCTGGATCGACTTGAAAGTTCTGAAAACTGTTAGAGACTGTCATCAAAATATCATGTTTTATGGACTGCTGGACTTTCAAGTTTTAAAATATTAGGATTAATACCTCCCAATTCAAGTCTTGGAATGATAAAAATAAATACTAGAATTTCCAAGAACTTTCTAGAATGATTCTGTCTTAACACACATTAAATTATTTGGTGGAGCAGAAAAAAACACCAATACCTGTCTGGGGTGATTTCTGTAAATTACACACTCTTACTCAAGTAATATTATCCTGTTAAGCTGTGGTGTTAAAAATCTATGTTTTATGCTATCCTATGCAGGTATGTATGCATTTTAATCGTGGGGAAAGGTAGTTCCATTCTAGTAATAGTTTTGCATACTTGCCATTTAAAAAATGCTGTTTTCAATTGCTTATAATTTTGTCTAATGTTATCTATTTGAGGAGAAGCTTTCTGCACACAGGAAAGGACAGACAGACTGATTTACTTTAAAAGCTTTCCCCAAAAGGCTTTCTCCATTTCCAGGAAGAATACCTGGTAAGAGCATAGAATTTTGCCCGCACTAAAAAATACCTTTCATCTGAATAAACTTAAATCAATCTAGTGTCTCAATTTTGATATTGTTCTATTTCAACTACATTTGCAATATAGTTTTCCGTTGCAACATGTCACGTTATTTTTTTATGGTACACATCATGTCCTGGTGATATATAGCCAGGAGAATATTCTTATTAGGACTTCTTTCTGAATTGCTGCAGCAACCAGAAGATACATTGGAGATTGTAATCAATAAATCCTGAGGCCATATGTTTAATAATTCAATAAATCAAAATACTAAACAATCCTGCAAGTAGCAGGATTCATCCCTTCCATTCTCTGAATAAGGTAAGAGTCCTAAGAAAAACACAAATCACAAAATTAAAGACTATACCAGATAGCTTTTGAATTCAGGCATTTTCATTTTCAAACTTAATGTTCTTTTAATGTGATATATAAATGTCATATGTCTGTATGTATTTAAATAGATAAATACTCATGAATACATAAGTAGAACCACAAGCAATCAGGAAATTACCGTAACACCAGCTGTGTATATATAGAACTAGCAAGCTCAGTACCACTAAACTGCTTTATAATGTGATGGCTTCACTGAATTTCCCCTCATTCTTTCTATCCATATATTCCATTTTTCCTTTTATTGCTCCCCTACTTGCATTACAAGCTGTTTGGGACTGAGACTTTGGACAAATTTTTCTTCCAGATGATAAGCAAGAGCACACAGGCAAATGCTCCTGATGTAGTTCTTCTATCTCTGCAAAAAATTTTGATACCCATGTTCCCAGCCCCTTGCTGGGCAGCATTCTAATCTATGTGGATGCCACTACAGAAACAGAAACGTGAATAATTTCTCTTAAGATGATCTTCAATGAAAATAAGGGTAACAGAAACAGTCCTGTGTATCAATCACAAAATACTACCAGTGATGACAATTCCAACCTTTGCAGAGCAGTACCAAGGGAAACAATCCTGAATTCTCGTAACTGTGTCCTTTGAGAAAATGGAAATTAAGGACAGGTCACATTCCACTACTGGTCACATCCCCTTGCTGGTAAGCAAATCACATGACACAGAATCAAGCTCTCTGGTTTGAGTAGCAATTGCCAAATCATCCTCCAAGAGCCTTAAAAAGAAAATTGCATGCAAAATGAAAAAATAAGTGAAAACATTAATCATGATTAAACAGAACCACATTGATTTTTGCCAGCTGGATTCAGCCACTGACTGTTATGTGAAGGCTCTTCTCTCTTGGTTAACCCAGCTGAGAGCTGGATTAATTTTTTATAATTAATTTCTTAGGTATTAGTGCAAATGCTTGTCAAAACAGTTGATCCAACAAAAAATTAAATATGGGGTGGGGAACAATAAAAACTCTAATACATTTAAACAAAGATAAAAATATCTAAATTGAATGGAGCAATGGAGAAAAATAAATTTTCTTCATATGTCCTGGTCACTCATGCAAAGCAGAATTGCTTGGATCTGAAAAAACACTCCACCACCCTCCATTCTTCCATTCAAAAGGCCTATCTTACATCACTGTTGAAGGCAGTCACAAAGAAATATATACTTATGGAGTTTTTAAATACTTCCAAGTATATTCATTATGTTCATGGTGACATTGCTATGAAGGACACTATATAAATGGAAGCTGTGCTTGCAGCTGATCACTGTAGATAAGCAAGTATCTTGAAGGACTCACTGCACACAAAGGAAGTTGCCTTGTTTGGTTTATGGGGAGATCACCTCCTTCCAGCTGACATAATACATGGGAGATAAAATAATGAAAGGAAACACTTTGTCATGCAGTGTGAAATCAGATCCCAATGCACTTCAGAAGAGATCATGAGGGGACAAGAACTTTGTTTCCTTACTTGTCTATAATGCACCTATCACATAACTGTGATTTGCATCTCACAGCATACATCTGCATGATATTAAGAAATGGTTTACCAAATGAGGCTGAATAGCAAACTGTAACACATTTAAAAATAAATAATCAAATATTCCTCCCCTAGATCTGTGAAGGCAGTGCTGCATCCTTGCATCAGTTAAATATTCAAACCTGAACAGAACAGATGAGTGAAATAACGTTTATCTCCAAAAGGTTACTTTACAGTTTGATGTAAAAGATCTGCCAGTACAACATGCCTCAGTACTACAGTATTGCTCTCCTAAAATCTGAGGTTAAACGCTAAAGGATATACAGAATTTTGTTTCCTTTTTTTTCTTTTGGAGATGAATTTCAGCGTAGTTCCTACTGTCTGCCAGGGTCCCCAATACCAATATTTAGCCCACAGATCACATCTTGTTGGCTGTTTTAACAGCTAAAACAATGATTTAACAGGTATGATTCCTGACTTCTGCCACCCCTGTTGATCCAGGACAGAAAGAAATCCTGCTGACAGGGCTGTATGGGGATTACATTTCTTATACTGTTTCTGCTGTGAATAAGAGCAGTTCAGCTCCTGTATGTCCTTTAATACTTTTCAAGAGTGCTGTATCATTTTTCAGAAAGAATTGTTGAACTCTTCTAACTTATGGGATTGAAAGCTAAATTATGGTCTTGTGTGCTAACTGGGACACAAGAAACTCCCCCAGTTTATCAGGGTATTAAGAGCTCTGCTAAACTTCAGAATATATTATGTGTACTGTAAGGCACTTTCATGAACAGACTCATATTTCAGGTGTGCTATTTTTTTTCTCATATGTTTAGGATATTTAGTTGTTATGTGGTGGTTTCTCTTTCTTTTTAATGATTTAGTTAACTTACACACTGAGCTGTGTATATACTTGCAAAAAGCTTGTGTTGAACCTCAAAGGCTACTCTTTTAACATGAGCATAAAATTCAGAGAGGATATGTGAATTTCTCTTTACATTTTTAGATAAGTTTAAAATATTAAAAACAATGACATTTATGTTCTACTCACTACAAAGAGCTTCCTTTTTAGTATTATTTTTCATATTTCCTCCTTCTTTGCAGGAGTTATAAAGTTGTAGCTGTTTAATGTTTTAGTCAGTTCTGCAACGTTTGTAAAACTCTTAAGAGTAAATGAAGTATATTTGTTGGGTTTGGGGTTTTTTCAAGATAACAATATGGCTGACATCAAAGGTTAAAAAACCCCTTCCTGCTTTAACAAAGAGTAAAAAAATCTGATACTTTTTGATATGTGTTTTTAACACCATACTTTTTCAAGGCTTGAGGTATTTCCTCTAGTAATAAAAGTCATTTGCTAGGAAAAAAGACATTTTGACTGAGCTATTGCACAGTGTCTAAATCCATAAGCATTTAAAACATTTCTTATTATTTCATTCCAAACAAAAGTGTGTGTATTGAATCTTCACACTGGACACAGTAAACTCAAATGTCTCATTACCACAGAAGAAAAAAAGTAAACAGTTGAAGAGTGTGAGGAAAAAAATCTATCACTGTAGTGCATCAGTCTCACCAGAATAAAATTTGCATTAAAAAGATGCTATGAAAGGAAAGGACATGACTTTCAGGTTGTTCAACAGTACTAACAGTTCTGAACTCAGCAAAGATGAGGGTACCTGCATCTGGTATGACTAAACAAGGAATTCTGTCTATAAATATAATATAATATTAGTATCAGCAATAAATTCCTTCATTAAGGACTTAATAAACATTTGCTTATGACCAGATTAACTTGAGAGGTTATTTAATTTTAGAAACCTTTCTAAAAAGCATGAAATACAATGGCAAGCCATTCGGAATTAATAAATCTCCACATCCTTTTGAATCAGCAAATAAAGCACGAAACTAGGCAAGGGGATCTACTTGACAAACAAATTCCAAAACAGTGTATGAAGACAACCAATACTGAAAAGAATCCAGCAATAAAACATATTTCTGAAATCTTTTCTAGCATTTCATCTGGCTTTTTAGAGAAAGAGGCAGGAAAAGAGGGAAGAGACATTTATTGTAACTGAAATCTTAGGAGTCTAATAATTACTAGTTATAGAAAAAAAGTGGTAATAATGCAGTTAAAGTTGTTGTACTCCTCTCCTGCTGTTACATTCACCCTTCCACTGCTCCTTTGGATCTCCTGATCAGTTGCATTCCAAGTTAGCGTGACAACAGTGACTTGTGAGCATTTGGAGGCCTTGGCCAGGAGAAGTATGATGTCCAGGTTTATGATTTCTTCTTCATCCTCTAGGTTCTATTTAAGATCATTTTTATCTTTGCTAACTCACTTTTTTCCCTTTCTCTTTTTTCACTGGTCTGCAGCTCTACACCTGAATTTAATACATACGTTGCCTTTTAGATATGTCAGATACTATTTCTTTGTTACCCCCAAACCCACTTTTGTCCAGCTCCAGGCCTGCATTTCGTTAGCTGACCATGGCTGAGCTGTTCATTGCCATAGAGTCTCCAGTCTCTATGGTTCATCCTAGGTTTTTACTTCTCCAGGGCCTCTGGTACCTTACCTGTATATCTCTACATCACTGGTTAGCATGCAAAACACCTCATTCTATGTAGAGTATCAGCAATGCAAAACTATGGATGCATCCCATAAATAAAAACTAAACAGACACCTGGTCCACTGGCAAAATCGCTGAACCAAGTTGAACACAGGTGCAGGCAGGTGCGGCACTGCCACCAGGACAAGTTCTGCGGTCTTGCAAACTCGGTGCAAACCCCTCGGCGCACTGACAACCGTGCCACGGAGTGTCCCGCACAGCTCGGTTAGGCACGGCTCGGCACGGCTCGGCACACCCGCTCCGCAGCGCGGCAGCGGCCGAGGACGCGGTCCTGTGCCCGCCGCGGCCATGCCAAGGTCAGCGGCAGCCGGGCAGCCGCGGCGATGCTGCCGGCGGACACGGTTTTCAGATCGGTGGGATCTCCCCGGAAAAAGATACATCCTGACTCCCCTCCTTTCTTTTTTTCCCCCTTTAACAAAGCGCCTCCGCGTGAAGTTCCCTGTTCCTGCGCACTTGGGGGCTGGGCGGCACCCGCTCCCCACCTGCGCGGCCGGTCCCCAGCCCCGCTCCCGTCTTCCAGAGCGGCTGGGGATGGGCGAGACCAGCCCCGCCGCGCGCGGCAGCATCGCCGGCAGCCTCCGCCGGGGCTGGAGCGCGTCAAAGGGGACTCCGCGGCGCTGCCCGGGCTCAGCCCGGTCCGGTTCCCCCTCGGCGCACCGCCCGCCCGGCACCGCCGCACCCGCGCGGCCACCGCTCAGCCCGGCGCTGCTCCCCCCGCCCGGAAACGGCGTTGCCGCACGGGCCGGCTCCCATTGGCCCCTTTCCGCCACTCCGTCCCGCCTCCCCGGCGCTGCGCGTGCGGCCATTGGCTGCCAGGGCCGTCAGTCGGCGAGGGCGCGCCCCGGCGGTGCCCGCGCGGCGCTCCCGTGCGGCGCGCGCGGTGCCGGCGGCGGTGGCGGCTGCGGGCGGAGCAGGGATGCGCTCCGGCTGCGGGAGCGGCGGCGGCAGTGGGAGAGGCGAACGCCCAGCGGGGCGAGGGTGGCGAGCGCGGCCGGTAAGGTCCGGCCGGGGGAAGGCGGATGCCCGTCTCCCGTGCGCGTCCCTTGCGCCTCGTGCTGAACGGGCCGGCGGCAGCGCCGGGCAGCGGTGCCGGCACGGGCGGAGCGGCGGGCGGGATGCCGGGGGCGGGCGGCGGCGCTGGGCCGCGGCGGGCAGGGGGCGCGGGCGGGCGCCGTCCCCCGCCACCCCTTGCCATGCCCTTCGGCGCAGTGGTGCCGGCGCGGTCCCCGGGCGGCACCGGCAGCATGGTGGGAACTTGGTCCGCCGCCGCTGCTCGGCTGCTGGCGATGCCCGCGGGTGCCGCGGCGAGAGGCGACATCAGCCCGCTGGTCGGGGCTGGCGGAGGGGCTGCGGAGCTGCCCCCTCCGCTCCGCCGGCTCGGGAGGGCCGAACGGGGCCGCCGATCGGTGGCCCCGGCGCTGCCGGTGCGGGGCTGCTGGAGGTGGCAGCTGGAAAGGCGGGTGCCGCGGGTCCCGGGGGGCGGCGGCGGTGCCCGGGCCCGGCTCTACCCTGCTCGGGAGCGGCATCGCGGACGTGCCCTGGCCCGGCGGAGTGCTGGGGGCGGTCAGCGCGGGCGGGCTCGTCTGGGGACGGCGGTCTGAACTTCCTTGCGAAGCAGGATTGTACTCCAAGGTGGTCTCGGACGCCCAGCTGTGCGATCCACACAGTCGAAGGCGGCGGTGGTGGCGATGGTGGTGGTGTGGCCGCAGACTGTATCTTAAAGTTGTTAACACAGTTACCTCAAATAAAAGTTATTTTAGAGTAAGTGTAACGGTGACGGTTGATACATGACCATTGGCTATTGAGACGGAGGAATTCTACGATGAAATCCCGTTTATCCCTCCCTGTGCGCTCTTTTCCATTGTTCTTCAACCTGCTGTACTTTTAGTGATAGAAGATGACATAGGAAGGCTTTCAAGTATTGTCAAATCTTGTTATTTTAGATAAAAACAGACTTTAGATGGTCTGTATAGATGGCAATGTAAACATTCAGCATCTTGATTATATAACACTTCAAGGAATTTGACAGGATGTTGCCAGACTTTGCGATGAAGGACGTGATCCTCCAATCATGGAAATAAACAGGAGTTTTGACATGGATTCTGTAGGAGGCAGGATAGCATCCACAACTAACAGTTGAAGGGAAAATAGTTCCTGTTATCTCTTGGTTATTTTGGATGTGTTGGGATGGGCATTTAAAATGTTAAGAAACACTGTCTGCAGAATATGTAAAGAGCTCTTCATTTGATTCGTATTTTTTTTTCTTTTGTAGCTTTAAGCTTCCTTTTCTTCTTTCTAGGAGTATACTGATCTTGCTGTCTTTTCTTGATTGAGTATTCTGATACACTAGTTGTTATAAGGATACATTCAATCATGTGATGCATAACTTGTTTTCAGAATTTTTTAAAATCATGTGATACATGCAAGGGTGAACAACCGGTGCAAACACCATTGTTACACATACATGCTCTGCTTTGGGGAGCTGCTGCCCATTTTTACAGCTGTGGGGAAGGCACAAATAAGTGTAAAAGATTTGAGATGTGGAATTTGTAACTGATACAGGTTAATATTGTTCCCTCCTTGCCTACTTACCCACTAAGTAACATTTTTGGCAGAATAGGAATTGCTAATGACAGTCCTCGTACATCACCGATTCTGGATAGATCTAGATAGTTTCATCAAATGCAATATTGTCAAACCAGTTTTTCAGGAACCTCTTTTAATTAACTTGATTCAATGTTATCTGAGTATTTCAGATTAATTTAGTGAGCAATCCTGATACAAGTATGTTGCACATAGTCATGATACAATGTCTGCTATGCACTCATATGTGCTAGTCTGCCTTGTAACCTCACCTGTGTTTTCGTTATGGGCTTTTTCAGGAAAAAAAAAAAAAAAAACAAAAATTTTGTGGGTTTTTTTTTTTCCCTTGTGAGTGACACCAAATTTTAATCTAAAAATCTAGTTTATGAATAGGTAAACAGTAGAGCCTTCAGCACATGAGTAGCTTTTATTTGTGACACTCATTTCACTGGGATTGTTCCAAAGAGGACGTACATACGGAGAATATATGCCACTGTATTTGTTACATAGCTAATCTTTATCTTAACTACTTTTTTTCCCTGCACGGTTCTGAGGAAACCTTTCCTAAAAGATCAAAATATGTTAACTGTATAACTTCAGAAGGGTGCTTGATTCAGTGTTTATCTTACTTCTCTGTCTGTTAATAAGTAAAGAACTTTTTTGGAGCATCAGCTGTCCCATCACTAAAGTGAATATAAGTGTATTAACTATTTACTTGTTACAAATATTAATCAGCTATACATTTACTAACATTCATAAGTATTATCATTATATATGCTCATTATAATGAGCATATATAATGAGTTAAAAGTTAGAGAAAAATGTAGAAGTTTCATAAATTGTTAGTTTGCTTTTCATGGTTTTCTTCTATATAGGAGAAAGTAAGTCCATCTGTATGCCTCTCAACTAAAAGGACACTCAAAGATATCTTGGATTTTCCTAAGCTGCTTTTGTAGTAGTAATTTATAAGGTAGTATCACTATATATAAGATAACAAGAAGTCTGGAACTGAAGCAGTCAATCCAGCATATTCTCCAACCTGCTACCTATTTAGTTGCTTTGATAAAGATGGATACTAAAATATTATTGATGTAATTTGCCATGAGTACTAGGAAAATTATTTCTTTTGATACAGCTAGGGAAAACAAGTAGCATGCTTTTAGGAAATAAGTATGCGTGTACATTCAGTTGAAGCACTGAAGAGTTGCAGAAGCTAATAGTAAAGATGAATGAATGAATGAATGATATATCTCCTAGTTGTATTAGATCATGAGAATGGTACACTGCTCTTTTTGGAAAAGCTAATGCTGTTTTTGAACTGCAGTTAAAACACTGACTTGTAGCTGTTAGCAAACAGAGCAACTCTAAATGCTGATGTATGGAAGCTCTGCAGAATTCCAGATAAACCAATGCATAAAATGCCCCAGCATCCAAGTGTTCCCTTTGTTGCTTGTTCACAGGCCTCAGATGTTTCAAATTGGTGACAGTGTTTGCTGCTGTCTAACACTGCCATGGCCATGGGTGAATGACCAAGGGTGCTCTTCTTAAGCTCCTATGTCTCCTGTGAATGCTTTCCAAGGAACGTAGAAAAGATAGTCTTAAACAGGAATTCAGCTCCTGATGCTGAGAAGACAGCTCTGAACAGAGGGAGAGATGTGAAGATGGGCAAGTTGTTCTTTGACTGATAAGCAGGCAGTTATAATTTTGGCAAAGCTGTGCGGACTGCAGATATGTTGGTGGCTGAGATCAGCTTTCTCGGGTACATCCAGGAGAAAGAAGGGATGTACAAGAGTCTTGGGCCTGCTCATGGGTAGTATTAATACAGAGATGAAACAAAGTGTGATAATGAATTACAAATCTCGTTTAGGAGCACACTTCTTGTATCACTACCTAAAATGTAAAATTGCGAGGTATTGCGTGTGTAGTGGGGAGCGGACACTCTCTTTTTAACCCTTATGCATTCTGATTTTTGTAGCTCTCAATTTAACCTCCCAAGCTAATGGGAGTAATCTAGATATCTGCAATAGTTAGTCATCAAAACTGTACTCTATTATTCCATTAAAAATTAAAAGTGTAATTTAATGCATATATAAGCGTATAATGTAATGTATCACAAAATGTATCACTACACATATTTATATGTATACATTCTTTGTGTCTGAATAACTAGAAGTTACCAAATACTGGAAAGGGAGCTAATAGTTAAGAGTGCAGTGAATGAAGAAAATGCTATATAACTGAAACCATGTGAGAATTCTGTTGAGCTATATTTATTCATTTCTATGGAGTGTTGCCAGCTTACCTTCTCCCTTTTCAGGTGTTCTGTATTACCAGTAGCCTCAAAATATTTCAATTATAATATGCCTATTTCATGTATAAACACTTTCTGTAGAAAGGGCAGAAAACACCCTACAGATACTGGATTTTGCACTCAATTTTTTAAAGACTGCCACCTGGGTACCAGTAGACTTTAACTCTTGCTATCTTTTGAGACTTGCTTTAGTAAAAATGTGAATAACCTTTCTTCATGCCTAACCTTTCTTCCCTTTGAGCGGTTCTGCAGCTCAACTGTTTGAGGGGCTGATGTTTATTTCTTTTGTCCCTCAGCAGGTGGCTACATTTTCACTCAAATAGCTGATCCTGCTGTGGAACAACATCTGCAGCTTTGTGGGGGTCACACTGGCTCAACTAACACAAATATTTCCTCCTGGGTCTAACCCTTATTTTTGTTTAAAGATATAGTACTAATTTATCACATAACATAGGATATTGTATGTTAGAATTTATACTAAAGGTCTGCTGTTATTCAAATCTGACCTCTGTCTTTCACAGCAGACAAGAAGCAGGGGTGTAGCCTTTGTGGTTTTTTCACTAGAGAAAACTGAAGAACATCAGAAAAGCTCTACTGGGTCAGACCAGTGGGCCTTCATACTCAGTGTTCGATCTCCCAACAGTGACATTAAGGGATGCTATTAGGGGCTGTACACAAACCTAGCAATCTAAAGTACCTATTCCCTTGTACTCTTCCTGCCTACTTAGTTTTCATATTAGGGATGGTATGTATATGTCTGCTCAGTGTTTTTAGAGACCATTTGTGGACCTGCAAACCAAGAACTTGTCTTTTTCAAACTTGCTGATGCTCATTACCTTCACATCCTCCTGTAGTGGCAAGTTCCAGAAGCTTACTACTAGGTTTGTAAAGAAGCACTTTTAATCTTTTATAGACTAATGTTGTACTAGCTTTGTTAAAAGGTCCCTGTTCTATTTCTGGAGGATTTACCAAGCAGAAGTTTTACATTAGTTTTTTCACCATCGTCACAGTTTGATTGATCATATCTTACTTCAGCCTTCTTTCCTAACTCCCCTTGAGTCTCTTTTTCTAAGGCAGGCACTCCATCCTTTTGATATTTCGTTCGCCCTTTTCTGACTAGGGTCTGTCCTTGAGATGCAGAAACCAGAACTTCATAGGCTACTTGAGATGTGGGTGAGCCAAGGTTGTATAAATATGCTCTGTCTTCTTCTCAATGCCTTTCCTCACAATGCCCGATGTTTTGCTAAGTTTTTTTGTTGCTGTTGTACATATAACTGTTAATTCTAGGGATCTGTCAATAATGACTGCTAGATTTTTTTCTCTAATCCTCTGTCAGCATGGTGTGTATGTGACTGAGATTATTTTTCATTAGATGTATTAGCTTATGTATATCTACACTGAAGTTTATTTGTCATCTTTTTGTCCACTCTGAGTCCTGCGTGGTGCTTCTGGAGCTCTTTGCCATCATCGTAGCATTAGTTCTGTGCTCAAAGGCTTCTTGTCTTTGTCTTGATTTTGCCAACAGTGTCATTCCTTATGAGTTCTTTTTGCATGTATGTCTGATGTCTTAGAGGAATAAAACTGTTGTGGCATATCAGTCAAGAGTGTTTGTAAAAACACCCTTAAAAATTAGTTGTATGTAACACAGGCTTTGGTTTTTCCTTGTGTTTCTTTGAACTTCAGTAAACATGAGCTCATAAGACTAACAGATTAATGCTGTGTCTAGAAATCCAGACCAGATAAAACAGAAAGAAAACTCTGAAAAATACAATTCATGGTACTTATTCCAGCTGCATTGAGTGGGAAATTGAGAATGGTGGTATATGGTATTTGATCCACACTGATTGCCATTATAATTATTCTTAATTAAAATGAAAGAAGCTTTTAAAAATATTGGATTGCAAAACGACATTTACTCAAATAACTTCAATGCTTTCCTAGCCTCTCTATGGATTCACTACACAACAGTCTTAACTCCATTACCATCTAATTAATCACCTTCCATTTGTGCACTACATTTCAATAATAACCAAAGTTTTTCCTCTCCTCCCTCCCAGTTGTATTAGAGGTTAGGCTGGAAGCCCGGCATGTAGAAAGGACCTCTTCACGTTCCTTGTTCAAAACCAGGCTACTTATTTGATACTCAGGGCATGTCACTTAGAAAAGCTGCTGCATTGCAAACAGCATTGAGAGTGAGGTTTAAAGAAACATTAGAAATGTATTATTAGTGTGCTGTGTTACTACTTAGTGTTACTGAGTAATAAATGTGGTTTCACAGCAGTGTGACTGCAGCAGCATGTCTGTGGTGATCCCCTTTTCCCTTGTTCCAGTCACAATAACTCCATCTTTCCTAACACTTTGCAGAATACTTCAGCACATTAGTCTGGCAGAACACTACTCTGCCTCCTTGGCCACTGGTTTAAAAAAACCAAAACAAACCAGAAACACACCTTCTGCCAGCTTGAATTCGTTTAACAGAGGACCTTACGAAGGCTGTGAAAGGGAGGACATAGAACTATGAAGGTAAATGCAAGAGGAGATCAAGATGGTCGAACAGCAGCAGTTACAAATTGCCTTATGGGCTTGTCAGACCTCAGCCTGAATGCTGTTCTGTTTCTTGATTTACTGTTGTTCAAGTACTTGGCAGAAGTACAGGACTATTTTAGTAGTCAGCCTATTGCTTTGTTAATTTAAATATTTAGCTTAAAGAATTACATTTTATATCCTTTGAAGAAAGGCCCCAGCTGTTCTACTGTCCATTGATGAGGTCATCTGCTGTGTAAATCTGGTTGTCTAAAAGACTGTGTTACCAACTGTAGTTAGTTGCAGCCATAGGATTCTTCTTTCATTTTGTTTTGCACTACAATACACTTCACCAAAACAGCTTTTTCAAACTAGCATGTAGTCAAGTACATAACAAATATGTTTCTACTATTTAAATTTTGTCATGGGTGGTTTAAAGTCAGATTCCTGATGTATTTAATGGGTGGTGTTTGCTGGAATCTGTAGCAACCAAGACAAGGCAGTTTGCCACAGGAAAAGGTTTTGGTGTATTCTGTTTGCATGGTATGCTTGAAACTCACCTAGTGCTATTCATGACAAACATGTCCTTGTGTACAGTAGCTGCAAAGTCATGGTCAGCTTTCTGTAGGCTGATGCAGCTCAAGATTAGTTGAATGTGGAATAGCGAATTCATGGTAGCCAGCAAGGATGTAATGGATGGACAGGAACACTGTTACTGTCTTTTTCCCCCCAGTACTTATAGGCCATGGTAGTGGAAATTGCTGGATCTGTGCAGAATACATTTAGCAGCATACTGATAAAGCAGTGCCACTTGTGCTGCTTATCTGCCTTAAACAGACTATCATCCTACAAAGTGGAACTTGTGTTCCATTGTTTAATTATGACAGTATCTTCTTGTGTTAAGATGTATGCAATCATTCATCTGAAATTTTTATAAGATACTTCAGACTCACCAGCCAAATTTTAATATGCTCTCTCCTAGAAAAAATACTTTCACGTAGGTAGGATGGTACATGTAAATGAAGCCACACTGTTGTGAGCATCCACAAAATATTCTAAAGAAGTTAATTTCTTCTTTTTATGCATCATTAGAAGGTACTTTAAGTTTCAGGAATTTATCAGATCTGTTAGGCCTGGTAAGAGTGGCATTAGTACATTCATAGCATTATACTGTAAAAATCTATTATATTAATGTTTACATAAAGCTTTCACAATTTGCAAGATTTGTCCGTGTAAAAAAATAATACATTTTGGTTGGATTTCAGACTTTGTACTAAAGCCACTATTTTTTCTTTTTGCCAAGCTTTTGTGTATGCTAGATGTTTCTTAAAAGGCTACAGAAAATGCATCTTATCTCAAATTAATCATAAACCAAATTCTGCTATGTGTAGTTTGTTACTGTATTTACTTTAAATAAGCTAGGAAGTAACAGAGCACTGCTAAAAGTTGGCTGAAAGATTGTATAAGGTTTTCATCCAATGAATAAAGCTTCAAATGAAAGTTTTTCACCAAGTTAGTGGTAACTAGGTCATGTTGAGTCCAATATCTCAAGTTTTCATGCTTGAGATTCACCTCTACCTGATCAGTCTGATAAAGAGCACGTTACTACTTCTGCTCTGTAATACCTATTACACAAATGTTTTGCTGTGTTGCAGCTCAGGTGAAAAAATGTTTTGCAAACCCTGAAGAGACTGGCCTACCTCCTGGAAATTTTCATGTGCAGATTTCAGATTACTGCACAAAGTCAAATATTCCCATTGATTAACCAGGCTTTGAAATAGACTAGAAAAGTCTGGAATAGAATTTGAGCATCTGGTCTGCTACTAATGTTGCAAGTTGGATCATATTAAACATTTCACATGGCAAATATACTGCTACTGAGACAAAGTTTCTTTATCCATATATTCTGTCTAGCTTGTGAAATGAGAAGTCAATGAGAATAGAATTCGACATATTATATCCTAGTTACAAGTGGGGAGGAGATATTGAAATACCATACTATGGGTATCTTATTCTGAATATTTTTCAGGAGAAAATACAAATTCTTAATAGATGTGGGCATGAACAAAAGAAGTGTCATCAAAAAAATAGAGGCATCAAAAAAAAATACTAGTTAAATTAAGAGCTACCTTGTAGAAGTTCTGTACTTTTAAATTATTTATAGTAGGGAAGTGAAATACTTTTGTTATTGGTGCTCATTCCAAACGTAAGCAGACAACTCTGTTGAGAAGTTCCAAAATAAGATGCTTACCGTGAATTGTTTTTCATTTGTAGAGAATTCTTTCTGTTTAAGATTTGGTATTGATATCATCTAAAGTCTCCTACAAACTGATTTTGGGACTGCAACTCACACTGTAAAACTGCTCTTTAGATCTGACACAATTAGGCAGTGCTGTAATCTCATGAACAGTCATGACAAAAGTAGGTAGCAAGAGCATTTGGTAGTAAAAACAAAATGCACACTTACAGGTTTTTGGAGAAGAAAGTCATGCTATAGCATCAGCTGTCCACTTTCAGATGTTTTGTCATTTCAGTTGTCTGAAACAAAATTCATTAAATATTTTTAGAAAGTAAAATATAAAATGACACACTGCAAAACAGCTCTATAAAAATTCACAGAAAATAACTGAGTCAAAAGTAATAGGTTTTCCTCTGAAGATGTTGTACTTGTACTACATATCAGGCTATGCATCAAGTCATAGTAAAATGTGTGAATGAGCAGGGATGATGCAGCAGAAGTGGTGGATCATATAACAAGGAGACTGTCACAGTAGGCTTCTTCTAGGTTTTGTTTGCCCTGCAAGAACTTGTCAGAACAAAGACAGCCCACCTGGAGGTAGAAAACTCCTCTGAGCCTGTGCCTGCTGCTGCATTTCATCACTGTTTTTTGACTGAGGCATCTGATTGTTCTGGCTAAATTAGTGCAGATCATTTGGGCTGGCTGTCATGGGATTACATGTCCACTTAGAGGCAGGTACTAGGGCATAGAAGTTTGAGCCTAGGCCAGATCACACTTGTTCTATGTATTAACTTCAAAGTCGGGGGAAGCCCTGTATTGGTTAATGTGTCACAGCTGAGGTCACCTGGAAATCATCTTCATAATTTGAAAACTCTGGGAAAGGAAAATTTCTTTATAACCCAGTAAAAGTAAGCAACACAGAAGTGCCAAGTCGCACCAAATTTGTGTTGGTCCTGAGGACACTGCAGACTCAAGTAGCTGATAACTGGCTTTGTGACAGCCTACTTCTCTTGCAGAGTGGAATCTTTGTGAACCTGAGAGCCTGGCCTAACATTTCCACAGTGATGATAAAAATGCTGATCAGAAGTTTAGTATCACCATTTCTCAGTTCAAAAGCCATCTAAATATGCTGTATGTATTTATTTATGCATGCCTAAATTGTTGATCCATTATGTTGTCTTTGTGCACTACCTCAGAATTCTGTAATTGCTTCCATTTTGTACATGTTGTTCTTATGTGCCAGGATTTCATAACTCACTGGATGACATTTTTGCCTGATTTGCCAAGAAGAGCATGGTATTAATAAAAGTACCTCCTCTTTGTTATCTGATGGACTATTTTCATGGAGAAAAATAAAATAATTTGTTTGACTTTTATGTATTTTCATTGTTGAAAAATAAAATCATGTTGAGCTTTTGAAGGTGATGACCACATCTTTCAAGTGTAAAACAATACAAATAGTTGTAATCTTAACTACTTTTAGTATATAGTAGCTAGATAAGATTATAGTTAATATTAGATGTATAAGTACCAGGTTATCTTATTGTATATTAAAATTTATGTGATTATTCTCTGTCTCAAAAGACAAAGATTTGTAGTATTTGAACAGTTCTAATAGGTGGTAATGTGAATGATAACTAAAAGAATGATGGAGATGACATGTGGATTTAAAAATTAATGAACTCCAGACTGGTTGAATTGAGAACTAAAAACTGGAAAACCAGTTCTTTTTTTTCAATGAGATGTAATGACACACTTATAGACAAATAGGTTTTTTGACTCTGTAAATAATGCAGTTGTATTGTAAGGAAAATTCAGGAGGTGTTACCTATGAAGCACAGCACTAATATTTCATGTATAACCAATATGGAAGTGATTAAATTGCTTTACAAGGGAAGGTTGGTACCATGGTAGCAAGAAATATTACAAGCTAATACTGCCTCTATCTGAAGATGTATTGTTTTGTGGTAATGAAATATTGTAATAACCTTGTGCACCTTTAGAGAAGAATATCAACTATAGCTCTCTGGAGTTATTCTTCAAACAGTATAATTATTCTGCTTAAATAATTTTTATGCAAAGAACAGTTGCAATAAACAGAACCATAAGAATGAAATGGCCATATTAAATGTTAACAAATGCATAAAAGGCAGGCTGATATACAAGTATGTAGATACAAATAAAATATTTGTCAAAATTGAAAATAGTTGATTGCCAAGTGAGTTTCACATTCAAGTCCTTATCCAAAGCCCACTGGACTGAGTAAAAGTGATCTCTAAGACCTCAGTTCAATTCAATCAATCTCGAGTCCTTCCCCCCCTTTCATGAGAATGAAAAAACAGGACTTCCCTGAGTTTCAGTGAATCCAGTTTTCAGGATTTAGGTAGCTTCAGTGTATTTAACAGCTTTCTCTTGAACACAGTGTTGAGAAGGTTTATACCTTCCTTTTCCCCAAACACTGCAGCCTGTGGGTTTAGTACCTGTACTGAATTTCCTATTTTTAGTATTAGCTTACTGTCAGAAACACCTTGCTTAGTGTTTGTACTATATTTGTTCTGGAAATAATGAGAGAGAGAAAACAGTGGAAACTGTCTGAATTTGGGCTAGAAATTTAAGTTGGCAACATAGTTAATATTAAAGTTGACATGCATTTTAAGGTTTTAATAGAGTTTTGAAATAAAATGTTACTCTCTGTTTTGCAAGGATTGTTTCAGCATTCTTAGAAAGCTTGTATATTATTATTTTTCTCTGAGTGTAAAATTTGCAAAACTATTTTTATTTTTTTCTCTTCTGATCCAACTGGATTTTCATACATAGGAAGGCATGCCACATACATATGGTCTTTGTTCCTTTCAAGTGCATAAGTCATCATTTGGGGAGTTTGCATAACCCAGTTATTTCTTGTTATGAACTGTACGAAATACAGAACTGTACGAAAAGGTGTTGCCTAGACGTTTTTGTGCCTGTTAGCTTAAAAGGGAAACAGCCAGCCCCCTCTTATTGCTGTATTATATGTTGTGTAGTGGTATGACAGTTTTTCTTTTAATTAGGTTATTAAGATATACATGGAAGACCTAACCTTACAGACCTAAATTACATAAATCTCCCAGAAAAGTCAATAGGATGTTTGCTCATGAAATGAGAATCTCACTGAACTGAAGACTGTACTACTACTAATAAAACTGTGCATCAAGGTTGAATTCATAACACTGTGCCAGCTGTACCATATTGAATTCTCTCATGGAATGCAGTTTGAACTCCAATGTTTACCCAATACAGAAGTGATGAATTCATGGCTCTAATAGTAATGCCATTTTTTTGGTGCCCATTGACAGTGAAGATGATTACTTTGGTTCAGGAATTGGGCATGTCATTTAGCAGTGTTCTAACTAGGATTTATTTCAGTGGCATTTTATTAAATATGCCAATTTCTGCATAGTGTTTGACTCCAGGTGGCAGTGACATATGACTTCTTAGAAAATGTATGTGTCCTTTACCAAGTGAGATGGTGTTCAGGACCCTGTTCTGGGGTCATATCAAATTTGGCATAAACTGGTATACGAATTTCATTTACACTTTTTTTAGGGTCAGTTTCACTAAAGGTACTAAGGAAGAGGCTTGAAGTGTAGGTACACACAGCACATGCTTTGCTTTTTATCAGAGGTATCAGTCAACAGAGGTGGTGTTTGGTGTCTTTTCCTGTTCTAGGGAAAGGACAGATCCTCTGGAGCTCTGTAACAGCTGCAGAGGTAGATAGAATTTCCTAAAGGGAAAGGCTGTCCTGCTTTTGCTGTTTGCTGTTTGAATTGCTATTTGAATTGCTGTTTTCTGTGGCTAGCTGTTTGCTCTTCTGTCCTGGAACTGCTGTCTTTTTGACCATCCACAAGGCTGCATGCCAGTGGAAGATGTAGATCCTAAATTTTTAAGCCTTTATAGGAGTTTTATTTTGAATTGATAAAAATGCATGCATATACTTATTTTTAGACCATTTGCAACTGAAGCACATATGTTTCACAGCATGATAGAAAGGATATAGGTGAACTGATTAGGTAGGCAAGATTAGCAGTTTTGGAAGCATGAGGGCTCTGTGCCTTTTAGAAACTAATGTTGCAGAAGACGTGTTTTTGAAAGTGAGGTAGGATTTTTTCAGTTGAATTTGGTAGTGATGACAAGTGTTGACATCTGTAAAAGTTGAGCTTATCTCTTTGGCCACAAAGCTTGAACTAATCTCATCTATGCCAGTGTTTTCTTATTTGTCTTTTAGAATTTAGTATCGATGCCCAATAAGAAAATTTATACACATGCTTTATTTTTTGCATAGTTACTGCCTTCAGTTTAAGGTTTTTCAGGGTTAATTTTAAATTGCCGACAAGTGTGACAGTAGCAGTGCTTTTATTTTTAATATGGACAAAATATGCAGTAAAATACTGTAAATGAACACAGCAGCACTGAAATTGTACTCTCTCTGTGTGCAGAACAAACACACCCAACTGACTCCTGTAAAAGAAGCAATATAATCACAGTGGCATGAAGCTCTTGGTATGTAAGTTGATTCAGATGAGAAAATACAACTGTGTAAGAAGTGTTATATCTAAATTGAGTTGTGTACCTCTTCGCTGAACCCAGAGTCAATTATGTGACTTTTATGGATCTTGTAATTTTTATGTTGAGTAGAAAACAACAATTCTGGTAAGCAGGACTGCCTGAAAAATCTTAATTAGAATTTCTTCAGTGTCTGTTGCTTTCTTGTATACCAGTATTAAATTAAGACGGAAGAGAGAAAATGCATTAATGAATGTTATTTGGAATAAAAGTTTCTCTAATGTTCTCTAAAATATTTGTTGTTCAGAAAAAAAGAATTCAAGAAAAAGGAGCTGTAGTTTAATAAAGAAGACAGAAGTTAGTTTTGAAATATTCTTTAGCCTTTCGAAAAAAGTCAGAAATTCACCTTACACTTCATTATTGCGATAGGGTTTGTGGGAGGCTTGTTTCTTTGGTTTTGGTTTTGTTGATTTGTTCTTTTTATGTCCAGATTAAGTTAGTTCACTAGTGTCATCTCAACTGCACAAAAAAAAAAATCAGTAGTGTATCCACTCATTTTTTGCCATTGTGAGCCCTGTAGTCTGTTTCAAAAAAACCACTACCTTTTGAGAGTTGATGGTATGTAGCTCTTTACATGCATATACCATCTTGTAGCCAGGGATTTCTTTTTTTGTTCTACAAGTGGTTTTTTTATTTAAAAGTTGAAAAGTAGTGCAGTTTTATACAAACATACAATGATACTTCTGGAACATGTAGAATTTAATAGATTCTGTATGTACCACTGTAGCATGGACTCATTATAAATCTTTTTGGCAGCAACAGAACTTTTGTTTAAAGCTCAGTAAGTTGCCTCAAACTATAATATATAGGTTGTATTTTTGTGTATGTGTATGTATCTTACAGTGTTGTTATTACACTGTTTAAAAAGCTAAACTTTAGACATGACTCAAGACAGACGCCAAAATCTAATCCTTGCAGATGCTGAACCTTGGAGGTGTAGTTATCACTGCTGAGTTGTAAGCAAGAGAACTTTGTTAGAGTTTCACCATGCTGGAAGGCCAGAGAAAAGAGTGTGAGTACAAACTCTTGCACACAACCTGTCTCACCATCACAAGTCCTTGGGTGTTGAGGTGTTGAAGAATTCAATCACTAGAAAATATGCTTTGTATGATAAAAGAGCAGCACTGTGTTATACTCTGGCTATCCTTGTCTGCAGTGCCTGCCACCATGTTAAGTACAACAGTCTAACAAAGATAATCTAATCATGGAACCTAATCTAAGCAACCTTAGAGCTAGACCCATATAAGTACAAAGACGCCTAAAGTTAGCTTGACATTTTATGTGGGAAGCCAAATGAAAGGTCCAGATTCAAACAAACTGGTACCAGGAGGTATCAAAGATGGATTGTGTCTGCTCCAGTCTTTCCCTTTTCAGCAATTCCCTCATCATTTTTTCGGTAATGGTTTTGGCTCACCCTACACAGCAGTGCAACAATACCTAAGTAGCCATTGCCTAAACGTGCTAACCTGACCAGCCTGATAACATCAAACTTGAAGGCTTGACTTTGCATGGGGCAGTTAACTGTCTGCTGTAACATCCTTTTCCCTGGTGGGGGAAGGAATTCCTAAATTTTGTTGTCATTTGATAGAAGGTTCTGTTCATTTGTGAAATATTATTTAGCTGTTATAATTCTCTTATTCTCTTTAAAATATTTTATGGTGTGTTATAGGAATAACAATCTCATAGCATCCACATCTTATTCACAAGGTGAATGCATGATCATGAGACTGGTTTTTCTAACAAGGAGTAATTTCTGGCCTTCTTAAATAGATTTGGGGTAACACAAGAAGCAATAGACTACTTAAAAGCTTTATAGTCCTTTGAAAATATTTGCAATCCCATTCAGTATGTGAATGAAATCCAACCAAAAGACTCTTTGTGGTGTTCCACAAAATAAATCCAGTGTGATCACTCTTGCCAGCATGCTGGGAGTTACATTTTCCATCTAAAATGGATTTCTACCTCATGATTATAATTCTTGTATAAATGGTTAGTTTTTATTGGGAAGATATTTCTTGCTTTGGAAATTTTTTTTCCTTGGTGCTAAAATCATTGAAGTGGGAGGTTTGCAAAATAAGCTTCAGTATCAGAACCCAAACTAGGCAAAGGGCTAAAAACACATCTTAGGGACCATTAGTCAGAACAATTTGAGCTGGCAGTAGCCAAGATTGTTTTACATATGAAGTTCATAAAATAGAAAGTTGGTTTCTGTAGCTGGAAAAAAATGCCTAAAGGGGTATATTTTTGCTGCAGTTGCTAGGGAGCAGCTTATACTCTATCTGTGGGATAAAATGGGAGTCGTGTACAATGCACTACACTGATAATTTACCTTAGAGTGGTTAGAGCTGAATAATATATTCACAGAGCACATCTCATCATACAAAATAAGATGAGATGGATGTTCTTAGTAATGTTAGGTGACAAAGCCACTGTGGTATACGAGGTACAGTACACGTGTCAGTAGGCTGACAGGACCATGTCAGTCCTACATGATTCATAGGTGGGGCTATGATTAGGTGAGCAGAAAATTAATACATTGGCTAGACGGGAGGAAAGAACAGACCAGATGAGAAGAAGTAAAACCTGTGTTTTTATGCATTTGACAGATTCTTTGGTATGATCAAGGTCCTGACAATCACATATTCTTTTTTAAAGAGAAGCTCACTTGACTGGATGTCTGTGTTGCCAGTAGTATGTTGTTTAACAAAATGAGGATGAATAAATCATAAGGGTATCTGACTGACCCTGCTCCAAAGTGAAATTGCCCCACTGCATTTGGAAAAAGCTGCTTAGCTATGAAACATCAACATCTGTAATAGAAACCTTTATAATTACTTGGTTATAGAACTTTGTTATTTTATTTCAGGATCTGTAAAATTGGAATTATTTTTCTTGAAAACACAGCCTTAACAATTTGGTATTACTAAAACTGGAAATGCAATATATAAATTACACAACCATATCACTGGTTTCTTCTTTTTATAGCATTAAGCATGTCCAAAAAATTATCCAAATATTGCTAAATATTTCCATTTTAATATAATAGTTAAAATTTTACAAATATTTTTTCTTTACTGAATCAACACAGTGACACTGTCTTGAAGTTAATTGCTTTACTCCTTTGAGCACTGGTGCAAGTTTTTCTCACATACTGTACACAGAGATCAAGTGTGTTTTCCTCAGCAATTACTGCATTTGTTCAAAGTGAATTAGAAAATCAAAAATGTTAGGAACGCACTTTAATTAGATGATTAAAGAACCCAGCAAGTAGTGCGATGTTCAGATAAAAACAAAAGGTATTTCACAGCATTTTTAGGCCATGCCAGAATTCAGATAGGACTAGTTGTACTGTGCAGTTAAAGTGACACAAAAGGGTTTACAGTCTCCTGAAATAATGTATGGCATATATTTATAGTTTTCAACCAATTTTAGCTTTCCAGGCTCAGCTGCCTCACCTTGAAAGATACTTTCAATAAGCAATCTTACTATAAGCTGTCTGAAAACATGATGTTATTCCTAAAAACAATTTGAAACCCATTGGCCTTCACAAAACTCTGAGCAGATACTATCAAAATGCAGCTGAAGTTAATGAAGTTATGAATACGTACAGTAGACAAAGATTTTCCAAAAACAACCTTCATAATCTGCTTTTGCAGATTACTTATTTCTTCAACCTTTTCTAAATTTTAGAAGGTTTTTTTCTTGTCTAATCAATCTTTAGGTTGATTTGAGTCTTTCTTTAGCCTCCTTCCAACAGTTTAAGTTCTGTAATTTTTGTAATAAAAATGCAACATTTTTTTCCCAAAGAGATCTTGTGGTATTGAAGCAACATCTCAAATTGATTCCAAAGGCTCTGGTCACTGTACAGACTTTGAGTGATGCCTTCTTTTGAATAGACTTATTCCACATACATTGTACTGAGAAGCCGTTAGTTCATTTCAGAAATGCTCCTTTTTAAATTAACTGCAAACCCCACCTTCTGTAGCTTTTAATATTTTTATTTAATTGACATCTCTGTGGATTATATTATGATAATTTTTAATTATTTTTATATACATTCATACATTTTCCATTAAGCTCTTTGGGTTTGCTCTTATGAATGAAGCATTTAAAACTAATCATTCAAAAGAAAAAAGGACTAGACATTGTAGTTGCTGTTGTATATAGTTATCTACTACCCCACTTTCATTCTACTTTTCTTCTGAAACAGCAGAATAATATTTCTGTAAGTAATAAAAAGAAGAATATTTTATAAAGAAAGAGTCTTAACATCTGGAAACCTTTTTCACCTCTCTCTTAAAATATGAAATACATTATTTCTATTCCTTCTTTCCTTCAGTTTAACTGTTCAGACCTGGACAATGAGCACGGGAAGCACCACGTTCAGCCATCTCCAGGGCGACCAGGCTCCACCATGTGTAATGGTGACTTGGGAAGCCAAATGGCGTCACTCCAAACACCCCTTCCTTCTTCTTCCTCCAGCTTTACATATTGACCACGACACCATATGGGCTGTAATATCCCTATGGTCAGGCAGGGCCAGCTGTCCCGGCTGTGCCTTTTCCCAGTTCCTCATGCACTGCCAGTCCCCTCACCTGTGGTTGTACAAGGAGCAGAAAAGGCCTTGACACTGCAAGCCCTGCACAGCAATAACAAAACATCCCTATATTGTTGACACTGTTTTCAGCGCAAATCTAAAACACAGCCCCATACCAGCTACTGTGAAGAAGAATAACTCTACTCCAGCCCAAACCAGCACAGTCTGTGAAGGAAGATGTGATTTTTAAGTAAATATATGTCCTCCAGGGTGATTCATAGCAGATTGCAATTAATTGATACTCTGTTGGAGGTATTCTTGGTGGTTCTATTCACTGAAGTCTGTTACAGCAACACAGTTTCTGAGATAGCCATATACCATTGCAAAATGGAATGTACTTCAGAATGTCATATTTCATTTTAGAGCCACTCTAGCATTATTGGTAGTATTATATATAATAGTATCACATATCATGTTGTTATTATTATAGTGTTCTTTTTTATGTGTCTTTAACTTGGATGCCTTTGTGTGAAGCAGTGCAAATATAAAAAAGGACAACAGCCCCTTCTCCACAGACTTGAAGCTTACTGTTAGTGATTCAATTCATATCAGAATTATAGCATATTTCTGAATTTGTAAGACATTTTTAAAAGAAGGGCAATATCTTCTGGTAAACTGTATTTTTACAGACTTTAGCTTCTTATGTGATTGGATTATTGACAATCCACTGATTGATCTCTCAAGTCAACTGAGAATCCAGGATTTCATCACAAATAAAAATTTGTAAAGTCAACATGATTAGTGACGTCTTGCAACTGTTTGCAAGTTGTCTTTGCACTTCCAGTATTTTTTAATTTTTAACTACTACTACAGAGGAAAAACACATAGTAATAGTAGTGGGTTCTAATTTATCATTCACAATACTTTTTGTTGATTTTGTTGGAAGGAAAATTAAGTAGGCTTTGGCACTGAGCTGTTAAAGCTCAGATATTTACAGGAGGCAAAATGAACATCTGTGAAATCCCTATTTCCAGAGCAGCAGTCACTGAAGTGTAGGCACTTATATGCAAATCCCGAGCCTAGTCAGGGGAACGTTCAGGAATATGAGGGCTGACATAGGGAAAATACTAGAATACTGCTTCTGCTCCCTTAATACTTATAAATATATCTAAATACTGTGTCTGAGCTGTCTAAATTGCTGTGTCTGAGCAAGGACTGGCATTCAATTAGTTTGTTTGGTTTATACCACATACATACAATTCTTAAATGTCCAGAGAGATCAATTTTGTGACTAGCACAATAATTCAGAGCTATTTCAAGGTTAGATTATGATGCCTTGTCTTTAATGCCATATATTCTATAGTCTTAATGCTACATTGTTCCTGATGAACATCTTACCTAGATCTTTGCAAAAGGCTGAATTAACTATGGGCTGCTCAGAGACATGGGCTGCAGATGGAGGGAGGATTCTTCTCTGCTCTTCTGTGTTGGAACCACAGGCCAGGGCTGGAAGCTGTTTTAAGGTGACAGCATTGTAGCTACTCAAGGACACAGCCTAAGGCAGTATATCTCTGCATTGTCATTTTTGTAGTATATGTGTTTTGATATAGATTAAAAAGTTTGGCCTTGTTATGCAGAAGTGATACAGAGATTCTGAACAGTAGCAAATCATCTTATTCTGCCATTACACCCTTAATTTTCCCCCAGCATTTCCACCCAACTCTGGGATGGCTGTAAACTGGTTATTCGAGCTGTAAGAAAAAGGATCAAGAACAGTGAGACAAAATAGACACTCCAGTGTCCTACTCCTAGTAAAGATTCCATTATTGCTACTCAGCAAGCAAATATTAGATTTCAAACAGTAGTTTCAACTCATTAAATTCCCTTGGTCCCACTCACAGCTCTATTTGCTGAGTATCTCCTTCTCTGGAGATACTCAAAAGCTCCCTGGATGTGATCCTGTGCAATCTGCTCTGAGAAAACCTTCCTTACCAGGGGGGTTTGATTAGATGGTCCCCTCCAACCTCAACCAATATGTGATTCTACATTCCTCTGGGAATGAAGCTGAGAACTCTGGGGGATTTTTTAACTGATAAAGGTACCTAAATCAGTAACACTTACTTTCTTCTTAATTTAGCAGTTGCTTTTAAAATGCAAGTAAGAAGACCCACTTATCATCATTTGTTATTCTTGCAGATTCTGGACATGCTGAATAGGCATCACATGCTCCATGTGGGTTTTGCTTGTTTAGTGCAGACTTGGTTCTGTTGTGTGTTGTTGGGGGTTTTTTAAACTGCCAACTAATCTTGAGGAAACTTGTGATCAGCATGTCCTTGATGATAAATGAAGGAAGTAAACAACTTAAGAGCTCCTTGTCTGCTTTTCTGAAGTATGGGGCCAACCAGATTGATAGCATCCACAAAGTAGCAGAGTCACTTTCCTGCTCTCTTGCTGCTATGTTTGGTATCATATGATATCGAGTGAGGATGGAATGCCAGAATTAATCATTCTGAGACTTTGATGAAGAGGAAAGGGGTTTTGTTTGCCTGTTTTCTAAATGGAATGTGAGGTGGGACAAGGATCTTTCAATAGCACTGCATAGGGGATCTCTTCTATGCCCCTATTAGAGAATCAGAAAGATAAATGACAGATCATTGTTTCTCTTTCCTAGAACAGAAAATTGGCATGGAATGGTGAGAGCTTGTAGTCAAAAGAAAGGCCTCTAAAGCCACAAACTTTTCAGAAGTGTTTGTCCATACTGTATGCTTTGTGTCCATGTCTGCCTGCAGACCACCTACGTTCACAAATGTAATGCCCTAATATACCTTTTTGGCCACTCCTGACAGGCACATAGTAGCCTTCTTAGGTCATATTCCTCAAACATTACAAGGAGTTTCTGTGGTCTAATCTGGTATGTTCTAGACATTCAAAACAAAACTGAATAACTGTACTACATATGTATTCTGTAGTCTTCATGAATCTGTTTGGATTCTGAGCTCCCTGGGATTATAAAAAAAAGTGTATCTAATAAAGATACTCCTCTCTGATAATAGCTGTTTAATTAAGCATTGTTTTTCACCAAACTCAGTGCTCCTCCAGAAAATTACTTATAATTTAAATTCTAAATCACTGTTAATTAACCAATCAAAATTCAGATTACTGTCTGCCATTCACAGTCTCTGGTACACATCTGATGACAGAAAAGACAGTTATGAAATACTGGTATGAAGGTATACAGGACTCCTTGGCCTTGCTGCCAGTACTTTATTAACTGAAATGCAATACTTGGCGGGGGGGAGTTGGGCTTTTGACCCTTTGAGAAGGGTGTCCCCTTTGATGGACCAAACTGTTTCAAACCACAAGTCAAGAAACAGGATTAATAGGTGTGAAAAACAGTTGCCTGCAGACCATAGCCAGCACAAAAAAGGTTAAGGCAGGATTCATAGAACTAAATGTTGTGTAGAGAAAGCTGAAGAAATTAGTCATTAGATTATTTTGGAAACTTCAAAAAACCAAAACTAAACAAAAATAAAACCAACCAACCAAAACCTCCCAAAAAACCTCTTGCTATTGCTTTCTACCTCTGCATTTAACATGTAATTCTTTTTATTTACTCCTGAACACTGGAGTACTTTTTTTAACGCAGGCATCTTCATACAGAAGACATGAACTAGCAGTTGACACATGGATAAATGTCTAAATTGTGCTGTATGATGATACACATTCAGAGACTGTACAGTGTGTCCAAACTGTTTTTTTGCACAGAATGTTAAAAGCCTGGCAGACAGAACTGTAATAGTGATTGCTGCCTATAAGAGATAGAATAATGCAGACTGTAAATAATAGGAATGATCCCGTTCAAGCCAAAGGAATACCTAGCCTGACAAATTCAAGGGTGAAAAAAAGTTTCTACCATTTTTATAATTTTGTTTTTCATATGTATGTCTTGGGCTATCAATCAGCTTTCTTTAGCTGAAGCCAGCTGGCAGGTGACACTGCAGTTTATCAACCACCAGTAAACAAAATGTTATGCTCCAGAAAAATTCAATTCCCAAATCCCAGCCCTAAAAATCAATAAAGCTTCTCCTGCAGCTAAAGCATTTCTTATGAACATTAATTTTTTAAATACAGCATTTTCCCTCACCTTTCTTAGAAATACAGATAAAAACTAAAACCAAAGTCAAATTAAAAGGTATGAAAACTGTGATGCTAGAAACTACAAGTCTCTTTCAAATTTTCATAAACATTAAACTGGGTTTTTTATTTGGCTTAACAAAATTATCTAAAATTAGTAAAGATGCAAAGATTTATCATATGAATCCTTAGAAACTAAAACCATGTTTGGAATTTTTAATAGTTATAGTAAAACCCTGCTCTCACTTTCTGAAGCTCTTGTTCCCAAGTAAAACCTCACAAGACCAGTTACTCCATTGTATACGATTTTACTGCATTAAGGTGTATCATAATTCAATTAATAATGTCTTCTTTGTCAGTCAGTACCCAGTTGTGGTTTAGTTTGGAATATCAAACTATAAAGAACTAATAAAATCCAACTTAATCTTCATTAGTATTTACATCTTTTCCTTTCAATACTTTGATGGAATCTCATTCAGGAGATGGCAGAGGAGTATAAGCAGTGCAATCATGGAGGCACAGGGGTCTCTGTGCTTTGCATTTGAAGTCTGCATAAGCTGCCAGATTGTGCAAACACCTTTTCCACCTTGCTTTGTGTAACAAAGCTGTATATAAACTTTCCTGGTGTTGTGGTTGTATAAAATTAAACGTCCTGGAATTCTTTGTGTCATCCTCTGGTTTTGGCCAGTGACATCTGGGGCCTCGTGTGTTATGGTTTTAGTCTCAAAGTTACTGAAATAGTTAGGTTGCTGTTAACTTTTAGGATATTAATCATTTGATGCATTCGCCTTCTTTCTGATCTTTTCCAGTGGCCTCTAGAACTCTCTACCTCAAAGAGGTTCCTACAGCTTGCTGTTGGTACAAACTGAAGCATTCAGCCCTTCATGGAATCAATGGAGTCTATAACTTTAATGTATAAATATGCTTAAAAAGATTCTGGGACCTTCACTGATTGACACAATATGATTAATTGTCCTAATCCTCTGTATTCTGTGTACAGAGTGAATCATGTTACTTTCTAAATTGTGTTACTTTCTAATTCCATCCTCTTCTTTAGAGAAGCCTGTGCAGATCTCTGAGGAAGTATCTATTCAGAGCCTGTTGCTTCAACCTACCACTGAAATGAACCACTATGCTTTTAAGAGGAATCTGGAATATAATCCAAGTTTTACAAACCTAGAAAAACATCCATATGGGATTATAACAAATTAATTTGTTGGATAGCTCATGTTCACTAGTATATGTTTTTGCTCAAAAATTGTTACGTAATATAGGTAGGAAGACGTGTATTTTGTTCATGATTATGCTAATAAAAAACGTGCTTGAATTTGGGGGGTGTTTTTTGGTTTTCTTTTAAATTTGGTTGCTTGCATGCTCATGGATTTCTAGATGGGAGTAATACTACTACTCACAGCACTTGAAAATGTTATGGGGCATAATTACAATGGGAAAGAAATATCATCCCCATATCTTGAAGTCAGTCACATGGATAAATGTATTTGATCAAAAATGAGATATAAAATATCTCCAAGAGAAGATGAAATCCAAAAAAAAAGCATCATCAGATAAGACCCAGAAGTAATGTCAGATCTATGTGTTAAAATTGAGCTCATTCACTAAATTAAAAAAAAAATTGGAATAACATTAATGTTATTTCTGACAGTTACATTTTCTTATTTTACAGTAGAACATCAAGAAGGATATTATATACAGATAAATTTGGTAACATTCAATAACTAGAAATATATTGAAGCTTACATTTCTAAGTAGCATTAACAAGGTGATAACTGCTAAAAATTCTGCCCGGTGTGTGAAACAGTATATCTGGGGGTTTTCACTAAGGGGAAATACATAAATATAAGGAAGAACCTGAAAGTGAAGAGAACCTTTTTAGGGTTTTTTTTCTCTACTGAGTAAGGTTTTACAGTCACTGAGAATAAAGTACAGCATTTTTTGTTGTCCCACTCAGAAAACCATCTTCAGTGTGCTAAAATGATCTATCACTGGCCCTTTTTTCCACTCAAGCAGAAGTTCCTTGGTTTTGCCTTGCTCATAGCATGCTGCAAGTCTCCCTGCAGTCTGTGACTGAGTGACCGTCCCAGCCTTACAGAGCAGCTGAAGTGACTCCTGTCATCATACATACCTGCAAATTACCAGTCTTGTCTTCAGAATATATCTTTTCTGTAAACAGTTGATTTCATTTCAAAGCTGTTTTTGTCACTGAAAGTCTTTGAATTTTATTGATGGTAGCTAATTGTTAGGGCAAATGAGCTTGCTTTTGGGATCAAATAGAATTCCAGCACCTCTGGAAACAGTACCGTGTAACACTGTGGTGCATTTGGGTAAGTTCAGGACAGCAAGCTGAGGGTCAGTTTGGTTGTAGCTAGTTTCCAAGGATAAGGATTCCCTGGTTCCTTAGCTTTCTAAAAAATTATTTGCCTACATTAGAAAAAGGAAAAGCTACCATGAAAACATAGACAGTTTTCTGGTTTGAAAGTCTATGGGAAAAGTGAAACTAATTTGTTTTGCCTTGTCATCTGGATGATAAAATAAATAATGTAATACATTTAAGAAAAATAATCACAATTCTTCCCCAAATGATAATATTGGTACACAGAAATGAGGAAAGCTCTTGCACAACTCTCTCCTGATACTACATTTGCTTTATTCTATTGTAATTTCCAGGTAAATGGGCTTACTTGTATATTAACAATCAGCAGAAAAATCAGGACCCTTCTACCATTAGACAATCTACAGCATCTGCTATCAAGGTCCTTTTTTTGCCTCTCACTCAGCTGCAAGGGAGTCGGTCAGAGTCCCATAGTTTTTACATTTCCTAACAAACAATTTGGATAGTAGGTTGAACTTGCTGAACTTGAAACCATTTGTGACTGCCACAGCAACCTTTCCTGACATTATTTATGTGTGAAAGAGGGACAGTCAACACCTGTTATGTCGTTTTCCTCATCAGCCCCCACCCCAGGCCTGCTGAGGTTTGGTGTGGTAACACGGAGGCCAGCATTCAGCTGCATTCTTACAGTGAGGTGAGAGAGTCCCGACCAAAGCCAGCACAAACACTGAAAAAAGGGGTAATTTGTAATACGTATGAGATAGGTGATATTGACAATCTGACAGGGCAAATCCTTGTTTGCAGTGGGAATGACTTGCAGTTAGCAGATAAGGTCAGACAGAGGATGTTTCCTATCCAAGTCATCATCATCTACAAAAAAAGTTACTACATCCCCCCGTGGCAATTGGCCTTGTCATTCACACCCTGTCTTTACAATTTTTTCCTCATACAAACCTGACCTTTTTACTCTTGAAGCCTGTATGCTAACTATACACTTGTGTATCCTGGGCAAAGAAGGTAAAGGGAGGAAATGTGAGCTTCCATTAACTAAACAAACATTTAAATACCAAAACAAAGCAGCCAGTTCCTTAGCTTGCTCATAAGGTATTCTGGTAAGTAAATACCTTATTCTTGACTGTATTCATAGCCATTCTGCCAAGGAAGATTCTACACTAAGATCTAAAAGACTTGTATAAATATGTTACCCTCCAGAATTTATTCTTGCTTTACTTTTATGCTGTTCCTGAATCATCCCATCCATGGTCTACATCTACATGTACACGAATTTACTAAAGGTCACTGATTCCAGGTGAAAGGCTGTGCTACACTGAGCAGGGAAGACGACTGCTTGTGTTATTCACATCCCTCTCAGAGGAAGCATGGAAAAAGCTCATGGATTTCCTGGCATTAATTTCTAAAAAATATGTGAAATTTTGATGCTCCTTTTCAGCTTTGAGTTGTCTAGCTAAAGCAGCATGATGCTGTTTGGACCCTCTCCAGTGTCACTTGAGGTGATTCACTCCAGATCTGCAGTGAAATGCCATAACCTCTTTGGGTATATAACAACCCAGCTCTTTGTATTAATTACATAAAAGTGGCACTCTTTTTACGCTACTCTTACCAAACCTATCACCTGATATTCATGTGAAAGAAACATTTTTGTACCTTTTAATTCCAATTATACTCTGAAGAGTGAAGCATGGCAGAAGTTTAATTCAGTGTACCTTTTTTTTCTCCCTGAAAGCATCATGAGCATGCAGAGACTGCAGGGAGGTAGTGAAAGTTCTTACTGTACCTTTAAACTACTGTAAGAATACTTTTCTTATTAATAATACATGTGAAAGAATGAGTTTCAATGGACTGATTGGTTCCAGATGCTCTAACCATATGCCTCAAATGATAACAATGAAGCAGAGTTTTTAGAGATAGGAGTAAGAAAAGAATGCATTTAATACATCCTTTTTGAAATATCTTCATATCCATTCATTTTATGGGCACTAATCTAACCACACATCTTTAATACATATTCGGTTTCTTCTCTAATCTAGGATTCTGTTAAAGCTTTCCTGCTGTACCTTTTTCAAGCAGAATTTGAATAAAATGCCTGAGTAAAAAGTAGAAGACACTAAGGAAGAAATCAAGCCATAAAAATAAATATTTACATATCATATAGTTACAGCTATATAACATATTGCATCATGGAACAAGGAAAGCTCAGTGATTTTCCAGTGCACTCACCTGGCATTCAACCCTAATCTATGTCACCTGCTATAATAGTGAATGCAAATAAATTCATTTTCATTTTTCACTGTTTGTTGTGCTCTCTTTCCTTCTACTTATTTATTGTTACTGAGCTGACTTTGTTGAGGCTTTGATGAATTTTAGTGGAAAATTCATTCAGCCTTCTAATCTCTTGAAATAGGGAATAGATTACTAGAAAGAATGGGAGAATTATTAAATATAAATTGACATAGCTGGAAATGAGTTCGTTCTGAGTTATGTCTTCTTATCAATTGAATTTTGCACAACATAAATCAAAACAGATGGAAATAAAAGTACAAAAGGAAAATTAAATTCTTCTACTTTTCAACTTCTCTTAATAAGTGTTTCATTCCTAGTAGAAAACCAGAACATCTTCCCTTCATAATTATATTTATAAAAAAGCAATAAAAATGAGTTTGAGACTGAATGAGGATCCTGGTAAATGAGGCTGGCAGCAGAGGGATGGAGGGTAGGAGGGCACACAGGAGGGTGACAACTCCAGGTAATGTGTGTGTGTACATGCATGTACTCGTAAGGGAGGACAGAGATGAAACAGGAGGCTGGCAAGAGATCATGAAAAGACTGATGGAAAACAAGTGTCTATAGAATAGAATTAAGAGTAACTCATCAAGGAGGTTAAGAATCAAACTTGGAGTTGTTGGAGTGCATTTCCTAAGCAGAGTTGCTGCTACTCTGCAGGCAAGAGCTGTGCAACTGATGAGAAGATGAGAGTGAGACCAAGGAGGAAACAAAGCAGGAGTGGGCACATAGCCTGCAAAAGTGGGTTATTTTTGAAAAGGACAAAAGTCAAGATTTTCAAGCTGAGTCAGCATTATCATTCACTTTTACAATCAGCATTTCAGCTGAGCCACAATGAATCCTGCAGGCATGTAAGCAGTGTGATTAGTTTTCACGATACAAATGTTTGATACTTGCATACTACTATTAATCACTGCTTATGGTCCTAACACTACTCATGGTAGATACACATGTCTGGATAGTAGTTTTGTTAGCTAAAACCAATGCAAACACTGACAACCTATTCTGTCCTTTTTACATTTTGTTTCTTTAGTAACAGTATAGTAATATTTGCCAAGGATGAAGTCTGTAGCACATTTGACAGAGAAAGAATTTGAAATGGCCACTCAAACCCTTCAGTGGTTTTCTTTGCACCACAACATAAAAACACAATTTAGTATTTCGTTGGGCACAATAAATAGCTGCAATTCAATAATTCAGAAGCTGAGCACGGGCTGATGTAGGACACTGTACACGTGCACTGCTAGAGAGAGCAACGGGGCCCCAAAGCATCCCCTGTGACAAGGAGTGCACCACAGGCTCTGAGTCATCACCAGTCCTGGCTGCCTCGTGCTACCACTGCTGTATTGCTGCCAAACCTGAGCTGGCTCTGTGCCGACTGCATTTGTGCCTTTCCCTTCTCATTCCAGGGCTGGACTGTTTGCATCAGGATTTCATGAAACTCAAGAAATGACTGAGGTGTAGAGAACATAAAGATTTCACAACAGTCTATTAAAACAAATTACTCTATCACTAAATCCTTAACTATGATTTTGAAGGTATAGAACCCATGTATTTCTCCAGGCATCAAGACTTTAAGAGTGAAATTTATATAACTGGACAATATGCAGCATCTGTAGAATTGCAGCTGGCTTTTCACAGGTATTCTCCAAATATAAACTATTTTATGTGCTGAGAATTCTGAAATAGAGCTGTTGAGAGTAATTAGGGAAATACAACCTTTCCCAGGAGTGATATGCTTTTAGAATCAGATTTTGAATCCTTTTTGTTACAAAGAAGATAACTTACTGTTTAAAGAGAACTGTACAGTTTCTTAGGTTTGCATAATTATACCTTCATCTTGCCAGCTCACTGTGGAAAGCATCAGATGGAAGATAAGAAAATGTTTTAAGGTGGAAATCTTTTTATCCAGAAAAATCAGTGGTAGCCCTTTGCTATTGTTGTAAAGTATCTGTCAAGACATATAGAAAAATGCTCTCGTAACTTGGCTTTTTAATTTTGTTACAGTCAGAATAACGCTTCTTTCATATTATTAAACAACTGGTACCTTAAGTGAACGCTAAGGTCATGAAAGAAGGAATCACAACCATAGCAAACTTGAGTATCCTAGTAGTAGTGTTTTCCTCTGTTAATTCGCCGAGCTGTCTTTCAGTCAGATGCAATACATAGTGTTTAAAATATGCATTTTCTGAACGTGGAGTTCAGGAGGATTTCCCAAGACTTCCTGATCAAAATGTGGCTTTTTGCAATAAAAGCAGCAAAATTGCCTACTCATTGTAAGGCTACAAAAGACACAGGATGGATGACTTTGGTTCAGTGATACAGTTTTGTATGTTATTATTTTAGTGATAAAGCAGAGCAGGAGGCAAATCACAGCCACTCAGTGCCAACATACAACCAAATTATGCAGATGCATTCCAAATGAATTAATTAAAAAACCGAACACATGGCAAAGGAGGTTTGAGAAGTTCATCTTCCAAAGATTTTAACAAGTTCACTCTTGAGAACAGTCTTGAGGCAACCTATTCCAAATTAGGAACCTTACCTAAGGTCTATTAAAACCATGAAAAAAAGACTCCCTTTGACCTGGATAATTGATCAATCAAGTCTTTGTTTGCCTAATGGCAGATCAGTCACCTTGCAATGCTGGCCTTTGTATGAGAGTCTCCATGCTGGATCAGCATGGGCTGGCCAGCAGGGAGAAACAACAGAAGAAAAAAATAATTGAATGTGATTCAAAGCAAAGCTTTTGCCTTTTTTTTTTTCTTTTGCCAAGAGATAATGTTATTTAGTGTTTTAAGGAGGGATGCAAACAATCAGTTTTGGTAACAGCACTTTTCTATAATTCTGTCATGGTTTTGTGATGCATATTGATCACACAATTCACAGATCACAGGAAATGCTACACCATACAGCAGATTCCTAAAAAGTGACCAGTCACTGATGAGCTCTTCTTATGTCAGTGTTTTGACAGCGGAACAGGCTTGTTGAGTCTCTTAACAGCTTAAACCATAGTGGAAGGCAATCAAGTCAGATTCAGAACTCAAATTTCCAGAGGAAACAGCATACAGTACCTAATAGATTACCCATTCAGTGAATAAAAGTCAAGCACCCCTGAGAAAAAAGAAAAATCTACTACACACTGTACTTGTATTATGCCTACATTTTAAAGCAAACCCTTTCTCAAAAGTTTATTCTAGTAATCTGAAAAAAGAACTTAATAGTACTAAAGATTTAATTCTTTCATTTATCTTTTAAAAAATGAAAATATCATACTGAACTCACTTAAGTGAACAAATTTGATCTAAAAACAATTATTAAAGAGAGATAATACTTCATCTCTGCTAGTAGCAGTATATGTGAAAAAGCCAATCAGTCTGTCATGGACAAGAATGATGGTTAAGAATGGAAGGCATCTCTTCTAGCAGATTCTCTGTTCATTTCTGACATCTGACTGGTACAATATTGAGCACTTAAATTTATGGCATATGATAGTCTGAAAAATAAAGCATTATGCTTGCATACTGAGAACCCTCTGTATGAGGGTTCTGAATTTCATCACAACTGACTCGTACAATATTTTTATTTTTTACTAAAGGATTTATTTCAGAAAGTTGGGTTATAAATGCTTTTATATGGTTATATATGGATATTCATTCATTCTTCATGCCTGTATAAAGTGTATGAAGTCTACCTAAGAAGCCTTTTGGGTCTGTTACAAGATTAGGTTGTTTTGGTTTTCCATTGTATTTGATGGGTAATTTAAACTACAAATGGAAAGCTATTTTGCTTGCACGTTGTTTGTAGCAAAGGCTGACAATTTACTAAAGTTTTTTGGCACTGAAACTTACAAGTCTGTTGTTAGCAGGAAAAGACTCTATGTGTTTCAAGAAGAAATCTCATTGAAATTAAAGTAATTTGAGTAATGGCCAAGATTTTCAAAGATACCTAGAGGTTCACTGATTCCTCCTGCCTGAGAAAGGCAGAATTGACATGTTCTAGAAGTATTAATTAGCTAGTCTGATTAAGGTATTATAAAAATTTACAAATTAATCCCTTTTTTTTTGTATGAAGCATTCTTTCTTATACTCTGTTATGCCTACTTGTTAAAAGACCATCCACACTCACAATATTGAAGGATTTTAGTACCCGGGCACAGACTGAAGTGCATGACATGGAGAAAATCTGCAGTCACCTTGCAGTTTTGGTACAGGCCTCTTTTGGCTGCAGTACAGCATGTGTGATGACTTAGGGACAAAGGGACTTGCTCCGAAGGCAAGTCCCAAGAAGATTTAAATTAGAGGGGATCTATAAAGCTGTAACTCACTGTGCTTTGGGTAAAAATAAAAGCTATAGGGGGAAAAAGGTGCTTTTAATACAAATCTTGAGAAATATTTGGCTCTTCAGAATTTTAAATGAACAGTCATGACAATTTAAAATGAACAGATCATGCACTGACTCCGTTTGGTTGGAGTTTTTATGAGATACAGGAGAGCTGTACTCAACACCAAGTGTTCTAATGCCTGGACAAAATTTGTAGCAATAAAGATGGGATATGTAGATGGTCCATATTTAAGATTATTAAAAACTGTTGTGAAATCTGTATCTTACCCATTCTGTATTTCAGATTACTATTCAGAAACTGGAGGGAGAAAATTAAAAGAAAAAAAAGACAACTAAATTAGCTGTTTCACAGAGATTACTAAGATGTTGTAATTGCATATAATTATCTGTAACTAGATAGAAAAATATGTGCCATTGGAGAAGTAAAAGAAGCTACTTCAAACAGCTGGTTTTTTCTACCAGTACAGGTTGTGCTCAATGATGTAAAATCAGAATAATACAAAAACATATTTTCATTTTTTATGTTTTTAAAACTATAGATTAGCTTTCACAATTGATTAAGATACTCTCTATATTGCTACACAGTGTGGGAGAAAGTGTTTTGAAGAAACTTTTAAGAACTAGATTTAATTTTCTTAATTCCATGCTAATTGTGTCCAGTCACATTTCACGTAGGCAGTGCACAGGACCATTGCCATTTACTGGAGGTCAAGTCAAGATGTAGATGTTGAGCTATGGCTGAGGAAGAAGGCAAAGCATCTGTGGTGAGACAGTGGCTTAGCTGCCTATTGGCAATTTCTGTAGATGTTTGAAGGTAATTTGTAAGAGGGCTCATGTCAAGCTTCCTTTCCATCTCAGCTTTACATAATGGCTGTGACCTAAAGAGACATGAAGTCTACAAGTCTGGACTTCCCAAGGCTGCTCAGGACAGCCTGCAGGCAGCTTGAACCAGTACAATTCATTCTTCATGAACACTGAGTTCACTTTTGAGAGAAAGTGTGGGAGAATTTGTTTGTTCTGTAAAAACCATTGTCTCAGCAACGCACCACATAGAATTACAATTGCTTTCTCTTCTAGTGGCTTGGCATATTGATCTTTGGACACTGCACTGTAGAGTAGCCCATCACCAGGAACCTACTAAACTGGCGTTTTTTTTAGAACAAGTTAACCGTGTAATCCTGGACTTTTTATAGCATGAAAAAGTTCTACAGGCTAGAATAGCTACATATTAATTACTTTGTGATACCCACAAATTTATTGAAACAGAACATGTGTAACTGATATAATGTCTCCTTTTTTTTTTAAATTTGATGGCATTTTCAAAAGAGGAAAACATGAGTAAGTAGATAAAAATTTATTCTATTCAAGGAAGTGCACAAGAAATAGATGTCTGTCACTGATGCTAAAGTAATCTTATTACTTTAAAAAACAAGTTGGAAGAATAAGTAATGAAATCACCAGTTCTTTAACACAGGAAGAATGAATGACTGTGAAAAGAGAAAGAGCTGAATATGAATCTAAACTATGCATATGGAATATGATGAGATTTTTAAAACATGTGGGACATACTTTTTCCATAGTGCAGAGCTTTCAGTTACCCACAGTCAACTCTCTTTTAAAAATCAAACGTCTGTCAAAATAAACTCAACAAAACATAGAGACTGCAGGTTTTGTCTGTAAGAAACACAGGTGTGAAGGTGATGTAGCCAAATGTTTTTCATACATAATACAAATAGCAAGTCTTTTTAATGTAAGTGAGGAAAAAGAAAATATTTTCTAAAAGCTAAAGACATGACTATTCATTAGGAACTTAAATGTAGTATAAGCAAATAATAAGGCATTTTGGAGTTTCATATCACTCTTATAAAATAAATGTCCCTGTAAAGCCCATGTCAATCTAAAGAAAGAAGAATAGTAGAGAACATTTGTTTACAGTGCTTCTTAGTTGCACAGACAATAGGTAGTACGCTGTGATTTTCAAAGATAAACCTATTTTTCAAAGAAAGTCATAGATGTCTACATTATTGTCTTTTATGGAAACTTTTTTGGGAAAGTTCTTAATGTTCATTGTGCACTAACAGTCTCATTTTGGAACTGGCAGGGTTGGCACATCCAATTTTGCTAAACATTGTACAATAAATTATTTACAGTCTTTCCAGTAAGGGGAAAAATTTCTGAAGCATTAAAATCAAGTCAACACTCCATTATCTGTAACAAAAACAGGCTGGAAGAAGCTCTCTTTTCCGGACTGAGGAAGAATTTAGTTCCACTGCTTCTGAAGCTTGGTGTGCTGCCTGTGACTCTCTCCCAGGAGTGCTCAGTGTGCACACAATGCAAACACATGGAGCCAGTTCAGGTGCTGCAGCTGGGTCTGCCTGACCCAGTAAGACCTTTTGGAACCAGAAGTGTGGCAGGACATGGGAGGCACACCAAAAATGGCTTCAATTCAGCAACTAGCACACAAGTTGTGTCCTGTTTGGCTTCTCCAGAAGCCACATTCTGGCAGGACTCCAGACCTGGTGTCACCTTGCTGGACCTGAGCTGGCCTGGTCTATATCAATTTTTGTTTTCTGCTTATGGTACCCATAACCCATACCAAATGAGGCTGCACACAATGCATGAACAACTCTTTTTTACTTACAGAAATATTTACCAAGTGACTTCAGGAGTATTGCCTAAAGTATTTAGTTCCTCTGAAAGGAGGAGCTTATTCATTCATCATTTAAATAAGCTTCAGAACTTGCAAAAAGAAAAAAGTCCTATTCTGCAAAGAAGAAAAAGTCCTGTTCTACATAAGGAGAAAGGGGAATCGTGCCAGGAAGCAACACCCGGGAATAACCATTGGGCAACTGTTTCATGTCTGAATAGCTGGAATCTTGTCTCCAAAACGGTTCAACTCCTTTGTGCTGTTGTTTTAGTCTTAGGCAACAAGTGGAAAAGGCCTAGGAAGTAAGGCATAATACTCTCCTGCAGCTGTTTTCAACACAGCATGTGAAAGAGAAGACACTATAAAAATTAAACACATAGATAATACCAAAAGTTCATTAAGTCAACTCTAATTCTATTGTTATCTTTAGAATTTGCTGGCATTACAAGGCACACATATTCCCTGTCTTCTATGAAGAAAAATTGCATTCTTAGTGACATCCTTGTTAGTCTAGATTGGGCCAGACTAGCACTGATGTTATCTAATAAATTTCTTAAATACACGGATAGTAATTTTGCTGTACTTACAAATATTAAAGAGCCATTTGCCTCAATTTTTGCTGGTATTTCTGCTTATCAGTAGTTCCTCAGAAACTTAGAACTGCCCTTGCATGGCAGTTCCACCTTCTCCTCACATGAGTAGCATATTTTGCAACGAACATCATTATTTTGGATTTTTTTCTTCTAACTTTTTTACTAGGTCACCATCTGTTAGAGCAGCTGCATATTTTTTGTGAAGTAGATAGGACATTGGTTTTGTATTTAGGAGCATGCACCACTGAGAACCCAGTGTCCCCTGCTGAGCAAAGACCTCATCTGAGCATGGAGCCAGTGAGTACCACCTCCTGAATCACCACTATTGCTCCCTGCAACCCTGGGCGTTTTTTTGTTCTTGAAACCAACTGGCATCAGCTGTAGAAAGTATATTAGAAATAATGGTAAGCAATAACGAAATATTTATAATTTAGATATAGGCACCCGGAGTGCTTCCAGTTTTGGAAGCATTAAGATGGATCAAATGTGCCGTTTGACTCTGCAGTTCTTATTGAATAAAGACTATAGATGTTTTTCCTTAAAAGTTGCCATAGGATTTGTCTTGAATCTCTTAGAAGAGTAAATGCACAGAATGATCTGGAGAAGTAAAAGAATTCAATGGCTGATGCCAATATGCAGCTTTCAGTAAAAGAAGCAGAGATTTAACAATATCAGTAAAATACGGATACTGAAGGAACACTTAACATTTAACAGGTTGTGGTAGAATAAATTAGTGCAAAGCCTGCTGGGAAGGTAGCAGTGCTACCACTGTTTCAGGATGTACTGGACGTATTTTTCCAGCAAGTACCCATAAAGGAGACAATAACTTATCTATTCTTTGCACAAATCAGGTGATGGGAAGTGAATTGATTGCTATTTCTTCATTATATAAAATTATGACTTATTTGAGATGATAGCAGTTCGAGGTTTGATGTACCATTGAAAACTACTTTTTGCTGTCAAGTAATAGCTTGTGATACTAGTTAAACTTCTAAGCATTTTGGGAAGTCAGCTGGACTCTACTGCACCTCATGATATGCTGATCTGCTTTTAATAATAGGAAAAAATGGAGATTTCCATTTGTGTACAAATTAAGAGGACTTGGCTGCGTCTGGAAGCATTCAAATGACTGCTGTAAGAGCCAGTTGCATGTGTGTCAAACAAATACCATGCAGCAAGGGGTCTAGTTCTGCTTCAGGCACCTGTGCACATGTTCAAGGCCAAATCCGGAACTTTTTGTTAGCTGCAGTTTTTTCATAGAAACTATTAACATGAATAATCAGCTTTCTTAGTGACATTTCTTTTTAGTAAGATCATCTGAAGAAAGCCTCTTTTTGTTTTAGCTGCTTTTTCAAATCGTTTCAAATTAGTTCATGACTCCACACAGACTTTTTTCATCTGCAGGATGACAAAAGCTTTCTTGATCACATGAATGTAATTTTCTGTTAATAAGAGCTCCTGAGGTTTCTAACATGAGCAGCAAATTTACAAAAACGGTTTCTTTTTTTTTAAGATTCATTTCATAGAATACTACTAAATTAGGTCAGGCCTGAAACTTTCAGGCTCATAGCTCAAGAAAGAATATAACTGTTACAATTCACTAAAAAGAATGTATTTTAATATCATCGAGGTTAAATCTCTAAGCATCCCTTTTTACAGCTATCTAAAATTACTGCAGTGTAAGTGAAATACTGACTGTAGGTTTCAGATGAAACTTGAAGGGAGTCCTGTGACTAAACTATGCTGGATCTGATTTAAAGAAAAAAATCACTGTGCATTTTATAGGGCTATTAATGAAATATAAAATAATCAATAATGAGGTTTTTGCTGCTTCTTAGTATTATTGATTTTTGTAGTCCAAAGAGTAGGTCATATTAGGCACAGTATATATTCTAGTTTCATTACTGAAAATGGCGTTTTTCTTCCTTTGAATAGTCAATGCTCCAAAATGAGAGGGAAAAAGGTATTTTTTTCAAAATGTTATTTTCCTATCACAGTTTTAATTTTCATTTAGAATCCTGAAGAATTTATATGGTTTATCTAGTTATAATATTTTGCCTTTGCACATACCTTGCAAAAATTGTTCAACAAACTTATTTTTCCATAAAAGAAAGAATAAAAATTATTTGCCCATTATTCTATGAAGATTTCAGTGCAAATGAACTGTATATAGCAGGTTTGTGATTATAATCACTGTTCATGTTAAAGAAAAAAATTATGTTTAAAAAAACCCCAACCCTCATCTGTAATATGTAACTGGTGTTACATTGATTTTCCTCTGGTAAGATAATATTTAAAATAGGGCTTACAAGATTTCACTGACCTGCTGCAATTTCTTTGCTATTCATGGGGGTGTTTCCTCATTTTCAAGTGTAACAGAAGTGATTTTAATTAGTATTTCATTAATAGTAGTATTTTATTCTTTATAAGATAATTGCAGAAGGGCTCTTAGGATGACTGATAAGAATTCAGGTGTAAAATTGGTGCCATCAAACTGGATGGTTGACTCTGCTGGAGTCTGAACTATCAAATTACTCCAAGGAGAAGTAGAGTCTACTAGAAAATCAAGATTTTTCTGCTGCAAGAAAATTATTTCCCATAATTTAAAAAACAAAGAGAAATGCCCTCCTCAGGTAACTGTTGTTTCATATAACTTTTTTAACTAGATTCATTTAGGCTGTTTATTTCAGGATTAAGAAGACTTGGTGACTGGGGGAGGCATGTGAAAGGGAAACTAAGCAAAAAAAGACAAAGGTCATGGAGAACAAATCTTAAGACTTATTAAGAAAGAATGCTGCATTCACTTATATAGGTTGTTCCTCTCAAATAAATTCTCTTCAATTTGATTTTGTGATGATGCAGTACTGGGCTAGACTAGACTAGAGACCAGTACCATCAGGAAATCCAGTGGTAATCTTGAAGGTTACTGAGTTACAGTGTCCTACTTAAAAATATTTTGAGAATATATATCTTATCTTTATAATTTAAAATCCTATGTATCAACTCTGTATTTCTCAGAGTGAAAGCTGCAGCATCATTCAAGGCTAGTAGGTGGTTGTAGGTTTTGTAAAAATCCAATGCTGTTCTTTAGGTCTGTCCTTGTACTCATCAAACGAAGAACATTCTAGCAAGCATTGATACAAAACAGGAAAACCTCTTACTACAGCTTTCAACTCATTAAAGATTTTCCCAGTTGGCAGTATAGGAATGAAAGCCCTTATAAATGGATTGCAGGGGGTATAGAAATACAAGGAGAAAATAGTTATATAAGTTAATGAAAATCAGTTAATCAATTTTAAAATAGTTGACATGATGAATAAACTTATTTAAATAAACGTGCCGTCTTCCTAGGGATAGGAGGATCAGAATACCACACAGATCCTGTAAAACAGCTACTTAAATAATACAAATAAGGAAATGTTTGAGAATTTTAATATTCAATATATTGTCAATATTTGTGTTCATTTTAAGATGCTAAAATAAATAATTAATAGAGTTTCTGAACTTCCTAGAGGTGGTTTTGTGAATATGGCATGAACATAATTCCAGGAAATATCTAAAAAATGGGGGTAAAGAGAAAATGAAAGCAGCATCATCAGTCTTTCCTCTGAATGTTCAGCCTGAACAATGTAGAGCAATGTCGTTGACAGGAGGTTGCACCAGCTGGTGGTATTGTTCAGACTTGCCCTATGATTCTTAGGCAGAGAGGCAATGAGTAGAAACCAATGCACAGGAAATTCCACCTGAACACGGAATCACAGAATCTTAGAAAGCTGAGTTGAAGGGACCCATCAGGATCATCCAGTCCAACTCCTGGCCCTCCACAGGACACCTTGAGGATCATGACAAAGAACGTCTTTACTCTGAGGGTAATTGAGCACTGGAACAGGTTGCCCAGAGAGGTTGTGGAGTCTCCCTCACTGGACATACCCAAAAGCCATCTGGACACAATCCTGAGTAACATGCTTTTGGGGACCCTGCTTGAGCAGGCAGGTTGGACTAGATGACCTCCAGATGGACCTCCAGTGGTCCCTTCCAACCTTAACCAAAAAGACCAAAACCAAACCAAACCAAAAAAACAACCCCTCCCAAAAAAACTCAACCAAACAAAAACCCCCACAACTCTGCTCATACACTGCAAAAAGAGGTCCAGCCATGATTCATGCAATCTTGTGTTTGTGAATGAATAAGTAATTCATTATCCAGTTAAATAAATGGTCTGCCTGGATATTAACAGATACTCTGTTACATGCAAATTAAGTAAATATCAATTAATCCTTGAGGTAATGTTACCAATATGACTGTTTTATAGTTTCTATGTGAGGAGATGAATTTGCGAGGAAAAGAGCAATGTGAGGTCAAGCTGTGGAAAAGGCAATAAAACCCTCTGAGAAGGCAAATGAACATTCTCACATCCTGACAAGAAGGAAAGATTTTTATCTTTTTGTTGGCATTTCTTTAAAAATTTCACAGTTGCCTGAAAATGAGATTGTTAATGGATTTGAAATATGATAGTGACAAAAATGCCATCTTAAATCAACAGACCAACAGTTTAGGGTAGTATACGAGGGGCTCAGGTGCATTGGAATTCGTTGATTACTGAATTATATCACCGGTTAAAATGTTAGAAAGAAGCCACATTATGTACACCCTTTGACTCTTTAGAAACTACCTTATATGGATAATTTCATCATCATTTTGCACAGAAAAATGTGATTTTTTTTCTCTTTCATCCCTTAATGCAACTGTATGAATGAATAGAAAGATAACATACATGCACAGTTTTTAAGGTTTGTTTCTCAAGGTCCTTGGTTTTGGTTTGGGTTTTTTCTTATTTTGACACTAACACTGATTTAATATACAGTGCCCAGTATGCCTTAATTATTCCACAGGTAACATCTGTGAAAATCTCAGCTCACTCCTGGATGACCCAAAGAGGACAAGACACAGATTTAATATTCCAGATCGTTTCAGACAAAAGCCTGAGCAGGTTTTAGAGTGACATGAAATGTGGCACCTTCTGTGAACTGCATGAGAAGTAAGGAGGGGAGAATAAAACCTCTTGCTTTCTTCAGTATTTCCTTTTTATGGCATATTTCTCTGTCTGTAACAAGCATTTACATTTTAAGAAGCCAGAAGTCATTTTCTATAAACACATACTGGTAGGGAGGTGTGAACTCCTTTGGCATCATTCTGATCCTACTTGAATGTCGTTGGTTGAAAGTTCATTGTTACTGTTGTGAATCCTTTAAGGTAAGCTGAAGTCAAAGAGAAGGCAGACAGAAAAGTTCAAAGAGGGAAAAAAAGGGAGAGGGAAATGAGGGGAGGCAATACAGAACTATCAAGTAAAGTGTGGAAATGGGAAGAGTCAAGAAGAAATGGGGAGGTAATAAGCTGGTAGTGACTGACATTGTCAGTTCTCAATGAAATGTAGATACTAGCTATATAGGTTTTCCTTCTATTCCTGTCTGTTCATATAGGTCACCTCCTATGCTGGTCTGTCTTCCCTTCAGTAGAATAGAGATTTTTTTTGCCTGTACAGGAAGTAGCAAAGTTTTGTATTAAAGAAACTCTTTAAATAGTATATATTTTAAAAATATATTATATATATTTAAGTATATATAATATATAATATGTGTGTATGTATGAATATATATATTAATATATAAATTATACGTGTGTATATAGAATCATAGATTCATTTAGGTTGGAAAAAACCTTTGAGGTCATTGAGTCCAATCATTAATCTAACATGTCCCTGTTCACCACTAAACCACGTCCCCAAGTGCCACATCTGCACATCTTCTAAATACCTCCAGGGATGGTGACACAACCACTTCCCTGAGCAGCACGTTCTATTGCTTGATAACCTTTTTTGTGAAGAAATTCATCCCAGTATCGAATTCAAACCTCCCCTGGTGCAACTTGAGGCCATTTCCTCTTGTCTTGTTACTTGGGAGAAGAAACTGCCCCCCACCTGGCTATGGCCTCCTTTCAGGTAGTTGTAGAGAGTGATGAGGTCTCCCCTGAGTCTCCTTTTCTCCATGCTAAACAGCCCCAGCTCCCTCAGCCACTCCCTGTAAGACTTGCATATGTACATATACATATATATAATACACATACATGTATGTAATTTATTGTGTATGGATATATATATAATTTTTATATAAAGATATTAAAAAAACAGATATTCCTACTTGTATTAACTGGTGCCCTTTTAGAATGCTGAGTTGCTACCTGGAACTACTGCCCTGTTTAAGGGTCTGTGTTTTAAGACCATGCCTAGACAACAAATAACTAAGAAAATAACATCAATTTAAAACCACAAATCTATGACATGTTTTTTATGTTATAACAAAGAACAGACAAATCACTTTTCTACATATATTTCCAAGATAGTCTGTAGCTCTGAGGTGTTACTGCGTGTAACATTGTCAGCTCCTAGTTATCAGAATTATTTCTTCAGGTAAATTAAAAGGGAGGTGAAAAAAAATCGCTTACACTTCTCTGTCCTCTGTTTGGCACTAAATGTAACATTCCTTTTACCATGGATTTTATGACTCTACCTAATAATCAGCAAAATTGAATTCTTAACCAACTGACTGTAAGTCATGTTCAAAGAAGAGGTCTTCCAAAGAGCTGATCTCCCTCTAGTTGTTGGGTATGCACTCAACTGTTTTAATCTACATTAAAGTCTAATCAGCTACCTGGAAACAACAAAAAAAACTCCCATTGTGTCTCAAAGGATTGAGTCCAAAGAGTCAAAATGCTTAGTGGAGTGGTAAGTCAATGTCAGGGCATTAGGGTAATTATATACTTCCCATATTTCAAAGGAAAGTAGATTTCTTTCCTTGACCGGTGAGTCAAGACCTCTCAAGCTGATAAAGGAGTTCTCAGTAGAGACAAAGTTGAGAACTTCAGCTCTATGTCATTTGAACTGGATGAAACACTGTCTTTTTTTATCTTGGTTTAAAGACACTATTAATCTACAGTGCCCCCCAAAAGAAAGCAGTGCTGTACTTCCAGCAACTATGGAGGGTTAAATCATGTTGAATTCAGCTGACTTACTATTCAAGTGGGAGGTAGTAATGCTAGTTTTGTTCACATTTCCTGTAAAGTATGTGAACCAATCCACCGCTCTGCTAATTTCTTAAATTATTTTAGATGTTGAGAATATCATTTTAATTACATTCTTCATTTACCTAGTTTAGTTAATCAAATAGTAAAATATTACTGTTAGTGATACTGCAACAATGTAACAGCATTTAGCATCAAAAAGCACTTCATTAAAAGCAAGATTTAACTTTTCATACTCCTCACTGTAAGCAACAAAAATACTAGAGAATCAGTAATAAGAAAAGGTATTGATTCAAGTTTCACATTTTCTTCTAGCATATGGCAAATGCAACAGCATTGTATAATACCAGAAGACAAGAGGAAAAGCAAGTATATTTTCTTCCATTAGATGTGACAGTCTAAAAGAAATTATTTTTAGAAAAAGTTACATTTAGAAAGCAAATAGCATTAGACAAAGTGGCTTAATTGAGAAGCCTCAAGCCAACATTCACCAGCATTTACCAGAAAGAAAGGTAATTCTAGCCTTCTGTGGTTACAGCTGAAAGTTTTGACCGTCATCCAATGGCTACGTCTACCTTGTAATACCTCTTAGACTCCAAGAATACTTTAGTAATCTTTGCACCTACTCTAGACTTTCTAGACCTAGCTGAGTTTGGCCTTTTGAGAAATTTGGCCCTGTAATTATGTTGTTTTCATGTGACAGTGATTCTTAGAATTCAAATATCCCCCACCCTCTATCTTGTTTAATGCTGTATATGACCCAGACTTCTCTCTTCAGAGGCCTTCCTGTGGACTGTGTTAGGGTTTGCCTTTACACTGTTGACATTAACTTTTGTGTTATTCATTTATTCTAAAATAGAGCCTAAAAATGAAAGGTTCCTATCTATGTAGGGAGTTCTCAGGACTCTGATGATGAACAGCAGTTTCCTTCATTTTCATTACACTAGCACATTTTCCTCTTGACTGTCCATCACCTCCTAATATCCATTATGTTTAACTGCTTAGTACAAAACAAGAAATATTTCTTGTAGACATTTAGTAGGGCTGTGCAAACACTTCACAAAAGTATTTGCTCACAAGAGTCTGTGAATATAGTAATGTCCTTAAAATATTTTTATTCTTTTTTTTTTCTACTAAGATACAGCTATACAATGTAGTATAAGATGCCACTAAAGTATATTTACATTGGTTTCTCTGGTTTATGTTACTCTGTTTGACTAGGCAGAGCTAAAGTAAAAAGAGGGTATTAGGCAAAGTAATCTGAAAACAAATCAATGGTTCAAGGTAGGAAACTGGTTTGTGACTTTATGATATTAAGAAAGTAATGACAGGGCAGGTAGAAGGAAAATATCAAGAATTGGAAACAAACATTTATTTTAGTGAGCTGGCCAGCATGCAGGTATTTGAATTGGCAGGGCAAAAACCAGTATGTGTGAAAAGAGCTATCCTAATTGTACAGAGTTGGCATGATAATGCAGGATTCACTCAGTCACAAGGAAGACATCCTAGAGCAGCCTACAAGGTGTGGCTCTTGTGAGAGGTAGGTAACGTGGAAGATTGAGCTGAGGTACATAGGCTGGACAATACAGCCTCCATGGCACTCAGGGGACATTGCAGTAACAAGTCTCTGTTAGCGCAGCAGTACAACAGAGATAGGGTGCCTCACAAATTATGAATTTCAGCTGGATCACAGAGTATAAGTTTTTCTGGAGCAGGAAATTTGAAAGGTAAAGAGATCACAAGTGCAGCTTGTGTCTGAACTATGACAGAAGTTCTGTTCAGAACTAGAAATAAACCTGAATTTGCCTTTGAATATTATTTAGGTGACAAAGGTGATGAATGAATAGCAGCACGAAGGTACACCCTCATCTCAGAATTTCCTATTGATGGTTTCTAAATCTAGGAATGCTTTTCTCTAATATGAACAGCATGTCTGTTCAGCAGTGCATACTGCTTATACACTACAGACAAATGTAACAGAGGTAAAAGACAGTGAGTTGTTAACACCTACAGCTTGTATTATTTGTTAAATGCTATAGGAATTTAAATTATTTTCTAACTAATAAATATATACTGACTCCATTAGGAGAATGTATAGGTCTTGGGACTTAGAGGAAGAATATACAGACTGTAATGACAGCATAATGAATGTAAAGTCATAACCTTTTGAGACTCATTATATATAAATGAGATTGCAGTCTGGTTGAGAATACCCTAAGTATTTTTGACCTTTCTTTGAAATACAGAAATGGTGCTTAGCTGTGAAATTCATTATGGTCTCCAGTGTGACACAGCTATTCATTTTTAAACTGCTTAATTTTGGTTAGTATCGATGAAAGACTTCACAGGAGTATAGAAACACCATGGGCAAGTACACCATATAAGCAGGTATCATCTTCCTAACTAACCATTTATACATAGGCATTTTGTCAAGTTTTCCATACAAAAAATAACAATTAACTGGAAAATGTAAACATGAAATTAACCATGTAATTCCATACATGGAACATGGTTTTTAGTCTTTATACTGAAATGTGCTTCATTAGAAACACAGATATGATTAAAGAACCATAATCTTGAAGAACAAATAGACAGAATATGCAACCTGATCTTCAGTTTATAAAAATTTATAAATAAAATGACATCTATGGATTTATCTAATAAATTGTTTCCTGTAAACAGTGAAAGGCAGGAATGTGTAATCTTTTGCTGGACAGTTCTTCAGGAAAATCATGTGGATTTGCACAAACTGGGACCATCATTTGCAGTTACAGTCTAAACTGCAGAGTTTGGAAATTACAGGGAATGGAACACAGATTAAGCATGGAGTTTAGATCATTTAGTGAAAACTGTGCTGAGGCTATCTTGTGCCTACTTTGTGAATAAATTGAGAAAAATAGTCTTTAGAGATACCTGGTATCACCACAAAGGCTGAAAGTTACTGCAAAATTATGCATGACTTCTCTGTGTAGCAAGAGTAAATCACATTGGAGGCTCCTCCACTGAGAAGATGCAGAGCACAGTTCTCATGTTTGTGTGTTACGTATTCTTAAATTTGCTGATCAATGCAGAACTGGTCCTCTTTTGGACTCAGCTGTAAATCCCTAAGGATTAATGTGCATGTCAAATGGACAGAATCACCAGCATAATGACTTGTTATGTCTAAGTATATTGATAGAGCTATTACCTTTACTAACTGCACTTACTGAATGATATCGAGCTCCCACAAAAGTAAGTCCTGAGAGAGCTTTTCTATAACAAAAAAAAAAAAAAAGAAAAACCAAAACACCAGAAATAAAATTATCTGTGCTTTAAAATGATAACAATTTTTGCAGTTTTTTGTATGATCTTTCTAGGGAAGTAATATATACAATATAGCACATTAAAAATTTTAGCTTATTGTTGGATTACAATATAGACAGAATTTATGAAAAACAGATTATGTATTTATAATACAAAACTCAGGAGTAGCTTCAGTGGTTAGAAAAATAATAAAATGTATTAATTTTTAAAAATATATTAAAAATTTAACTAAAAATTAAAACTGTTAATGAAGTAAAGTTATTACTTCATTTACACTATGTCTCTTGGCAAATCTAGAATCCAAACAGATGTCTTGAATTAATTTGACTAGACAGGAGTGATAAACTTTCAAAGCTCTGCTGACCTTGTAGTAGCTATCACACATTGCAGTACCTGAAGTTCTTATTCCTTTGTTTTTATGGATAATTTTATCTTTGGCTAAAGGTCAAAATTAGTCTGTTCAATAAGCAATTTAAAAGCTGTAATAATGTTTCAGTAAAATTCTGTCATTCTGCTACATAAAATGATTAAATACATGTAATTATATGATTAAATTTTCCACTTACCAGTCTTCATGTGTTAAAAGAGTCTGAAAATACTGCACAGCATTGGCAGAATACATTGACAGAATTTTCTTACACAGACTTACTGATGTCTGTAAGTTTTGGACAATGTTTGTTTTTAAGCAGATTATTTTTCATGGACCTTACTTCAAAAAGTCTTAACTTTTGTGATGTAATGTGATACTTATTCTGAAACAATAAGATAATATTTAAAAATAGAAGTGTTCATCTTCTCGTGCATGAACTCCGGTTTCTGAGTACTTCCAAAGGAATAATCTACCCTACAGGGTTTACATACATTATACTGGGTTTAAATCATATAACTGTCAAAATACTACTGGTACAAGGTATGGGTATAATAGTATCAGCTCAAATGATATTTTTAAATATAAATTTACTCATAGTGCACTACACTAGGAAAGCTAAAATAAAATTTTTAAAAAGCAAATTTTGTGCAGTGAGAATTTTTTAGTATTATAAGGGACTGTATCTTATTGCCAGTAATGATCAATGTATAAATTGTGAAAGTAAAACCTAATTTCTGAATGGACAGAACAGAAAAAATCTGCTGGATTTGTTCATTCATATCTTTTCTCAAGGGGAACAGTCAGGAATGGGAATCAGAAACAGTTTAAAATTAATCTCATCAAATTTTATTTAAATCCATCCAGATTTGTTATAGGATTGTATAAAGATTTTACTTGAGTTTGAACTCACATTTATTTCATGATCAAACACATATAGGTTTTACATTAGCCCAAGTTTTCCAGGGAATGCTTAGTCCTTACTGTGAGGGTCTGTGTGCAGGCAACAACACGTGTTGAGACCCAAACACTGCGACTCAGTTCTAAGGTATAACATCACTTGGAAAGATAAGATCAGGAAGACTACTCTAGCTTGGCTACACTTTTACATATTCTGTCTTGTTGAGATTGTTGAATGAACTGAGTTTATTCCTTATTTAATATGGAATGTAATTTCCTGTCAAACTCCATGAACCTGGCCAATGTAAATTATTTATATAAATACTGTAATATTAGAAGCAAAGGTGAACTAGAAAAACAATTCCAGGAGCAGGGAAGTGGAGGAGAGAAGAGAGAAGAAAGAAGGGTTGAGCTATTTTATTAAAATACAGTGATCAAAGATAACAAGTAATGCTTAATATTTTATAAGATCAGCTGAAAAACTTTCTAAAACTAGAGATTTAGTGAATATCTCCAGTGATCCTTTATTAATACAACTGCTTTTAAAAAAATAATTTAATATATGCAAGAAAAAGGTAAGTTCTGTGTTCCCCTTTGTATGCTTCATTTTGTGAAAAGTTATTTTCAGATCTTATGCCCAAGTAAAGGAATTGCTACTCCTGCTGTATACATACAATTCCTTCAAGTCCAAAGTGCCTGAATCTCCAGATTTTCTCTTTGGAATACATTTAATCAATTGTACTAGTACAAGCCAGTACATGTTTAATGGTATAGTATAAGCTTCAGTAAGAGTTGAGGTGACAGTGGTTCAGTCTCAAAAGAAATTGAGTTTCAGCTCTTTGTGCCTTTTCACTTGGCCTAAATCCCTTGATGTGCTCTTACCTGGGTTGCTACAGAGAAGCACAGCAGTGTGCCTACCAGGAGGGTTGAGGACACGGCACTTGAGGCATCTGCAGCTTTCTCTAGCCCAAAGACTTTAGGAAGAAAACTTGGTGTTCTCTGTAGTAGGCTGGAACATGAACAAAAGGGACAGCGATACATAAAAGTAACCTTTATAACACTGACAATATACACAGTAAAAGCATTCAAAAGCACGATATGGGTTAAAAGACAGTATTGTCTGTAGGAAGCTGGGACAAAGAAACAAAACTATCAGGCCTAAACAATGAGTCCTGTCAACTCTTTTCTTGTGTTCATATATTCACTTCCATTCAGGATTCTTTACTGTGCCCTTTACTGATGGCTGAGTGCTTGGCATGAGCCCTGCCAGCTCATTCAGAACTGTGAGGGAGCAACACTGAGCCTCTCTGTCAGAAATCCTGCTTCTTCAATGCCCTAGGCAGGTCATGAGCGAGTCTGATAGCTGCCCAAGCAGCACGGGCACAGATTATTGATTACCTTGTCCAGTTTCTGGCCATTCTAACACAGCCCTGGGCAGCTGCTGGATGCCATCCAGTCAGCAATTTTCCAGTTCAGGAAACTGTAGGTAGCTGTGAAGAAGCACAAATTACAGCTGTCTGTCCTTGGCCTGGCAATAACAGCCCATGGTCAAAAACCAGCCAAAGATAAAAGAAACCCAGGGATTTGGCAATGCTGTTTACACTGGTGCCTTCTCTGCTGTTTGTAAGGGCACTTGACTAAATTTCTTGTACATTTTTGGGGTCATAGCATGGTATTTTATTCGTATAAACGAGTCAAGATTATGCTGTGTGGAAATCTACTATACAAAAAAAAATTAAACCAGTGTCTATTAATTCATATTATTCCAGCTACTAATTTAGTGTCTGGTTTGTTGATATAATCTGCCTGAATTCTTATCTGATGATGTGTAATAGATCCAACCAATTTGTTATGACTGAGAACATCAGGGCTTCTTAATAGTAACAAACACAAGCTGTTAGATTTGAACCCCTGTTCTTTTATTTGCATTTGTGGAAGGTTCTTTAAACTTAAGGCTTAAGTGGGGAAAAAAACTTCCCCACAGTAATGGGAAGATGGATGCAACCGGTACAGCTCTGCACACAATTTTCTTTTAATCTTCTTTATCACTGTGCTGTCAGAATGTATTTAATATCCCGTAAATTCTGATTTAAGAGAATTAGATTTGTTCCATATCCAGTGAATGACTTCAGTTTTTTGGAATAGTCAAGTCTTTATCTTGTAAAATTAAGTTGCTGGCCCAGCATACCATTAGCTTCAGATTATTAATGCAACTTTAAGTACATTAGCACAGAATTTAATATAATGAGTCCTAGTCTTCTTCAGAATTTGTGGCACCTTGATGAAGAAAGCTGTCAAACAAAAAGAGCCTGGTAGTCCCTAGTAATAGCATATATTTAAGTTTACGTGCTCCTACACAAGTTTGTTACTTGTTAACTGCTGGATTGGGCAAAAGTGGCTTTAGAGAGAAGCAAGTTGGGGATCAGCTGTCCCAACAATTCCTGGCATATATTAGGATGGTAAACAAATGGCATTGTTACCCAAGCTACTATATGGTTCCTATGCTCTCGCATAGGCAGGGGAGAGCCCATAGGTACACGGATTTTGTTGGGGAGAGGCTTAAGCTCCACCATCCATTTCCATTTGCTGCTCCTGCTAAGGGACATTAAAGTTCCCACTGCAATGATGAGCCTCATCTGAAGAACTGGGAAGAAGGCAGTGTTGCACAGAGCTTAGCAGTAATGTCAGCACCCTGACAGACCAACAGAGGATGGGAATTGAAGGAAAGTGGCTGCTTTAAGATTTACAGTCTTTTGTATAATTCTTCACCTTAATCCTTACTATTTTCTTGCCCACATAATAGGATAGCTTTGGGTGTGGGGCAGAAGTCTTCAGAACTTGCCTAAACTACAGTTTTGAGATGTGCCAAATACGTCAATATAATATAAGTATGGCATAGAGTATTTCTAAATCCTAAAATTACTGGAGTGCTAAAACAACAAAATAAAAAATGAGTTTACAGCTGATGTATATCAGATTCAGAGTGAATACTTGAAGCATGCCAGTAAGAAATATGAAAACATCAGTTGCCCCAAACTGATTTATCAGATCATTGTAGCTCAAAATTGAGAATCAAACATGACAGACATATGGGTGCATATTCTTTTTTGGCTGAAGGAATCATTTCTGTGATAGAGAAATAGAGTTTAAACTAGTCATATAATATACCAAGGATGCATGATCTCCAGAAGCATCTTTTTCCTATATGCCATTTTATCTAAGGTACTAGTTGAGATTATCCTGGTTAATTGGCTAGAATCAGAACAGGATTTAGCAATTACAAGTGCCAGAAATGCAAGAGCTGAGACATTTGTACGTACACATTTTTGGGGGACATTCAGAGCACATCTAATACCAAATAAAATTAGCTCCAGGGTCATGCATGTGTCTGGAAGATGAAGATGTTAGTGGTTTTCACGAATACAAGCTCACAATATTTTATGTAAATCATCTACCCCCAAAAACAGTTTGACCAAACCCAATAACATTTAACCCACAACTCCACTGATGTGCACTAACTGAAAATGACCTGCACTAGCAGAAATAGTGAAAGACAAATAAGCAGTTAGTTTGCTCTGACTGCTGCAAGTACTGCTGAACAGTTTGGATGTGATCCACACCAATCCAAGAAAGTTATTTTTGTTATTTATTCAGATTGGAGAATAGATTTATTTCATATAGATGCTCAATATTCTTTTCTCTCAATCCTATGTCCAGAAACAGTAGTCTCAAATTTTACTGTATCACTGCTAAATGTGATGACATTTGAACAAAGTTTTTTTAGACAAGCATACACAGCCAGGACCCAGGAGTAAAAAGATGATGGAAAAAAGCAGCAGCAGTGTCACCCCAACCCAAACAAAGACAAGTTCAATCCTGAAGATCAATATTAAGAAAAAGAACTACACAGAATATAGACATATCTCCAAGCATCACTCCAGATAAGGACCTAACAGCAAGTCTCCAGAGAAAAAATATTTGGGTCCTGGCTTGCAACAGAACCTCTGGAAGAAGAAACAGCTTGGAGGTCTGTTGTGTGTGTCAAGCATCAGACGTAGTAAAAGAAGTAGAAAATATAATGAATATCGAATTATTAGAAACTGAAAAGAAGAAATTTACTCCCCTGAGACTCTACAGTAATACTGCAGTCATTTAAATACAGCTGTCTAGCCATTGTGATAGCTGGAGTATGCTCTGTTACATGCTCTTGTGTGTTCTTTTTCTCCTGCATGACACTGCAAAACCCAGTAAAAGCAACAGGTTTGATTAGAATATGAGAGGAATCCAGAAGGAGAATAATTTCTGTACAAAAAGTTGCCTTGGACTCCAAAGTCTGCTTTGGAGAGCACTCCTAGCATTACAGTTTGATGGATACAGCCAGAACACATGCTCTGAAGACAACACAAGCTATCTGCTAATCACTTACAGGAGGATTCAGCAGCACGGGGCAAAAAAAATGGATAAAGATACTTACTCCAATGGTAATTGTTCTTTGAGATGTTATGTTTAAAATGGATCGCAGAATCTGCTCCCCAATTCATTAGCATGTGGATGGTGAGAGAAACCTGGAAGACTTTGGCTTTCCAGACTTTTATATCTTCACACAGAAGCAGAAACCAGCACAAGGTACTTTAGTGTGCCTAAGCTGCTATTCTGGGGTCTCCAAGCTTGCTTAGATGAGGGACAGAGGACCTGTATAGTAGAAATCATACTGACAGCAAGACCTTCAACCACTATAGCTTTTTGTAATGTAAATGATGATAAAAAGTGTGAAGCATGAGGCAACATATTTTCAGGAGGGAAACAGGATACTAGAAATCATCTACAATAGGAAAGGCAAACACAGCATCTATTCATTTACCATTAGGAGAAGGCAAAGGAGATGCACCTGCAAACTTCATTCCACGTTTGACCTGTTATCACTGAAGAAATCCAACTATAGAGAAAAACTGTGTATGGGTTTCAGATTTTATTTGCTTTGCCAAAGACATCTTAAATGGCAAAGACCTGATGCAGCAAATATCTTCTGAAGGGTGGTGCAAGGATAGATTTAATGATGTTTGCATAGGCTTGACAGTAAAATAAGGATAAAGAAAAATATTTTTCCCTACTTGGAAAAAAAAGTCTTTTAGTATGCCAATTGTACCTAGGCCCATATTTATTACTAAAACATTTGTTTTCTTATAGGTGCCTATGAATAATGGAGGTACAACTTTCAGAAAACATTGACGATATTAAGCTTTCCTAAAGAAACTACTAACTGCATTGTACGTTTCATTATTTATATTTTCTTCTTTTAAAATTAACTTCAAGTGAATGGAAATTAAAACTACAGTTGCAGTATTTCTGTGACTGTAAAAGGCAGTGTGTTATTGTGAAGCAAATTTTATGTTAAGTCTGATCAACTCTGTGGCCAAGGGCACTCCTGGCAGAGCTAAACCAAAAAGCCGCATGGATTTTTTGTGGACAACAGTAATCCCAGATTATGTCCATCTGTTCAAAGGAAAGCTTACAGGTATGATGTATATGAAAAAATACCTTTTTGAAAATTCATTAGTGCCTCTGATTTTTCAAGATAATCAAAGCACCGCTTCCAGGTTCAATAAGGAGATTTTAAAGAAAATAAAAAGGAGAAGGATGAACTCAGAGGGACACTTCTTTAGTGAACAGACATTCCAATATGATTTTTTTTTTAAGACAACTGTTAATTTTTTATTTAATGATTGCTTTCTTTATGAAAAAGTTTATGCCAATTTTTTATGTAGAAATATAAAGAGGCTGAAAAGAGTGGTATTACTTAGGAAACATTTATAGATGTAACTATTTTTTAATAGGCAACAATTTATTGCAGCATGTTATGCAAAGGTTCTCAAATTAAAATGCAAGTGCACAGACAGAACACAGAAGCACTTACAAAAACAAATTAAGGTACTGTAACAAAATTTAACTTTTCTAGGTAGGGTAGGCTGGGTGTGTAAACCCTCTTATCTTTAGGGTTAGAGAACTGATTTATTGAGGTTTGGTTCTAGATTCTCTAAGTTTTCTTTGCTCTTTTTCCTCCTTTTGATAGACATGTCAAAACAATAGCAGCAGCAGCAGCACAAAACAGATCAGCAAATCAGCTTTACAGACCAAACACAGAAATTCTGTTCCTCCTCCATTTCTCCAGTTATTACAGAAATGTAGGTTTGTGCCTTTATAGATAATCTTGTTACTATGTAAGCTACTGGAAATGACTAATCATTTTACCATTCTATAAAGGTAGGGAATATTTTTTGCTTTGATGAATGGAACAGAGGTAAAATCAGTTGGTTTTTTTCCCACATGATATTATTAAGAAAGCTGAGGAAACAACAAATCTTAGCCCATGAAAACTTATATTTTAGGTTTGGAAGGTGAATGATAAGACAAGGAATCCCAAAGGTCTTCACACAGAAAGCAAGAATATTGTCTACACTCAAAGCATTCTTACTTGAGGGTTTTCACTGAAAGCCCCTCTTAAATCATTATTAAAATTACTAGACTGCAATACTTCTATAAAAACAGTGAGAACCATTCTAGACATGCTATCAAAGTATTGAAAAAAGACAAAGAGCAAAAATGATTTGGATATACTGTTTTATCCTAAGCAACATGTTTATAGAGAAAATTATTCATTATGTCAAAATTAAAGATGATAATAATTAAAAAAATATAAATATGTGCATAAATGCATCGGCAAACAAGGCAGTCTTGTAAATTAATTGAAGAAGTGTACCCATTTCCTGTCGCTGGAAAGAGCTCTCTGCATTTTTATATTCTTCTAGTCAAGTAGTTAGGTAATATATAATGCTACTTGCTAGTTATTTGAAAACCAAATCATATCAAGTTGTTCCAATAATGGAAACTGTATGTGCATCAAAACCAAAAGTACCATCACTAAAGGTGCTTAAAAACATATCCTGCACAGAAATTTGAATTTCTGACTATGAAAACCTATTTATCTTGGGAATGAGGCCCTGCCTCTCCCGGCTTCAAGAGCAGCTAGGCTTTTTTTTTTTTGTGAAATTTTAACCTGACATTTCAATCTAAGCAAATCACATGAAGAACAGAGGTGAGACTTTCTTTCAAATGTCTCTATGTTGCACAAATCCTTCAGTGTTTTTTAATGATGCTACATTCTGTAATAGCTTTTTTTTTTTTGCTAATATTATGGGGCTTATTATATTTATTTTATTATGTATTATTATATTTTAGTAACATAATTATTGTATTTATTTTATTTTATTTTAAAATGTATTAATATATTTTACTAATATAATACTATGTTTAAGACACTAGTCTGAGAAATTCTTTAGTCATTGTAATACATAATACATAGTTCTCGTTAATGCAGTTTCAGTAAATACTTTTGACAACATGTGATAAAAAGAATAGGATGACTAATTAATTTCAATTTCAAATCCTGAAATTTCTTTAATTGTAGAAGTTCTAGCATGGGCAAATTATTGATGAATGATGTATAAATAGTGGGAAAACAAGTTATTTATGGTAGGGAATGTATGTTTAATTTTGTCCTTCATAAAAAATGTACATGATTTTGAATGTTTTTCTCCCCTGGAACCCGAGTACTTGTATGGAATCTCAATCTTTGCTATAATGAAAAAGAATCCACACAGTCTATGTAATATCTGAATTATTTTTAGCTGAATATGGCAAGAAAGCATGACATAGTTTTACTTTTATTGACCCTGTTGCAACTGGAGTAGCTCCATTCGGTGAACTGCATGATTCCAGCATTACTGGGAGCAGAATCTGTTAACATTAATGTAATGAAGTATTTCAATGCACACAAGAATTTAAAAAGTATTAATAAAATAAAAATATTTAAAGCTCTTAAAATTCATTATATAGGCTTGACATATATGTAACTAGAAAATAACACTATAAAATGTAAAGAAATTAAAATGCTCAAATATTTCACAAGATTAAAAATTTGCATGTTTCTGTTCCTACTAATTGGATTGATATTCAGAAATATTCCATAGGACCCCATTTTGAAATTCTTCCCCCAAGAGTAGCATTGCATTACCATCCCTTAATATTCCTTATTTTTCCTAGTCCTTTTACCTTTCTAGTTACCTGGATATTAATCTTTTTTTTTTCTGACTACCAATTGCTTTTGAGTTCAAAAAACCAGAATTAGTCTGATGCTGCTGTTCCTAAGTTAAACTATTTTACCACCAGATTTAGTGTTATCTTTGTTCTTTCTCCAAAGGAAGTGCGTGATAGACTCTGTGATCATTAGACAAGTATCCCTGCAGTATGGATGATTCAATGTCAACATTCCAAGAGAGCTAAGAAAACATCCTATCTTTGTTTGAAATGCTTATATTAGAACTAATGTAAGCCAACAGATACAAATTATGCCAAATATGCTGCATCTTTCAAAGTTCCCATTGCCAAGAGTACCTTTTGAAATGGCCAAGTTCAAGTGGGTTTCTTTTTATTTCTGAAAGCAGAGTGTTGGAAAAGTTGTGTACAGCTTTTCTGAAAGCATACAGCTGCAAATCATAAAATGTTTTATTTATGATTGTTTAGTTATAGTAATACACTGCATATTGCCATCACTTTCAAGTCCTATGCACCACATGGGCTCTAGCAAGGATTATTTCTTGTTCGAAAGAAAATGGGTAGATACTGTCATTGGGTATTTTATTCTCCTTACGAACAGACTATCTAATATCAAAGGCAATGAACGGTGTACTGCTCACAGGGCTGGCATGACATCTCAAGAGCCCCAGAAACCAATTCGTTTCAACCTCTAGCAGCTCATTTCCCCTCCCACTGTTTCAAGAATTCAGCCAGATTCCTTCCCCCATGTATTTTTGCTGAAACAATTTGTTACTGTAAGATAAGATGAACTTAGTACCCCTTCTCCTACATATTAAATATTTTGGGACAAATTTGCTTTTGTGTTATGCTGATATTTCTCTTTTGACCTGAGTAAGGGGTGTTGAATAATTTTTTGTTTAAATGAAAAAAAATTGGGATCTTCACCACATTGTGTTGGAAAATGCTTTTTGATGACTGTAATGCAAATAACTCTTTCATGCAAGTCCAATGCTTCTTGACAACTTCCTGAGTTAATATGGAGACAAGTGAACTTGTGAAAAGGGGAGCCTTGATCCTCTAGCTCAAACAGTCAATAGGGTTCTTCCCTCCTGTCCCCAGGTCTACTGCCTAAGTGACACTATAATTCCATGGCTGCTTTAGTGCAAGATATATATGGGCAGCTGCTGAAAAGCATGATTGCACTTTCTCTTCCCAGAATTGCATGTCAGTGCAGTGAATCTGACTGAGCCAACTGATTTTTTTTGCTTCTTTTTGCTAGATTAGTTTATAGCCAGATTAGTCCATGATCTGTCTGTCTGTCTGTCTCAATGGTAGCCTGGTGATGCAGGGTTGGCCATGAGTAAAGGGAGCGATGAGAATCACACCTCCAGTGAGAGGCTGCACTCAAACTGATAAAGGTGACTGCACAGCTACAGCTGAATTACAGCATCATGTCCTCACAACAAAAAAGAAGGGGGAACATGAGATGATCTGCAGTTAACTCACCCTGAAGCTATCCCATGTTTTCCCCAAACCCTTGAGAGTGCACAATGAGTTCAACTTCTTACTGGCCTGGGTAGAACTGTAACACACTATATGTCCTGTTTCTGACGTGACAGCAACTGAATCCATTTGTATCATGTTTCTTCCTTTTGCCCAAAATGTATGAAGTTCGATTAATGACTTGTATTAAATAAAGGTGGTAGACCAATAATGGATCAGAGCAGCAGAACTACAATGATAGAAATGCTCACATTCAGAAAGAGGCAGAAAGCAATACTAATCTTGAGCGAGAGAGATAAAGGGATAGAAAATGGAAACAGCACAGCACATCTATAAATAACTTCCAAATGAGAATGCAGTATGTGGATCAGATGAAAACCTTTTTACTCATGCAGTGCTCCTAACATATCCTCTAGGCAGAACAAGCACTCAGCTAAGAGAGACTCAATATTTCAGGTCAGGATTTCTAGTAAACTGCAGGTGATGGAGTCCTTAAACTCTGTATCTTTATGAACTTTTTAAGTGCACAAAAAATCATCAGAAGGAATACAGAAATCAGAAGGGATGGTGGCGAAACAACAAAATGAGAAAAAAAGGAATACAATCAGGCATGGACAGATGATCATTAAAGGAATCATAAGGGGAATAGTCCCAGAGTAAATCAGTAATATGTATGTTGTAGGTTAATCCTGTTGTGAATTGTTAGTGTAAGTTATAGAGTATAATGCCAATACTAAAACCTAAAGAACAAATAGAGCACATTAAAAATACTACTGCTGCAGCCATTGAGACAAAGATATTAATGTTTGTCAACAATTTTTTTTAAAATAATGACTTACTATGTTCTGCAAGCATCTATATTTTAAATTCACCAGGGGATTGTTTCATCTATTTCTGTTATCTGGTAATGATAACAAAGGCCTTATAAATATTCAGAGCATTTAAAAAATGCTAAATGGTATTTTTAAAGTAAATAATATTTTTATATTTTTATTTTTAAAGTAAAAATTATTTTTATTCATAAAGTAAATACTACATTGCCAGCCTGTCAAAGGAAGTGATTGTCCCACTCTACTTTGCACTGGTACAGCCTCACCACGAGTACTGTGTGCAGTTTTAGGCATCACAACATAAAAAAGACATTAAACTATTAGAGAGCATCCAGAGGAGGACAACGAGGATGGTGAAGGGTCTGGAGGGAAAGCCTTGTGAGGAGTAGCTGAGGTCACTTGGTTTGTTCAGCCTGGAGGAGACTGAGAGGAGACCTCAGTGCAGTCTTCAACATCCTCACAAGAGAAAGTGGAAGATCAGATACCAATCCCTTCAGTCTCATGACCAGTGACAGAACCCGAGGGAATGTCATGAAGCTGAGTCAGGGGAGGTTTGGGTTGGATATCAGGAAAAGGTTTTTCACTCAAAAGGTGTTTGAGCACTGGAACAGGCTCCCCAGGCAAGCAGTCACAGCACAAAGCCTGACAGAGTTCAAGAAGCTTTTGGGCAAGCTCTCAGGCACCTGGTGTGACTCTTGGGGTGTCCTGTGCAGGGCCAGGAGTTGGACTTGATGATCCTGATGGGTCCCTTCCAACTCAGCATATTCCATAGTTCTATAAATATTACTGTTTTGTAATACAGATGTTTTAATGTAATTATAAGTAATTGATTTTGTATATACAGCGTATATCCAACATGATTTGCAGAAGTGCTGAGCATTTGTCATTCTTTTGCTAACATTTATCTTTTGTAAGGTACAGGCACTTGTGAGCACAGCCTGTGTAACTTGATAGAATACTCCAGTAAAGATAAGCAGGAGTGAGACATGAATATGCTTCTTGGGTTTGTTCCTTTTTTAGCCACCTCTTGACCTGGAATTGGTGCTCTTGTTCACACTGTACTCCAATATATCTTTGCGGAACTGCTGTTGGCCCTTTTCTCTATGACAGATAAATACTAGGGTGACATTTCTTAACCCCTCAACAAATAGAGAATGGCTTAATAACACAAAAACAACAACAAGAAAAGGAGGGTAATGCTATTAATATTTAGAAAAGTTGCAAACCTTGGCTGTGGCACACAAACTTCCAGTTTTCCCATAGCCGTGCCACTCAGAGATGAGAGACAAAATCTGAAGCAGCAGCAGAATCCTGCTATTTGTGGGAGACTGCTGCTTGTGTAGAGCTTATGTTTATTAACACTACAATATCAGTTCAACTTCCTTAAAAGCTTGAGTCCATCTTTTATTATAATGCTGCAGCAGCAAGAACTGAGCAGAAAATACACTCTAAATTCCAACATTACTGAAATGAGAATTTTCTCAATAAATAATATATCAAAACCTGGAGGACTGGATGAAAGAGAAAACTTGAAAACATGCTGTGCAGTGTTTAAAATACCATGAGCTCACACTTGGAACACAATTATTATAATTTTTTTATGATTCTGTGATGGGAGGCTATAGAAGGTGCAGCCACTCACTGAAACTTGGGTCCTTACTTGCCAAGTAGCCCACCATGAAAATACTTCACATTTTTTTAGGGAAGAGTAAATTCAAAGAGGTGGCTCATTCTATCTTCATACCAAAATAATTTCAAGGCACTAATCACAGTAGTGTGCTGTAATGGTTTGATTCAAACTAGATTTAAACTATTGCTATAAAGACAGAAAATGTCTAGGCAGATGCAAACAAGTGTATCTCTGCTGGCATCATTGTGGTTGTGTAGAAGCTCCCTGATATACTATGGACGAGTTGTTTTTCTCCTTAGCTGAACTAAGCTCTGTTGAGGGAAATGTCACATTTTGAAGAGGTAGCTGAGAATACTGTTTAATACTGCATTGCCCTGGTGAAGCCATGACACAGCATTGTAAAGACACATAGGTGCTCAATTCTTTTACTAAGTAAATGAGAATACCAAAGCATTAAGAATATGGTGAGGTTTCTTGCTGTGGTAAACTCTCCTGGAAAGGGTAAGTGCAATAGTGAAACACAACCCTTCTGCCAATTCAGTACTTGAAATAAGCATCAAAACCCCTAACACAGTTTATAAGTTGTTCCAAAATTACCCAAACGCTTTAGTCAATTGTGATAACGTAAAATCTAATTTACAGTATAAAATTGAAAAACATCATAAAAGGAAAACTATCAAGTAATAAGTTTTAAATTTTATATATATTTGCATGTAATTCAGCAGCCTCTTTTTTATATATTTTTAATTAGGGAAAAAAAATGTTGTTCTGATTTTTTGTTTCTTGGAGCCAACGTGGGAAAAACAGCTTTTATCAACTGGCAGCCTGGTGTGAGCAGCCTTAAAGATGACCTGGTTAGAAGGTTGTGACACAGCCTGCCATCTCTTTGACAGTGTAACTCCAAAAAATACTTCTGAAGTTTCTTTTTGACACCGTTACCTGCAGTGCCTGAATGCTAGAGAAAAATAAAAGAGAAAGATAAAGAAATTGTCCTTGTCTCAGTGAGGATGTTTTCTATCCTCTAATACAGCCTGGGAGTGCTGGTCTAGCTTAGCGGTGTGCTAAGCAACATCTTAATCATTTGGGTTCTCAACAGAGCTGATTAAAGCTTTCTGTCAAAATGCTTTTTCAGGAAGAAATTATATACTCATCATAATCAAAATCTGTCAAATAATAAACACTTGCAAAATATTGTTTATAAAACAAAACTGATGCTTCTTGAAATTAGAGTTTATAACTTAACTATTTCAGCTAGGAATATGTCCTAATATGACATATGTCCTTAAAAAAGGACAAATAAAATATTGTGTATTCTGTGTTTTGAAACAGCTATTTTGGAATGAAATTTTTAAATAAAATTAGTCATAAAAAGGGTCAAAATCCTTTTGACTTTACTGATAGAGAATGCTTTCAATAAACCAAACCGATTTTGGAAGGCATAAGGATTCGTTCCATGAAAAATTGCAGAATGCTTTATTTTCCATTTTGGACCTCAAAAACTCCTTATTTAAAATTTAGCTTAGTCTTAAATGTAGTTAAGCTGCAGTTCAAACTAGAATTAAATACTGGCTTTATCAACTAAATATAATGCATTTAGACAAGAAGATATCTGAATACATATGAAACCCACTGTTTCTGCAATTTGGGGATGAATCAGTAGGAGGACTGAACAAAGAAAGATGGTACAGTCAGTCTTCACATGAGAGAACAAATGGAAATTCACATCTCTACCAGAATACTGTGCGACATGAATCACGAGAGAGAAAATAAATAAGAAAGACCAAAGAAAAGAAAGGCAGCACTCTGAGCTACATGTACAACTGAAGAAATGAAAAAGAGAGCCAAGTACAACACCAGTGTAATGGCAGAAAACAAGTTATGCCTAGAATCTGTAGAAAGATTAAAAACATTGGAATATACCAACAGCTTTGACTTCACTGCAGAAGCAAAACCTCAGCATTTGTTCATACCTGTAAAGTTTCCAGCATTCTTTAACATCTCCCCCAGCCATTTGCAGAACACAGAAATTACAGTATTTTGTAGTTTTAAAAATCTCCCAAATCTATGGGAATTATGAGCTGCATGTCTGTGGAAACCTAAACATGTCAATGTTTTCTTTTTCTCCCTAGTGAGTTTTATGTTCTTTGGAACACACTAATCTGATACCAGTTTGCTGTTTATACACTGAAGGAACCCGCACACTCTACCAGCATGCCTAAACTCTGGAGCTGGAGGAATTAATACTAATGCAAATGAGGGCAGTTTCGTTTACCTGCATACTGAAGTCCTGGTTGAATCTGCTGAGACTGACAACCAATTGCCATCTGCCCAGCTAGGAATGTGGCAAAGATAAGCAACAGTCAAGAAACCGCCCTATGAGCTCGGAGTCTAATTACCAGAAGAAATGCTCTGCAGTACAGCCAGCACAGTCATCTTTACAAGCATGCAATGCTGCCTGCATTTCACTTCAGATAGTAGAATGAACATCAGGAAATTTTTTCAGGTGAGGTTCCCAAAACATTCAATATCAGACATCTACTGCTGCAAATGAAAGCAGGAAGAGGCTGACCCCATATGGAAATTACATTGAGCCAGAAGTGCATGTGAAACTCCTGCCCCAAACGTGCAGGAGGCATAATCCCTGCTCGGGGATTTTGTGACCTTACAGAAGAGATGAATTCTCAGCTTTCTTCAGTCACTGAATTTAACACTGGCTCTTGCAACAGAGTGGGCATCTGTTAGCTTTTACCCCATGCTGGATTCAGACGTTCAATCACGTTAATCAGAAGTGCTGTGACTCTGCCTGGTCACATCAGAAAGAAGGGCTGGCATCATTGGGAGTGTGCCTCTTAGCAGGGCAGTGTTTGGAGTCTTACCTGTGCCTGCAAAGTTGCACTGCCCTCTTTCAGCCTGGAAGCTGATGTGGTTGACAGATCACAAATCAAACAGCTGACTCAGGCATGTGGGATCCTGGTGCAGGAGTGGAGCTGTGCTACAAATGTATGGTATTGGTACCTCACTGCAGAAGGAATGAAAGGGGAGAGAGTCATGCTCAGTCTATGAGATTTCATGTAAAAATATCAAGAAAAGAGCAGTAACCTCTATTTTCCTGTAGGTTTTCTTTATTTTTTTCTCTCCTTTTCTAATTTTTTGGGTTTCTTTTCCCCTACAACCTTATAATTTTTCCCATATTATTTCTCCTCTTGTCTGCTATTTAACTTACCCAAAATTTTCAAAAACAATAGGGGTCAAAAGAGAAGAATGCAATTAACAACTAGTTATTTTTGCTGTCCAATAAAAATAGAATACCACACAGTTGGAACTCAGAATAATAAAAGACCTCTTAGCTAAAATGTTATTATTTGAAATACAGTTCTTTCCTAATAGAAAAACACACTGAGATACAAGAAATTTTGGAAAAAATAATGGTCTGCTACGGCTTGTGAAAATGGATTCAGTGCATTATAGATAGCTACGTTTTAGTCCCAGAAATAGTTGATTTTCCTTGCTAGGTGTAAAAGATAATGTCTTTCACTTTCACGAACAGGAAGATATCTTAGAGAAATTTTTGACCTGTTTGGCAGAGACTCAAGTTAGTATTCTAACAAACCTGCACCCTTTAAAGCAGTAGTATACCTTAAAAAATTGTGTAGAGACAGCTAAAGAACAACATATACACAGAAGTTAATGTAACGATGTAGTAGAAGAGCAAACTGATATGAGGAGCACATGAGAAGCCAGGGTAATATGCCTGAAGGGTAAATGGCAGTACAGGAAGGGCAGGCAAGCTACTGTTGATAGGCATCATTTCATCTCAGGAAAAGTGTGTTAAATTAACAAAAATGTCAAACAGAATCATATTTGCCCATCGAAGCATTTAGAAAGACAACTCATATTGAGCAAGACTAAACATAATCGCCTTACCAAAAATGCATTCTGAACAAAATACAGTGGCTATTCTCACTATTGCAGTCAAACAGACAAGAGGCAAAACTATGTGAAAAAAGCAGGTCAGATAGCTACACCGAGTACTTAGAACTGAAGAGTAAGGAAATAAGTGCCTGGATAACAAGATTACAATGACCTGTTCATAACCTTTAACTTTCTAATATGATTCACTATAAAGTTACATTTCACAGTTCCAATTTGATATTTAGCTGCAAGCATTTTGTCTATTTGAGAATAGAGAGTAAAAGAAAAAGGAAGACTGCAAAGGGCAGCCTTTACTTCGTCTGATACTGCATCAAGCTCCTTATTTTTTCCTACATTAATTATCATGAGATGGGGAATAAAAATATTGTCTGTGTGTGTTCTGTGGAATTTAAGCTACTAAATGTGTTGCGGAGAAAAAAGTTAATTCTCTTCCTTGCTATATTGTTTATTAGTTCTGTAATCTTGCAGATTCTGCTAGCAGCACCCTTATCAGATTAACTGTATACTGTACTGGGTGCTCTCCAGAGAGAATACTGAAGGCTTTGAAAGGATGTTAAACTGTGCTACCACAGGAATTAGGAAAGCCACAGTGAGGTGACTTAGGTACCTACAAAGACTACCACAGACTCAAATTCATGGCAGCCTCACAGCAGAAACTGTCAGTTCTCAGTTTGTCTTTCTTTCTGTCACTTTCCTATAGGGACAGCAAATATTATGGCCTTTTGTAAGCCTTGTACTTAGTTTATATTACCAAAATCCTAGTGTGTGTGCAACCCCATCATCCCTAACATTCAGTATGTCCCAGTCAGACACCTGCATTGAAATACAAATTCCAGCAGTGGTCCAGGAACTTCCCAGCTAGTCTCAGTGGAAATGAGCTCAGCAGAAGACCTGGAGATTGACTGAACATCTGGCTGTTTTCACAGCAAAGCACTTGACTATTTGTTGCAGGTCTACAGGTGGGAATTTCAGACTGTCCTGGAGACACCCAAGAACAGCCTCTGCTGCACCTAAGGCACTTCATAGACACTGTATTAACGCTTCAATTTGTTAATTAACACCCTGAATAGAGAATCTGTGGGTCCCAAGGAGTCCCCAGAACAATTTCTGTAGCATTTTCCTGCAGATGCGGGAATGGTGACACAAGACAGCCTTTTCTATGTCACTAAGATGATAGAAAATGGCTCATCCATAGTGCAAGATGACTGACAGAAACATATACATCGGCTGGGATGGTCACCCTATTCAAAAGATTCCAAAAAATTTCCTTTGGTCTGTTACTAAGTACTTGGTGAATATCTGTGCAGCGCTTGTTTATGTGCTGAGATGTACAACTCTTAACCAGTCTTGTTATTTGGGGAGGCACCTTCACTTCCACGAACTGGATTCCTTTAGCATGCAACTGTGTTCTGCTCAGCACTTGCTACTAATGGTAGGATTCACTGACAAGAAACAAAGTTGAAGAAATTCCAAGTATAGAACTAAAAATATTGCAAAGTATATTTTTTTGTACTGTTCATATAAGGGAAAAGAAGTTGATTTTTTCATTTAAGAGAAAATTCAGAGTAGATTTTATGAGCCTTTGACAAAGAACAAATTATAAAAGACTGCCTATCAAAGAAATTAGTTGCCAAGATTGGGAAAGGAGATAAAGTGAGTTACTGGAAATATCTAGAAACATTTCTCTAGCAGCGTTTATGTGCAGACTTTACAGTTGCACTTTCGCATTTGGTTTTCATTTATATTAAATTCCTCTCACTGAACTATGATAAAAGGATAGTTTCTTCCTTTACTTGTTTAAATATAAGTTTTTTTAGTTAGCGAATACATACTCCTAATTCAAAGATCACAGTTATCCTTACAGGAAATATTTGATGGTACGGGTAATTCTGTTCTGCAATTCTGTGATTCTGCTCCATATTTTTCAATGAAAATATACGGATCTATTATGAATTATCTGTGACAAAGAGATTCCCTTTTCAGGGAGTGACTTTAATCCATGTAAGAGGGAAAGTGTTAAATATCATCCCCAACATGTTGAAGGATACTTAGTACTAACAAGCTTAAAAAGAAAGGTACTAACGTATAATCTGTATAATCTCTGAGACAAATGGCGTATTTGACAGTGAGAAAGTTTACATTGCTGTATCGAACTGGAGGTGTATAATCACAAGGAGTAGTGCTTTCAGATGGATTCCATGGCACACATATATAGTGTTTCAAAGAGTATTATCATTAGAACTCCTTATGCAAAAATTATGTGTTAAAAACAAGCTGCCGGTTCAGACCAAAAAAAAAAACACCCATCAAATTGTTTTTATAGATTTATTGTTTACTCATTAAAAGGCATGAAATGTTTTTTTAAATCCTACAAGGCAATATGTAGATACTCATTATTTACCTATAAATAGTCATTGCATCAGAAGTCATTTCAATTTACAGTCATACCTGAAAGACTTTCCACTACTACTCTACCTTTTGAAGTGATGTCCTTTCCTATCCTTTGATTTTGTAAAAACAGTTGTAGCATGTGATTTTATTTTGGTTAAAATTGGGTTTTTGTTTTCAGTGTATCATAGAAATAAAATGAATGGTTGAGATAAAAATACACTAATTCAAATGTTAAGGTAGGGAGAAATAAATTTGGTTTGCAAAAGAGTGTTTCAGGTCTTTTTGCCTTTGTCAGCATGCACATAGTAAATTTTAGTACTGTCCAGCAGTAGATGAGAGAAGAGAATAGGTATTCCTCCCATTCCTTTCTAAATGTGTATATAGGTAGTACAATTTTGGTTAAATGAGTTTAGAGAGAGATGGAATATTTTAGTGTCTCCAAGAATCAACATTGCAAACCAAAGCCTTTTTTTAGTACTTGCTTATATCAGAATAATTGCATAAATCACTGAGGCATCAAGTATGAAAATATTTCAGAAGTGTCAACTATTTTTAATGTTAGAAGGTAGCCCAGGAATCAGCTACAGATATTGCACAGAAATGAAATAGCCTTTAGCAGGATGACTTACAATCTAAAATCAAGATATTCTGTGACTTGAACATAAAGTTGAACTTTAGAAACTGAAGATCTACAGCCTGTATTGTTTGTGCAGCTGTTAATAGCACTGAATCATGAGTTCATTACAGCTTTATGATAAATTGTCTGATAGATGGTAAATTGAAAAAACAGTGAAAGATCATAAATAAGACTACTTTCAACAACCTAGCATGAATGGTCAGTGAAGGATCTTAAATAACATGACTTTCCTTCACAGCTTGTGAATAATTTGTACCTTAATGAGTTTGAGGGGGCAGGACAATATCATTCTTATAAAAATATAGGGACAGAGCAGCAACTCTGGATATACTCTGATTCTGTTTTCTTTTAGATTTTGAAGTAGCAGTCTGATTTTATTAGTTGCAATGGAGGTATCCATGTTTTGGTTACCTTATTGCTGCAGACTGCACTGATGTGGCTGCGCTGAATCCCACAACTTACTGCTTCCCTCTCTCTTCCCACATAGACACCACAGATTTGTGCTTTGTAAAAGGAGGAAATATCTGTCTGTCAGAGTAAAGCAAGCTGCCACCACAAATATTCTCTGTCTAGTTCTTGGCATAAACCTGTTATCATAGAAGGAAATTTCTTTGTGGGCCACAACACACTGTGGATTCAGGGAGCAAAGACACAGGCAGAAGGCAGAGGGTACAATGGGAATGACATACAACATATTCCCCCTATTTTGTTAATTTTTCACTGATCTACAGTTTTTCCTGAGCCACAGAAATTTTCTTCAGACTTAGAGGCAGAATAAAAAGAGAAGTATAAATATGCAGGACAAAAGACATAATTGAAATTATTTGCAAGAATGTTCTTAATTCTCCAAAATCAGCAATCTCTGTGTGCCAGCACAGAAAGATGACACAACATGGTTTATTGATACATGTGAAATCTCAGAAAGGGCTCTTTCCTTTGCAAAATCTTCCCTTAATGAGAAAGAAGAGGACTAGATCCCTGGTTTAATCTGTATTTCTCCAAGTAATTATGCATCTATTGTTTAAGGATTCTGAATTACCTGAAGGTGTCCTCTAAATGTTAATTTCCTTTTACTGGTATGATAGGATACATTTTGAAACCATATGATCAAAGACACAGGATTTCTTAAGATGAAATGGCTTTGAAGATCATAAACAGACTCCTGGAAAGTAAAATCTACATGGAAATTATTTAGTCAGATTAAGATGCAGAATTTGAGATGGCTCTAATTATTTCTGGTAGGAGGATGACAAATACAAGGGCAGAGATGAGTAAAGGTTCAGGGATTTATATTATGTTGCCTTCAGGAATTTATTGCAATGGAATAAAGCCGTTTAAAAGCAGCAGCCACTTTGGTATTCAAATGTTTTTGGCTTGCTTTTTTTCTCTAAGGTGAATAAGTCCAGGGAATTTTGAGTCTGATATTTAGGTATACTAAATACTCTCTCACTGCATCTGGGGAAAATCAGTTACACACTGTTAAGGAATCTGTAGTCTAGCTCTAATGCCTTTTTTTAATTTTATAGGATTCTGCTTGTATTTGTCATGTTTAAAGGTTTTATATTATAAATATTTAAAGGATCATTTGGAGGTGACACAACTAAGGTAGATAATGACTGTTGAGCTTAGACTAAATTGTTAGATACGTACTGAGAGAAACGCCAAGAAGACTCTTTCTTCAGGTGAACTGCTGGTAACCTCAGGCAGATACAGAAGCATAGACATCTATTTTAGGCGTACTCCAATGCAGTTCTTCATGCAAGGCAAGTCTCAGCCTCACGAAAGAAATCCTTTCGTCATTGCTTCATCTGCGTCCTGTCATCATAATTAAAAAAAGCTTTTCATGGGAGTTTCTTAATTCCTTACTCTTCAACACTAAACAGTAGTTCCTTCCTCTTGTAGGGGAGTTCTTAGATAGCAACAAATACTACTACTACATGGAAGAGATATTAGCTAACTCAAGCAGAAAAAATCTCAGTTATTAAGAAATGAAAATTTCAAAACTACTGAGGAAGTATGTGTTATCATATGAAATATTAAGATCAACTTACTATTTTTAACACTTTAACAGATCATTTGGACTTTTTTTTTTCTTCTAGACAATCCGTGTTTGGAAGAACTGATTTCACATCAGGGAAAACAAATTATGGCTTTCCAATTAATGCCTTGAAATTTTAATTTCATTGAGGGTTAGGAGACAGGAAAAGGTGCACAGAGGAGAAATAATCTGGGGAAAACAGTTGGAACTGACAACAGCAGGAAGGGATAGAGAGCTGGAACTGAGAATCTGAGACTTGATAAGTAGTCCTCTGCTTGGGCTTTGTAGCTAAAGATAGAGGCCTGGCCACCTTCCCTGCCAACCCCTTACAATGATATGCATCATTCTTGCACAGATGGCACATGACTGTTGCCATCCACCTTGTTGCCCCTGCAGGACAGAAAGGCTTTGGCTGCTAGTCTACAATATCTTTAAGTCTCCATTTAAACCTAAGTATTATTATTAAACATCCTAGATAGTTATAAACTGCACACATTAAATGAGTCACAGAGAGAAAAACATTCAGAACCTGTTTATGGAAGATTCTTGCAGACTTTTAAAAACTATATTTTTAAAATTAAATTTGGACAGATTTTTTCCAATATGTTTGGGCTCTTCTAGCTTTCCAGACAACAAAGTTGTCTTATCATATCAAATACAAGGTTGTGGAAATGTTGGTTCACCCCAAAGCCTATTCATATTTTCCTCCAATTTATATCACATGTTGGAAACTGGAAAGCACCTTTATTGCACCATGTGACAGTAGTTAAAAAAGACCTACACACCCCCTGCCAACAAATAAGAGACTTACATCTGAACAGGTACATTTTTAAAACTAGGAAGGCTAGCAGAACCCAAATTCTACTTTACTGTCCGAAGTCCCACTTGGTTCCCTCTAAGAGCAACACATCACACACTACTACCCAAGTGATGTCTCTCCAGATTAATACAGGGAGCTATTCACTGTGTTAAAGGAAGAATGCTTTAGGCCACAGAAGAAACAAAAATCATTTAAAGCTCCCTCTGCACAGGCAAAGGGAAACAAACTGGAGAAGGGCTAGGAGACTAATTTGGTGCTGCATTTGTGTTTCTTAGTAGGAATCATTATATCTTCAAGTTTGCAAAGGAAGCCCAAGTAGCAAAATATGCTGGAGAAGAGGCTTGTAGAGGTAGCAAATTTGCTGCACTGAGCAACCCGCAGCATTTTTTGTTGTAATTGCATTCACAGAAATGTTCTGGTTTTCCATTTCTGGAGATTTGTTTTGGTCATTCCACGGTGCTCTATTGCAAAACCACTGTTTGGTGGTGCACTGGTGCCAAGATTTGATAACTTATTTCAAAACTCTGGTTTATTTGGTTGTGTACTAGCAGCAGGACTTGATAACTCATTTTGAAGTAGGATGAAATAGGACCTGGCCATTAGCATTTCCAAGGCAAGCACTGTGCATTAAGGCTACAGGTCACCAATGTGCTCTACTTTTGACACATCTTCATGGGTTGTTTTTCTGAGATTGAGTTTGTACTTTTATTTCCTCCTGCAGAAGCCTACTTATTTTTCATTGATTTCCATTAAAGTAAGGAGAGCACTGATCCAGAAACAGTTCATGAATTGCATTATCCAGTTTAATTAGAGTGAACAGAAAGTTTCTGCACAGACAGAAGAGTCAGCATTCAGCCTAAACTGCAGCTTTGGACAGTAATGGCTGAGGCTAGCAATGAACTAAAGTGAGAGCAGTGCCAATTACCCCTTCCACTCATTATACAGTACATTAAGAATGATGCTATAGCATGTTCTCTGTTTTAATATTTAGTACTATATAGTAAATATGTCTGTTTAAATATCTTTCTCAATCCTAAACCATGTCAGAAACAGTCCGATAATGAGTTTGTTTGAAGTATGTTTTCAATCAAATTCTTGGTTTGGATTTTCTAGTTTTTAATAAAATATTTTGCTATCAAGCCAATTAAACGTTTGTAGTAACAAAAAGCTGATAAGCTGCATTCACTGTGAAAGTACTTTTTATGCCTGTAAGATAGTGTCATGGTAGCATCTGGAGCACAACAGAAATGTTACCATGCAGATTTTCAAATTTTGAGTTATTATTTTGTTGTGAAAGGTTTACTATTGAGGTCATGTCTACAAGGTGGTTAAAAGTAGGCTGCGGTTTGCATAAACATATCCAAGCAAAGCACCAGTTTGCCAAGCCAAAGGCAGTAGTTAGGCAAGCTCAGTGTGAGCTGACCACCTGCATTAAGGGCTCCCACATAGATTCTTATCCCACATAAAGTTCTTTTCTGCAGCAGATGCACAGTCAGTGTTTGAGTTGTCAGAAATAATTGTACTTCAGCTGCAATTCAGAGTACACAGAAGGACACAAGAGGTCATGTGCAGGATAAAAATGAAATAGCTAGTGCATAGATAGTTTCACATTATTTTAATTGTTAAATAGTAAGCATGTAATTTTAAAACACCGTTGGCATGGCTTAAAAGCCTATACTCAAATCCAGCACAGCAATCTCCTTTCTTTCGTAAATCTGACCAGTGGAGTTAGAGACAGCAGGGGAAAAACATCTCTCAGAGTGGAGAGAATTTGAGGCTGGAAGGGTGGTGGCACAAAGAAACCCTTCAGAGCTAGCAACAAATTTGCCATTGAAATGCTATGCTGGTGCCTGTTCTGTCCCAGGACAATATACTGCAGGCAAAACTAGTTGACCCATCTACTGACCCACTACCTGCAGCATGTGTGGTCCAGGATCAGGAGAGGAGCTGCCCAGCAAGTACATGACATGCTACCACCATGGCCAAGGAACATGGAACTGTGTGGGAAGTGGAAGAGTTGAGTCTGTACTAAATAAATGAGACTGAGCAGGCACGTGAAATAAAATCAAAGTCAAATGAAGTAGAATGGATGGATTAAAAAGAAATTTTTTCACTAGTACATAGCCTGTGTAGAAATTAAAAAAAAAAAAAAAAAACAAAAAAACCACACACACAGGAACGTATTTATGTTATGATACATTAGAAAACCATTTTTGTCTCCGAGAATTTACAGCAGCTCCTCACAGTTTCTTTGTAAAAAACCCCACCTTTTTACCTTTTCAAATACTGCTTACATGCAGAATATACAGTATGTGCTTATTATTCATTTAGGGGTTTTGCTGGTGAGAATTTTTTATTTTACTTTGATAACACTTTCTTAATTTGGGTATAAATCTAGCTTTATATCTTTTCAAACAGAAAAACACAGTTCATTTACATGATTGTTCTCCTTATAAATCATGTAATATACACTGAGAATATGCTGGGGGGGGAACTATTCTCTCTTTTCCTGTGTGCACTATAATATATCAGTTTCTGCAGCAATAATTTAAACACCTAAAAGTTGCTACTGAAATCCTCTGTTATTACAGTTCTGGGAAAGAGAGATTTAAATACGTAGTTTCTGAAACATATGCGCTTGGGAAATGCTAAAAACGTGGCACTGAATTCCTTCAATTAGAAGAAGATGTATTAAAAAGAATATTATGCATGAACTCTGTATGTGGGATTCTCTTTTTCAATAAATGCTCCCAATATATAATTCTTTTCTTAAATGGCATGGGATTCTCATAAATAAAAGGTCTCCAAAATTAGCCAGTCTTTGCCATCACAAATATATGCTTGTCTTAGTTATTTGGCTGACATTGCTGCTTTGGGCATCTCGAGGCAGTGTAAATAGAGCAGGTGTTTGAGTGCAGGTGGGTGTGATGGGGCCATGTGCCTGGCTAAGATGCACATACTGCTGCTGGACACAGGAAGCTGAGCACAGTGCAGGAATGCTCTGAGGGGTTAAAGAGGCACCTTATGGTCTGCAACTAGAGCATTGTGGTTACATGCCCAAGGTTAGTCAACAATCAGACGTTGTTACCACAGAATCAGACAGGTGGAAGCTCTTGATTTTCATTTGCCTCCTTCTATAGCATGTGATATAGTCTTTTTCTCAGTCACTTGAGCACTTTTACCAGGTAACATTCCTTCTATTCTATTTGTAGGACATGTTGATGTCACACAATGTCTTTGGCTCTTTTCCAATACCACATAGAAGTTGGCAAGGATTTGTGTGTTTTTAATAAGTATATAAGATTTTTAATAACTTAGTCTCTCTAGGGACAGATATTTCTGTTTCATGGTGTACAGGAAGATTGAAAAAAAAAAATCAACTCCACCTGGGGATTACTCTTGACAATGTCATTAGCTCATTGTCTGAAGTCCGGGGAGAATTATTTTCTTTACCCTGATAGTCTCATGAATTACAAGAATTAAGTATTCTTGTGGAATTCAGCACATAGCTGAATGAAGATCAGATCTGCTATACAATCTAGCAAAGTAAATATGTATAAACCTGCTCTTTTTCTCAGCTATTGCATTTTCTGTACTTCTTCATCATTGGTTCCTTAATTTGAGGCCATAAAGGCTGACTCTGCCCTGATACTGGGCATAGATAAGTACCTTCTCCCAAAGGAAATGACATGGCCTGGTATTGTGATGGCATTCCTCGCGAAAAAAAACTTCTTCGCAATTTTCTGGTTTATATATAAAAATTTTATAAAATGCTTGTATTTATTTTTCTCCTGAAGATTTTCTCAGAGATGTCTAAATGTATTTCTACTTAATAATATTTCTACTTAATAATAAGCTGATTTAGTTTTCTACCAGAAAAAAAATTGGTATGATAAGGCACGCTAATAAACACAGCTGTATGTTCCTTTCTTACATATAGCCTTTTTGCAAATGAATAAAGAATATGCTTTTGAATTCTTTGTTAGTTTAGCATCTTAAGAAAAGTTAAAAAGAAAACCAGCACTTTTGACATTATGGTTGAAGCATGCACATTATTGTAAGAACCAGCTAATGTATTTTTCTTACAAAAATACTAGAAGTTTTATAAGAGGATGTAAGGATACAAAAAGAAAACTTTCTAGTGTAACAATACAAGTCCCTTTGCCAGATTCCTCTGAGAATTGCAAATATATTGCTCACAGAGCAGAACTGGCCATTGCAAATTCCCACGTCATTTGAAAAAATCATTGAAACACCAAATGTTGAAAACATTCTGAAATACTGTCTTGAAAAGCTGAAGACTAAAGTTTATATCCCTGAAACAGGAGAAAGGAAGAGTAGATGGATTAGATAGCTCTCTCTAGTAGTGCTGTGGCTGCAGAGTGGCAGCTGGTAGGCCTAGAAACGAACCTGAAAAAGTCTTCTTCCCATCCCCCCCAAGATATATCACCATTAAAAAGCTCATCTGTAATAACTGACAACCCAGTATCTCTCCTACCTTTAGCATAATTGGTTTATGAGCTGCAATACACCACGAAATCATCACACATACTCAGGGCTGTCTCACAAAACTACCATAACAACTGACTGTTTCATTCTGGAAAGAATATTCCAAATTCTGTTCTTTTTACCAGATTTCCCAATCAGCTGTCTAATGCTTCAAGAAAAAAAATCAGCTGATAAACCAGATTCTGAGTGAGAAAATGCCTGACTGAATTTTAAAATTTGCTCATTGCTAGTTAGAAAGTCATAGTATCTCATTCAACAGTAATGGACAGTGGGCCTGGAGGGACAGTAAAGAATTAACTCCTCTGAGTCTAGTCAAGGATAGAGTTGGGGTTTTTTTTCTTACATTAATTCTACTGTACATATTCCATCATATGCCAAGCATGATAGAAAATAGAGGAAAAATAAGATTAATTTGTATAAGGTCTTCTAAATATAGAAAAGAGATAAATGCTGTTTTATCTAATTGTTAAAGACACTGTTAAAAGATAATGATTAACCAATGCAGCATGGTGAGAGCAATATAAAGTAGGTTAATCATCTGGAGCTCACACAAACCCTGTTAGCCTCTAGTTAGTCTTTTCCCTAAGGTATCAACATAATTTGAATTTCAAAAAAGAGCTTAACAGAACACAGTTCTTTCTTTTTTGTTAAATAAGGACTTGGACCATAAAAAAGAAATCAACTTTACCTTTTCTAAATTTCTGTGTAATCATCTGATCTGAGCTAATAGCCTAAAATTGAGTAGTGTGAATGTTCCCCATTAGCTCCAGAGAAGGTAGTGGTAAAGCTCCCATCAAGTTTTGATTCCTTAGTCCAAGATACTAAGTACCTGGAATTTCTCATGAAGATAGATAATCTCTGCTAAATGAGAAAGATTTTATGCTATGCTGTGCTATGTTACACACCTGTGTTCTCCATTCCATGGGAATAAAAATCCATACTCCATCAGTGGAATCAATGTAGCTAATTTATACCACCTGGGCATCTGACACACACACACACACACAAAAAAAAAGCTAAAAAATTATTTCCCAATGTAATATTCATAGAAATGAAAAGCAAACCTAAGAGGAAAAGAAAAACACAATTCAATCAGCATTTGTTTTCATGATCTTTCTTTCTTTCTCTCCTTCTTTCCTTCTTTCGTTTTTCTAGATTTTAAAAACTCCAAAACTCAGTTTTCCCTCTCACAACTGTTAATAAAATGTGTTACTGTAGGACTGAGGAGCAGAAGTTTAGTGAGGAATAACAGACTAAATTAAATCTAATTGATCTTAGGCAGCCATCAGGGATATTCATAACAAGGAGAAGTGACCTTAAAAATACTGATCTCTTCCATTGTATTTGTAGGATGTGTCATCGTTTTCTCTCAACTCCGCTTACCCAGCACTCATTACACTTATTTTAAAAAAATAATGTTTTAGTTGGTTTTAAGTCTGGCATGGCTAATTTTACTTAATTGTCACTTACTTTTCAAAAATTACTGGGCTTGTAAATTTCATAGTAGTAAAGAAGGTAACAAATTCACAAGTGACTAAGCTTGTTGAGGCAAAAAAATTGTCTTGCAACTTCTGTTGCAAAAAAATCAGACAAAAAAATGACAAAAAAATCTAATAACAATTGAACAGCAAGTCCCACTACTGTGGCAGTATTGAAATAAAATTGCTGAAAAAAAAGCCACATTTTTATGCTTGCCTATTAAGTTTCTCCATAAAAACCAGTTAGGGTAGTAATTCAGAGGGCTTTTGTTCTACTAATCACTAACTACAGTGTTTTCCTAATGAAAGTCATGCATAAAGAAGTTATTTAGCTGTTGAAGGTTCTGAATATAGAGTATAAAGGACTGGGCAGTTTAACAGTATAAAAGAGATGCTAGAAAGTCAATTTTATATGTATTAAAATCAACGTTAGAGATTTGCAGGGTTTGGAGGGGAGGAAAAAGGTAGGGTAGAAAAATTCTGTCAGGAATACATGTGAACATCATAAAGATTAGAACATCACCTATATAACTTGATTTACAGATTCTTTTTTTATTATTATTATTATTTTTTACTAGAGTCAGACCAGCAGTCAGCTCCTCAGCATGTGTTTTGGATTGTGCTTTTCTGGACAGTCTTACCCTAATTTTTTCACAGGAATAGATTTGATTTCTTTTTCTACCTTTTAAAGCTGAACTTCTTTCAATGTTACAGGTTACTCTGTCTTAAATATGTCTTGATTTTATATTTGTGGTTTTGGAGATGGTGGGGAAAAATACAGGTGGCCTGGGAAGCTTACACTTTTACACATTGGCAGATTTGTGAAAATCTTCGTGTTTCACCCTAATACTATTTTTCTAAGCAATTCTCTGACTAAACTGACATCTTAGCAAAAATTATCAAACCCCTTTCCCTTTGAGCTTTACTTCTAGTTTAAAAGCACATTTATCTATAAGGCACTCTGGACTTCAAAGATGGTGAATCACCCACGTATCTATGGCATATGTAACACTGCAATTCACAATATTTTGTGTATTAGATTAATATTTGCCCCATTTTCTAGAACAATGCCAGACCCAGATTGATAGTTATCTTGTTGATCGACCCTGCTTCTCTTGTTGTAGCTTATTTAAGACATTCACCTCCACAGCTGATTCTTTGCACAACTGTAATTTAGAAAAGATTAATTCTTTTTCCTTTGTAAAAGAAAATGTAATTGCCATATATTCTCAAGAGCCCAAGGTGACTTCTTCAATCTGATTTTGTGCTTCCTTCAAATTAGACTTTTTTAAAGAAGGAAAAGAAGGTAGAAAATCAAACATCCTAATTTGGTCTTTATTAATAAATCCCTAAACCCCAGATTCTCAGTACACAGATGAAAATTACTGGTTATACAATACTTGTAAGAGTAATATGGGAAGCATGCATTTCTTTTTAGAAATGGAATGATCTAGGAACTGATATAAATTTTAGAAGAATTATATGTTAAACTAGATTTATTTATGTAATGTCATTGAAAAGCTTCACATTGGAAGATGCAAATCATGAAGTAAACCAAGATAAAATTATGACAGTTGATCAGAAAATAGAAAATATTTATTTTCTATTTACTGTTTAGGTACTTACATACACTACAACTCTCTCATTCTTCATTATAAAAGTTGGGAATCACAGAAATGGTATTTCTTACCATCGCAAAAATTACGGAAGTATCATGGTCTCCATTTTATAGAAGAGAGAGAAAAGCCCAGAAGCCATGCAAGAAACCTGAATTTCCCTGAGCCCACTCACTGGCCTACTTGCGTTATAATCTAGACCTAATGGCTAACTGTGTCTTTGTCATTTTGAGACAGCAAACTTAGTTTGAAATTATATGTGTCTACTTATTCAGTGCTGTTAGGTGACATCAAAACACTGTTTGTGTTTCTTATTTTCACTGATAACCGGTTATGTTCCAGTAAGGTGGAACTTTTAAAATTTTAGTGGGACCAAAATGTGTGTTTTTTTAAAAACAATTCTGCTAAAAAACCAAAAAAAATATTGATCAGATTCATCTCATGTCTCAGTTGAGATCAAAACAGTATCTAGTATCTACTCTTAATTAAATTGAGTGGATATGACCTTAGTTTGAAATTAAACTTCTTGAAAACCTTTTTTTGGTCTTCCAGAACAGAACAGGGTTTGGTGGTCTCTGAAGTGTACCTGAAGGTTTGGTTTGAGCTCTTAACTCCTCTGCACTTTGCACCTATTCACTCTATCCTATTCTGTACCATTATAAAATAATTATTGTTTACTACTCACAGCAATAAAATCATCAGCATGATCAGTGCTGGTATTAGGAGGAAGATTGGAGGCAAGACAACAGCAGAAGTGAAAGAGTTTAAGACTTCATGTGCGGCAGTACTGACTCAAACAAATGTCATATCCCAAAGGGAGAGTGCCTGATTCAGTTTCATGAGCCTTCCTACCTTGATCATTTGGCAGCAAGCAACTTAGTGATCCTGCTAAACTTGCTTTCAAACTCCTGTCTTGGCTGTGCTACTCACAGGAGAAGTAGGCAGAGAGAGAAAACAGAGCACTGCCCTTCCCTGCCTTCACCCTCTCCAAACTCTCTGTGCTTCCAGTTCCCCTCCCACAACATTCACAATGGTATTCCTCTGCTCGGCTCTTTCTGTGTGGCACACTTCAAAACACGATTTCTCACATATAACCAGGGAAAGGAGATACTTTGCATAAGGAGAATAAAATCCGAGGGAGGTATCTCAAAAGTCAGTTTAGGACATACTGTGGGAGTTTAGAGGATGCATCATGTAGGACATAAGAGGACCAAAGGAATCAGGAAAGAAAAAGGGAGTCTGAGGTTCTTTTTACCATTGCAAAGTTTATCCAGCTCAAAAGCATATACCACAGATGGCAGCAAACTGGAAATACAGGCACAGTGAACTTCTTCCCATACTAATTCTGAATTTACATACTTGTTTATATGTAGCCCATTCAGCCTTCATCAGCAGAGGTGTCTGAGATTTGTAGTGTGAAGGTTCATGGATACATGAATATTTGAGCTTTAATTATTTTATCCAAACAGTTTTGTTCTACTTTTATCACAATATAACTAGCATTCAAATTATGATATATATCTTTAGAAAGCACAGTAAGGGGGAAAATAGGTACCAAATAAAATCTTATTAATTTTGTGCAAAAATGAAAAAAAAAAATTGTAGAGCAGCATGAGGGCAGTCATAAAGCAGGGGAAAAAAATCATGTAATTATTTAAGGAATAGAGATAAACTCTTTGGAATTCCTACAAGCAGGCAACTAAATTAGTAATAGATACTGGTATTCTCAAATACTTGATAATTAATATAAGATGATAAAATACAGTTCAAAATAAAAAAGAATAAAGAAAGGAATTTTTTAAAAAGTGTAAGTCAGCATAATGAGCTAAAAAGTAAGAAATAAGACACTCTTAATTTAACAGTAATTTTCAATCAGAGGCTGAAATATTAAATAATACATTTAAGATAATTTTGCAGTTAGCAATTTATCTGCTATACATATGAACAATATTCAGGGTAAAAGAAAATATACCCTGTTGCACTACACAGTAATCACCAGATTAATTAAATACAGTAAGAACTGTATTACAGCCAGTCTAACAAGGAATTTCCCATCTCAAGCAGCCAACTCATAGGATCAGTTTTCACATCAAGCTACAGTATTTCTGGAGCAGTGATTAGCATCAGGATGGAATCAATAATGCTATAAGAGTAATGAGGCACAGAATCACTCCTCTTTTTCATACAAAGGATTATGAAAGGAATGAAAAAATGGAAATTGTAAGCATATTTAATTGTTCAATTGAGTTAAAAGATGTTAAAGGTACTAAAAATAAGCAACTACTATTTTTCAATTGACAAAGCATCAGATGTTATTTATTCTTTTACCCAGAAAACAGAGACCAGTTGTTTGGACGTCAGCTATTGAAAAATCATTGTGTGAAAGTTAAAATGCTCGCTGGAAAAGCACAGTTCAATTAAGCATAGCCTGCACAGATCAGTCAGAGAAGGTCATACTTTACTGACACACAAGAGTACTGTGAAGACGTTACTGCCATGACTGATGAAAGAAATTCGGTAGATTTATGATACCCTGATTTGACAATGCCCTTCCCTCAGAAATTAATGACTTTAGGACAGTGCTAGGACATAAGGAGTAAATGGAACTGTTAGTTAAAAATAAGAGCTGGGGAAAAAAATGCATTTGAAAGCTTGTTTTTTCAAGTTGTTTTGGGAGGATTTATGTAGGTCTAAATCAAAATTCTAGCACCCCCATACTATTTGGTTTGGGACAAGGATACTAATTCTTTCCTTATTTGATTCTTTCTTTAAATGGCAAGTAAATATCAGGGAGATTACAATATCTAGAGGAATCAGTAAATGACCAAATTGAGTCTATACAAAAATAAACCCATGCGAGGATATGTGTGCATACACCTTGTGTAGTAATGCCATTCAGGAATGAGGAGGTGTGGAAACATCCCTGAGCAGTGCCCTGCTGTGTTTTGCTACAGACAAGGCATTGGAATCTCACACTATCCAAACCCTGAAACACAATGAAAACGTGGACATGTTTCTGTTATTTAAGTTGCCCAGACCAGCTGGGCAACCACTTATCATGGGAAAATAATATTGTGTTGTCCCATGCTGAAACATGAGATCTGTACCAAGTCTTTGGAAAAATTCAATTGTAAATTAACTGGTGTATACCTACATTCAGTGGCTTTTTAAATGCCTGCCTAGAAGATACAGATGTGTAAAATTATTTTTCATAAATTCTATCAGTGCCTCTAATGAAACAAAAAACTTCCTATACATATATTAAGCTACCCAATACAACAAGAGCAGATCTAGTACAGAACTTTAAGAATATCTGAAAGCAGAGGGAAAGTGTCATCTTCCATGAAATGCAGCAAGTTTTCAGAGTACTTGGTGAAGAGCTCTAACAGGCACACACTAGAAGTTCTTTTAAGATTTCCCTGTAATTGAAACTTGTGCTATTACTGAAGTATTTAAGTTACATAAAAAAGAATGTTGATTTTTCTCCTAGATAAGATTGGAGATGGTATAAAGTAATCAGAATTACGAAAAAGACTGTCAAAGGCAAAATCAAATTGGGCCAGAGAATCAGAAATTATGAGTGCAAGAGATGAGCTTGAAATTAGGATAAGTGATAACTAAAAGTTGGATAAAATATACATATCTGCAATGGTGGGACATTATCAAAATATTCTTAGGATCAATTAAAACTTTAATTATTTTTTTTCTGAACTTTTTTTTTCCCCTCGATCTGGCCCAAAGGTAATTTTTAACTCCCTTGAGAAAAGTGTTTTCTACAAGGGAGACAACCTGCCTCTTCTGGTTCATATCTTAAAAGAAGCCATGGTCCTTGAAGCTTTCAGCCCCACTGTAGGTACTGTACATGCAGGATCCTGCCACAGTGAACTCAAGACTCCAGACCCCAAAACACCTTACTCTGCTTCACAGCATGTCATATGTAAACACTAGCCCTGAACTATATCTCTGAGATTTCCAGGTGGCAGTCTGATCCAACTTGGTTAGTGAAACAGTGTTGTAGAAGCTGAAGGACCTAGAGCAGATGGAGTGACATCCCTATCTGATTATTTCTGAGCAATGGGAAAGGTGTAGTCCAGGTATGGGTGAGCACACCACCTCATTATCATTTTAACCAAGCCATTGTTATGTAAAGGTTTTAAAACAGAACCAAGTTACCATGGAAACTGATTGAAGCAAAGACTTACCGTAAATTCTTTTCTAGACAACGATAACAGGACTGACAGGTGGGCTGTAAAAGGAAAATGAGTGCAATATGAGTTAGGCATGTTGGTCTGTTTTCTCTTCCTAAAAGCAGGAGAGAGCATTTATAGCTCTGCTTTATCTCTACTATTTTCTGCTGTGATATATTGAACATATTTTAAAAGAAGCTCCCACCTAAATGAACCTTTTATTTTGTCATAATCCTATTTGCAAGGGGATGTTGGTGCTCTAGAGAAAAGAGCTGAAGGGCAGGGCACTCCACTTATTTTCCCAAATTATTATGTCTTGCCAGAATCATCAGGGAGGAAGAGCCATCACTCAGGATACACATTTGCATAAAGTGCCCTTTCCCGACAGTGTTTATATTGTGGTCCTGAAATATACTCTAGGTACATTTACATCTCAGCACAGCACTCCCCTTGTACAATATGAAAGAAGGTAACAGGGGAATTACGTGGTTTTAGTGAAGAAATACCCCTTTTCCCTTTTACATAATTTTGAAAATATACCTCTTTTCTGCAATCCTATTCAAAGTCAAAATGATTTGGCTCTGCAAATATCTTTCTTAGTCTGATGGATGATGGTAAGACTAACAGGGATTACAGTACACAGCCCCCAAAACACAGTGCCAGAGTTTTACAAAGGGAAATTGGCAGAATGAACAGCAGAGCTTGTACCTTTTCCACTTGGAATATTTAGCTGGGAATGATTTCAGCATATCAATATGCAACAGTTTTTTAATTCTGTGCTGGATGTTTCTACCTGCTGTGCTTAATTTCAGAATCTTGTGTTATCATTAGAGAAAAATATTCTCTTTTGCGATACAATTTTCTACCAAAAGGAAGGCATGAGAAGGGGCAGATTCTTACTTGAATTCATCCCACTACTTTCCTAGCCCAAAGTTTTTTCTTCTTGGTTCCAGCTTCCAGCTGGAGCTGTATTTGTACATGCCCTCCTGATGTAAGCCATAAAGCAATTTTCTTCCAGATTTTAAGAGGTCAGCTGTCATCAACAGACATAGTTGGTCCCAGTACACTAGAATCACAACAGATAGTCACCTTTTCCAGCATGTTTGCCTTACAGCTAAAAGTAAGGCAACAGCTGGTTTTGTAGTCAAAAGTAAATATACTTCTCACCTTCAGTCTGTACCTTCCTCAGCACTGTGGGGGTGGGGACATGACAGATGGTTCCTGCTAAGTAATCAGAGATAGAATGGTATTTGGTGTATGGCATAAATTTCCAGGCAAATAAGAATGCTTTTCATTTAATATTGTCCCTGTGAAAAGCTGGATACCTTAATAAAATGTGGCAAGCTCTAAGGAAACTCATATTACATGTTAAAGTAATATGAAGTATGAAGATGAGACTAATCACAGAACTGCGATAAATGATGCACAAGCTAACAGTTACTTGACGGAAGTGAATTTTTATAACTCTGTTATAGTCCAGGCTCGGTTGTCAGTCATGCTTGGGCAGAGGCTTGTGAGATCCTTGGGACTGGACACTCAAGGAGTCCTTGCATTAAAAGGTAGAACCATTTAAAGGAAGCCATTTTAAGTATTTCTATGCTTTTTGTCTTCATTCTGACCCTCCTGGAAAAGGGTCAACAAATACAGCTGTTGTTCCTCTCAAGCAAATAAATTCCTCATGAAGGTAAAAATTATTTCAAATATATGCTTTTAATTCTATAAAGGGTGTCCCAATAATTGACAGTTTAATACAATTAAAATTCCTTGGCACCATTCTATGTTCCCAAATTTAATTATTTTTCATATCTGCTTCTTTGACAAAAACGTGTCATTTCAAGTAATCATCATCAGATTCCAGATACAGGTGTTTATCTTGGACTTAATTAAGGAGGTCAGAGTTTTACAAATAAGAATGTTGGCAATGGTTAAAGTTCATAACATTGGACAATACAATTTTAATTTACACATTCTTGCGAAAAGGCATGATTATTCAAAAGGAAAGGTGGGGAAAAGAGGCACAAGAAGTGGAGGAGGGATTGTTAGGAACTGGAAAAAGCCAAGATATAAGTTCAGGGAGTGAGGGGAGACACCCAAAAACCCCCAAACAAACAAACCAACAAAAAACCCTCCAAAAAACAAAACAACAACAACAAACAAAAAATGATAAAACAGAAAATGAACAGAACAAGCCTCCGTAAAACTGTAATTACCATTTACAATACAAGGATAATTCTTCCAAGCCCAATTAGAATTCTGTGAAAATTGCTGAACCTTGTAGACATGTCTTAGATAGGCACCTTGTTGAAAACTTCAAGATTAGGCCTGAAAGAAAAGAGATCAATGCTGTAACTAAACTAGACTGTGACATATCTGACTGGTCGTTCTAAAGGTTTTGCTTGGGCTTACAGAGGAAAATTTGCCAAACACTGGTGGTTTGTGTTTCTCATGAGCCCACGTTTTATGTTGCAAGACATTACTTATACATGTTTGTGTTGCCACAGTTTATGCAGAAAAAAATGTATATAAGCAGATTCTGTGCATGGATCTAAGTGGTTAGTAATATAAAAATATGTCAGTATTCACATCTGCAAACTTACTACTTTATTACTTGACCCCAAGTCTCTTAATTGTTCTACCTCTGTTTTCATGGAAGACAGAAAGAAAAGTAATAAAAGTCTTTCATTTACCCATATGTAACTCAAGGATATTTGTCAATGCAGGTTTATCAATACAGAGTCCACATTGGTTTCACATGTGACAAGGAGGCAAGCAAACAGTGGAGAACGGCAGTACATGTGATGCAGATAAGCAAGAAAGAAAAATTAAGGACAAAAAGACAGAGCAGTTACTAAAAAAAAAAGGTAAGTGATTCAGATGATTCTGTATAAAGTGTAAAATGTAAAAAGAATGGTATCAAATAGTGTATGTTTATCTTGCCCTTCCTAGTATTTCTGAGAATTACTGCTACATGTGTCTATGGACATACCTACACACACACACACACACACACACACACTTACACTCACTCACACAATGAATTTACTTTTTGAACAAAGTTTTACTTACCCTCAGTGAAAATATTTACTATACTGGTATTTGACATTTCTTTTAATAAATTTTTCTAGATTTCATTTTATTTCCTCTACGTAAAACATTGTACTATTTCCACAGGAAGCCAGACAAGTAATATTTTGACTGGGGAGTAAAAGAATGTTGTGCTATGTGTGTTACTGTTCCTTCTCAACAGTTCTAAGTTCTCAAACCTTACAATGTATATCCTGTCCTTGAACTGATCTCTTGGGGCATTACAAGCACACTGCAGAAATTGCATTTTCACCACTAACAGAAGGTGGAAACAAAATAATAGCTAAACATTACATACCTATCTGCTTAATCCTTACCTCTCCCTTCCACTCACAAAACTAACACTAACTTGAGAATGCTGGTATAACAACACACACGAAGTGTTAAGAAATGGTTACTTACAGGTTTTTGCATTCCTGAGTAACACCATCACCTTATCACATCCATTTAGTTTATCCACAAAACAGAAATCCTTTTAGAGTTTGTAGAAATGCTTTAACCCATCTACAAAATGTTATGTTTATATTTAACTTTCATAGAACAGCATCTAATGCTTCCAGACAGCATTTTTCAGAAGACTGACTCCAAATCTATGGAAATTCACTACTGAAATAACACGTTCTATGAATCAAGAGCTCTAAAGACATTAAAAACCAATCAAACAAAAATCCTCAAAACTCATTATTACTGTTGCATCATATTAATTATACAACACACAATTCCTGATAATGCAATATCGTGTTCGTGATAACTTTCTGCCCTTTGGTAGGATTGGCACACACTGAGACATTCTGTCTATTCCTTTGTACATTGTTGATTGATAGCTGCTGCATGTATGCAGAGTATCAGCAAGGATGCCTCTGATGGGAGAAGCAGCATCATACAGCTGGAGTTTCTCTAGGACATGCAATATTCATCAGTTGCAAACTTGGGAATGTCATATTGTAAAAGCTACATGATAAAAGACGCTGTGTGGTGTTACAGCTGATTCCATTTGCCATATGGCATGTTATTATTTTGTATTACCTTGGGGAGTGCGCTAAAAGTGAAAGAACAGAACACGCTCAAGGTATATGGAATAATAAGGGCAAATTGCATAGTTCTTAATTATATCAGTACAGTCTGTAACTGAAATGGAGACGGAACTAAATATGAGAGTTGAAAGTGCATTATACTACTTCCCAGCTCCTGAAAAGTAATAAACTCTATCAGGAATATTTAAACAGAAAGAAATTGCTAGCCACCATATGTAAAAACCTACAGACAACCTCAAAGCAGGTTGACTCAAAAGTCAGCAAATGCTACGTGTAATGCTACACACATTCCCAAAATATGGTTTTACATCAAAAATAGTTTTACATGGGGTAGGCTGGAGAAAACATTTAATCAGTAATCTCTAAATGAGAGCCCATATTCTCAGCTGTAATAAAACCATGACATGAATTATTAGAATAATAAAGTGGAGGGTATTTGCTGAAAACAATTAAAGTAAAAGCATAATAATTAATTGCATCCTTTTGATACAGGTAAGTGAGCTGTCCGCAGGGCCTAAGAAGTTCCAAACAAACAGAATCTCCAAATTTTAAAAGGCTTTCTCTTTACAATGTATCAGAATTCACAAGCAGATTGTTATGAATGTGGCCAAAACTGAAGCAAGATTTGAGGAAAGATGGTTCAATGAAAAAATACTTTGTATTTTACATGACAGTATTTGTCTGCAAATTCCATTCTTTGCATGTCAATAGATTGAGCTTCACCCCTCTCTTATCCTGGAGTGCCATCTTTGCAGCTGTTATCTGACTCTGAAACAAAATCCAGCCAAGGTTAGATCATTCTTTGGGAGCTATTATTCAGTCACCACTTACATTTTAAATGACAAATTTTGTGATACCAAATAGCATAAACATACAGGCCTGCTGTTTTTTGGCCTAGTTTGGCTCTAAATGCCATAGTCCATTAGATAAGGCATTTTAAGTTAGAGGAACAGAACATTTTCAAATTATTCATGATAATTGTGCAATATTTCAGATGATATCCTCAAAACTATCATCTATTCAACTGTTCAGTTTGAGTAGCCAAAAAGTAGATCGCTCCCATTAGCCAGATCTTTAGTAGAAATAAATCAGATAAATTCTAGTGACTCTCAATATTTGCACCTGCATTTTGCTTTCCTATTAGTTTTTACCAGCTTTTAGAAAGATAATTTTTTTTTTTTTTGGTAAGTCATTCAAGTGACTCAAGGTCATTTAAAGCTAACAGAACCTCACAGAAAAGAGAACAGAGGATCGTGGCTATATGGCCCTTGTAAAGCTTGCACTCACTGCCAAAACCAGTGCAGTTTACCAGTACCAAGGTTTGACACTGCATTGTTTACATTTGTAAATGCAGGAGGGGCTGAGCTGCAACTACTGTGCAAATTACTGCAGCCATTTTCATTTCTCAGCTAATGTTAACAGCAACTCATAACACATTCTCCACTGTATTATCAAGATCTATGAAGTTTTCACACATCTCAGTCTGTGTGCCACTCATGCTTCTGTTCCAGCCATAAAATAGGCTGATGGCAAAAATGACTGATGTCACTAAATGAGGGTTATTATTCAGTGAGAGATAAGGAAAGAAAGGGAGGGAGAGAAGGAGGGAAGAAGCCAGTTCTCACTATTATATTCAAGGGTCTTCTTCCTTTTTAAGTGAGCTGGAATCTTGAATAAGAGTTAACTGGCAACTGACAGCTCAAGTTTAAAGACTCAGTGTTGTAAATATACTTGATAAATTAGCAAACATTTTTCCATTATTATCTTCTTTAAAGGAAAGCTGCTTATTATTACAAAATAGAGTAATATTTTTCATCTAAGAATGTATTCAATTCCATGCTAATGAAAGATAACTAGTTTGACAGAATCAGTGTTTACCTTACCGTAATAAATTGAGAATTTACAACTACATTTTAAATACTTTGATTTCTGCTATTCTGATAAGCTCTGTTACCCTGACAACAAGCATAAATGAATGTGTTAGGTCATGATAAATTTTCAGTGCTGCAGTTTTAAATTGGTATTGGAAAATAACTTTTTTAAAATACTTAGTAATTTCTGCTGAAAAGATAGAAATATTTAATTAAATATGGGAAATGGAATGTCAGTATGAATTTTTAAAACTAAAATCTTATCATAGCATGGTAGTTATTTCTACTATTATTTTTTACTAAATTTGCACACCCTTCAAGCTTCACACTGAACAACTCAGAAAAACATCAAGAAAATGATAAATGGGAGAGTTTGGGAATTTAAGTCAAGGAAAGAATCATGTTCCAAAGTTTTCCCATGACAGACAAAGTTTTTTCTGCTATTCCACTTTTTTAGGCAGTTAATTTTTTTAATTAATTGATCATTAGAGTATTATAGTATAATATTGATTATTTTAGATGTGTACACTTTTAAAGTCTTCAATAAATTTAAGAAAATGCAGATAGGCCAAAAATTTGCTATGCTGCAGAGGTAGAATGCTCAATTACATCTAGCAGGAAAATCAGAAGTAAAGTATTTTTATCCAACCATAGTTTATAAGTAACCAAGGTTGAACAGTGGCCATATCTTAAGAGAATTTCAGAGAGAAAAGACATGATTTGTAAGACGTGATCTATTCAAGAGTACATTGTACACTATAAAACAATATTGTCAATTACAACCCCCCCAGTTTTAGTGACAATACAGTATTTAAAAACTTGGAAAACTGGTTATGTAATCTAGAATAATAAAATTTTTACTATGGTCAACCTCTGACTTTCACTTCCAGAGGCACTGCTATATTCAATTTTATAAATACACCTCTACTCAAAAACTTGGAAAATAAGCATCCGCTCCATGCTTTAGAGGTGCCTAAGACCTAACTAAATACAATTTATGCATATTTTAGGGCTTCTTTTGATGTATATTCAACTGTCAATTCTCATATGTTTCTTCTAAAAAGATACTCTGCTGCATATTTGCAGTACATTATGAACAGATGTTATACCTGCTCTGCTGATTCCTCTTAGAGTACTTATATCTTTGCTAGATTATGAAGTGTTGATTAAATAGTAAGTGAAAAACATGGTGTAGTAAACAAAATATATTAGGATTTCAGTGCTTTTTCTAAATGACGTTATTCAGTGTTTCCAAATTCTTCCTTATTCTTCTTCCTTATTCTGCTTCTAAAATACTTCCTTATTCTAAATCTAAGCTTTTTTATGCCAGCAGAAGCTGGCAGACTCTCAAGGTAAACAACTGGCAAATTCTCCTGAGCACTCAGCATGATCTGTATTTTCTGCAGTTCAGTCAAAACCTCAATATCATTTGAGAGTAAGACCATGATATGTCCTTAATAGTCGAACAATGTTATTTCTTATTTTCAGGGGAAATTTTCAGAAAGCAGATCCCATTTTGCAAGTGAGGCTTTTTAACTGCCGTGCCCACACTGCACATTTGGCCAATCCATTCACTAGTACCAAACAGATCCCTATCCTTTTATTCCCAAAGATGTACATGTATGTTTTTGATATACTGTGTATGTTCAAAGACAATTATTTGAGTAAACACAGAATCTGAAAAATGAACAAGGTGAAAAGTATAGAACTATGTTTTCTGAGCGAGGCTCTGCCTCTTGTTTACACCCTAATCTCCAAGAACACCTCCTGATCAAGCTGCATCCTAAAAGCAACATTAAGTGCTTTCCTGGAACAGATTACTGAACTGCATGCTCAGATGATCACTATAATTTCTTATTTTTAAAGGCTGTGACTGCAATAACATCATGCTAGCAACATTTATGTTATAAATTGTACATAATTGTATAGAAATAAACCTGTGAGGTATCTAAGTCTCCATCAAAATGCAATAAAGTGGGAGGGTTTTTTTAAACCAGAAAACACAAGACTGAACAGGAATGAAAATAGTCCTTTGTAATTCCTTGCTTATCCCACCAAAAGACCATCTGATTTTTATAGTGAGTTAAAACATAAGAGATATAAGTAGTTCTTTGCTGTTTAGAATATTATTGATTTTTTTTGACATCGCAGATGACAGTAGATGTGATTAATGGCTGCTGATAATTGGAGTTTCATTCCAGTGGTTATTGCTTGTCAGTAACAATTAATAGCTCCACAAACCCCTCATTCATTTCACAATATTAAAGACTGATGGCTTGTGGGAATTATGCTAAACTAGCACTTTCAATTAGATTTTGAATTTTATAGTATATTGAATAACAGTTTATGGTTTTATAATAGCAATGATAGTTTATTGTTGCATGGTAATCACTCTCATTACATGTATGTTTATCTGGAGAATTACAATTTTTATAGTCATTAAAATTATTCAATTACATTTCTCTAGAAGTACAGGGTGCTTTGGTCTGTATCAGTAAAGATGGGTTTGAATGTCAGTGACATTGGTTCTGCCCTACTATTTGATAGGCAAGATGCAATGTTTAAGAGAGGCAAGAAAAGTTTCTGTTCCTTGGTATCAAGCACCAGCTGGAATGGAGTGTTGCACAGCCACCCAGTTGCAAGTGTCCTGCCTACAGTTGGCTGGGCTGTAGATGTAAGGCAGTAACTGCCATTTCCAGAATGGTGGAAGAGAGGAGGGGAAATCTTCAGTAAAGTGAAAGACGGATTTTTGGAGAATCACCAAGAAGCATCCTCACTTTTGGCCTTTTCTCCAGTAAAAAAACTTCCTGCAGTCAGAAGGAAAAAAAAGTAAAGAAACAAACAAAAAAACAGCAGGAAGGGAGAAGGAATCAAGGACTGGCACAGAGGAGTGGACAGGGGAGAGAGAAAGAGCTATGTAAGATAAAGTTGTTTGAAAATGTCATCTGCATCAGGACAAAATGGTGCATAGACTTTAATGTGAGAGATTGGAAAGGGTATAATTCTTTATTGTGACTACATTAAACTTAGAACAGTTTTTAAAGTTTCTTTACTGAGAAATCAGCAGGCTCTGAAGTTTAACATGCTTGTAAGATAAATCTTGAAAATATAAGTATACTGATAAAAATTCTGACACTCAGGAAGCCAGTGCATTTCTAACACAGACATCTACATTGTCAGGATCTAAGTCAGAGACCACTGAATAAAGTTTGAAAAAGTGGAAAATGGAACAATGTGGAGAAAGAACTTTATAAAGTAAGCTTCTTAATTAGCAAGGCACATACTGATTTCACTTGCATAAGAGCTTTTGCTCCTTGACTTTAATTTTTTGATGCAGAGAATACTATTTTTATGACAATACTGTAAATAAATGTTTCTTCTGCTTTGTCTCTTAACATGCTCTTAAAATTTACTGATAATTTTGATTATTTTTCTAGTTTAATCTTAAACAAATTATCTAACTAATCTCCCAAATAAAGAAAATTCTACTAATTCAATCTTGTAATTTTCTTCCAAACAAGGAAGTTATTCTAGTGTAAGATGAGAACCTGTCCCAAGAAGCACCAAATTATTTCAGCAAACAAGGTTAAGGGAAAAGTCAATAGTAAAAATGACTATGATAATTCTAACAAAATTCCAGGTCAAAACTGCTGTCTGTTGCACATCTCCATTCAGTAGTGATCATGTCCAAGTCAATGCCAAACTCTGAATGAAATGAATGAGAACAGGATCAAGACCTTTCTTATTACTATTTGATTAGTTTGTGCAGATTTGCAAAAGCAGAAAATTACTGCTGGTGATAGGAAAACCTCCAAAGATATTCTTGTTTGTTTCCTTGGAAAAATCATACTGTGAAAGTTTGGATGATTATACAGATATATGTAAAACTTCTCTGATTTACTTTGCTCCTGGCCTTCAGACCATCTGTTCAGAAATATTTTTTTCTTACAGTTTCATGATTCTACTATTAGTTATTTGTTGCATATTAGCACCTCACAGCTCTAATTAGTATATGTTCTACTGTGGCAGGGGCTATATAGACCAGGTGAAACCAAGTGCAGAGTAAGTTGGGACTAAATAAAAAAAATAACCAGCTTTGCAATTCCCAAGGTAGATTTCTGCTAAGTGTAAGTTAAGGGTTTTTCTAGAACAATTTTTTTCTTATAATTTCAATTCCCAATGTTATTTGGATAATAAAATTTAAAGGAAAAAGGTATTGAATTAAATTCACAATTATGATGTAAACCATCGTGACTAAGGAGAACAAAGTATACAGATGTATGCCAGTAATCCAATGGAGAAGGATGAGGGAGTTCAAAAAAGCAATTTGGTTCTATTCTTTGATATAATCTAATAAAACATTAATCTTTCTATTGTGAAACACAAATTCAGGCATTGCGATGGCTGTAGATCCAATTCTAATGTCTTATTCAGACAAATCATTTTCACTGCTCTCATGTTTGACAATACCAACAAAGATAATCCCATAATATATGTCCCATATCCAGCACTGAATTTATCAGGTGTGGGTTATTTATTTTATGACTGAAAAATTTCTGGAAACATCATATAATCCATGTTGGTAATTCAGGTACTGTTTTCAAAATGTAGTATTTTACAAATATGTAAGGGAACTAGACATTGCCTTGAAGCAAACTCCAGGGACGTGGGAAAGCCAATAGATCTGGGCAGAATAAGGGATGTCAGAGCTTCATTAGTTGTCACTTTTGGGGTATAGATTCTAGCTTCTGTGTGCCTTTCTTGCTCTCAAGTACCCAGCAGTTTTAGTATGCCTCAGGCAAAAAGATAATTCAAATATGCATACATTCAATAGCATTAAACTCATCAGAACACACATGCAAAAATTTAGAAGCTGAGACCCAGCTGTTTGCTGCTTTGAAGAATTGTCTGTTATTTTCTTTTTTTTTTTTACTATGAATAGCACCTGTAAGTATTGAGAACAGTGAAGCCAAGCAGAACATAAGCTATAAGCAGAAAGCAGGAATAGGCCACACAAATACTCTTTTGTTCACATGAAATTGAGGTTGTCTGAGTGTGTTTTATAAATTCAATCAAAACATCTGCTAGAAGAGCTCTCACTTAAGCATTAGCTACTCCATCTTTTCAGAAGATCTTGTGTATTCCTAGTGGCTCGGTCCAGAAAACTACTTGTATTACTATGGAGTGAAGTGGGAATAAATTCACACACTGTGCTCTGGAAGACTATATTTAACATGAGAGATGAAGATCATCTTTTACCTTTACTCTAAAACCTATGACTTTTAGAATTTGGGGATTTTCTACTTATTTACTAATGGTAAGCATATGTTGTGACTGTAGTGCTTGAGAATTTATCTGATTAATAGAAGAAATAAAAGCTTAACATTTTACTGCTGCTGTGTTTATGCTTACAGTTTGTAGCTTTATTTCTGAACTTCCGGAGAAGCGCGATTCTTTTAGTCTACATGGCCAGTGTAAAAATTCTCTCTCTTCTACTCCTGCATTGCACACACACACAAAATTAAACTATAAAAGAGTTTGGCTACAATTTTTAATAGAAGGCTCAAGTATATGCTCTACTTTCACAGCAGGAAAAACACACAGTTATATACTAAGAAGATTTTACAGAGGTCTGTATCAGAGCTTCTATGCTCACTCACATCATTGTTACGCTTCTCAGGTGCATGGATTTCAGGCATATGCCTTCTCCAATTTGTCCTTCTTACTTTCTATAACTTATGTTTAATAACCAGACAAAAGCTTCTCTGAGCTTTCCTGGCAGGAGGTAATTGGTCTATACTCTGCAGTTTCCTCTCCAGCACTGTAACATACATCAGTTGCTAATGGTTAATTACTTTGTGCACTTGCAGTTCAGCCTCCTGGGGAGTGAAATTAAATTTTGTGGCTTTAGCCTAGAACATGGACTCAAAACACACACATACTTAAAAGTTTTTCTGAGCACTGGTCAGAGAAGTTCCTAGACATACAGGAGAGGGAGTTGCAGACCTGAGTTTTATTCCAGGTGGCACTTGACTTGATGTTCACTGATTACATCAATGGCCAGAACGATTTCTCTGTGCTAGCACCGGTGAGCATGCCCTTTCCTCTCAATGAAAGCAATTGTGGTCTGACCATTTATACTGATACTGCTATTGCTGATACCTATGTGCATTGAGTAAATTATGCTCAGATATCTTGGAAACCATGATAAAGAGAACTGTTCATTTTTTTAGTTCTGAGCAAATAGGATGTTTTGAGAAAAACTGGGATCAATTCTTGCAAAATGGAAATCTTCTTTTAATAACTTTTTTTAAGGCATATTAATTCCACTTTTCATATCTGGTTCCCAAAGTAACATTGAGAATGACCTCTAAGAGGTACTACAAATTTTAGAAACTAATGATGGCCACTTTAAGCCTTTATAATACTGCAGGAAACTGCAGCTGTGTCATCATGCAAACAAAAGAAAACAAATCATCTCAAACAGAAAAAGTCAACAGATGCTTTTTCAGATACAGAATGAGTGCAACTTTCAAGAAATAATTTTTGTCAGGTTTTGTCAGCTTTGTTAAGTTTCCCTGATGTGCCTTAGCTACAAATTGTTTCTACAAGAACAGACTTTATCTTATGATTTGTATGACTATCAGTAATTATAAGAGCCCAGCAGAATAAAAGGCTATTTTTCTCAGGCTAGACAGAGAGCTTAATTAGCATTAATTTAATTCTGGGAGGAACTCTCACTTTGTCTCCCTTATTTCACAGAAGTGCTACTGCTGAAATATTTTGCCATATTTTTCCTAATGCGCTTGCAACAAACGTGGGTAGTGCCCTTCCCAAATCTTTGTTCGCGAAGCCCAGCCATGATAGGAAAAATACACCTTGAGCTCTTCCACCTCTGTTTTTTAGTAAAAAGAATTTGTATGAAGTATTTACATTGTTCTGAGATTAAAACAAAACAAAACTTCAAACAAAATCACTAAAACTTATCTATAATTCATTGGGATTTGACTTTGATGAAGATTCTTCCTCTTGAATTCACAGGGAGACAAACTGGCCAAAAATTTATTTCCGTTATAAAAGAAACAAGCAAAAAGCAACTCTCAGACCTGAAAATAAAAGTACTTGGGGTTTTTTTTCAACTAAAAACAAAAATACATTTGAGGAAAATAGGCGAGTTGTGAAAATTTTCAAGGAATTTTTTAGCCATATGGAATTAAAGAGCTGACTTTTAATATTTTTCCCTTTCTTTGAAGCAAAGTTCTTTATATTCTCCAATGCTAGGCTACAAATACCAGGAGGAGAACTGCACAGTAATTTATCAGTACCTGGAAACACGTGAGTTTGCCATATGGTTCTTCTGCGGGGAGTTACAGTTCTGAGTTTCACCTGTGCAATATTTCCAAGTGAACTCCATCAAGTTCCATTTCAGTGGAAGTTGTCTTATAAAGGAGATTTCCCCTCAACTATTCTTGTAGAAATAAGCACCCTAGGCATACTATGTATAAACTTTGGACTACTGTCTGGCAGCTCAACAAGACAGAATTCCTGTTAAGTGTACATTTCTCAGAATCACCACCTTTAAATTAGTCACTTAAGAATAAGGTTGGATGCATCCAGTTCTTTCAGCCTATAAAGAACTGAGCTAAGCTTACTCCACTGACAGACAGGGAGGCTGCACTACAGTTCAACAGAACAGCATAGCTTGTTGTAGAATTCTTTTAACTACCTGCTCTGCCTGGCATTCTACTTCCTTGGGAGCCTGAATACATTTGAACTGATACTGTATTAAAAGAGCATAGAAGCAAGTGCTATCAAATTGGCTGTTTGTCTTTGATTACTTCCTCTTGGAACCAAGAATTAGAAAAGAAGTCCTCTAACTCTAATACTAACTTTTTGCTTTGAAAGAAGAATTTCTTCATATTAAACCCCTCATGCAAATACTATCAGATGGATCTGGTTTTCCATGCTTTTCTACTCTGGGTATTTTAGAAATGGCAGTATTCTGAAGTTCTCTGCAACTTACTTCAGCCATTCTGCATGACTAAGACATTTTGTAAACTCAGAGTATGAATATAGATTAAGGTAATGTGATAAATTATGCAGAACATAATTGATGAAGAAATGATTAAATGGGAAAAAAAGATTTGGAGACTGAGTGAATTTGCATCAAATTCTAAACATTTCCACTGTCTATTATTATTTTGATTAATCAGCATAGGCACCCTTTGTTTATTTTGTTTCTTTGAGAAGGAAGAAGACAAGAGAATATATTGCTTGGATAGCCTTCTCTTATTTTTCGTCGGTACTCTTAAAATGTAAGGCTTCATTTTGCAGAACATCTATAAAGATTTAGCTTCCTAAGTACTTCAACTTATTTGGCATAAAAAAGTTCATATATTCACACCGATAAAGAAAACAATCCCAACACATGCGGAATTCGTAACCCTCTGAATCACAGCAAAGTGGCACTCACATTTTCAGTGAAAGTAGTTCTTTTTGTTTTGTTTAGAGAGTACATCAATAAATTATTTGTTAAATTTAATCAGGTCAAATTAATAAAAGAAAATTCTCAATGAGAGTTAAATGCTGAAATTTTAAATGGAAATCAGTTCTCAGTTGTTACATGTTTTATGTTGTTTGGATGCTATATATGTAGCTTTTTGCTGGTTGAAAAAAATAATCTTTAAATCTATATGTTTCATGAATTCCATATTGTGCTCCATTCTGCTGTGTGCTTTACCGACAAATTAAATTCTCTGTGAAAGAAGTCCAAAACTGTTGTTCATGAGCTCTGCAATAAAACAGTTTGGGGTTTTTTTCCTTATGAAGCAACAATTTTCAAGTGAATAGGGCTTTATAACACATATTTTAACACTCCTGTAGATTAATAATGTGTTAGCAGAAAAAGACATGTTGAGCTTAGCTCAGTTATCTTTCCATCCCAATTATACTCTGACATTAAATCTTGTGACATTTCATAAGAAAGGCCATTTCACCCATCGCTGCCTCAACTGCTGACAATTTATGCAACAGTTTCCCCTCCTAAGAGACTAGTCTAGAAGAAGGTGGCTTTCTCATGTGCTGAAAGTCTAACTGCCCATGTAAATTAAATAAGATGTAGCAAAGTATGTTAAATTGTTCATCTTACGCTTACCTTTGACTACAGACAGAGGAGTTAAAAGGCTGGCATAAATTCTTTTTTGCAATTGCAATAGTGTTAATGGACTAAAATAAGAAAGAACCACGGTACAAAATAACAGAGTATTTGCATGTAGATATCTCTCATTTCTTTATAGTCTTTCACATTTGTGAATAGGAATTTACAGGTTTAAATATCTTCTATCTTTTTTTCAAAAACCTGCCGTTAAACAAAACTTTTAGTGACACCACTAAATAAGCCACTGGGGTAAACCTCGTGGTGTCTTCCTCAAGGCACATCCTGAGTGACAACCTTTAGGACCAGCATAAGATTCTTTCCTGGGACAACAAGCATACGCACTCCTTATCATAGATTATAAATAAAGAAATCTCAGCTGGCTGCTCACCTGGCTTCAAAACTGGAAGATCCAAAGCTTGGTCTGAAATAATTAGCCTTGCTGAATGGCAGCTGGCTTCAGGATTTGAATTAGAATCTCCATGCAGCATCAAGCAACAATATGAATACATCAGCTGACTCGAGGATTGTCTTGAGGATTTTTGCAGTAAGTTCCACTGCATGGTGGTGTAAAAAAACACTCAAGCCATTTCAATTAACTTCTATATCTAAAATAACAAGTGTGTTACGTCAGGTGTACATTAGACTATCATTTTCATATTTTCATGTAACTGTGGAATCACACTTCAGTAAAAGGCTTGGTTTTCAAAAAAAAAATCTGAATTCTTGCAGCAATTAATTTTATTCAATTATGAAACAGAATTTTATGGTAACATGGCATATCTGGTCTAGTGTTTAGGTAAGATAGATGTTTCAAATCAAATATCCAACCACTGAAGAGCAGGCTGTTTGTTGCTGGTAAAACCTCCTTGAAAGTCACAAGGACTTAAGGATTGCATCCTACCTATTAAGACTGGATAAACTAATTCAGTTTCATGCTCATGGTAGAAATGCAATTTTTTTCCCTATGGGTTTATTCTGCCCAGCAATAGCTATTTTGCAGTTTGTCAGTGATGATACAACATAAAGTATAGGAAAACAATAAACTACATTAAATGGTTAATCTTGTCAATCTTTTCAAAGGAGAAGAAAAAAGCAGCTAAATTTTAACTACTACATTCTATGAAAATCACATGCTTTTACAGATTTGTGGGTGGAGAGAACAGCCTGTGCCTTCATGTATATTGGCAAATGTTAATCCAGCTGCTCCAACTTCAGAGCATACCACAAACTGCTGTGCAGGATGGATAAATGAATGAATCATTGAGCCACGGTCTTCATCCTTCTTTGAAAATTGTAGTTATTTTGGGTACCAAGTTATAAAAAGTTGGTTTTTAGTAGAAAATGCCTGTGCAGGAACAAGCACTGTACAAAATAATCTGAAAATATGCATTATAAAAACCAGTGCTTTCACTGAAGATGTCCCCGGCAAGGCCTTTATGCGAGTATCGGATTTCATGTACCTCTTCATGTAATATCTGTATAAGGTATCCATGCCTAATACAGGAGATGACACAGTGTTTACATTTGTGGCAGCAGTAGATAAAACACAGCCAGGAAAACACACTAACCAAGTCAAAATTAGGGGGAAAACAACAAAACATTTAAACTAAGGCCTGCTTCTTAATAGTAGTTCTAGGGAAAAGAGAGAAGGAAGAGAAATATTCCAAAACCCATTTTGGCATTGTATATTAGAATCTCTGCCAGATAACAGCAATCTTTTCTGAGAACTAATGCTCACATCAAGGGGCTTCAGTTTGTAGGCTGTTGTTGCTATGGCCTTTGAACAAGGGCAGAAAAATATTTTGATTTTTGAATGCACATTGAGCAAGTATTCAATTAAAATAAGAATTCAAGACTTTATTCTACCTCTATACAAGGCTTTGGGAAATTTCTGTGCCTTTTTTCATGTTTTGCAATGAGAGCTCTGATTTCTATTTAAGCTTCTAGATGTCCAAAACAAGTTCATTAATTATATTCCAGAATTATAACAGAACTCTCCACCTGCAAGATTTTTTTAATTCTGCTTTCTTTTCAAAACTTATTCTTCCACTGTGATCATAAATGCTTTCTACACCAGGACTCTGCAATCATTTGCAAAGCCTGAAAATACAATCTGTCATTTTTCCTGTTCTGCAAGAAAATTAATGTAACAGATTGTTCAATTTGAAAGAGCACGTAAGCACAGCATTGATAAATTGCTTTAGCTATCAATATGACTGGAAGGTAGCAATAGAACTTCCTTGATATGCAACTGTCCACAACACAATCTTTAAAGGGGATGATGATTATCTGTGGGTAAAAAAGAAATTCCATCTCTACCATGCAGTGATCTGCAAATGTAAAATTTACTGTAATTTTTGTTGTAGCAAAAGAGTGGTACCTTTGAGGTAGGTCCTATAAAACCTCAAAAAACCCATATAGTTCTGGCAGGCACAGTTTAAAAAAAATTATAGGTCTGGGTGAGAAAATAATTGTAATTACTTGAAGTAGCGTCACAATACTCTTCTGTTCTCTAAAACTTAATTATTGATAAAAAACTTCAAATAAGTCCATTTTCTCCTCATTGTATTTGAATTACATTAATGGATATTATGGGTCTGGTTTTGCTTCTTGCAACATCCATGGGAGCTTGTCAGCTTTCATGTAAACTCTAATCCCTAGAAAATTTCCCTCTTGACATCTAGAACAGCACCTTTTAATATATTGCTATTATAATCAATCTAATAACGTGACGTAGGGCATGTTCAGAGTCAAAACACTACCCTTAACTACAAATTAACATACACCACTGGGGCTTCTCTTATCAAACACTGAGTTATGACTGACATAACTGTTATATGGGAGGCAAAGTTTTTAGGCAGAGAGAGTGTATTTTTTTTGGACCAACTGGCATAACTGGGGGGGGGGGGAAGAAATCAACAAACCTATTAAACATTATGTTTCCAAAGGCACATCTATTTTACCCATCCATATGAGCTAGTTTTAGCAAAATACACCCTCTTTTCCTACAACCTTACCTTCTTTCAAGCACTGAAGTAGTGATGATGCCATAGTAACATGCATAAATATTATTTCTTGCATTATATTGAGGTAACATACATCTATTGAGAAAGTTCAGAGAGAGTATTGCACACACACAAAAAAAGTTTCTGCAAATAGTAGGTCCCCTGCAAAATTTTACAATTTTCTATTTAAAAATTTTAATTGAAGTTATCTGTCTTGTATAACACAAAGTAAGATTTTATTCACCATACAAAAAAACTGGAACATAAGGTACACAGAGTGCTGTTGAGTGCTCACAGGAAACAAACTCACTTTGACCCTATTCAATTATTTTGGTCCTAAATGATGAACATAATATGAGATCTCCCTGTGTGAAAGTAATCTGAAGAATATAAGAATACAAGACTGTAAAAGGTTAGACTAGTATATAGCAACTGGGATAACAGAAAGGGTAGACATTTCAAGCCTTAATATTAATGGCACTTTCCTTTAAGTAGCTTTATTACCTAAATGGTAAAATAATCTCTTGAAAGTATTGCAGTACAATTTTCCGTAGCCCTTTCCTATAGGTTTGGTGCCTCCCTTCCTACAGCAGTAGGACTTGCCATAGGCTTATTTTTTCCATAAACATGGATAAGTGTTTTTTCACCTACAGAGGAAGGTGCAAGTGATTCCTCTCCAACAGCCTTCTGCTGGGCAAAACAGTTATTTGTCACATGCAGGAGGGCTTGTTTGTGTGGAACAGGCAGGCAGCTGGAAGTGTTCATAGTTATACTGACTTTATTCTTTGAAAACATGGCCCTTAAAGCTTCAAATGAAGCAACAGCAATAATAATTATCAAATGCTTCAAGTTAATGCTAAACCAAGTTCTGAGGCTATGAAAATACAGAAATAATTCACTATAAACATACATCCCTGATCCTAATGCCTGAAGTTGGAAAATATTTATGACAAAGTACAGGCAAGGTCTGATCCCCCTGCCATTAAAACTGATGAGAGTTCTAGCCCTAGCTTCTCTGGCAGCAGTTCATAAAAATGTATTTACTGTGGAAGGGAGAAGTAATTCATATGTATGAGTGCATGAATGCTTATACATGGGCATACAGATATTATAGCTCAATATATTCCTTTTTTCCAAAGTCAAGGTATTTGAAAAAAAGGCAACAACTTTGTCCTTTGTTTAACGTCTTGTTCTTACACTCTTATGATATATTTTAATATCATGTCTTCTTGTTTCCCATAAGCTTTCTTTTATGTCTAAAAATGTCTTCAACCTCTTCTATTTCTGCTATGAGTTAAATTTATATATACATTATGGCCAAGTTTCTGTTAAAAAAAACCCTTATCTTTGAAATAGGAATTGAATTTCCTTAGTCTATTTAAATGCCAGCAGTAATTACAACGCAGGACTTTGTCTCATGCAATTTCTTTGGTTTTTTAAAACCAAGAATTAGAAGTTTGATAGGAAATTCAAATGAACATATTATATGGTTTATCTGAAAATGCAGAGTCAGATTCAATTAAACACAATTAACCTCAAAAACTGCCACCACTTCTGAGGGTGAGTCATATCCCTCCCAGCAGTTGAACCTTCATGCAGTGAGAGAGTCACTCAAGAGAGTCTCTCAAACGGCGTGTTCATCCTTCAGCCCAGAGGGAACAGCTCTGCTGAGCTCCTAAATCCGACATTGTCCAGGAACATCATTGTGGGTAGTCTGTGCAAATGAAGCACAAGGACTGTTCATCTTTATAAGAGTCCCTTGTGCTTAATGGGTAGGGGAATCAAAGGACCAGTGAACTGTTACTTGTATGGGATTGATTAACTCTATCTGAGAAGAAGAGAGGCAAGAGATGCAGACTAACTGTTTCAGTAAAAAAAGGTGATCATAGAGCACTTCTGTACCTTAGAAAAGGATTTATTGTCTCTACAAACACAGAATTAACAAATTTAACTCCTAAAAATCCAACAGCACAGTCAACTGGAAGATCCTGATAGAATATGATAACGATGGAGTAAGAATTTATAGAAATGTAGCAATGCACATATGGACGCTACTTGTAGATCATAAATAAGTCACTAGTTAATGACATCTTAGCCTCCTTTAGGAGCTCCAGCAGTGTAAGACAGACCTTATACTGATGGAAACTATCTATCTTAGGATTCATATGCACTCAGGGTCCTCCAGAGAAAAGATTGAATAGGCTGGCCCTGCAGAATATCTCAAGAATAAACCTTTTTTCAGATGCAACTGTAGCAGTATCTTGGCTTTTCTAACTAGACAGTTAGGAGTTGGGAGCTGAAGAAATAATTTGTCTCTATAGATCAACTCCATTTGCTCATTTCCTGGAATTAAGCTCAAGATGTACAACTTTTCATATGACATTCTAAATCAGCCTGCAGCAGGTACACATTTATGTGAAGGTGTATTCCAAACATTCAATTTAACAGAGCCACATGGTCACAGAAAACCCATTCTGTCACTTACGGCTGTTCTATCCATTCAATAATTGGCCTAACCTACTTCTCTGAGTGCTATGCAGAATTTTCCAACTTTTGTTCTAAAATATGCTTCTTCAGATGCATAAAAGAACCCCTTGTTCCTTTGTAAAATCTGTTTTGTTTTATTTGAGAACCATATAAAATATCTGGAAGTGTATGTAGTGAACAGAATGAGAAGTGAATTTTGGCTATTTCTATGCTGAGGGGAAGAGATGTAGTAAAGAAGAGTTAAGCAACCCCAAAACCATAAATAACTCTGCTTTTGAGCTGGAAGACAAAAAATTAAAAAATTCAGAGTAACATTTTACAGACAGAAATATGTTAAGTGCCTGAAAGCAGATGATCTTTCAACACTAAGTACTGCCTCCATGATAGCTATAGTGTCAGTTCCAGGACTATAATTAATCAATAGCACAACTTATGCTGTTAGGCCAACTAGGATTTCTGAAAAGATATAACACATTCAGAACACCATCTAACTTCATTAATCTCCAGTTTTATACTATGCTCTAATAAGATTTAGTACAAGTGTTCTTTCATTTACATTACTAACATGGGGAAAAATACTTACATTCAGAAAGGAAAAACATGGCACATGATTAAGTATTTGATAAAAAAAAGGAAAAAAATTACATCGAGGTAAAGAGAAAAATTTTGAAAGTATCTATACAGACAAGCTATGAAAAACACTGACAGGACAACAATCCTCAGTAAAGCTGAGTAAGAAGTTTCAGACAAATTAGAAACTTCATTCTGTCTCTATGTCCACATCTGGCTTATAAGATAAAAATCATCTAATTGTTTTGGCAAGTAAAATGGAACTCCGGATATGTCAACTTCGTGATCGTCAACCCTCTTGCCCAAAGCCCCTCTGAACAAATATCTATATGTCTTTGAACAGAGCAACTCATTAGTTAGATGACAGACAAACTGTAGTCTGTCGTGTCTGCAATTCTCTAATAAATACCAGTGTTGTATCAAAAGTTTTTGTTCTCTATTTTGTTGGGAATAAAAGCATGTAATATAAAACAAGTTTTTCTCCTCTTCAGACCTCCACTTAGAGCTGTGAAAAATTATTCTTTCATATAGCTTTAGTTTGAAGATATTTCACTGGTTTTTTAGCTCACAGTAAAAAAAAAAAAAAAAAAAAGGTGTATCCATTTGTCCCCTGCATTTCAAATGCACAGAATGCTGCATAAATTTATCAGAAAAAGAACCTGACCCCTTCTTTGGTTTATATCATTTCTTTAGATCTGATTTTTCAATAAAGTAATTGCTAGAGCATGCTGTATCCAAGTATTCTGTGGCAAACACAACAGACTGATTCTTGCACCAAGAGACTGAGACACATTTTCACCTACCGTAAACATTAGCATTTCCATTCCTCCCTTCAAAGCAGGTCAAGAACGACACTGTCACAGAATCACTCTTTCCATTATATCCTGGAAAAAAATGAAAAACTATCAAATAGAAAAGTACTTCTGGGAGGTAGCTGAGACTGCTAATGTAAAAAGTGACTTGTATTGCAACGATATAGAAAATGTTCATAATTGGCATTTGAGGAAGGGCAGTGACACTGCTACTTCTATCACAGACTAATTTGCACCATGAAATGATGTTCCAGTGTGAAAACCCAAGACCCCTAACAAGGTATTGAACAGATGTGTTGCAGCTGTTTACTCCCTTAAGCCAGTAGGTATGTTGTATGCCAAGTGCCAAGTTGGCCGGAATGCCGTGCGGAATGCAGGTGTGTTTCTGTAGCACAGCACTGTTGCAGAAAGATGCAATGCAATTGTACCAGCCTGAGAGACCAGAAGCATTACAGTCACATCAGTGTGGCCATGCACCCAAAACACTGATTAAGAGGCTCCTTTCCCTCTTTTCTCCTTCCCGCTTGGCCCATCTGATATGAGGTATAGCCATGATCTGAGCATACTGTTAAGTGAGGGGAACACACAGAAAGAGATGGCTGGGTCTTCCACAGGCAGCCTTGAGCTCATTCTGCCTGTGGTCTAAGGTAGCTGGGTGCAAGTCTACCTTGCTTAGACAACACCCTGCTCTGGCCATGCCTTGCTGCATCAGCTTGAGCACAGGCCCTTCAGGTGAGCATCAACTAGTTCCATTCCCTCTATGATCCAGGAAGTCTATTTTAAAAGACTGAAAAAGTCATTTGAATACATGGAAATAATTTTTGTCCCATATTGAGGTACACCTTGAAGGTTGTGGCTGTTCGTAAGCCAGCCTTTTTTGCACAAATGCAAGAGGAACGGGATAAATCAGACATGCTCGCATGAGGCTGCAATTGAGTGTAGCTTAGACTACACTCAGTGAGAAGGCACTGGATCCAACCAGCTCCAGCATCATTTCTTGCTATGGTATTGGGTTCTGTTGCACTACAATGGGGTGTTATAATACATTGTTTTACCTCACAAAGGGCAAATTATGCTGTCCTGACCAAAATACTTTATTAATTATTGGCCTCTTAGGGTTACATTAGTAACATTGGCAGTTGCCAGTAGTACTTTACAAAGTATATATACAAATGGCATGCAAACAGCACACAGCAATATCTAAATTTCCCCCATATGTAAAGAGGCATATACGTGTTGTCTTCTTTTGTGGCGATACTTCTAAAATATTATTTATTTGAGCTGACAGAAAAACATTTTAATAGTATTTAAAAGTTTAGTATATAAATTCTGCATTTATATGCCAAGATGCTGCAGGATCAACAAAATCTAAAACATTTTATATAAATATACTATTACAATAATATCTAGGGTGTCAAAACTGTATGTTTGGAGAAGAAATAAAAAACCCTATTATCCAGCAATGTTTTTGCAAGTGTTTTATAAATAAATAGTAGCTACATACATGAAAAATGTTGCATTTCTGTGTTCACACTAACTACTACAAAGCATTTTTATTTAATTGAAGTAGCAAAAGTTGTTTGTATATTCTGATGTTGAGTAACAAAGAGTTAGAAAATGTAAGAAAGACACATTAACTCACAGTCTAATGAAATGCAAAAAGAGCAAGCCAAAAAGAACAATATTGTGAGGGGAACAGAGGAAGAACTTGTGGAATTATATTTTCAGGATAGATAGAAAAGAAAGAAAAAAGGGCACAGAGGAGATAAGTGTAGCTTGTCGACAGTAAATTTAATTCTGACAAGATACAAGAAGGAGCATTAATGAAGACATCATTTGTCTAGTTTGGAGAAAAGGAGGTTGAGGGGTGATATCACTCTCTACAGCTTCCTTTGGAGGGGAAGATGCTGATCTCTTCTCGCTGGTATTCAGTGATAGAACATGTGGGAATGCTTCAAAGCTGTGCCAGGGGAGGTTTAGACAGGACACTAGGAAGTATTTCTTTACCAAGAGGGTGGTCAAACACTGGAATAGGCTTCCTAGTGAGATGGTTGATGCCCCAAGCCTGACAGTGTTTAAGAGGCTTATGGATAATGTCCTTAATGACTAACTTTAACTTTTCAGTCCTGAATCAGTCGGGCCATTGCACTAAATGATCCCTGTAGGTCCCTTCAAACTGAAATGGTCTACTCTGTTTTATTCTAAAATGAAAGAAAATAGAAAAATCAAGGAAGAAGGAAGGAGAGACATGACAAGCAGTGAGTAAGGCAGGAGGGAGAAACTAAGGGAAATAAAACTGTTGCAGACAGGTATGATATGGGGAGGGGAGGGAATTAGAAAAGAGCTTGGTGTTCAAGAAGTCAGAGAGAGCACAAGTGAGAACAATAAGAAAAAGAACTTCAGTAACAGGGGAGAAAAGAAACCTTATGGAAGCTGTCCTGTCATGACAGTTCAGAAGAATGGAAAGGACAGCCTGCAGCAGACCTGGAAATAAGAGCTGGGAGTGAAGCATGAGGAAGGATGAATGAAGTTTGCTTTGCAATGTGCTGGATTTGTAATGATGATAAGAGATAGAGGAAAAATGTGCAGGGAAAATATCTGGATGCTGAACCTGAGTGAGGGATGAATGATGAAGTGTTGGGAACCTGGATGTCATTGCTCTTCATTGCAATGTTGTAACTGCTTAAGATATCAGTCTCATGTGGGATAAGGCAGTGTGTCGTAAAGCCTAGTTGGGCATGATATCCTGCCAATGTTGTGTGGATGCTTTGCACTGTACACCACACAGATACAACTTCCTGCATCCCATGCAATCACTATCTCTCATTTACAGAAGCAATTCTTCATCCTAGTCATCTTTGATAACACCCCCTCTCAAACCCCATTTCTCAGTCAATTGGTATCAATCAACAAGTCATCTCTTATTCTGCTGCCCTAACTGGGATTCACAGAACACTGGATTAGGCTACAGGGAGCCATGTCTATTTGGACATGCATTTTAATGGATAGTCTGAATTCAACAGGTTGATTTTAGCAGAAAAAAAACACTTTTTCTGTTTGCTGAGGCTGCACATAGGCATCTATGCCTCCATGGCAAACTCAGCTCCCCGAAATCCTAGCTAAATATCAGGCTGGGGCAGGTCATCAAACACATAGAAGAGCTCATATCGTTCTCAGCTTCCCAATGGTTTGTAACTGTCAGGCTGGGGAGGGGGCCAAATGAGATGAGAGAGCACCTAACACACAGATTTATACAGGCTGCTGGCACTCACTGCCTATTCCTGCCATGCAGTGTAGATACAGCATTTGCCCAAGGAATAGGAATGAACAGTCTTTCAATAAATACCCTAAAAAAATATGACATTTTTCCAGGCAAAAGGATTCCAATTTTGGGTCTATAGTGACACGTGAGGCAGAGATAATATCAGCTAGGAAAAAGAGGAGTAAAAGCAAAGGTGTTCTTAATGATTCACAAAATTCCAATTAAAATGTCTCAGCAAGCACTGAAATTTATTTGCCACTGATATTGTGACATGCATACTGAATTTAATGTGTAATCAGTGCTAATCCATTCCAAGCCTTGCAATATCAGCAACATTTAATGCTGACCACAATTGGAATTACGCAAGTAATGAGGACAACTCAGAAAGAGAATTTAGAAAGGTCCTCTAAATATCATCCAGGACAACAGTGAGATTACAAGAAATTCTGTGACCTCAGAAAACTGTCTTGTTCTGCTTCAGACCTAATGAAAATCTCTGCAGCTGGGTGCTGTATTTATTCCTTTTATCAAAATATCCATATTGAGGAAAAGTGTCAACACAACTGCTGTAATTCTTTATAACTTAACAATAAATATTCTTCATACCTGCCTACAGTCCAGACCAGGACTTGTGTGTCTGTACAAACCTAATTTATTTGTTCTACTGGAAAGGAGAACATATATATTTTAAAGGACTTACTCTTTCTTAGTCCTGTTGTTCCATTTGTTCTTTATAAACAGATATGCATATACAGTTCCAAGATCTTTTAGAATGCTTACATATTGTTTAATATGATAATTTGCTTATAATTTAATTGATGCCAAAATAGAAACACCTACAGTTGTTTATAATGAGCCAGCTTGAACTGACCTACCGTTATTCATGTTGCTTTGTTTTAGAAAATAAATCTCAATAGCTTTCCTAAGAATTGGGAGGATTGGTTGAGCAATCAGTTAATGATCTTTGCATAGTTTTCCAGGATTTAGTGTCTGTCAGACCAAAACCCATTTCCCAAAGAACATAAGGCCTGACCTTGACTGAAAACTAAACCTCAAGCTGCAATTACTAAAATTATAATTTCTCTCTTTTCTACAAAAAGCTTACCAAGAAAGTTAAATGAATTTCAGAAATATGTAGGGACACTGCTGTTAAATTACCTGGAAATCTCAATATAAAAACTCCTTCATGATCTTCTTTCAAAGTTTTCTAAAATCCAAGTCAAGTGTATTTTAATGTTGCAACAGTACAGACCTGCTTGCTTCTCTAAAAGGCCACCAAAATGCCACTGAAGTTAAAATGGATGAGTTAACCTTTTGAGAAGTACTCACAGCACCACAATTATTCTGACCTTTGACTGTACAATCCTTTAACTTTGCTAGCTATTCATTTAATGCCCATTTGTAATTTTTAAAATTATTACTACACGATTGAAAGCATTTTTTTGCCTATCCATCACTATGACATGTAGCAGTTTGCAACAATTAAGTATTTTGGTACAGAAGTCCTAATTATTTAACAAATAATAAATAAGGCAACTAGATCTAGGGGAGACAAAAACTACAAGAGGGGCAGAAGCCCACAGAGAATTGACATGAAATGTTTTTACAACCATCTTAATGCCTAAAGCTGTTTTGATGGATAGATAGGTGTTGAGATTTAAAAAAAAAAAAACAAAAAAAAACCCCAAAAAAACCAACACCAAAACAAAAAGCCCCCAATACCCAAACCCTCCCAACCTCCCCACAAGAGGCTGATGCTGGTTATGGCTCATTCTTTAGCAAGTAGAGAAGAAAAGCTCATCTCCAAAACCTTGGAGACTTCAGCTGTAAGAGAAGGGGAGTGGTTCACATTCCACTAAATCCTGTAGGGCTAAGGAATTCTTACCTTGATTCTGTTTGTAATGAAAAGGAAATTGCACTGACTAGCAGTAAAATGTTATCAACAGCCTATTCCCAAACTCCTTCCAAGTTTGTTGATTGATAATGATTGCCGGTAACCTGCCTCCTCCACTGACAACAATTAACCTGTTGATCTTGATCAGCAGCCTACTACTTGAAGCATTGGTGACAATCCATTTTGGTCAGTAATGTCACTTTACAGCCCAAGTGATCTCTTAGGCGCTTGTACATGCCCAGAACATTTTTTCTACATGCCCCCCTCTCTGAGTGTAGAGGATCTGAGTTTGTGTAAGAGAGACAACATCCAGCCCAGAAGGCTGACAAAGTCAGAACACAGATCTGCTGTGTGCCAAATCCCATGTTGAAACATATTCATAGCAGGAGAGAAAATAGACTCTGATGGCTAAACAAAATATAAAAATCAGGTTTGAAATTATCACATGCAGCCAGTAGAAGAGCAGCAACAAAACAAAACTAGTATTTATTACTAAGATCCACTGGCCATGGCAGTACTTCTTAAGCTATTTTCCTTCTCAGTAACAACCAGTCAGAAATCAACCTAAGGTCTTAAAAGTCACTTGTGTACACCAATAAATATAGAGGCCAGAAGCCAAAAGCATCCAGAACTCAGCAGTTCAGTTACCTACACTTCTGTCAGCACTTCTTTATCAACTGGAAATTTTTGAAACAGTGAAATGTTTGAAGAGAATGTAAAGTAGACAACTTAAGCAAAGCAAGAAAAAAAATGTATTATGGGCCAGCTCCTAGATATTGAGTGACTCTCAGCAGCTGCAATGCACCAACCCTGAAGTCAAGAACAAATTTTAAACCACAATCAGTGCCTGTAGCTGTTTAAGAAAGCAGGGTATTCAGAAGACACTTTTTGATTAGCAATGTTATTTTAACAGTTTCATATGAATCTTAGAATAGCTCAGTCTCTTAGAGCAAGCTGCAAAAGTAACACTGTAGCATGACCTTCCTATACAAAAGAAGCCTATACATAATTTTAAGTTATTTTGCTGCTACAGTATTATTTACTTCAGCTCTAATGTCTCTCATTTATCTAACTTTCTCCAGATATGCATTAAAAGAGAAATCTGGAAGTTGACAGAGAATATAATTTCAGCATTGATTAATCTTTCTGCACACAAGAACTGTGACAAGTCCCACATTTAAACTTTAAGGAGACTTTTAATGACTGAAGAAGCAATGAAACTTCCAAGAAGTTCACTAAAAACTTGCCAACTTAGACAAGAGAAAAAAATAAAAATCCTAGAAATAGGATATTTTAGTGGAAGGGAAAAAGCCATCACTGAATTTTCTAAAGAGGTAAGGAAATTGAAATGTGGGCAGGTTTAAATCACAGAGGAAATAAAGTAAATATCAAATGAGAAAAGTTGACTGTTGCATCCCAATGGAAATGCCTTAAATTAAAGCAGAGAGATGCAACGGTGAGAACTTACAACACTAACCTTTTGAGATCACGTCTGCATTGCAAAACTATTTACAAAGGATAACTAAACTTTCATCCTGTCTCGTCCTGTTTACATGGTTTGGAGTTAAGGGCTAGGTATTGAGACAATTCCTTCTCTGGCTGTTCTTAGAGTCTGAACAGCAGGAATCTAATGCAGTCATTCATGAACATGAAGAGCTAGACTGGAAATTATGTTAGAACAAAAAATGTTCACAAGAACACACACAAGAACATAATAACATCACAAGATGTTATTAAATTATCAGATTAAATATGTAAGAATATAGCCATAACGCTAAATATAATATCCAATGAAGTCCAGTCACAGCATTTTGCTGTTAATGGAACCTTGAAAATATGTCAAATATATCCCCATATCTTATTCATCCAATTGACACCTTGGCTGACTGACAATTTTATACTTCTCAGTATATAGTCAGTATCTATATTTCTGATAATTGTTTAAAAAAAAGTCTTGTCAGGTGTGCACTGATGAAAATAACTACCACCTATATATTTACTCCTGCTTACAGCAGAGGTAGTGGAATGCAGCACTGCAGAACACCTCAGCCGTGCTGTCCCGTAAAAGTGCATCAAAGAAAGAAGAAAGAGCACCAGAAGTATTTTTTTAATGAGAATTTGCTGATTTGTCAAAATCAAGCCATTATGTAGAGAATTGAACAATGCCAATAAAATTGCAGCAGAATTCAAAAGCAGATCTCCAGGGGAAGCAAAGAGAACCGTCTTCTCAAAAGGAAGTTTCCCTGATTTTCTTGTAGCAATTTACCCCTCAGCCGGCAACTTGCTGAAGGCTAAAACATAGAAACTAGCCCAGTCTAAATCATGCAGGTGTTCCATTTGCCATCTCTTCAAAGAGTTTATCAAGCATATCACAGAATAACTTGTCACAGTATTGCAATTAAAAATGCCCAACCTATATTATTTCCCAAATGAAATAAATTCTTCATTGATTTCTCACATTGTCCATCAGGCTAGATTTGAGTTATGCCACTGGAAACTCTTTTTCATACTTAAAATCATCTATTATTACATTTTCATTGGTTACAATGGCTAAATAACACTGGGAGTGGCATCACCATTTCACTTGGCAAATAAATGCTTTTAGGGTCTTATGTACATATTTATAATAATGGAAATATAGGTAATTATCAATATCCAGAACAAAGAGATCATATTGTTTTTCTATAACTTTACAATTCAATATAACTTGGCATTTTGGTCTTCCATATTGGAAACTGTGTTACTCCTGGTGTTAAATAATGCTTACTATTATCCACAAAGGTGGGTAAACTGTTCAATTTATTCAGAAGCAAGAATGACTGCCTCAAAAGATAAATTGAAAGTTCTCTAACTGCCAAGATCACTGGTGGAGATTCAAGATGCTATGTTAAGATTTTCTGAAAAACCACCAACAGATGTGTTTGGGGACTGAGGCAAAGAAGGTGTAAATTTCATCCACCTTCTCTCTGTCCAGTGTAGGACATTTACAGTTCAACAGTGAAAAGATGAGCATTTGGAAACTAGTAGATGGGAAAAGAAAACTTGCCAGGCACTCTAGACATCAGTTTCTGTTACCCAGAGCTGAAAAGGTTTTCTCTCAATCTTTGTTGCAGTCAAAAGAGGTGATTGCATCTCATGCTCACTAACCCTGCAGTGGTTCCAGGAATAAATACATTAAATTGAAGCTCCTTTTTTTTTTTTCCTGGCCACACATTTGAAAGCAAAGAGTTTACAGTTACCTGTTCACTCATTCAGTGTATATTGCAGAACCCGGTCTTGTAATGAACATTACATGTACTAGGTGTTCATGCACAAGCTTTTCCATTAGGGAAAAGGAATTTTGATTACAGCCCATTGAGAGATGAAAAATAATTGAACAGTTTTTCGAGGATGGAATTATAATTTGCTAATAACACTATGCATTCTTCTTATTAAATACCAAACATAACAGCCCTAACATAACATCCACTGGCATAACAGCAGTAAGAATGCACAATAACATCTTAAGTAATACTGTTTTTTCCTTTTTAAACACTTAGAGACATGAAAACCAAAGCTTAGACATGGAACACATTAGAAATCTAAAGTATTTGTATCTTAAAAATAGGAAGATATAAAAAGCATAAGAAAATAAACCTTTTGAAAAAGCTTTTCAGAGACTTGAATGGAATAAATGCTTCTGGAATTTGAGAAAAAAGGAGTTCTCAAGGACATGTGGTAAACTATCATTTATCATTCTCGCTAAATGTGTGATATAGATGTATGGTTAATAACACATTTTACTCTCAGTGGTATACAAACTGGGGTCTGAAAGTAATATAGTAATTTATAAAACCAGCATATGTCCTTGTGACATGTGGGAAGAAATATCCTCTCAAAACTGCATTTTGGCTTTACTGGATATAAAAAATGTGAGAAAACCACAGAAGTCTGTCAGTTATTGACAATCACAGACAAATTTATGGACTCGAGCACAAACTATAAGTCCTGTAAATTTCCCAAGGAATGCAATTTTACTATTTATTTATTTTTGTAAAGCTCCAATTCCTGGACAGTTTACTCTAGTAAGACATTTTGGAAATAATTTCTGCTGATAAACATTGCCATGGAAAAAACAGCATTTTTATTTATATTTTGTAACCGGTATCCTGTTCGGAATGCTATGCAAGATAAAGGAAAATTATAATCAGGTACATCAGTGAACCTGCATTCATTGTGTATGACTTAATTAACAAAATTCTTCTACTCTTCTGCTTAAAAGTGTGGTTTGGTGTAATAAGTACTAATATATGTCTTCCTAATTTCCAGAATGATTTCTCACAAAAATTTTATAAACAATGAGAAATCATTACACCACAGATATGTACTCATTGCATTTACAGATAACTAAGTAAAGCCAAGAAAGCCTAAAGAAATTTCCTTATAATAGAGAAGTTCTGTTTTCCCTGCAATGGTCTTCAACCAATAAATACAACTATATTTACTCTGTAGCATGTAAGTAGGATATAACCACTTATGATGGTTAGGGATCCACAAAGAATCCCTCTCACCAGCATGGTAATCCAGCAGCAGCATTTACTCCTGTGGCATGAAAGCCCTACTGCATTTGAAGTAGAACTTCCACCCTTGGAGGTAGCCAAAGTCCATCTGGACATAGCTGGGGGCAAACAGCTCTAGGTGGTCCTGCTGGAGCAGGCAGGTTGGACCAATTGACTTCCAGAGGTCCCTTCCAACCTCAGCTATTGTGATTCTGTGAAAATGGGAGCTGTAAACCCCTGTTGTAAAGCCCAGTGAAACATGCAGCTGTTATTACCAGAAGGTGATACCTTATGCTGTGTGGCACTTCAAAAATAAGAACTTGGGCCAAGTTCTTCTCATTCACTAGCTGTGGCAAGGTAGTCTGCCCCAACTACCTATCTGCAATCCAACCTAGGATCCAGCAAACACTTGGGGGTTTGCTTACCTTCAGATCCGTAAATAGTCCAGCAAAGTCAACCAGCATTTTTATATGCTTGAAGAAAAATATGCCCTTTCATTTATATTAGATAAATGACTTTACATATGGATAAATGCCTCTAGAGCAATATGGTGCTTAGGATTTATAATTTACTAGGGGTTATAACTCTCGTCAGCAGCATCTGCTTTTTGAACTCAGAACCTGTCATGTTAAAATAACACAAAACAAGCGAGAAGAAATCACATTCCTACTCTGAGTTTCAAAGTCAGCACATGATCTCGCAACAGTAAATTTGTGGAAATGATTAATAATTTACTTGCCATTCATAATTTACTTGAGAATTTTTTGCCTTTTTAACTTACTAATGAAATGCCTATGAGTGGATCACAATTTTCTCATATTTATTATTCATTACAACTATTTGCTGAATAATTTCTGCAAACAGTTCCTCTTTTGTAGCTCAATCCCATTATGAATGTTTATTATTCAAAATTTAGTCTGTGAAACTAAATAAGCCATGTATTAGACTTTTTTTAGCATTTACCTGAACATTGCTCTTATAACCAGTATGAGTTCTCCAAATACCCTTTTCTCCAATATAAACTCAAACGGTATTCTTCTGTGAACACTCCTGTAAAGTTTACCTGCTAGAGCATTCATAAAAAGCAAACAGCATGAAACAATTGAATTCTAAAATCTGTACAAATATTGGGGGATACTTTTTCTTCAGGACCAACTAAGCCTACCAATAAAAGGTAGCACAATCCCAGTTTTTAAGCTGTTACTAAAATGACTGAACATGAAGATCCCATTATTCTCCTCATAGTGGAAAAGAGGAACACTGTAGCATCAAAAGCAGATGCCTTTTTGTTTACACATTTCTTGTACCCAGTTTTCCGAAGTATTGCAAGCATTGCTTAAAGCAATATGGCAATCACTGAATCGCTACATCATTGCAGGGTGACTCTAAAGCTGCTAGGGTTTTATTGGGAAGCAGGAGAGGAAAAGGGAAATATAAAAATTGAAAGTGCACATATCACACACCTCTTCTATAGCCCCAGAAATTTCACATAACTCACCTCCAAGTGTATATAGAGATTACCCTCTCATGTCAAGAACTTAAAGCCTTTTCACTTTGTTTTTCTGGTTTTATTTTATTTCAGATTTTTGAGAGTTGGTATACATTTGCTCATTTTTTTCAGACTTCTTTCAGTAATCATTAGGACCTAAAAAATTTTTGAGACCCTGATTTAGCAGCTGAGACTTTAAGGGAAACACCAGCTATGGAGAGATATGTAATAAATACAAGAGCCATGCCATTGTTGAAAGGCAGTAGCATTGCAGAGCTCCCATATGAATTTGAGAGAGGTAAAATATTTGCCCAACTGCACCCAGCTTGCCAGCAACACACATCAAATTACTGCTCAGGACTACAGCATTAAGAATCAGAACTGAAATAAGATCAAAGTGACACACAAACTCACAAAGGCCTTTCTGCAGAGGGATGAATTTTATACTGACTCACCCGCCCATGGTTAATCTCATCTGAACTCAAAGGCAGTAATATTATTAATAGTAGCAATGATCTAATTCAAAATTCAATGAATGCTACAATTAATAGTTCCACTGGATTCTAAAGAAATCCTTCAGAATTTGACTCTTTGGGAAACAACTCTAGAAAATAGTACAACTGAAAAGTAAATTTTAAAAATTTTGCTCCATTTCCTCTTGTGGATACTAAGACAGCTTAGCCGTATCTTCCTTTCCAAGAAAGATGTCATATTTTCTTGTAGAATTGCTGCTTACATTCTCTTACCAGTGTGCTTTGATCTTTGTGCTAGTGATGCTCGTTTACAAAATGGGAATGATGCAGTGGGAAGAGTGGTTTAGAATAAAAAAGCATTTGAAGCTCAAGACAGATTCAGAATAATAGAAAAATACAGTAATTAGGATATATTTTAATCAGAAAAAATATCAGGAGGGAGGGGTTGGATTTTTTTTCTCTTGTCAAAAACTTCTGAGAGATTTCTGTATTAATTTTACACATTTTACATATTCTCTAGCCATTATCTCTCCCTTGATATTATGGATAATTATTCTAGGACCATCACTCCTGACAAGTCTCTGAAAGGTTAATGCTTTTTTCCAACTGGAAATCTGTGTACTGCTTACATTTATTATCTCTTCAGAGGTATATTGCATGTAGACAATTGAGAGCATTTTCCCTTCCTTGTTAGATGAGATTTTCCCTTCCTTTTTAGGAGATGAGATTTTCTCTTTTTTATGTGTTGTCTTGGATGAATCCACAGACAATATCACATGTAACACTCCCACATGGCAGTGTAATACATTTCATGTCACTGGGCTAGCCCCCGTTAAGAAACTACCTGCTACCAGCTATATTATAAACAATTCCAAGAATTTTGCTGCATTTCCTGAAAAATTCAAAATTTTTACAGCCTCATCAAGGAATCTTCTTGTTTAACACAGGGGTTTTTAACTGAACTTTGGTGTTAGTTCCCAAGACATAGCAAGGTGCAACAGCTAGAACTCCACAGTGAATTCACTCTAGATTGTGGCATCATTGGGTTTAGTGTTCATCCCACAGTTTTTAAGACACTGGGAATGCTAATGAATCCTGAAATGAATTTCTGAGATGCTATGAAGAGGGACATTACTTTCACTATTTAAGCAAGAAAAAGTCTTAATGAGTGCCTGTGTAAGATTAAGAAAAAAATTAAAGTACTTTACTATGCTTACCCTTTAAACTAAAATAAAAATAACCATAATGGACTTCTAGCACAAATATAGCTGTTTGGTCACAGAATGTCAGAATTTACATCTCCTTTCCAAATACATTAAACACCATGGGTACCTGACAGCCTGCTAGCTTAGCCACCTTCAGGTGCATTTGCTGGCCACTGCCTGTCATCAGGCAGTGGAGATAAAGTACTAAAAACTGAATGCATACCCCATGATTCTTTGTTCCTATTTACAGTTCCCTTTAGAAATATAGGAGTTAGGTGTGAAAACTGCTACTTTTTAAATAAGTTCTAGTGGTCCAGTGAATTGAACCTCCTTGAGGTGTGTTTTTCTCTGTGTTGCCAGGATAGGTTCATCAGGACAATCTAAATCTGTCAGCAGTTCTTCAAAAACCTTTTAGTAAGCCTGCAATAGCACTGCCACAGAGATGTAGATAAGTGACACTGATTATAGAAAGAAAATTCTACCAAGCTCACTTCTAATTGCTGGCAAAGAATACACACAGAATTCATGTGCATGCTTCACTGGAAGAAAGAAGAATTATATTGTATTATGAATCTCGGACAATTTGGGATTTTAATCTTACAAGACAGAATTACTTTTCCTTGGGTTATCAAAATACAGAATAATTTTGCAACCAGTTATATGTTTTCAATTTTGCAGTCTTCTTTCCTGAACATTAAAGGAAGCTTCCATGAAGTTAACAAAAATTAATAATATCTAACTGGCTGACACTGCTCCAGATCTATAATTGTGTGTCACCTTGCAACACTACTTTGTCTAAATGATTTCTTTTTCCTTTCAGCTATCTACTGAATAATTCCAAACATATTGATGAAGGATTACTTCTTGACAAATATTTCTTATTAAAATATTGTACAGAAAATAAAAATTCTTATTCAGATGTAGACAACATTTACTGAAAGATATTTAATATTAATTTAGAACATTCTTACTGACAGCTGCTCAGCAGGACAAAATCATTTCATTAGAGTCTTGAGGCAGTTTCATGGAAGTTGTTACTGAGAAAGAATAATTACAGTTCTCCCTCTTTTTCACCTTCAGTTATGAGTATATCTAAAAGTGCAAGAAGGCTTACTTTTGATTTTTTTTTTAGTCTACATATATAGAGAGGGTGTTGAAACCAGAGGAACTTTAAGGCCCCTTTCAACCCAAACCATTCTATGATTTAGGAAGGGTATGGTTATATTCATATAAAAATTGACTAAGGTTTGAATAAATTTTGAATGATAGACTGAAAGACAATGTTAGTAAAATAGTTGCTTCAGAGTGCAGTTTGATTTGTCGATTTTTTTTTCATTTAGTTTTAATAAACTACAGAATCTAACTCTGCCATTTAAAAAATAAGGGAAAACTGTTCATTCTGCCTAACACATGCAGTTTGTCCAATGTCTACTTCCTACTGATATTTAATGTGTAGAACAACCTTTGTACTTATTTAATATATTCCATTTTTCTGGTGCCCTAGAGATGCATGAATCAGGCCTAGAAGATTGCAAAGGCCATATAAGATACAAATGAACAAAACAAATTAGCCACTCATCTTCCCCAAAAGAATTATTTATTTTCTAAAAAAAGATAACTTTGAAGTATTTCCACTGTGCCCATCTATTAATATCAAAATGCCACGTTCTAAGGAGATAGTGCTCAATTTACTCGCAGAGTATTGAATATTGTCTTCATGACCATGGTCATGCCTCCCTGTGGTATTACAGTTCATAATGAAGTGTAGGGTGCAGCCTTATTCAGAAGTCTTGTGGGACACCTTCAAAGATGAATTAGATGTACATTATCAAAAACACACACAAAACTAATTTTCTCACTTTCATCTCGTGACTCAGATTTCTTTTCAGTTGGAACACAATTGACTACATATCCATATCATCCCAATGACAGTGGGGATTCTCCACTCTGTCCTTGACACTCATTTTCCTGGAGCTTAATTTAGGTTAATGGCATATCTTGTGTATCTGGTTTCATGTCCCTTAATGTACATTTGAAAATGGACAGTCCCTACACTGTTCTGTTGGAAAAAAAAATCCGACAGCAGCAGCATTCTGCCTGGGAATTTATTCAACGTCTGATCTCCATCCTTTTCCATTCTATACATAAAAGGTGAGCAAGATAACTCAGTTTTGCTGCCATAAACGCAGATTCCATCTAAGTGGGTTTGGATAAGACAACATGTTAATCCTGACCTGAACTGACAGTCTTTGTAACTAACTGCACAAACAGACAAGATTTAGGATGTTAGTTAGGTGTCATACTGCAATACTTAACTCCTAATTCCACAATCAATGGACTTCAGTGAAAAGCTGGCTTAAGAGGTTCCCACTTTTCCTTTGAAGCAGTGTAACCGTTTGTGAAATTCTGCTTTAAACCATGTCATGAACTGATCCAGGTTAAAAATAACCCTCCAGAAATACTGTTTTCCCGAATTAGTACGCCTATGCCAGCATATATTTCAACCAATACAGATGGGAGCTGTCTTTTACTACATTAAGGCAGGATCACGTGGTCATGAGTGATTAAACCAGCCTCAGCACCAGAGGACCTATGTCCTGACTTTTAGCCCCAGAGCAGGGGCTTGCCCACCTTACCACCTTGTAAGAGAAGCTTTTGGCTCCATATTTTCAAAAGCAGGCTGCTCACAAAAGAATGGGGGGGGGGAGGGAAGGTCAACTTCCAGCTTCTATCATCAAATCACATTTTTAGTAAACTGTTGAAGATACTGCCAGAGAAGAATTCTGGAATATGTCATTAGGTCATTCCAGTGTATCTCAGTGTGGACCTGAATTACTGATATCAATTTAAAACAAACAATGGCATGGGCTGCATCACACAGATCCTAAGCATGTGCGTTTTGCAAGTGACTGGGGTAAAAATGGCAATGGGGGGTTTAAGCTAAACTAAAGAATGAAGTTTGTTCTCGAAAGACTTCCATATTACTTAAATAAGATGACTTTTTCTATGGGCATAAGAGGGAAGATAAAACATAACATATGTCTTGCTAACTCCTACTTATCTGTCAAATATCAAGCGTCAGCATTTTTTTAATTTGAAAAGAAAAATCTTGTCACTGCAGTGCACAGAAAAGATGAGGTTTGGAGGATGAAAGCCAGCTGTGTAGAGAATGGCCTTGATGTTTGTAATCCCACTTTCCTTTGCTATAGAAATGAAAGGAGGCCTAGTTCTTATGCTTAAGAAATTAGAGCGGAGAACTGAATTTCCTTCTTAGTTCTGCCACTGATTCCTGCATGAACCGAGGCATATTGCTTCAGTCAAAACAGCTGTGCATTCTGAGCACTCAGTGTGACACACAAAGGCTTTGGTTTGCAGAAGTTTTAAGAATTCATAGGTACAAGTGAAGTGAATTGACTTGCCAGTTTTAAAAACTAAAGCTCTAGACAAATATTAAAAATTGTGTTCTTTGAGAAATAAGGTAACAATTATTTCGCATTAGTCATCCAAACTGCTTTTGAGGATATATTACTGTGCCATAGTACCCCATTGTAAAACAGAAATAATAACAAACACTCATTTCACAAGAGTATTATAAAATGGAGACAGTAATGTTTGTAGTTTCAGTGGAGCCCATCACTCTTTGAGGAAATCAATTGTGTCATATTTAGAGAAATATTTGAATGCTGCAGTGGGCCAGGGGGCCACAAACTGAATGAAGTGCATTTATAAATGCCATTTGTAAACTGCCTATTAAATGAGTACTATCCATCTTGTGACCTGAATGAGGCAGGCAGGGAAAGAGTTGGAGAAGAATGGTGTGCTCTCACATAATTGAAGTCTGCATCATAATACAAACCCACATTTTAGCCCAAATATTTTAAAAGTTTGGCTAAGCTCCTAGCAACTGAATGAAAACTCTTACAATGATAATGAGAAGTTCTGGGAAGTGTAAATATAGCTTTGTTTCCTGTCTCACATCTAACATACACTTATTACAAAAATTCTCATAAAACTAATTATACACTTTTGCAAACTAACACAAGAACAGTTTGAAATAGCATTCCAACAGTGGAAGATCAAATCTGTCAAAAGGCTTTGTTTTATGTTTTAAGAACTTTAAGAAGAAATTCTCATTGAATGAGAACTTCTTAGTTATTTTTCGGCAAGACAAGAATTAGGAATGAAAAAAATCTTATATGGATAAGATCAGTTCATGAATTGAGTCTAGTTATAACCACTCAGATTATGATCTCAGAGTTGGTGTCATTTAATTAGTATTTAAGTGTATGTACTATAGCTACATTTGATTACATTCCCAGATTCCTATCTATTATCTGACAGATGATTGCTACTATTTGGCATTGAAACAGCTTCTGAAAAATAGGAAGTGAAAAACCTAATATGAATAACAATTAGTGCTCCAACATGCTGTTACACATAACAAGCCTACAATAAATGCTAGATCTCACACACAAAAAAAAACTTATTCACCAAAGTACCGAAGTATTAAAGCAAAAGAAGGCCCTAAACTAAGGTTTTATCTTCTTTCTTGAGTGGTGTTTTTTATTTTCTCTTTGTTTAGATTATGACCTCACGTTTCAGTTCTACACATTACAAGCTTGTGTGGTAGTGCCCATGAGATCTTAATATCACAGATAAATCCGGAATCAGAACCTTCAGATATACATTTCTAAGGATAAACCTGAGCACTGCAACCATACTGATACTTTACAATATACCGTATGCTGTCAGGCTTTGCAATACATTATGTTATTGCCTGCACTGGTGAAATTGAAGAAAGCCATTAATTCAGCTGATATCGAAGACAGGGACAGTAATGTTTGCAATTAAAAAGTGGTATTGCAGTTGAGTTATTCTTCCCTCCCATTTAACATACGTACATTTTTTCGTATTTTAAGGAACTCTCTCCCCGGTTCCTCCAGTTCATTTTTTCCACACAGGGACTGGGCTCAGGGGGGAAGTCTGAATAATGCATAGTAGAGCCTGCTAAATTTATTTGCATTTAAAATTGTGCTTTAAGGTAAGTTTCCGAATACCTTCAAGATAGTTTGTTAAGTAAAATAATAACTGAACCACTAAAAAGAAAGGCCAATATTCACAGAGATACGCTGATATAATGGGTCATGCTCCCGTGCCTCATAGGAATATCACAGAAATATCTTCAAAAGCAACATCCTTATCTGTCCCACTGCCCCTGCTCTCTCCATTTGTGCCACTACAGTGTTCAGTATGTATATTAAAACTGACCAGCAGCTGCTATCTAACAGGACCTCTAAATACTGAGTCGTTCTTTTCATTCCCTTAGCAGGGAAAGTAATTTTGGTCTCTCCTTTACTTGTGCTGATGGTTTTCACAAAGTGTCTGTGGGATCTTTAGGAAATCTATGATTCTTTCAAATTTGTCTGAATTTAGTAGGAAAAAAATGGTTAAATATTTTTTAAGCATGCGATTAAGAGTTAAAAAGAGACAGATAATGTGACTGCATAAGACTCATTTCTTTCAAAGGGTAGATATAAATTGAAGGTTGAATTCTGCTGTTGTCCATAATCATTGGGAAGCAGTTTGAGGAAAAACTAAGGAATCAGTTCAGTAAGCAACAAAAGCAATTGCGTTGGAGTAAGACAGAGGTACAGCTTTTCAATAGAAAGAAAGAGTTTGCTCTGTTTCAAACTGTTTGCTTTGTTTTCAAACTTATTGAAATGAATTATAAACAATCCTAATGTACACATTGGCAAGGGTCCTTCTGCTGACTGGCTACTTCTTAGTTTTAAAACCACCAGCTGCTATATCTGTAGTTTCAAAATCAAGTGTAAAAATGTGGCAAATGTACGTGACTATGAAAGCCATACACCAAAATTGTATGTTCCAGGCAGATTTCAGCTTTTTAACAGGACTAAGATTACTGTTGCATACATGGAATAATGTGAAAAAGTATTTAAAGTATTCAGAAGGTGGGAAGACCAAACAAAGGTAGACAATTAGTTCAGTTCATGGACTTAAATGACCAAAAGCTCCCTTCTTCACTTGCAACACTAATGCTAAAATCACAGCAAAGCTGAATAATATGAAAATCTTGATTTAGCCTATGCACATAAAGACCTTTTATTTTCATCTATCTAAATGTTTCCCTTTGTTGACAGGATTACACTCCTGTGCATTAGAAGTGAACACGAGATTAGTTTGAGCTGCTTTTTTACTTAGGACATTTCTCTTTTTAGGGCTTCTGCCAGAATTTTGTTTTTTAATTTACTTATTCATTGATTATTTTGTTATTTCACCAACAGAAAAGCAGTGAGCAGTGCAGTTTGATTAAAAGCCCCATGTCATTTCATTGGTTCTTTGAACAGATCACAGCTATAGCATCCATCAGTGATATTGCTGTAAGACAAAATTCCATAGGATTTTCCCTAACATCTGGAAAAGGAAATAAAAAAGGACAAATACACAAGAACCAGACTCATACCCCTAAAGGTCTGATTGTTACCACTTGAGGGCATGTTGATTTACCTCCTGTTGAGAATTTGTTTGTTTTCTTTTTCTTCATCCTCTCACATATGACATCATCTATTTTTAATGTTGATGTTTACATTTTAAAACAACCCAGAGACTCAGCTTCATGTATATATCTTGCTACACAAGAATAAAATTCAAACTGAAATACCTCAACTATTTCTGCTGACACCCAAGTTATCTACTCCTTTCCACTATTTCTCCATAACATTTTACTTGGATTTATAAATCTTTGCACTTCCTTAGTGTAACAGACTGTATTATCTCCATAATTTGTGATTCTGTTAAAAATCTCACAATATTTTACAAGGTATTTTTCTTAGGTTTTCAGATCCTTCAACCAAAAGTGTTTACAAAGAAGTCTTAATGTCTTTTGGTTGTAAATTAGAACTGAACTGTTTGGTGTTACAGGGCTTACAGGTTATTTTTTAAGGCCAAAATACCTGAAGTTATATAAAACCTGAATGCATAAACAGCATTAACAGGGATTGACAGACCACTTTATGACAATAACCTGAAGTAAGTGTTAAGGTTAGGCTCATACAGAAATTGTCATCAAAGTCTCTGCTCAACTTGCTGTTTTGTTTAATACATGAGATATCTAGTTAGGATGATTCTAAGTCAAGAACTGGACGGATTATGGAATGCTAGAGCTTGAGAAATATGAGTACTGCCTGTAAAGAAGAAAAGTGAGCAAAACCCAGAGAGGGATTGCACTGCAAGTGGGTGCTCTAGGAGTAAGAGCAGGACTAAACAGCAGAGATAATAAGCAAGCCACAAGGACAAGGTACAGTAATATGCCGTAGAAGTAAAAACAAAAGCAACCTATTGAGTGTCCTAGAGCAATTAGTGCAATTTGCTCCCGTGGTTGATGGGCAGGCAGCTGTCAGTCAGGCTAAGACACCAGTCTTCAACCCTGGCAGACCAGTCACACCCAGGTGACTGGCTGTAGTTGAATCCTGAAAAAAGACTGCATGAATGTCCACCTGAATCTTATAAATACAGGACAATCTCGATGCACAAATATAACGTGGACTCTTAAAACGTATTAGATACTGCTATGTAGTAAGTGGCTTGATAAGATCATTGAGAGCTTTGAGTTGGCAGTGATCTCAGCCCATTGTTGTTTTCTGGTTTTTTAGCCTCATCTTGATTTCAGAGACAGATTTTAGGGAGATCCACAACTTTCCCTCAGATGTAGACATATTGCTTGAAAGAAGTACTTTATATGTGTGAAAGCAAATGTACGTGGATGTAGACAGTTTATTTTATATGCCATAGCAGAAAAATTGGCTGTAATGTCTGTGTGAACCCATCAGCACAGAGGTAGAAGAGGTATAACATTTCATCTGCAGCTGAAAATTCTGTCAATTGACAGAAGAGGAGAAGAGGGACATGGGAAATACAGATGGGTAATGGATATAGAGACAGAAGTTAAATAGCAAGTATACCAGAAAAAAAAGGTATTTTTGAAAAAAAGGTATATTTGATACAGGTGAAAGATGTCAGCTTATTGCTTTTTATTTATAGACCTGCCTAGATGTGCATAGTGTTTTGTCATACAAAAATTAAATTGATGCAGATAGCTCAAAGAGTAGAGATGTGACATCAGAATTGGTATGAAGAGAGTATTAGAATGAACTAAAAGGATGTCTTCTCAAAGACCAGCCTTTTCTACAAACTACAGAAAAGATACAACACAAACAGAACTTCTTGTGAAGTGCAAAAGAAGCACCAGTTAATTTCTGCTCCCAAAATACACTGTAAAAGTATCAGAAATGTTGTCCCAGAATACAACTTTTATATTTGCTCACACTTAATTGTTCTGAGTGATGCAAGAATATTTTATTTACTTCATTAATATTTAAATTCTAGAAGGGAATTGAATGTTGTAAGGATTCAAAGATTCAAGAGTGATTGAGAGATAAATCTAGAATAATGCATATCTAGCAGAGTTTCTCACATTCAGACCCAAAAATGGGAGTGCATTGTAATAGTTATGACTACCCAACAAGCAAGTGCTATTTGGGTTGCCACCACCTATGATCTGTTGTAGAAAGGAAGTACGTCCTGTGAAGATTGAAATAACAGAATGAATCTGATAATTTTCTGTGAAGTTAATTATAGCACCATTACTTGTTTACTTTGTTTTTCTGTAAAATAAGCACAAGGCTTGTGTGAGGGTAATGGATACATGTATTGTGCTATATGTAGAAATTCTTTTTCATATTGTATAAACTACTGTAGCAATGCTTTGAAGTTAACGAGCCTTCTCAGTTCATTACAGATAAAAATACCAAGTTTCCACCTTCAATATGAAATGCATGAACTATTAGCTGTGTAAACAACTTCTGAATTTAATTTCTGGTACCACAGAAGCAGCAACAGCAATTTCTTTTTATACATTTGAGATGTATAAAGACAGACAGCAAACACCAGCTCTTAAAAAACTCCCCAAACTGTTTTTAATTACTTTGTAAATTTTTTTAATTGAAGACTTAAGACAGTAACACAGCTATTAACAGAGACTATTTTTACTCCCAGCACTGTGAAGCAGTAGTGATTTATTTGTACTTGATAGGAGGACGAGTATTATTTACAATTCTAAGTGATTCTGAATTTCAAAAGTCTCTGATTCAATTTCACAAAGCAACAAAATGTTTTAGATTGCATCCATAGAACTTGTTGTAAAACAGACAACTTGAGAATATTTCTAATGGGAACAGTTTCAGCTGATAGAAAGAATAAAATATATTTTCCTAAAAGACAAGGAGATAATTTTACCTGTTTTTCCTCTTATATAATCATAAAGGAAAACAAAAATACTTAGAGATTATGAAGTCCAACCATTAACCTAACACTGCCAAGTCCACCACTAAACTTTGTCCTTAAGTGCCATGTGTACACATCTTTTAAAAACCTCCATGGATGGTGACTCAACCACTTCATTTGGCAGCCTGTTCCAGTGCTGGATAACCCTTTCCATGAACAAATCTTTCCTAATATCCAACCTAAACCTTCCCTGGCACAGCTTGAGGCTATTTCTTCTTTCAAACAGCACTGATTAAATGCAAATTCTGATACTCTGCACAACACACCTTCCACATAAAAAAAGTATCAAACACTTCCCATTTGCTGTTGTCTTTTAACATAAAAATTTATGAAGTGTCTCTGAGAATAGCTCACTAGGTCACATTTACATGGAAAACTCAGTCTGCCTGGGCTAAGTGGGACTGAACTAATGCACATACTGTTGCTTCACAAACTAAATGTCACTAAATGATAATCTGCAAATGCAGAAGCAGGGACTGGGAGATGCACTGGCTGTAGCCACTGATGGCTCCCTCCACTGCAGTCTCAAGAAGCTAATCTTGCTCAGTTCAGAGGGCTTCATCCATGTTCCTGGGAATGACTCAGGACATGAGGAACAAGATAGCATGTGTCCACATTTAGGGTTTTATTTCTACTCTGTCCCGATTTCCTTCCCAGAAATGCTGTGCTTGTAAAAGGCTTAGTGTGACACCCTAAGAGACTTGTATCTTCTCTGCACAGACAGACACAGTCTGGGTGACAGCAAAGCAAAAGCTTCCCTAGGGCATACACTAGGATTATCAACAAGGGAGGACTACTTCTGGATTAAAACTTTGGCCCACTGTCATCTATGGCAAAACTCCCACTGAAGTCAGAGCAGCCCAGATTTCATGTGTGTTGCAGCAATTTTGACTCCCTGCCTGTTCTGCCTTGGGACTTCCAGCCAGCACAATAAAGGTCTTAATGATGCCAGAAGCTTTTGTGTTATAAACTGCAGCAAAAGTCCTAAAGCCCTTCATGTAAACCAAATACTCATCAGCTATTTAAGAAAAACTGTAGGGGATTCAACCTGCATCCAGAAATATAATGTTTCAAATTGGCACACCATGCTAAAACAAACCTTATCCTGTTTAAGTGCTTCCTTTTTTTCTTTTTATAGAAGTGCTACAGCAGAGAATTCATGTTTTGATTGAACACAGAGCAGGCAGCAAGCTAAATTATATACTCAATACAAATCTCATGCAATAATGATGAAATAAGTGTAAAATGGCTGTAACAAAAGCAGACACTTTATAAAGTAACATCTCCTCTAAATTTCGTATGTGTAGGCAAAATAGAGAAACTGGAAATGCATTAAAAAAAGATGAAATTGTAGATCAGACTGGCCAAAAGTTTTAATGAGACTGTAAAATATTTTGATAAGTCTCTGTTTAAAATATATGTGGTCTTTGTCACTGTGCATAAAACAGACAGAAACTTAGTGAGTGTCAGGAACATAATTAGAAGTCAAGCTGGCATGGAATTACAGTGCTCAACAAACACAAGAAGCCAGTTCTGAGTCCCTGACCTGTGATAAGTTCTGCTGACTTCAGCACAAAGCAAAAATAATTCAAATAATTGTAGGGTACAGGACTAAACCTTGGTCATTATTTAATCTAAATACAGTAGAGCTCCAGTTTTTGAGGGTGGCATGAACTTTGCAATGAACAGCTATTTAAAAAAGAGATCAAAATTCTGCTGCTACTAACTGAAGAAGCAACCACTTCATCTCAGGCAGCATTCAGATGCCCCACTTACAATCTACAGCAGTCATGACAAAAGAAATGGATATTTATAGTTGCATATATTAGCCTTACATTGCCATATACAGACAAACACGTACCCAGTATGCTATTAGATTACTTTAGACTAACTTACAATGTTGGGCTTTTTCCCTGAGTCCATATTTTAACATAAACATTTCAGAAAGGTTTTAAGTTTAGAATTGGGTGTATTTAGAATTCCATTCAGCTTTTCAAGGAAAAAATTTGCGTAAAAGGGCTTCAATTCAAGATCTTCTAGGAATAAAATTTCTCCTGAAATACATGACATTTCCAAATGGAAATGCCACCAGAATAAACCAAAACTTGAGATTCAATTCTAGGTTTACAGAACCAGCTACAGAAAGTAAGAACACCACCACAATTAATTCTAAAAAGTGTAAGTTTAGGCACAGCCAGTGGTTTCTAGTTCTTCATCAATAGTTCATCAGTCATTAGCTTGAAGTACAGTAATTATGATAGTAGTCATAACTGTTTTCTGTTTGCTTAAAAATGATAGTGCTGAAGCTTACTCAACTACTCTGCTTACTCAACTACTCTGCTTGATTAAATGCATGGCAAAAATCAAGCCTTGGCCTACTTTCCAGTGCGAGGGCATACAATGGCGTATGATCCTGCACCTTTCCTTTTGGATGGAGTCAAAGGAATAAGGTCATACAAACAAGGTCATCTGTGAAAGTCAGCTGGCATAAAACCAGTCATACGCCAGACATCATCCTTTGCAGAAATTAACTCTTTAGCAAGCTGGATGTCTGGGGGGGAAAAAGGGATGTGGAAAATGAATGTGCCTTAAACATGATCTTCATCGTTCTGATGAGTTATTTAGTTATACATCCCTCTCCTATTGCTAAGTAGGAGGATATATCATGATAGCCATTCTGCAGAACATTCATCATCAGAATATCAGCTTCTTCACACAAGCTTGTCTCCTTAACATCTTCTTATTTGTGTATGTACCCAGTATTTTGTACTTGTAAGAGAATTTATATATATAGAAATTTTAAAAGGAAAAACAACATAACCTATTATACTGCTAATGTGGTTGTCAAGAGGGAGAAGAAAGTATTGTCAGAAATTCAGGATTGGATATTTTAAAAATTATCTCGTTCACAGATGATCCTATAAGAGTAGTAAGCAAGAATCCCAAAGATACAACAGAAATAGTATTAACAACCACAAAATACACTGAGATTTAAGTTTCATTTTCAATCTACTACTTAACAGTGAGATAGCAAAGCAGAAACAGACTGAAGTAATTTATTTGAAAGGTTTTTCATTATCTGAAAATTTGATACTGACAGTTTAAGTGTAAGATTCTAATTTTATATACAGAACAGAATCTGCTGTTTGGTTGAACTTACTAACTAGTCCGTTAGACTAATTCATATATATTGCATATACATGGAGAACAGAATTCATTTGTTTCAACTGGCAAATTAGATGATGCTCAACTCATTTGTCAGACATTGGATGTCTGACAAAAATACAGGACGAAACAACTCTTTGGTAAGAGTAATTTCCTATATGGGAATCTTGTTGGACACTCAGCTCTTGACAGATGCTTCAAAAGCAGCAAATACACTGGGCATTTATTCCCATTTGTACTTTTAAGAAGATCATGATCTTTCTTTTGACATGTATGCCCCACAGCTCTTTCACAGTCATCTTACGTTACCCTAATAAGCTAATGCCTATGGACTCCCACTCTAAGAACAGTATAACCAGACCCACAGGGATGACAGCTCAAGGAAACACTTAAACTAGCGCACCAGCTTTTGTAGTGGGTAAAAACAAGACCAAGCACTTGAGCTTTGACTACTTTAGAGAGTTTTTCCTCTTTGCTGCAACTTAGATTAGCCTCAGTCCTTGAGTAACCAGCCTTCAGCGTGTAACAGCTGAGGACTGCCAGAATATCTTTAACCAAGAGCCCTCTTCTCTGCAGTGCATACACATAATTTGTCTCTACACATCAGGGCAAGAAGCCCCAAATTTAGTCATCAGCAAGAGCGTCATACAGGATTGCTGTCTTTTCTAAAAGCATTCCTCCAAGGAATTAAAAACGATCAGACAGTTTGAGAAAGGGCAATCTCAGCCTGCGCTGAATACAAATCAAATATATAAATGAAATTGCACATCACTTAAACTTACTGCTGAGAAGTATTGACAGCAGCATGGCCTTTTCCCTTTCCCTGGTCTCTTCAAGTCTAACATATAGTTAGACTGCTCTTCTCTACTAGTATCCAAAATGCTCCTGACACTACATGCTGTAAGATTTCAATGGGCTGAAGGGTCATCTATTAGGGCAGACTTATTAGTGACTATTACATTTAATAGGGATTTAAGAGTCACTACTTTGTGTGTTGCGAGGTTGTTTGTTTTCCAAAGAATTATAGCAGCAAATAGTAAATTCCAATCTCAGTTTAATTTCTAAATCAATTCTATGCTTTTAAAATTATTAAGTTATAATTACTTTCCATTACCTTAATTACTTTAAACTATACAAATCAGAAATAGTTTCTCACTCTTTTGACCTTGTTCAAGATTTTAAATGGTCTCTTTCAGATCAATGGCTTAAGAATGCTGTGTAGTTTACAGTTTATCTCCTACCTGCTTAAAGGAACTACTTCACATTTCTTTTATTCCAAACTCAGACTGGAAAAGGAGTGATTGGTGGGGGAGCAGAAGCAGCTCAGTTTTTGTGGGCAGACAGAATTTTGTAAGAAGCCCCAGTGAAAACAAATAATAACAACTGTGTTTATGTTTCTACAACTCAAAAATTGTAATTAAAAACTAGTATATTTGCATCAGCATAAATAGAGCCATTCTGCAGATGGATTCAGACTGCCAATATTTCCTAGCTGAAGGAAACTGATTAATGACATCTCTTCCACTTCAGTTATGAAACCAAGGCAAACCATTTTGCTTCCTATTTATCCCATCACACCCCTCCTCAACTATTTGCCTGATTTATAGGCTACATCCCCATCCAACAGAGATTTCCTTAAAGGTAGGAGGAGAAGATGATGCATTTTGAATGGCATCAGAATTTGTTGATGGCTGAAGACTGTAACCCAGCCTCTAGCACTGACAATAGCCAGCACTACAACGCTCACCTTGAATGAGACAGTATTGGGGAGGTTATCTCCAAACACCTAACAAAGGTAAAAACTTGTGTTTGCCACATTGTGCTCTAAATTGCATTTAATAGATTGAGAGATAAAGTCTAACCAATCTTTTTACATATGACAATATAACACCATATTTGATTTATTACAAAAGTAGTCAGTCTAACCCCTAATTTTTTTTTAATTAGAAAATTATTCAGAAAAAAAAAAAGAAAATCAAGAAAACTGTGGATTTTTTAATTCAAACTATTCATAGAAAAATTTAAAAGGAACTGTGATAAAATCTAACAAAAAAATCAATTTCAAGGTACTCAAGTTACAGACCTTTTAATACTTTTGCCTTTGCTGCACCAAAATACAGTGGCAATTCATGCAGTACCTCTAGGCATAAAATTTCCTGATATAAATTCAACAAGAAAGAGAGCAATTACGTATTCCGACCTGTGTTTCTTCATTTCTCAAATATTCTTAATACAAGGGTGATTTCTATTTGCATTCTACAATTTTGCAAGTCCACTAATTGCAAGACATTCTAAAATGAGTGTAAATTGTCTTGATGAACACCATCCAATTTCTAATGGACAGGGGCTCATATAAAAATTCAACAGTATCAGCAACAAGCTAGCAGCAACTGGTGGGATGAGGGGTAGTAAGAAATTATTTGGCTCACAGTTGAACTTCCTATTTAACCACAGGGATGATCAAATTAAGTCAAGGTCAAGTATGTGACAGAGCAGCTGTGCCATGCAGCAAATGAGGACTACTGGTGTGTATATATATAGCAATACTGTTTTGATTTTCTAACCCACCATTCATGTCTTGCAATTCAAAGCTGCTGCAGGAGAGAGAAAGTGGCCTCCTGCACTCACAGCCTTTACTTTGAGTTCTACAGATTCAGCTCCTTCCCAGGCTGCTTGAAGCCTTCATGGTAGAGCAGCCCCTTAGCACTCACTACATCACTTCAGCCCAACTCTTGTCTACAAGGAAAATTTTACAGCTGTCCAACACAGCAACTGCTAACCAACTAACCTTCCCCCCACTGAAAGAGATTTAAATCTCCCTAACAGAATGAAATGACTAGACCTGAGATAACATTCTTGCCCACAGAAAACTTTATTCTCAGATGTCACTCATCTAGAACTCTTACTAACTGCTACAAACAGATGCTTTCAACATAGAGTGGTTTGTAACGCTTTGGCTTAATAATCTTGATTTTCCTGTTTCAGTAAATGAAAATAAATTGATTTACAACAGTTAATGCACAGGTACTGAAAACAGTGGCTGTAATTTTTTTTATACCCATCTGTCCTCCACTTATTCCATCTGTTTCCTTCACTCATTGCACTGGAATCCAGCTTCACAAAATGAAATCCAAGCTCTTTCATGTAGCACAGTGTAAGTTACCTAGTTACCCAGCTGAAAGACATTTCAAAATGAATCACTCTCCTTATACTCTGTAGAAGGCAACAGACACAGATTTTTTGGTTAATATATGTCTGAGCAATCTTTCTTTCAACAAAATATAAAACTGTCAGTAAATTCCTTCTGATTTCAGATGATGCATTTCAAAATAATACCGTAACGGCTCACCATTTTAATCAATTACTGAGTACGCCTTGGGGATTTTCCACCAATTCTGCTTTATGCTGCTCTTAAAATGGTAAGTACCTACATAACTGTATGATTTATAGACTGGCTTAGATCTTTATAGTTAATACAACAGTATAAGTGCACGCAATCATATGATTTAATTGGATTATATAGCCTTCATTAAACTGTGTTGACTGACTTTTTTTATTCTTCAACAGTTCTTTGGCCTGTTAATGATTAAAGATTTGGATTTGAGTCTTTACACTAAATGTAAGTGTTTAATAGGAAAAGAAAACCTAAGAAAGCCCTCCTCTCTTACAATCCAAAATGGGAGATACAATATAAAGGCTGAAAATAACTTTTTGAGAAATTTTGCATAGCACAAATACAAAAGCCACTATAAACAAAGGATATTTCTATGTGTTCTATGGGATACTATAAACAAAGGATATTTCCGCTATTATCTAATCTTTAAGGCAGTGTGGTAAGGGAGGTCATTCAAAGGTCAAGAATGGGAGGTTTCTGTAACTCTATAAAAGGGCTCACACTTTAAATGTAAGTATGTCAGTGTTCATGGTGCCTTTAATTTCTACACTAATGATATCTAGAATACCTACATGCCTTTGGTTTATGCATTTACCACTTCATTATTAGCATCACATTAAAAGGGAATAGTTACTTTTTATTTGTGCTACAGAGATCTTTTAACTGATACTGAATTTATACAGAATAGAATATTTAAGAATACTAGCATACAGAATACAGTTCACAGGAACATGCATTTAAACACCCAACTTCATTATTAGGCTGATAGTAATACTTATAACTTCTTTTTTTTTCATTCAACATATTATTTTATTAAAATTTCAGTAGCATAACTGCCTGAAAGAATTTTATTTAGTCAAAAGCTATCTCTCTTGAGACATAGAAGTGTTTATAATATAAGGGAACTTAGAAATATGTAGTGAGAACTTAAGTTGGAAATAAAATATTTTCCAAGACAAAAAACGGAAATAAGCCCTGATAATAGATTTTGTAAAATAGAACTTTCATATTACAGACCCACTATTGTGACATAGGTGACTAAAAAAATGAGGATTACAATTCTTTTAATCTTCATATAAGCCCATTTTTCCTTTCTGTGGCTGAGTTTGAAGCACTTACAAATGAAAGCAAAAAAACAAATGACTGGTATTAATCATAAAGAAAAAAATAAGAGTCTATATGCCTCCTGTAGTCCTTTAAAAAGCATTAATATTTGCATAAAGCTAAAGGACAAAAACTCTTACACGCGAAAACATGTATCTTTCAGACATCTGCTAGCTACTTACCTCGGTCTGCTCCATAAATAGAAACTAATTATGGAGAGACTAAAAGCAAGACAATGCCCTGGGAAATAAGGGGCAGTCTTTTAAAGTATACTCAAAATGGTGTGAGTAAATCTGCATCGTACAGATACATACTTAACACATAAATCTTTTTGGTATAATCTTCCTCCTTTTACAAGCAATAGTTAAACTTCCACTAAACTTCCATCAAAGCAGAATCAGCGTTGATGCATTCGTTCACTAGTAATATTTCCTGCCCTTCAAAGTATCAATATCAACTGTGAATGGCAGAACTGTAAAGACTCTAGTGAAAAAAGTATTCAGTCCTGTAAATTAATGCCTGAGCTCTGACTTTTAAGTGAAGACAGAGATCAGCAAGTCAGCTGCTGCTTATATTGCTTTATTTTTCATAATCAAAAAATCAGAGGCTTGGGGAGTGCTTAGTAGCCTAAACCATTCCTTTCCAGGAACTTGATATGTTTTCTTTTAACATGTATTTATAACAGAAGTAGGAGAATAAAGTTAACTTTAGAAACAAGCGTGATCCAAGGCTATATTTCAAACCCCAAACTGATATAATATAGGGGTCACCAGTGAGGTTGAAATTTCAAATTGATATGCTGAGTCAATCCACTAAGGTGGGTGTTAGGGTTCCTCTGTTTCAAAGGGTACCTCAGCTGCTGGTTTTGGACAGTAATGTTTCACAGACTTACTGCACAAGTGCATATCAAGCAGTCTCTTAGAGCAAATAGCAACGTCTTTATATACTGGCAAAAGGAGGCTGCGAAGGACAAAACAGAAGGCACTTCAGCCACTCAGAGCTGGAGAGCATCATTAGAGGAACTGAAATGGACCTGGGTCAAGAAAGTTATTTTCCTTGAGAAAGGGGAGGAAGAGGTGGCTCTATGGAGCCACTGAAGTCACCAAAATTAAAAGTTACATGCTGGATTTCACAAAGTTAAACACAACTGTGTTCTTTATTTTTAGGCATCTGCACTAAAGGAAGGGAGATTAAGAAGCCTGAAATGATTATCCTTCACAAGCAGAGTCACTCAGGAATCTGATCTTTATGATTGCAGACACTTGTAAACATTAATTCACCAGGATACAGCACTGAGCTATAATTCACATAGTTTTAGCACCACACAGCAACCCAGCAGTCAAAAAATGTGTCCCATTAGAACAGTGTACAAACTGACAATTTGCTATGCTGCTTTACAAAATCATAATGGGAGGAAATATCTTTAGGTTTGCCTCAACCTACCATCTGCCTACAGAAAAAGGCAAAATGCATTAATTTACATACAATGTTCTGCCAGCCAAGTAGCAGCCATTAAGTGTTATCCCTTCACCTTAAAAGGGACCATTCTATATCCCTTCAGTCTTAGCATATACATTTTCTGTGACCAAAGCAACTGACTATTTAGCAATGTGCAAAAAAGCACAGCCTAGGGTAGAATATACAACCCGGTGCCCACACTCCCTGTTTGCTATATACTGCTACCCTGACGTGCAGAATATTTGCACAAATACAGGGAACCCTCCATGGCACGGGAGGCAGCACTTGCAGCCTAGAGCAGTCCTAGTCTGTGCCTTCAGAGGCCTGTTTCACAGCAGCTGGATGTTAACCTAAATAGCATTTACCTGAGTTTCAAATAAATTACACATTCTTAGCCGTAACTTCCTGATTCAGAGCACAACAGCACTATCGCTTTGGTGTATCCTAAAGTGAGGGCAAAATGAATTGTGTAAGGAAGTCTAAGTGGATGCACTGGGAATGCTAAATGAGAAACACAGATAATCGTTTAAAGAAAAAGCAGTTAGATCACAGAGAATGCATTTAAGTAGTTACAGCAGCAATTATTTAATTTCCAGCTACTCAAGACTATGAGACCACAACTTGAAAATTTATTCCATTACTTTTGGTTTGTAGACAGGTGCTGAACTACAGGATTTTATTTTTCCATGGTTAACTGATCAGAACATGCTTTTCATTCATTCTTGATTTTTAGATTTTACTGTTAATGCAGAAAATCTGCATAATGCTGAAAGCTGAAGGGGCAGTGTCAAATAAATGGAACTTAACATCAAAATAGCAGGGCCTGTTGCAGTTTTTGGTATCTTTTTATATTTAGTTACCTGAAAACTTCACTTCAGAATATTAATTCACTGAAAAAAATAACGTATTCATTAACACAAAATTATTATTGTTGTGGTGTTTCATATTCTTCCAGAAGGCTGACTTCAAAAACATAGAAACTTTGGAGTGGGAGGGTGGCAAGAGGGAAACAAACTGAAAAAACCTTAGCTTACCTAACCCAAAAGCAAAATTCCCTGTTCAAACTCAAACTGAATGGCATCTTGAAGGCAAGAATAGAACAGGGATTACATGAAGCAAATTGTGTGAATGATGACTTGAGGAACATGGCAAAGAAAAAGAGGAGAATCCTCAAGGTGGGAGACACAAACAAACCAAATATCTGCATTAATTCAAAGAAAACATGGAAAATGTTGACAATGGGTTTACATAGCCTTTTCAAAGACAGGCAAATAAATAGAATCTATCAATCATCAGAGGGACATGCCTTTTTCTTTTCTCCCCACCTTCTGCATCATCAAGTTCAGCTTTATCAGTAGGACATATTTTACTTTCTCAAATAAAGTTAAGAACAGCAGCCCTGATGCCATGAGCATGGCAATACTGCTTAGCTGTGCCTGGTCTCTCTGCTACTGAATAATCTATTGTAATCAATGTATTAAAGAACAAACCCAATACCATTTTCATGATGGCAACCTGAGGAGCTATACTAAAATTACAGTTAATTATGTATGTGTATGCAGGGGTTAGCCCTCTGTAGAGGGCAGCGGGTCTGGCATGGAGTTGCTCTTCAGTTTGCTAGGCAGACAAAACCAAACTGCTCTGATCTTCAGCTAAACATGACGGTGGTGCCTCCACTGCAAAGCAAAGAGGTGAAATTTCGCTTTACTCGAGCATCATATCTCATAGAAAGAAACAGCTTTTCCTTGTTTTACTTATACAAGTTTAAATGACACTGATATCCACCCATACAAAAATGAGCACTGAATGCTGTCGTGTTACAGGAGAAATGCAGAAGTGTGCGAGAAACATATACAGACCCAGTCCTCCATAGTGTCCAGCTTGCATATTGCTCCATGATAACCACTGGATGTATGAGGCACCTTGCTAATGGCCACTCTATTGCTTTCTTTACTGTGCCAAAGCACTTATAGTTAAGGCACAACTTCTCAGTAGCTCAGACAGGAACTTTTGTTCTCTTCTGGTCAGGCTACTACAGCCACCTATTTTTTATTTATTGGATTAATTCTTTGCCTGTTGACTTTCTCCCTTCTTTTCAGACACTGTAAAAGGTTTTGCCTGGGACAGAGCTAGTTTTCTTCATAGCAGTTTGTATGGTGCTGTGTTTTGTACTTGTGGCCAGAACAGTGTTGACAGCATCCAGGCCACCTCTGTTTCTCACGCCACCCCACCCCTGAGTAGGCTGAGGGTGCTCAAGGAATTGGGAGAGGACACAGCCGGGGGAGCTAAGCCCAAATGAGCAGCAGAATATCCCACACACACCACATTACATCAAGCTGATCAATAAAGCTGGGGGAAAGAAAGGGGAAGGAGGGATGGTCTGAATAACAGTGTTTGTCTTCCCAAGTAACTGTTATGCACAATGACTCCCTACTTTCCTTGAAATGGATAAATAGCTGCCTACCAGGATTAACCCACAACTGACACAAAAAAAAGTTATTAGATTTAGTAGCAAAAGAGCCATATATGCCTCTGTTGTCCTTTTTGCAAATCTTTTTTCTTCACTTATTAACAGAAAACTGAATGCATTTAATAAGAGCTAGAACTAAAAAAAAGCAAATGTCAGGCTTCTATAAGGTCACAAAGTATGTTTAGCTCTGGCAAGTTCGTGTAGAGAAAATGTACCACGAATGGAAGAGGTCTGGACTGTATCATCTATCTAAAGTTCATTTACACTTCTGCCTCCATTCCTACAGACCATGTCATCTAATTACTCTCTGTTTTACAAGTCTCTTGAAATATATTTCTATAGCCAGGAGTATTGTGCTTGTTTTGTCTGTTACAACAAAAGGACAAAAATCACACAAAAAGATATGCACAGAAGCAGATAACATGTTTCAATTAACATGTTTCTTAGTTTCAATCATGTCCTAAAAGACATAAGCTAATCCACTGAACTGATAAAATAGGAATGGTTTAGACTCACATATATGATAAAAATCATCTCAATAATATTTCATATGCAGAGCAAACTCAAATTAAAAAAATACATTACATATTTTGACACAGAAATACAATGGTTAAAATTGCATAAGCCTAATTAGGTCTGAACTCCCACTGATTTCCATATGAAGTTGTGGAGTTTTGTACTTTTGTCTCTGAAAATATACACCTATTGGAAATAAGGTATTTTGCAAAATGTTTTTTGATTCCCTAACTTTATTTTCTTAAGACCATGCTAATTTTGTGTCCAAAAGACTGTTCTAGGACATCAAGAAAATATGCACAAAGATAAATTTATTCTGTTCTTGAACTTAATCAGTTAATATTAAGTGCCATATTAGTGAATAACAAACATTTTGCATAGATCAAAACCCATTTTTCTGTTAGAATTGCATTAGAGACATAATGTTAGATTCTGCTAATACATCAAGAGTTAAGCTCAGGGAAAGATCAATAATGTATTATTGATTGCAAAATTAAAATATTTTTTCACACTTTCATTAAGCCAATATAAGACCTCTGGAATTTATCTTTGCAGATGGCCAGCCTGTCTTCTGTAACAACATAATTTTGCAGAGAAGAATCATTTGATGAACAATTAAAACGCTGAAGCGAAAAGTCAGTAAGAGAGAGGTAGCAAATGTTTTGTGCTTCTGCCAATTTATTTTTTCTCCAGGAGTAAAAAACACTTCACAAAACAAATTTAAATCTCTGGAGAGTAAAATATGCCAGTAAAAAAACCCCAAACAATCCTGCGGATGTAAAATAATACTACATAGACGTGACTTCTTCAGAGGCAAAGCAGGCAAGCTGACTAGATGACACATCTGGCACAATGTCAGTGCAGAAATAAATTTAAAAAAAAAAACCAAAAACAAAACAAACAACTCTAATTCACCATTTGAACAACATCCCAGCTTGAAAACTGCTGGCAGACATAAGCATTTTGCCTCTGAATTTGATGAAGTGGACTTCAAATACAAGAAAAGTATGACATCATTAGGAAATCTAGTGTTTCTTTTCAACTGATAGCTAAGTTTTGTTCTTAGCAATTCTAGCACATTTTTAGGTTCACATAGAAAGAAAAACCTGCCTTTGCAAAACTTCAGTCTTGTAGGAACACGGAAATACTTCTGAAAATGAACTTGCCCTCAAAACAACTTTGGATCTTTAAAGTGAAACACACAATGCCTGTCTTCCACATCAGTATCTGCTCAGTTTAGGGAAAAAGCAGCAGCCAGAACATTATGAGCTAAGAAAGGTGTTTGCAACTTTAATAATGCACTAGTACTTTTATCTTCATAATATATTAATTTGTCTATTTGTGTTTGAAGTTATAGATGAATGAATATATTAGATTTTTTTTTTCATATATGTGGATTATCTTGAAAATCAATTCACAAAAAAAGGAAGCTTGGGACCTAAGGGGTACATTTTGAAAGCTTAATACAGGAGGTACACTCATTAATCCTATTAATGAATAATAGGATAAATGTATACACCACTTATAAGTGGCTTTTAAAAAGTTCCAAATTTAGACTAAATTTAGGAAACAGATGAAATTAAAAAAAATGCTAGTAACATGTCAACCAGTGATTATTCCTTTCTATTCATGTATAAGCTGCTCAGGAGTACTTTTATGTCTTTGTTGGAATTACTGCTTCTGGGAAGTGGTAATTCTAAGGCGGATTTTATTGTTTTGGCTACTAACATAGAAAGGTTCCTGTCCTGCTGACTCTTCTATTTCTTCTTTCCATGTTGTAAAAATCAGCACCCTGATATCCCCATAAAAGATACAACACAGCATAACTGTGTCCTCTGTATTAAAGAGGACATACAAGTTAATGAAATATAGGATCAGCATTTCTCTGACTGCCTGCACATCTGGTTGCCAAGCTACAAAATACATTCAAACTTTTTGGGTTTTCATATATGAAAATAGCTTTCAGGGAAAATGTCCAAACAAGTATCTGTGGATGAGAATTTTTTGTTTGTTTACAGAACAGACACTACATCATGAGGATCAAACTTATTCACTTTATCTCTCACTGGCAATCTAAACTCCACATGTTCAGTTGCTTGAGGATCTGCCTTTCTTATCTCTTTAATCTTGACAAAAGGACCATAAAATGCATCAGGTAAAGGCAGTTTTCACAGTTACTGTGCAAGGCCATCTTATTAGGAAACAAATCAAAACCACACATTCATTCCACACAAACTGCAAAACAGTTTCCATACAAAATTGATTTTAGCCCAAGTAAAGTGACACCAAAAAAAGATTCTGTCAAAAAAAAAAAAAAGTCAGCTATGAATCAGCTCGGATATAAACTAGCTGACATTCCTTCCGAGTGTCTTGTGTATCCATCATACCCTGTAGAATACTTTCAGGCTGAGATTTGTTGAACCATTAACTGTTTTCACCTAGAAGAATATGCATTAGCAATATCTGATAAAAGCCTTTGAAGAAAAATAATCAAATCAAAAGTTGGACACATGATTAATTCTCCTTTTATCTTGGACAAAGTACTATGGTGACATTATTGCACAGGACTAATGCTGCTATTTTTCAGCAAAGCATGAGCATTTCTACCACCACCAGTAAATATTCTCAAATCCAAACACAGGGACTTTACATGAAAACCAACTATTTCCCAACATACATGATAGAAATCCCATTTACGGAAAAACTCTAGAAAAAACGAGACAGAAAATTTAAACCAATTCAACATTGACAGACAAAGGCACATTTTAGATGTAGTAGTAACTACACATCCTTCAAGCTTTTCAGTTTTAGAGATAAAAGTGCAATTGAATGTTTTTAATTCTATGCAGGTGATTATTTTTATTCCTGTAAAACTAGCACAAAAATTACTTAACTGTATCTTCTTGTTTATGCCATAATTTTCTGTGCATTGTAAAGGGGCAAGACCACCACTTATGATTTCTATTGACAGGTATGAAATGAATCTTAATCACAGTGTTCTGAATGTCTCCTACTACGCAAGCTCAAAGCTGAAGTCTGAAGCCTAGTTATTTTGGACACTACAAGACAATGATATTGAAACACAAAAATAAACTGAGTTTAGGTTAATAGCTACCCAATTACACAACAATCTTTGTGAAATACCATCAAAAGATACATCCTCCCCCAAAATAATAACAAATGCTCTGGGAAACTGAGAAGCATCTCAAAAAGAAAAAAAAAAGTGTTTAACAATTCTGTTTTTCTTCTTGGTGCACGGGGTGTAGTTCTGAATGTACAACATATCCAGAGCATCTGTGGGTGAAATAACCAAACGGCAGAACAATAATGAACCCAGGGAGTCACCCAAGCAGAGCCCTGCATCACACTGCCACCCAGGCAGCAAAGGGACTGTACAGCACCCAGGGATGGGCACTGCCATTCACCAGTTATACCCTCAGTTTCAAGCTCCCTTTAATTAATAATTAATAACATTCAGAGCCCAAACCTTGCTTATTCCAGTTTGCTATGAGAGTTATCTTCTTGTTTCCATCTAGTCAAAACACTGAAGCTGCAAAGATGAAACATTGGCTCATATCAGGCCTTCTTGCCAATATATGGAAATGGCTTAAGCTCATATCCCAGATCTAATATTTCTGAAGAAAACAGAATCTGAAATATTAGCTTTAAGGGGACAGACTATAACCATAGAATTAAAATTGCATCAGGGCATGATAGGCAAGTAAGGAAAACATTTCCCACCACAGTGACTGAACACACTGAAGGTGCTGCTGAGACACCTTTGTGAGCAGGGAGATTAGGAATGGGAACATTTAACATCTTTAATCTTTCTCGATTTGCCTGATTACCTTGTTTTTTGAGGTTTTTTTGCTATTTTCTAATAATTTTAAACTTATAATGCTACTTCATGTCTCCATAGAGCCAATATTCCTGTTTTGCACAGATTATTAGTTGTTCAGAAAGGTGTTTGAAACTTTAAGGTCTGCACAGGCTCCTTGACGCAAAAAGTTGGGTTAGTATCACGCAAGTCACTAATGGAACAGTGACTCAGAATAAAAGTATTGATTAAAAATAGCTTGATAACATTGTGGCTAACCATAATGTATATGTCCTACCTCACGGAAGCTTCTGGCAGATGCTTGGTCATGTTTACTGGAAAAGTTTTAAATTTTATATAGTTAGGTATATTTCTATTTTGCAAACAGACAGGATAAGAGATGAAGGAAATTTCTTGATAAACCTAAAGGAAGATAAACTACATAGAATTAAAATTCAGAGGAAGGTAATCTGCAAGTTACTTAAATGCACACTAGTCAATACTTGCAATTATAATAATAATCTTTTCATTTTCTTCAGAGCTATGTCAATATTAGGTTTCATTTTACTGCACGTGTATGCCGTTAAAAATAACAAAATATCCATAACAGTCTTTGTACACGTTATTAGAGAAAAGGTCTTTCTTTTCCTTCCATATGTAGTAACAAGGTGTTAATATGAGCTCTGTATGTCATCACATAGCACATTTATTGTACTTCTAGCTACATATATAGTGCAGAAGTAGCTCATACAAATCAGATAGATGGTTCCGAGGATCAAACTTCACCCACTGCATGCTAGGATTCTGTCAATCAAGGTGCTAAGAATCAGCCATTATACATCTATTCTATTAAAATGTAAACCACACAGAACTTCAATGTTCTGTGTGTATTTCAGGAGGATCATAGCATCCAAAAGAATTAAACAATAAGGCAAGAGGCAGCAACATGCAAGTGACTGGATGTTTAGGCTCTCAATGAGCTTTAATTTTTTGAGCATTTTCTACTCTTATCAGTCATCAAGTTTGTCTAAATGCACATGGATTAGAAATTTCATTACCCAAACTATGCTCTAATGCACCACAAAGACATTTGCTTCACTGTGAAGGAATGCAGAAGGTATTTGAAGAAGTTTTTTAGTTGACTTAGCAAACATGACAAATGCATAGTGAGGTTACAGGGTAGCTGGTCAAGACTGTTACCAGGAGTTAGACAAAGGTCTGCTCTAACATCCTTAAGAAGTCCATGAAAAGTAAAATATGGCCTCACACACAAGCAGTAGTTGAGAACCATGACTAGCTATAGCTAGGTACTCTAGCTCAACTATAAATTGAGATTGTCAAGAAAAATAAGTGGCATATCTGATTTATAATGCATAAATGAGAAAGGAAGGAGGAGTAAAAGGCAGTGGACAACTGCTAACACTGCATAGCCTAAAGACACTATAAACACAATAAAAATGTATATTAGAACACTCGGGATACAAGAAAAAGAGATTAAAGTATTGTTGCACTCTTTTCTTCGTGTGTGGGTTTCACAACTGCAATAGCTGAGCACGAGGTTATACAAGATTCCTACTGACTTCAAAAGTTTCAATTTGGGCAATGTTCTTTCTAGAATTTTTGTGGCATTTTACAATCCACTGTAAGATGCTGAGTTACCTTTATTGTTTCTCTTCTTGGTTTTTACTTAAATAAAGCCATTTATTTAATTAAATCCAAGCATTTCAATGGTCGTTATGATTCTCTTAAGACACCGGAGTGCTGTTTTTGCTATCATTAAAACCTCAACTATTTATTTGGAATTTTAAAATAATAATTAAAAAACCCAACACAACTCAACTATTCTCTCCTGCTATCAATGTATGGCTAATATTTCTCAGATCCTTGCAAATATGCACATACAAATTTTACTTTTTAGAGAATAATAATTCAGGATATTTCTTACAACATGCAAAGAATATATTGGCTTCATTAGAATTGTGCTTTTCCATTGATGAGGATTTTTCTCACTGGTCTGAACTGTGAAGAATTATGCATGTCAAGATAAGAGTTTATATAAATACCTATGAGTATTTATATATATATAGGGCTGGGAGCTTATATAAATACCTATGCTGAAACTGATAACCATGGAGTTTTCTGGACATCACCATAGCATCACACAACCATTTAGTTTTGCAGAAGATTCAGAGTATGTCAGAAAAACTTCTGATAAGTGGAAAGCTTTGATATTAGACTAGTTCCTGATTAATAGTTGCCTAATAGTTCACATAAATATGAAGCTATGTGTCTCTCACTATAGCATTCAAAAGCTAATAATTATCTAGTCTTGTCAAAGTTAGAAAGACTCTGGTAAAAGGCAAGGAAATAGATTTTTACATCCTACAGAGAACTTCCCATCCTAGAGCACCTAAAACCACACAACCACACCTATGCCTGTATCACCATACAGTTAAAAAGGAACTGGGAAATTCTGTCGTGTGACAATCATATATATGTAGTAAGGTGGAATGAAAAGACAGTTCATGTCAGTCAAACTATGCACAAAGTAAAACTTCTCAAGCAGGTATTTGTGTAACCAATGCTTCTACTTAAACGTAAGAAGGGCTAAGGCTTGAACTAAAGCAAATGCATATTTCAGTTCATTTCAAGTTGCAGAAAAAGTAGAGATAAAGAACATCTGTTGGGGTCACTGAACCAGAAGAAGATGTCCTCAGTAATATCCCAGTCTTAGAGCAACTGCAATACTCATTGCACCATTAAACCCACATTTTAAAAGATCACTGACGATAATTAAAAGCAAAACCGAGGCTCTCATTTTTTAGATGCCTGGAGCACCATTCACTCAAGATAGTAACAACCATGATACTCTGCAACTGAGCTGTTCTGAATTTTTCATACTAGTCACAACAAAATTAGACCAAAAGTCAGACTTTAATTTTCTAGAAGTCTCCTTCACTAAAGGTTATGTATAGCTGCGAGCAGCTCAGTGTGAAATAGAACTTTTGCAGAACTGGGTAAGCAACTATTGTTTATTTTGAGAAATTGAAAATCTTGTCCTAAAAAAAATTCAACCTAGCATATTCCTATTTAAAAAAAAGTCACAATTCAAGTTATTACAAATGTTTAGTTTGAGCACTCATCCTTTTCATGCTGAGGACTGAATTTTAAAAATCAATAAAAAAGCTCATTTTCTACTCTAAGAAGTAATTTTGAACTTAGAAACAAGAATATCCTGTATGAAGAATTTTAAATCAAAGCCAAATCATTCTCAGAAAAATATACATTGCACACATAAATAAAATAGAACATCTTAATGAAATATTTATTCAGAAAAAAAATTCAGTGAGATAAAAGTGATTACACTTGTGGTAGCTTCACACAACATTCGTTTCTGAATAAAAGGATGGAGAGGCAGTGAGTGATTAATGGTATTATCTTTCTATATACCCAGTCTTTATCTATACCCACTTATCTTTATTCTTAATGAATACAAAATATTTGTAAACTTAGTTTGGCATTTTCCTAGCGCAAATATTTCAGCACTGATTCAGCATTGCCCAAATTTGTCACCTCTGTTGTTTTCTATAGAACAATTGATGGACAGAAACCTCAAAATGTTAATAATCCTACTAGGAACAAAGCTGTAGCATTCATAGCTTCTTAGTATTTTATAATCCCATTCAGGTATATAACTGCTTATTATTTGACTGTAATGAAATTATGGAATGACAGGTCCTTTTACAGATAATAAGAATGAATAATTCTCTGAATAAAAGGTTTGCAACACACTCAGACTTTGTATTTAGTAATGCTTAGCCCAAAAATAATCAACAAAAATATTGATCCATAGCTAAATGTCATTGAGAATGTCAGAGGAGCCCTTGTACAGCAAAAGCACAATCTGCCTTATGTATTTGAAATCCCAGGCAGGACTGAAAAAACGTAACACAAGAGTTTTTCATCTTCCTGTGAAAGTGCCAGCACATTTAAAACAATCACTTGTAACAGTAAATCAAAATCTCTCAGCATTGCTTGTTGAAACTGACTTTCAAGAGAGAGGGTGAACAAAAAGACCTTTTAAAATAAGTTTTAGGGAATGTATAAATTGTCTGAACGCTGCCACGGACAATCAGTTTTAACAGCATATGCCCAGCAGCGTAGTATGGTTACTTGCCGTTCTGGGAGCCTGCCAAAGGAAAAGATCCATCCAGAAATTACGAGGGAAAAAAACCTCCAGAGGAAATGGGCAACAACACATAACTAACATACATCTCTATCTATTTTAAAGCCTTCATTCAGCATCCATCATCATAAAATCAGTGTTCCTGACCCATCTTCATTTTAATAGAGAAATATTTTTTTTAAAGCCTGAAATTCCCTGTCTATTGACAAACTGTACAGAAACGCATATAAGATTTATCCTACTATGCAACTTTCAGAGGAGCATCTGAGAATTATTAATTACATAAGCATCACTGTACCATTGAATGATATAAGACTACCTAAGTTTTGTAGATAGAGAAGAGCAGAGGCCATAGACCAAATCAGCAGGAAAGCCTACAGCACAATTCATATCTCCTAAAATATACTCCTGTTTTAGATTTAGGAAGTATTTCATTGGAGGATAATATTTGTTAAAGCAGCAACTATCTCCCTTTTTCAGATTAATATTTCTGACAGACACTGGCAAATCTGGTTACCAAGGTTCAGTTTACTATTTAATAAAGAGCTTTGGTGAGACAAGCTTGAGCAGTACCTACCCGGACTCTTTGTAAATAAAGCTGTGTCTGCCCTGACAGAGCCTGGCATGGGTGTGTGCAATGAGCAGGGTTCTGGTTCAGCCACTAAGAGAAAATCTTCAATACCTAAAAACAGCAGGTCGCGATGGCATTTCAGGTGCTCAGCCCAGAACCAAAGAATCCAACATGCAGCTGGCAGACAGCTTAGTTTTCATGAGACTCACAAGTTGGTCTCTTCTCTTCCTACTCCTGCACCTTCACCACTCCTCACATCATGAAATGCAGCCCTATGGCTTTTCACTGTAACCAACAGTGTGAGGAGCAGGCTCCTCACGGCAAAGGCAGGTGCCATGCCCAAGAGGAGGCCGTGGCACACCAATGCACTCTGGCACACGTGTAAGCTGGGCCTGACCTCTGTGATCAGTGCTATGCACTCACCCATCAGCCCAGTCCAGCCCACCAGCGTGGGGATTAAGCTTGGTCCAGAAGTGTGCTTTTCCAAAGTGAAATGCATCTGAGTGACCCTAAATCCAGGCCTGGCCGCAATATCCCATGGTCACAGTGCCCCTCTGGCCAGTTAAAGCTGTTGCGCACTCTCCTGAGAGATTTATGGATCTGGAGGAAGGCAAGGAGGAGTTTTGCAGCCTAAGAGCTCTAAGACAGGGAGCTCTAATTTTTACTTCCGGGACTATTTATTTCTTTTGTATTCAGAACAGAAAGGCTCAGATGAGTACCTTAATATGGAAGGGCTCAAACATAGAATACCTATGAGGTCTGCACCTTTCCTTCGGTGCAGTGTCTCCTACTTTACCAGTCTAAGACAGACCCTCAGCCAGCACTGGGAAGCACTGAATTCAGAGCACAAGCCTGAAGATGATGACAATTTGGGATACCACACTACACAGCAGTAGACTGAGACCTCCTTTATTTGTAGCTGACCACACCCCTTTACTGAATCTACCTGTGTGTCCAAGTTAGGACTGCAACTAAAGCTGAGACTGAGGAAGCCCCCGAGGTTCTTAGAAAAGGAGAATTTATAAAGGAATTTTAAAATATATTTTGATGTATTCTGTAACAGAAATCAACTTGCCTCTCACATGACCTAAATATTTAGGATACTCTTCTTTCTTGGCCTTTTTGATGGACTTCTGATTTTTTTTTTCTTTATTTATGTCTACGGTGCAACATTTTCAGGAACAATAGCATGTGAAATTTTGAACTTTATTTCCTTTAACATAATACTTCTAGTATTCTAACCTATGATGTTTTTCTACTAGAGCTGAACACTCTAATTTCCTTTACACACCTCTTTTCAGATTTTCTAGTTGTCAGTGGCTGCAATCATCTAAAAAGTGCATTGCAAATATCTGCAACAGTAGGAGAGGTTCTGCTGGCAAAAACATACAGGAATACTGAAGTGTCACTTAAAAATAACATTAGTTTCGGGACAGATGTGAAAGAGCTTACTTTCATATTAGTCCATGTAAGCCTACATAATCTCCTAACAATCCAGAATCTAAAATACATGCTTTGTGCATCACTGCATACTCATTTGACAGAAACTTTGATAACATGCTTTGGTTTGCTATGGATGACTGAAATTCTGAATAAACTGTGTGCCACAACAAGCTTGCAGGAATGTACAATTTATGGTGAGATTTGACAACTGCTCTGTACTTGTCTGAGTGCTTTTATAGCACAGGGGATATCAGCATAGTGAATATGAGTGGTAAAATGCCTGCTGATTTTAATAAAATCCAGCTCATACAAATGATGGATGCATGGAATCTCCAACCTTCACTAGGTACCAGCCCCTCTAGGCACTGTTATTTCCTAGTATTCTCTGCACTTCCAGTTGTAAAAGTCCCACAAAATGAAGTGTTTATCTTTTAGTTTTCATAAATTATGCTTTCACCAGTCCAGATACTCAAGTCTACATTAATTCAGCCCTGTTTTTATGTAGCAGATGGTTCAATGGAACTGACCTTCTCAGTCTGCCTAATGCCTCCCCTTCAGCCAAAGGTTCATTTATAACTGTCCGCTATCACATCCTTTACTATCAGGCAGACTGAACAGAGGCACACCTCTCTAAAGGACAGAGAAGTGGTAAAACATCTCAGGAAATGAAAGAAGCTAATGTGAACTTCCAGGGAATAGGAGACATTTTGCATCCTTTCAAATTACTAATGTGGCTATTTATAGAAGCTACCTTGATGTTAAAGAGTTTTCAAGACTGATACAGTCTGGTCTGGCAGAAGGATGTGCACTTTATGCAGAGCTTGGAATCTGGCCCTAAGTTACAATGAAGCTGGAATGACTTGAAGCTTCATAATTTATATTTAATAGAACAATGACAGTTTGCAATATTAAAAAAAGAAAAAAATCTTAAAAGAACATTAGCTTCTATAAGCCACCCCAAAAAGCAAAATTCTAGCAAAATTGTAGCTATCTCCATGCTACCTCTGCATCTCTTATTCTCCCTGACTAACATAAATAATATTAAATACAAAATACTTGGCCGAATGGAGCAACATTTCCTTTTTACCGTGATTGTCCAGTGCTAAAGCTGAATATGAAACATTTCATTACTTTAACACACACTTTAGGCTTCAAAAACCACTGCATTTAAAATAAACCTTTGGTGAAGCTTTATTCCATGTCTCAGCAGTAACAAAGTCTATTACAATAACATGCATGAGATCTAGAGGTTCAGTACAAAGATGAGTGTATCTTTTATATCCACAGCAGGGAAATAGCTATTTCCTCTCCTCTCAGGGTGATTTATTCAATAAATGGAGACAATATAAATTTTAAAATGCACTGATTTTTTTTTTTCTGCATTTCAAAAAACAGCAGAAATCTTGAGAAATTAAGAAAATGGATTCCATCACAGATATTACACCACTAGGCATTTTGGAACAACAAACTGAGTCTCTGGGAAAAAAAATATTGCAAAACCTTTTATACTTTGGGTGGTTAAATCAAGAAAGTCTGTCCTCTCTGTTCCATATGGTTTTGTGCTCCTAACCCAATCTTTTTTCCTTTATCTACTTTCCTTTTACAGAGAAGTTCATGAAATGTTCTGTATAGACAAGTATTGACATAGCTTATATCCAAAGGCATAAACTCAATCTACTTTTGGTACATTAGTTAGCAGAAAAAATTATCTATAGGGAATTTTAAAGGCTGAAGTTGAAGTAGGAGGGGTTTGAAAGCATGAAGTAAGTACCAGGTATAAAGAAGGAAAAGACAGACAAGATTAAAAAAGAATCAGGTCATTCTCTGTATTATGCTTTTTCATAAGCTATAGTGAACAGTATGAGCAGTGCCAGCAATAGAAAAGGGTCTATCTATAAGGGTTGACACTCTCTTCCATGAGCTCAGAAACAAAATTTTTGGTTTTCATTCTCATCTGATACCTTACCTGAATCACTTCTCAATCTCTTGAGTATATTTTCCTAAATCATTACAAGAAAAATGGAAGTAGTGTAAAATTTAGCATGAAATCTTAAATTTTCCCTAGAAAGTTTGGTGGTCTTAGTTTCAGGAAATGCAGTTACAGCAGGAAAGGAACAGAAGAGAAAGAAGTGGAGCTTAGCCTCTGCCAGCTTCATAGAGCCAACAGCACTGCAGCGTCTAGTACTGACACTGTGAATATTTCCAGTATTCACAGTTTTCATTTACTGTAACATTTTGGAGCAATACTGGAAGACAGCAAACAACAGTGTAAGGAGAGGTCACAGTAACTACATGCTCTCCAATGAAGTTTTGTTCCATGGTATAAAACCAGGAAATGTAGTGAAGCAGAACTCACATAAAAGACTATGTGAGTAACTCTCACTTTATTGTTTGCATCTTCTGAACCGGATTTTTTTACAAAGAAACTTTGACAGCATCAGGAAAAACAACACTGCAGTGAAATCCATAGCACAGACTGTGAGCAGATGTCACGACAAGATGAGAACAGAGCCTTGCAACAAAGGAAAGCGACCACACACAGTGATAGCTTGTGAGGATGAAGCAAGCATCGCTAAGAACAAAAAACAATGAAACCATAAAATTATCCTATTTTCTCATCCAAATTTCTCAACAGCTTCATTCAAAGCCCCTTCTAATAAGCTGGTAATTAGGAACATTTTAATTATACAATTTAAGATGAAGGCAACCATGATAATAAGACTCACACGGGCAAGCTTAGACGACATAGCTTCTATTAATATGGGAGGTATTTACTTGCTGATTTTAAACAGAGCTCTTTTCGCATTACCCTGAACCAATATGGATTTAAGATCTCTATAATCACATTTAGCAAAGCACTGTGTTCAAAGTAATAAAAGCAGTTATTCAAGAGGGTTTACAAGGCATACAAGGTCACATCTGGTTGACTTTTTTGTTTTTTGGTGTTTAGCTCAACTTTATAGACCTATTCATAAGCACACTTAAATGCACATTCTCTATTCTGCTGGAATGCCCAGCATATGTCCTCAATTTTCCCCTCTCTTCATATATATGTATCTCATAATCTATGCCCCATGTTTCTACAAAGATAAATAGATGCATGAATTCAATTATCTTCCATCAGCTCTATTTATTCATGGTCATCAAACAGAAGTCTCTAATCCCCATATCTGACAGAACAGTACTCTTCTTCCATTGTCATTTATTATTACATGCAGGCAATGAACACATGTTCAGATACTGAGCTTAGGCATGATCCTGTAAGTTATAAATACATTCTGGGGAGCCATTAAAAGGAAATCAGAAAGGTGTATTACCCAATAAAGTGAGAACAATTATAATACCATACACTTTAGTCACTTCAAAGAAAGGAATGTATTTCCCCAGACTCCTTTTGTAAAATCCCAATAATCCAAATAAATTATCTGTGAAATAAACCTCTATCTAAATTAGTCCATAACCTTCAAGTCTTTCTCCTGCCAAAATTTCTCAAGTCTTTAACGTGACTACGTCTCTCTCATAAACCAATTCCTCAAGAATCATATCACAAAGAAAAAGTAGAATTTCCCCTTTATTTACTTTAGGTTTAGAAAAAACATTACAGGAATGTCCGAACCTCATTCTACTTCAGCAACTGCTAAATTATTTGTACCATAATGTGAAGTTGCTCAAGTTTATAAGGGATGTTTCAGAGACCCAACTGATAAGTTACAAAATCAGAAAAAAATATGAAAACATCCTCTCCTAAAAACAAAAATCAACAGTCAAGGTATTAAAAGCAGTAGAATCAGCCTTGACTCAAGAGAAAATTTATAATAAATGCATAAAATGCATTCAATACTCTGTTCAATTTGTAAGGATTGCATTAATTGATCCTTCATTCAATTCACATTTCTGTGAATTTCTGAATAATTTCTGGAATTTCTTCACTTTTAATGCTAATTAGGAGATGACTAAATAAATTCCTGGTCTTCAGTATTATTATCCCACTTTTTTCCCCATAATTTCACAAAAAAAGTACCAGTTCTTTATTTTAGATTTTAAATCACCTACTTGATTTTCTCCAGACTCCTTAGCATTTTCTTTTTAGAATATTCAGGTACTTGTTGGCACAAACAGAAGAAAAAATTTCAAAACTGAAGGTATGAATTCATAGACATAAAACAGTAAATTCAGACACACAAACCTCTTCTAGAAACACTTGAAAATTTATCCAATGATTAAAATAAAGCTCTACTATTTTGCTTAACCAAACAGGCACAATTAAATATCACAATAATTTTTTTTTTAATTGCAGTCCTCTGAGATAAAAGCTCAGAAGACATTTAGGTAAATAAACATGAACACCATTAGGAAATTATGATGCATTATTGATATTGCACAAACAGAAAAAAAGGTCACACTAATCATATAAATTACTCATTCTACAAGTTAGACACAACTATCCAGGAATTTCACCTTACTAATTTTTAGGCAAAGTAAAATATCTGGGTTTAGCATTTATATGTAATTCCATGTAATGCTATGACTCAAAAAACTTCATAACTTTAAAAGTAGTCACCACTACTAAGAAGGGAGAATTTGCTAGCAGTTAGCACCCCAAAATTATTAAGATAACAGGGAGCAAACCTACTAATAATTTAACAAATAATATATTTCTATATGTCAACATTTGCATGGTATCCATCTCACTTTAAAAAAGCGACATGGAGGCAAAAGAAGTGTCTGTCCTTACTTATAAAGTCCCTGCAGCAGGTCAGTACATGAACTCGTTTCTTTTTGAGCTTAAAAGTTCATTTGTTTCATGTGTATGAGTCAGGCAGTTCACAAAGGAAATAAAAATACAGCCACATAGATCCATTTCAAAAAACGGGCCACAGCAATACTAACTTTTCAACCACCTGAAAGGCATTTTGAGGCATTGGGCAAGTGCATACCACGCACACATATATAGCAAGTCCAACATAGGATTGTTGCACAGGTGGGTCAAAGAGCTGCCAGAGCAGATCTCCCTGCACGTGGGCAGGATGTGTGCAGGATGGCACAGCTTACAGCTCCCACTCCATCTCGCGTGCCCAGCAACAGACTCACTGTGCCAGGGCAAGCTGAGAAGGGGGGTGAAAACAGGGAAAGATGCTTTCTTGCATGTAAATTCTTTTTTTGAAAGTGGCACATCATTATTTCTGGTTAATCTGATTTTTCCCTGCTTTAAAATGTCACTGTGGACCATCACCTCACATGCTTTTCAGCACTGGCTCTGTACAGCCCCGGTCTTCAGCTCTGGGCATTACATCAGGCTGGGTGAGAAGACAGCAGTGTCATATAACCTGTATTTAGGTGAACCCCTAATCACAAACTTCCATTCAGAGATGAATTTTTATATAAGAATGCAAATCCGCAGATCTTCTCCTTAAATACAGGAGAATTACTTTAATGGGGCAACGAAAACTTTGTATCAGCTGAAGTCCTGTCCTGTAATTCCTACAGGGTTTATAGGATTAAATTCATAGTGTCTTTTTAAAGTCTCACTGCCATATAATTCCTTACTTTTAAGCCTCTTTTTCACCATTTTTCAGTCACAGAAGTTCCCTCAAACCATACAAATACATTTTTTGAAACACAGATTAGGTCTCCCATGTTTAATAAAATGTCTACTTAAATTATTTCTCAGCTTTGTTATCACAGAATATTGTGAAGTCTTCCAATGAACTGAAAATATCTCTATTCTGTTCAAACAAATCCACTCCAATGTTAACATTTTAAGGATTTATGTAGAATATAACCAATACACATATTGCACACCCAGACTTTGTTCCACAGTAGCAAAGCAAAACAGGACCTTTTGATATATTCCCTGTTGCATTGCAAATCAGAAACGTACTTCAGTTCCTTCATTGTGTTTTGCATAATATTATCCATAACATTTTCACTGCTTAGTTTTCAGGATTACTACAGTGAGGCTTTACTCCAATCTAGAATTAACGTGTTTCATAGGGCAACTTCTCTGCCTATAGAAAGGGCTGAATAACTCAAAGGACTCTGAGCCCCATTTTCATTCCTAAACTTGAATCACAAACTTGGAAACAATTTCATGATCAAGTTACTTTATAAACCTTTATAATTTGATTAAACCTGATGAGATGGGGCTCACTGTGCTGGTGACCAAGCAAGGGCCCTTGTGTGGCTTCCCCAGCCCCAGCTGGGGCTGGACTCCCAAAGAAGGCACCAGCGCCACCTCCCGTTGGAGCACTTGCCTTCCTGGCAGTGGCCTGACAGACTTCCAGAGAGGTGACAGGCAGAGCTCACACCAGATTGGCTGGAGATGCTGTGGAGGATGCAGAGGTTGCTCCATCACAGACAAAAGCTGAACTTCTCCTGAGAGCAGCTCCACACTGGGGAGCCACCTGAACTCAAGGCAATGCCATCAAGACTAAAATATCTCCTTCCCACCCTCTGCCCCCCTCTGTGTGTGTGCTGTGCTAACAGCCTTTCAAATTATCCCTCCATTTGATTCCAAATTCACTTTTGACAGCCAGGCCACTCGTGTCATATTTAGTCAGCACAGAACCACAGCATTAAATGATTTCTAGTTAACATCACACCCTAGTTCTAGTTTTATTTCCATTTCTGTTGTCAGAGAGATCTTACATTCTAATCAACCTGCTTTGATGGGATTTTATTTTAAATTCAGGAATATATTCTTATTTGCTCTTATAAACATTTTCCACTTTTTCTACCTACACAGTCTATATTTTGAGCCTTAAATACTTAACTATGATCCTATTAGAACAAAAAAATCTATAATCATTTACAGACTGGTTAGAAAAAAATAAAACACCTTGCAGTTCTGCACTGCTAAAACCTGTGTACAGTTACACAACTTCTCTCTGTCTCTCAAAAAATTGATTTTCAGGGCTTTGCCATGAGCCTTTGCAATGCTTAAGACAAATGGATTGTATTATTGAATCCAGCCCTCAGGAATCTTACCTCAAAAATATATCAAAACCAGAACCATTCCTTCCTGCAGTTGCACTAAAAACCTGCGCAGAAAAATAATTAACAACTTCACAAAACCAAAATAAAGTCTAAACTTTATATTACTAAAACAGTGTATAGAACACTAATAGCATTATTAAATGGAAAATGCAGATAACAGAAAAATACTAATAACCCACAGGTACAAGGACAGTCATCTCCAGACAAAATTAACAATAAATTATTGTGCAAAGTTGTCATTTAATATGTAGCTGTCAACTGCTTCATTTTGTCCAAAGTCTGGAAATGAGGTCAAGACCAGTTTCTGACAATTAATTCAGAGAAAACTGTTGTAATAATCACAGACTTTCTGAAAAGTTAGCATTTCCTGGGGGCTTATTAAAATCCTAGTTAGAAAAAAAGACATCAATTTCAAATACAAAATAAGGGGTTACCTCATTCAGCCCTAGCAAACCATCTGTATTTATATACTTACAGAGAAGTCTCTCTATAGGTACATAGATATACAAATATGTTATACAAGTGATAACCCATAGATTGAGTCACTCGTTCTCCCACACATACCTATGGGTAATTAATATACATGAGCTAATCCTTTACTCTTTTAAACTTGTGCAGCTTACAAGCTGGGGTCAGTACAGCTGGTTCTTCCCTCCCTTGTGTCACGGATCTGCTCCTGTGCAAAGCAGTTACCTGTCAGAGGAAACCTGAGGCTGCCAACCCCTTGGGAGCTGACATTTCTGAGGCTCCCCTACAGCAACACCACCAGTGGGTGGGCCCTGATCTCCTGCCCCACCTCTTGAACACATTAAAGCTGTTTGCACTGATGTGTTCCAGGTGGCTGTGGTCCTCCCACGAGGGCATAAATGGAGATTGTAACTCATCATACACAAAACCACTCTGCTCACCTTCCCAAGCCCCATGTCCAATAAAATGTTTACTAGCAACTGCAAGAGGCAGCTGCATCATTTTCTGCCTGCCAGGGGAATCCTGCTGGGGACTTGAATCTGAGCACTTGTAGGAAAATATATAAATATTAGCATGGAAAGGAGAGGCAAAATGAGCATACTTGGTATTATGAGCTGATTTTAGATTTTTCTTTATATCACCAACAGTGTTCTGGGTTGCTCTTAGTGCATAAAGGATTTATTGTTCAGTTTCCTCTGCAGAATGCATCTGAAAGAATGTAAGAGCTTTTCCTGAAAACTGCAGCTTTAACCCATGATATCCTCTATTTCTAATGTATAGGAAGATGTGGCTGGTTTTGTTGTTGTTGCTTCACATGTCCTCACAAATTGACATTGATTTCAACTAACAATGGCCAACAAATCAGTTCAGGACCCTAATTTGACCTATGAGCCTGCCAGATTTGGCAGCTGGGTGGAGGGGTCAACTAAGAAAGCCAGTGAAAGACACAGATTTTGTTTGCATTGAGCAGGGTTTCCTAGCAAAACTGCTGTTCATGGAAAATACAACTATAGTGGTTTGGCCTATCTATCAGCCTGGGAAGGAACATGGCCTCTGAGCATAGAAAGATTGGCCCTCCTCAGCTTCAGCTATTCACGTTTGTCTCTAAATTCAGTTTTAACTTGAACCTCTGAGGCTCCTGAGTTGTTTTAGCCGTGTTAGATCAGATTTCCTGCCTCTACTGTAAATTACATTCCGTTTTCATCCAAGCAGGTGTCCCTGAGCTCCTCTTGACCCAATCAATTAGAGGACTTATTTTTCTTGTGCCCAAGCTACAAGAAAAAGCTACATTTTCCTTTGATCCGTTTAACCAGCCTACATTAGCTCTCTGTGCGGTGAAAAGCAGAGCCATAGCTGGGGGCATTTATTTGCTCTATGACTTTCTGAAAGGAACTAAGTTGCTCATGTAAAACTATACTTCTCTAGCATGCATTCAGAAAGGCCCAGAGAGCTTCTGAGAGTGCAAGAGAGAGCAATCGGAGCCAAGGGTGCCATGTTCCACTTTTTGCACATGCAACACCTGGGTCAACGCTACACACCCACCCATTCACTGAAAGGTTCCACAGTGTGGTATTAAAAGTAGCTGCTTAAGTAGAGGTGAGTCAGTGCAGTTGATGTGTCCAATTTTTTTCTCCAGATAATATTCACTTTTGCAGAAATATTACTGATATTTAAAACTAGATTTTTTTTCCTGCATAAAACTAAACACGAGGAAGCATGCCTTTCTATTGAGAATCAGCATTCCTCCCTGTAACTTTTGGTACACCACCAATTCATCTTTATACCTCTGTTTGTTTTACTGTAAGTTATACCCTAGACCAAATTCCCTGGATTTCTGAAATTGGCACAAAATCCTTGTTACACCACTGCCCTCACTTGCTATACCTCACACATGCCCCAGAACATTATATGTGCCACCACACCAAGCACTGCTGTTGAGAGGCTGTCTAAGCTTTCCTCAATTATAAGGACGCTGTCTGCGCTGCCCCCATGCAGCATCTATCCCACTGAACTGAAAATTCAGCAATAGTCCAAGATTCAGCTCTGAGCCAGGACAGGCAAGTCTAGCGGATTTAAGAAACCAGTCTCTTCTTTGGAGCGCCTGATAAATAACAAATGCTGCTAGGGCTCTGTACTTCTGGATAAAAAAAGGTAGTAGATATCCTACAAGCTGGTCTTTAAAGCATATATGTAGGTGATTTTTCACACTTGGATTGGGTGTTGGAATCTGAGGATATAATCTTCCATTTCACTCCATGTGTAAGAGCAGAGAATACCATAGTATGAACAGAAAAAGCTAAGGTAGGAAAAAGTCACGTCTTGCTTGCACATCTGATGCAAATGAACGTGTGTACTGACTAATGCAAACCTCAACCCTTTTTATTTATATTTAAAATAACGATGATGATGAAGATAAAGTCACTGTTCTGCTATTTTTTTATGAAATTTTGTTAACCTCAGCCCATATCTGTGTTCAAAAAAGAAACACTCTTACAAAAATAATTTTATTCTCTTCGACTAATTTTTAAAAATTCTTTCTGGTAAGATTGAGACCAACACTTTTACTTTTGTCATCAGAAAAAAACTACTTTCCTCTTTTGCAAGAAGCTATGCCAGATCTCAAATTCTGTAATAAGCTGTAATGAGATGGTGAAAATGCAATGAAGAAACAGGCCCAAAATTCAACAGTAGTCGCTCCAGTCTGTAAAATTCCTGAGCACTCAAAGTTTCCCATTTCAGATCAATGCAGAATTATATTTTAATTTTATTGAGAGTTTCACTATGTTCCCAGAAGCACTCAGAGCTGTAATTTGCCATTTTAATCTAAATGAAAGGAGTGCATTTTGCTCTCACTTAACCACAGAACCTCACTGACTTCAGTGAAACAAGAAGCATGAGACCAAATCAAGCCTAAGTGCAATTATAGTATGTATACAGAATGCTGTATGTGCTATTTACAATACAATGACATTTTGAAGTGAGAGGTGAGACTGATCCTATTACATTAGAGCAAAAAGATAAATTTTGTCAAAGGAGCAGCGATAGTATATGATGTGTTACTGCATTCTGCTTTAGTGTTTTTCATTTGTTAGCCTTTCCATTTGGTATGGACAAAACTATCAAGTTAACAAAAAATAATAACATACCATAGTGCTGTGCTGTAAGGTTTAAAGACAGTTACAGCATGTTAAGGTTCTCCTGTTTAATTTAAATCAGTAAATGGAAAAGGAAAACTTACAAACTTTTTTGGAAATACTTTCTATATAGACAGGTCATATAAAGGCATGCTATATAATTAACCAATAAAACAGTGTCAGAATATTAAATAATGAATACAATTTAGGCTTGCTGCAACGCCAGGGAAAGGATAAGCTGCTCCAAGCTCTTCAAGCAATCTTTAAAGGTTGAATTTTCACAGTCCTGCACCCATGTTCTGAAGAGCTGCTCAGCAGCCATTTCATTTCCTCCTCACCAGTCCTAGCTCCTGTTCTGAGAGGCTTGACACTGCCATGACAGTGTATCATGGGTCACATTCATATCAAAGCATTCATGATACAATGGCTTCATAAAATCACCCAGAATTCACAAGTTCCATCTTTACAAAGTCCCCAACTGCCAGACAATACTGTAAATGTATAAAAGTATCCACACAGGCATTTTGCATTACAATTTGGCAACAGAAAATTACAGTAATTATTTATAATGAAGTCCCTGTCAGGCTTCAGTGATAGGAAATCTGAAAAAAAAAAAGACACTCAAAGGGAACATTTCTCTTCCTTCCCCACACAGACATCTATTTACTGCTCCTTTCCAACAAGGACAGAGCCTGAGAGTGAGGATAAACAAAAAGTAGCTGTTCCACCCACCACTCCTTGCAGTCCCTTTGGGAACCAAATTTTAGGAGGGGCTCAAAGCAAAGGTAACTTCTGCTCTGTGAGCCAACAGCAGCAGTGCAGAGGACAACTACAGACTTGTCAGCTTCTGCTGCTGCAGCATGCAAAAGGCAAGTACTGTAATTGAGGATCTACAGCTTTGGGGGATGCTACATCACTGATGCAAATCCACATGGAGATTTAGATTACTTTGTTCTTTCCTCTGTGCTTTCTATTAAACCATGTTTGCAAAGGATTAAAACCGACTGATAAGTAAAGATCCAATGATAATGTGAAACAAACATTCAAAGTGCTTCAGATAATATATGCAGAATTTAGACCCATTTTCCTCAAGCAGAGCGAGAGGAATAAAGCAGGTCACAGTAAGGACAAGTCAACTTGCAGACACAACCTCAATCGGTTAAGGCAAAACAGTATTTTTCTGGCAAAATTTCAGCTTTCCCTATGAATTGTCTATGCTGGAGCCACATGGTTGTGGTTGGACTTCTGGAAACAGAAGTCCAGATCTGTCTGAGAAAAACTAAACATACACCACAGCTGCCACAAGTCTCCAATTTTGCAGCCTTCACCAAAAAACAAGCATAGTATTATATTCTGAAAAGCAACAACGCTTTCTTACTGGCGAGTTAGAAAGCAAAAGCAAGCAACTATATAACAATACCCTCCTATCTCTACATCCTGCAAAATCGCCTGGCCATGAAGAAGGCGTCAAAGATTTTAAAAATATGAAAACTTTCAAAGTATGAAAAGTTACATCTCAAGCCTGGACTTTAAATAATGTTGTATGCTGAAATGTCATTATTTCTTTATCAGAAGGTTTAAAAGAAACAGGTACCCAGTGGCTTAGTGGCTTAAGGAAGAACATTTGGTGAGGATTGCTCATGCAATTTTGCTCCAGCGTAGTTCTGATTGGTTTGAGATGCAAAAACAGGTTGCAATTTGATAAAGTAGGTTTCCAATTTTGGGAAAATGAACGTTGTTCTATCCCCCTTTGACAGAGATAGCAAACATCACCAACACAGTTGTAAGAAGAGCGTAGAATGTCCTGGCATCACCCTTCCAAAATTCATGACCAAATCGTAAAAGTGATCAAAAAAATGTAGGAAGAGGAAAGGCCTGTCAATTAGCTCACTACAACTGACTGCAAATGCATGATAAATTACATTTTCTGATATTTTCCCAGACTAGCTTTAAAATCCTGAAATGATAGGGTGTTATCTATTATTGGAATAACAACATGAGCATCATTAGAGAAGTGTATTTCAGAAAACTGAAAGGTTTAAATAGCACAGCTACTGCATAGAATTTGTACTACTTATTTGGCAGTCTGTGTGCAGATTTGTCACTTGTACAGCTGTCCCTAATAGGGTCCATTCTATAGCAAGCGGATGGTGCCTTATGCTTGAGGATGGTACAAAGTTTGCAATAGCACTCCAAAAACATTGCACATTATAAAATCACTGAGCTGAGTGATTTACTTGCTATCTGAGATGATTGGATAGTCTGCTCTGAAAAGCTCAATTTCACTTCTATTGATATGCCTTGGCTTTTAAAGTGCTTAATCTTATTTCTAGTATGGAAGATGCATCATCTGGTTTGTCATTAATGTTCTGGAGAGGGTAGAACTTCTTTTCTCTTTAATCATCATCATAAATTTCACAAAATCATTTGTTTCAAACTACTTTAACTTTGGGATTCTAAACTAAAACACGATGACAGAAATGTCAGCACTCTGTTTAGACTGGGAAGGACATCTGAACTCTAGGGAACATTGAATAGATGTCCTATTACACCTGTCCTATGTGGAGTTCATCAAATTAGTAGCACATAGCAATTAAAACCACTCTGTTTGACTTTTAGCTGGTGACACATTTCCCCTTGACCCCCTGGCAGCAGCAGAACTTTCAATGCTTTACTTCACAGGCTGGATGAGCAGGAGAGCAAAGAATACAAAGAGAACTTTTAGATCAAAATAGAAAATTTGGAATAAAATGCTCAAAGATAAGTACTGGAGACATATTTGCATTAATAAGCATTTATGGACAATTATTTCTACTATTTATGTTCTGTACTACCTGCTGGCATCTTATTAAGTCAGATCCTATTAAATCAAGTTATATCCCTGAATGTAAAAGCTCACAGTCTAATGAAAAAAAAAACAAAAAACCTGAAGCCAAGCAAAGCAAATTACATAAAACTATAAGTAGAGAAGAAAATATGCAAAGTAGAAGGATAATGGAAACTAATTAATGTAGTCTCTAAGTTAGACTGAATTTATAGGGAGAGGTAGCAGTGTTTGTGAGATGATATTATATAGCAGACAAAAGAATGGACGTGGTTTTAGGTATGAAACACCAGCAAGGTCTGAAAAAGAAACAACAGACTTCAGCCTAAGGGCAGCTTGCAAACAAATCTCCGTGTTTAAATTAATTATGGTAATCATTTATTAAATTTGAAAGAAAAAGCACCTTTGGAGAAGTGAGTGCTAGAATAACTGGAGATGATTAGGTCCTGTGGGATAAGCTTGACAGATAACCCATTAATTATTTTCCTTGGAACACTGAGGGTGTCTTACACAGAAAACTGCAATGTGCCATAAAAACACTATGTATTGAATTTGTGTCCATGAGTGCTAAGAAATTTCTTTTCCAAGCTCGTCTTCCATGACAGGTTGATGTTAGAGATGAAGCTGTATTCTCACAATTACACTTTTGTCTGTTCTCACATACTTTAATGAATTCACTCAGTGCACTGGGGTTACTTAATTTTCTCTAAAGAGTTTCACCAGGGACATCTGATGCACTGGATGAAGTTTGTTGCACCCTGGAAATCCTATGTGTATGGGCCACTTCATGATAGGGAGCATTTATTGTACTGGCTTTTGCAATTATTTCTTGGCTAATGTATGCTTTCTTTAGTATATTTTAGTCTGCAAGAACTTTCTGATGTCAACAGTGACAAGAAACATCAGGTTGTTAGAAGGCAGGGGGAGGGATTTCTGGAAAAATTATTTCACCATTAGACCTACTGGCAGGAGAAATTATAGTTTAAATATACTCAGCATCTAGTTAATTTGATTGCTGTTTTATACAAATGTAGAAGTCAAATGTATTGTGTTCTTGTTAATGGACTTGCTTGAAATAGATTGAGTTAAAATACAGATATTTATACACCATAATACATGCAGAATATATCTAAGGTTTTATTTTCTTAAAGTTTTTCAAGGAACTTTTAAAAGGAAGTATTCCTTGAGACGCAAATATTCATTTTCTTTGATACAGAGATTTTTTTCCCTCTATTTTTGTTCTCTTTAGAAAAGAAAGAATGAATAGATTTTTGGAACAAAAGAAAACTGGGCAATAAGTTAGCCACAATAAAGGAGAAGTGGAATGGAAGATACAGCAAAGTAGAAGAAGTGTAACAATGACCATCCTGGAAATGTCAATGTCTCATTTAAACCCATACTAGTCACAGAAGCAAAGTTCAGGATGATTCCAATGAGAGTTGTGTCTGTACGAGGATAATGAGACCGGAACTGCCTTTGAATAAAAAATAGCCCAACTTTTTGATAATTACCTGATACCAGAGCTTTTAAGAGAAAAATGAGGCATTTTTTGTAAGTTTTAAAAATATTCGAAATCTAAAACTGTATCTATCAACTTAAGCAATGTTCTGTTTATTTTATCTCTAAGCTCTGTTATCAAGAAACCAAACTAAAAGCAATTTTGGTCAGAATTGCCTGATAAACTTCATCTTGCATTTTTTAACATGGATCTTTGAAATCTACATTTAAATTTCCAAGTTTAATTGATATTTCTTTTTGAAAAGAGGAGCAAAAATGGTTCCCAGAAAGATAACTTTTCCAAAATGAGTGATGACAAGACCTTCATTCTCATATCCAATGACTATTGCCTGAGCAACAGCCAATGGCAAGGAGACCATATTAGGCATCTTTCATTTTAAGTGTCTAGATAAAGCATTAAAAAAAATAAATCTGTATTCCTCAATTCAGTTAGGAAAAATACTAATATAAATTCAAGATGATTGAACATATTATGTAAAATACAGAAAAAGGATTCTGTGTTCATAATTACCCATAAAGAATGGGCTCTTCTGACAGCATCACAGGTCGAAGGAGGGAATGCTTCCTGGTGGTGTGGCTTTGGGGAGGCTGGAGAGTGCTAGAAAAGTTGTGCAAACGCACTGACTAGTTCACAGCAGGAGTCAACTTCAGCATGTATCGTGTCTATGATTTTCAAACCTGGTCTGCAAAATCCCTGTGTGGGAAGTATGTGAAGCTAAGCCCAAATAATCGCCTGGAGTTTCCTCTATTATATTAGGCTTTAACATAGAAACAGAGTGGTTTGGATTGGAAGGCACTATAGAGTGCCCTTGAGAGTTCTGCCCAGGATTATGTCCTTCAAAATATCCTTCCATATTTTTAGTTTTTAGCATGGTTATTACTGAAAACAAATAAGAAAAATAAATAGGTTTTATAGGCTGTTTTTTTCTAATTTACTTTTCAAGTAGATGAAAACAAATTGTTATTCAGAACTCAGACAAACTGCTAGAGAAATCTGAAAGGGAAACTTTTTGTATTAAAGAGCAGGGCAAGAACCGTGGCTGTGTGACTGACAATATGATCAAGGCTTCTGCTTTTCATAATGTGTGCCAGCATCCTCAGCATTAGATCCCCCGTGCGGGTGATCTCCTGACAGACAAATAGCATTGTCATGAGCAAGTGCACTGGGCAACTGCTGGGCACATTTCTTTTGATAGCTTCAGCAGCGTCTGTAATCTTAATTTTAAAATCTGGAACTGTCATTTGTCAGAGGGGTGTTTAGGTTTGCTTTAAAACTTTTAATGCTAACCTGCTGGTGCTAAGAAGCAGTTCCTCCAAATGTTTTATTCAACAAGACTTAAGAGAGAGTTTTGTCAGATGTGCTCCCTGTCATTCTCTATTACACTGGATCTTTTGATATTTAGCGGAAAAGCTAGAAATAAGGATGAAGGTCAGTGAAGTGTAAGGAATATAAAACTTTTCTTTCATTATTCCTGTTTTCATGTTGTCCATTAAAACCACAATTAGAAAATGCCAGATAACACATTTCATTTTTATTTTAATTGCTTAACTGTATGATACAGTTGGCTATGTAGCAGATTTATGATGAGGAACAGACATTATAGTCTGACAGTTCCGTTCATTATACAGGGAATTCAGTGCTAATTATGCCGGTTTTGTGATCTGATATTTTCAAAGGAATTCCTATACGTCAGAAGACAAAACCAAATATTTAAAGCTTTGAAGCTCAGATGAGCAACTCAATTTCTGGACCTGTAATAGTGAGCTGTAAATCTCAAGTGAACAGGCACTCTTTGTCCAGTTATCTGGTGTTTACATTTCTACTTATGATAAGAAATAAAAAATAAGATATATTTAAGTATTTCGAAGCTTTTACAATACTTAATTTTAAAAATTAAAACAGTATCAGCCCCAGTCCATAAGCATTTAAAACCAACTGTTTGCCTTGTAATCTGCTTGGGTTTTGTCTTGTTATTTTTCTAGTGCAGAGTAAAGACTCTACAGGCTTTATGTATTTTGAAAATAACTGTATTTATATTAAAATGCTTGAGAACATTACAAACTTTCTCTGGGCACAGCCCAGTTCCTATCTGCCATTTGCTGTTAAGTTTAGCTACTGTGACAAAAAAGAATAAGACAGCATCTTGCTCCAAAAAAAGGTGTTAGGGAAGTGATAAGCAGACATGCTGGACATGGACAAGGCTTAGGTGGTGAAGGAACAAAGGTGATAATGAGAATTCTAAAAGTAGTAACGCGTAGTAGAAGGCACAATTGTGAGTTGAAAAGCACAGGTCCTCTTTGAGTTAGCCACCACTTCTTTCAGTATTTACTAGATGACGGAATCACAGAACATGCCAAGCTGGAAGGGACTCACAAGGATCATTGAGTCCAACTACTGGCCCTGCACAAGACATTGACAAAGTATACAGGGAATATAAAATTCCCATCTGGTATTTAAAATCCCAGAAGCCTGACCAGCTCTTTAAACGTTACCACATGTTAAAATAGGAAAAGCCAGATGTTACATTTGCAAAGTCAATGCGCTGCCTCTTCTCAAAATCCAAGAGCTGCCACTGCAGCCTGTTGGCACTGGTTAATTAATCAGTTAAACAGTGTAACCTTTACCACAGAAATAAAGCACTGCATGTTATGAGATGCAAACAGCCATGCACTGCCCAGGCCAATTGTAGACAGAGGAGACAGAAAACCAGGCATCAGCAGGACATTCAAATGACCTTGGTAAATTAGCCTTTCCTCAGAAGACATTCTGGATTTCCCTTGTTTGAAATCTATGGCAGTGCAGTTGCTGCTGATCAGACATTGCTACACGTCCCTGGTAAGAAGCTGCTGATGTTTAGTAGTTCAGTAGCCTGCCATGGAGCAACACAGGGGTAACAGTAAGAGCTCTATTTCTTCAAACTGTATCTAACATCTAGGTTCTATTCAAAATACTTTAAAAATAAAAAAAATAACAGGCCTGAAAACATATTAGAAATATATTGTGGAGGCATTTCAGAAGTATTTAATATTTTGGGTGCCTTTCAAGAAGAGACTAAGAAACAAAAAGCTTGCAAATGTCACAAGACCCATCCCACTAAAGATGAAGCAGATGACAGCAACAGCAGTAGCACAACAAGAAGCTTGAGAGTCATTTATAAATTTAGGAGTCAAAACTGTAACTGTAAGCTGCATCTGTACATGCCTGTGCTCTTGGAGCAGAGAGAATGAGCAGCAGAAAGGAAGAATCTCCTCAAATAACCTCTGCCAACACTGGTTGTGTAAATGCTATTTATACTGGGAGGCCCAGGCAGACTGCAATAACCCCACAAAAGCAAGAAGAAAGACAGCCACAGTCTTGGCTTAGCCACTGAGAAAGCACTGTGCTCAAAGCTCATGCAAGCTCTGAGTCCTTTTAGGTGACTTCAGCAATAGATACCTGGGCTGGGTTTGTTCCCTGAAGGTCTTTTCTTATGCACTGGGTGCGATACAAGGACATCATTCAGGCAAACCCTCAGGCAAACTCTTTGCTGTAATGTTCAATATAAGATGCATTGGTTCAGGGCAGCAGAGGAAAACTCTAGATGACACTGTCAGGCATCTGCCATAAACCAAAGAACTCCTCCCAGATGTGATGCCTATAATTAAATGCACCATTTAAACAGAATGCAGAGCAGCAAAAAGAGCTGCGTGCTCTATTTTAGCTGGCCAAGAGTACTTCTGCAATCACCTTGTTCTTATTCATCAAGTCATTAAATTGCTTAATATCCAGTGGACATCAAGAAAAAGCTTCCACTAAGGAGAGCAGAAAGTGTATTATTAGACTGCACACAATCACAATTATATAAACACCTCATGAGTACTTCTTCTACCATTCATTGCCCTTGAAAGTTTGGGATTGTTTCAGACCGTGAAAAAGCACTGAAAAAGTTTTAACTTACACGGGTGCCCTACCACTTCTAAAAGTGAGACACAGTATTGGAAAATGTTATTTTATGAAGCACACAAAAATATAATGCAATCTGCAGTCATGCTACACTGAACCTGTAGCAACCAAAATCATTACTGACTTCTTAGCACAACGATTGTCCTACAACCGCTTCCATCGTTAGTTAAATGCTTCATCCACCACTGAGAACAAGCACTTGGCTGTTCATGGGGACCTGTGAAGATACCACTCCGGACTAGCTTTACATGACCAGTTTGGAAGTAATGGACAAGCTACAATAAGAAAGAACAGGGAGGAACGAATTGCAATGACACACCTGAAACAAACAGTACCATGGATGGTGTTCTGCAATATCTTCAGTCCAATGAGACAGACCTACATATTATGTGAAAGAGATGCAGGCTGCAGTGGCCCATTACAGAGCAGATAACAGTAAAAGGTGTAGTTTATTCTGAAATAAGAATCATTCAAGTCCATAGTGTTGGGGATAATGATAAGAAGAATATGTTTTCTGTAAATGCTTTGTTTGATTGAGTCTGCAAAAGCATCTGATCACACAGCAGCAGTTTTAAGATATAAAATTAAGTGAGCCTTAATTTTGGAATAGTTTTGATGAAAATTCTTTCACTGAGATGAATTGAGCTCTAAATTTATGTCAATATAACACACGGCATGTAAATCACTCTGAAGTCTTCACTAAATCCATAATATCTGTAAATTACTTTAGCTCTGTCCTTTACTATCATAATTTCAGAGACAGTACCAAGTATTCAAAAGCAATTCTAGGATGCACTAGAACAAAATATTTTATCTACTGAGTTAAAATAGAGCTTACAGGGTTTTACATTGCTGACAGTTGAAAATATTGAAAAATAGTGATTTGTGTGGTACATCTTTATTTTGCCAATAGCTCCCAAATCCAGTGTGAACTTTCCATGGATGCTCCTAGTTTTTTGGTAGGAAGATACAGAACTAGGTTCCCAGGCCTTAACATAGATGTGCTGAGATGCCGCCCCAGAACACATACAAGAGGTAAAACCTCTAGGCATTGGCTCTCCATCACATCTCCTCACACAGGGCTTTTGGACTCACCCTGTGTGCAGGGCAGTCCAGGTGGGCACTCTTAGCCCAGCCTCTAAAGCATCCCAGGTCTCCAGCCTCCATCTTTTTCAGACTGAATGACAACTGGGGGGTGAGAATACGATATGTAAAGCATCGTCTTAGCACTGAAAAAATCTTTTACTGTAGTGTTGTAGTGCCAAGATTCACTCCTGCTTTGGTAAAGGAGTTGTCCTGTTTTGTAGCTTATCAGATGAGAGGAGATAAGTGAGCACTGCAAACAGAAAAAAGACATCGCCAAGCATTCACAGTTCCCATTGAGTTCAGTTGCATTAACGCTGCTGAATTTTGTATAAACCTTGTAACAAAGGGACAGTAGCTGTGCTAATCAGAAATGTTTTTCTTAGGTAGGAAGAAATGGTGGAATAACACACTACAGCAGGCTGTTACAGTCTTATGGTCCTGATAATGTTGTATTGAAACAAAAAGTCATAGCCCTTAAAAAAAAAAAATCTTTCATACCCTGGCATTTAATCTCAAATGTCAATAGTAAAGTTATAGCAAAATGAGTTTAATAGGCTCTGTGGGCACTCAAGATCAACTGCCAAACAAAGAAGAAAGACAGAATTGAAATGCCCCTCTATATTCCTTTTCTGCTTGTATCAGTAAAGTTATAGCTAAAGAATTTCTAAAAAATACTGCAAAAGGACTTCACTTCTTTCAGCGGGTTTTTAAAGACTTAAAGGACATCCACCAACAGAGATTATTTAATTGGTTCGGTAACTATTTTTCATACTGGTTTCTTACGAGGACTCTAAAATGCTTAATCCATCCTACAAATGATTGCTCACATCCTCTGAAGGGCAGTTTTTAAGCAGCAGATGCCTGGGGGCACTGTTATTTGATAGGGTCCTAATTTATGGATGGCATTCGAGGCTACGGATGTCAGCTGTATAAAGACAACTCTCTGCAATCTCTCTCTCCCTCCAGAACTTGAGATGCTGGAGCATGCTGAAATTTAAGACCTTCTTTGATGTCTCTAGAGGTGCACAGAGAGAGAGGCAGATGCCTTAGAATACATAATCTTGTGCTGCAATCTTTGGATTGTGGTACAGAGCAAACTTTTTTGTCTTCCATTTTATTTTATCTACGTTGGTGGCTGATAAATGACCTACCTCTCAATCCAATATGTGTACTTCTGGAAACTTGCAGTGTAGTTCTTGTCACTGCTGGTTTCATCATTTCTCAAATTAAAAGATGATGTGTCTAAACTTTTAGTTACTCGACCAAGGCAACCAATTTTTCATGTATGATACTGTCTGATGGCTTTTCTTCCATATGTGCTAGATATAGATATAATTTATAGGTTATTTCCTGCCAGTCAGGATAATAATCTGCTATTGCTTGAGGAAGAAAATCCTTTTGGTGGTCCAAATACAGTGTATAGGGCACCTAAAGAAAGATTGTAGACTTCGTCTGTTGTCATATGCATTACCCAATGAAGTTAATATCAGGTTGATTTTGAAGACGCATCAGCAGGAGGAAGACTCATATATCAATCCAGTGAAAAACTACATGCTCTTTAGTTGAAAAACTGTTCTAATTTTTATCTCTATTTATTAATATAACTTCATTCAAGTGCAAGAATTTATTTTTTAAAAGTTAAAACACTCAGTGTGTTTCAAACCACAACCATAGAAGTAAATTATTTGTGACACCAAATACCTCTTGCTTTTACTTTAGATGTACTATAGAGAAAAATCACAAGCAAACCCAAAGCAAATCTTTAGCTGAGCTGAGGGATTTAGTGATTTAGGTTTGAGGTACAGAATTTTAAAAAGGATCAGCTGCATATTGGCTCTTACCTTCCTAGCAGTGGACACTTTAATCAACATTTGGAAAGAAAACATACCAAATTTCATCACTCTCAAAACATTTGGATGAAACTTGTTAATAGGCTTGGCCTAATGACAAAGGTTTGACCCTACAAGCAAGAAGTATAGGAACCTGATGAGTAAGTGATTGATATGCTACCTTCAAAACTGCAGATTGGGATTGCATTTTACCACAATATTATACAATTCTTGGCAACCAACAAGCAGTCTAGCCCTCATTACACCATCTGGAGAAAAAAAACAACAGCAAAAAAGCGCCCCAGCACGCACTCTCTTTTGGCAAATGCATGTGTGGGAGAATAGCTACCTGAGCCAAAAGCTGTCTTTGGCTTCTAAGAAGAATCTGGCTGATTCAGAGGCTTGTGACAGCCTCTCACTGTTTTCATTTTATGTCAAAATCAGAAAATCACATCAATCTACAAAATAGCAGCACATTCTCAAATACTACACTACTCATGCCCTTCAAAGCTGCTATATGCATGACCAGGTTTCATGTTAAAATCCAGTAAAGTTTCCAGTTTAAATTCAAAGTGATCTTGGGAGAGTCAAAAGATACAAAAGATCACTTGGTATTGTGAAAAAAAATGAAAAAAAATTTTAAAAGGAGAGTATTTTTTTTTAATTCTCAAGAAGTTCTTGACTGGTTTTCCAAAACTTTCCAATAATCATTGAAATATAAACCTAAATATTTAAAAGGCAGGCAAAGGCTTTTTGTTTTTTGACTTGTTTTCAATTGCTGCAAGAGGAAGAAAAGAGCTGTGTTCCTGGTGTTATTTTTGTAAGAGGAAATCTTAGGGCTACTTCTACAGTCCCCATAATAAGAATAAGGGGAGACCTCAGCTCTCTAATCATTTAAGATGGGACTGAAGTTGTGAAGACAGATCTGTCCCATTTTGCCCCATCTGCTTCAGACTGATGATGCCCTTTAGCTGTGCTGATCAAGGCTTTTGTGTGACTACGAGAAACATCTGAATGGGGAACTGATCAGAATAAAAATAATCATGAAGTATTAACAAATGCATGGATATTTTTGTGGCACTGCCAGCTTACACACACACAGACACACACCATGGCTCTAATTTCCCAGATGCAAAGAAATGTTTTCCATCTTGATGTCATGTAGTATTTTTCTCAGCTCCTGAAAGTACTTGTCTCCAATGACAAGGCACAGTCAAGGAGGGGCAAGATGACCCCCTTTCTCCTCCTCTTGCTCCCTCTGTCTGCAGGCAGGGACTGTTATTCCCCCTTATCCACTAAGGGGTTCCTGACTGCTGGGAGGGCCATGCTCTGGCCAGAGGTGACAGCTTGTGGTGACCTGAAGACAGGCAGCCTTGGCCCTGCCATGTGCCCAGCAGCACCCTCCACCTCTCCCCTGTCTTCTGCAAGAGGCATATGTAGCAAGGGGCTGAGAGGGCAAGAAAATGATCTGGAATAAGGGTTAGAAAAAGTAAAAAATTATTTGACATAATCTCAAAAATTTGTTATATGGAATTTAATTGATCCAGCCACTGAACAGGAGGAGGAATGGAAATGGAGTTCTTTTACCCAGCGTATTTTTCACAGAATGAATTAATGCCTCGCTGAAAAAGTGATTTGCAGTTGACATTTCAGGCAGCCTTACTGCCTGGCTCTGGAATTATTCTCATTGTTGTTCACACAAAGGGAAAATAAACTCAACCACTTGGTTTCCTTTTCCCTGAAATATATGTCTAAGATCACAGCTTAGAAAGAAAACTAAATGGCAGATGGCAGCATCTTTGCAAAGTGTGTGCACTCTGAGCTATACAGACAGGGAAATTAATTTGTTCAAAGAAAAAGACAAAGAGCAAGAAAGAATAACAAAACAGTGAAGTTCTCATTAAAAGTTCTGGGGCAGCTTTTAGTTATACTGTTACCACATAGCCAAAAGAAACAATCAAGAAATCCCTTTGCTTTGTGGCGTTACTCTTCATTGCATCAGTAGCAAGAAAGGTTTTTAAAGAATAAATTGAAATTTTGTGCATTTGGATCATTTGTCTTCCTCTCACCTTGAACCACACTGGAGGCTTCACTCCATAAACCCCGGGCAGGATTGTCTGTCCTCCTCTGTATACCCAGCAGGGTTTAGATAGACACCCTCTGCCTCCCCAGCAGCTCTTATCCTTCTTTGCTGAGAGTGTCAAGAAATCAATCCTTTTCTCCTGAGCATCAGGAGGAAGCATTACTGATGTTTGCATCAACCCTCATGTTTCCTAGCTTTTTCTACATGAGAAGAATGAGTCAGAGCACACCTTCCTTGCTAGACACAGAGCGCCAGTGGAGACACTGGCTGTGTCATCTAACAGACCCCACATCAAGTGTTTGGTCACAGAGCAGAGCAGTGTTCCTTTCATGGCCTCTGCAATCCCACAACAGTTCACCCCACAGCTGCTTTGCCACATTTCATTTCATTTTTGCTTCATGCTGCCTTTGATATCAGAATAGCTGGGAAATAAATGGAACCAAAGACTGCAGACTGCATTAAAATCTCTTTTGTTCAAGAGATCTCTCGGACTAAAATAATGTTGAAAGGAGACTGATAAAAGTGAGAAAAGGGTTTAGGATGTTGAGGGAGACCCACGCAGAGTTAAAACATGGTCAGGAGAATCCCTGTTGTTTCCAGCCACCCTATAAGCCAAACAACTTCCTCCAGAGAAGGTCTGAGTTCATGTTATTTATACAGCAATCTCTTCTGATTCTGCTCAAAGGCTAAGTACCCCGAAATCTGGAAAATGATCAAAAGGGGAGTTTGATCTTATGCTGCTTCTGTAAGAAAAACTCTCCCAGAAGAATGTCTCTCTGTGAAACCACTCTATTAAATTTTTACAACCCTGAGGTACGAATCAAGATTTGGACCCTTAACTTGCTTGGCAGACTTTATTACTGTATTATCTACCTCCTTGGGGTATACAGATGCTCGGTGAGCTTGTGTTTATAAAGCTCTTGAAGGTCCACAGATGGAGAGCAAAGAGAAGCAATCTATATTTTTACACTGGATATTCATGTACCCTCTTCTTCTTTAAGGCTTGGCCTTGAACACATGGACGGTATGATTCCCCTTGGGCACAGTGACAGAACATATTTACTGCTTATTGCTTCACAAAGTTGATTTCTATCAGAAGTGCATTACATTCCTATCCAAGCAGGAGCCAACATATTCCAAAGAAACGTGGGTGATAAAAAGAGAATTTTGTCTGTTGAGCTGCACCATAATAAAGGCAGCAGCCAGCCATCCTTGATGTCAGTGATGCTCATGGCACAACACGCCCAAGCAGAGCAATCTTGCTGTGGTCCTCAACATCCATGAGGGGAAGCAAAGGGGCAGGCACCTCTTTACTCTCATGACCGGTAACAGGACTCAAAGGAATGACACGAAGCTGAGTCAGGGGAGGTGTAGGTTGGATATCAGGAAAAGGTTTTTCACTCAGAGGGTGATTGGGCACTGGAAAGGCTCCCCAGGGAAGTGCTCACAGCCCCAAGCCTGACAGAGTTCAAAAAATGTTTGGATAATGCTCTCAGGTGTGACATGTGGGGTATCCTGCACAGGGCTAGGAGTCAGACTCAATGATCCTGATGGGTCCCTTCCAACTCAGCACATCCTATGAACAGAGCAACACTGTGTTCAAGTTGCTGCAAAATCTTCTCTAGAGAGGCACTTTAATCACATGCTTTACGTGTGCCACAGTAGAGTTTCAGTAAGAGTCAAGGAGGAGGAGGGAGACTGTTTTCCCTGCTTTTCAACTCTGAATATACTTGAGGCCATCCTTTACATAACAGTTCTCTGCCTCTCTTTTGAGAAATCCTTCAACATGGACAAAGAGTCCACATTTACACCTACATCAGCCCACTAGAGACAATGCAATTACAGGTGGAGAAGCCAGCTGGAGAGTTTCCAATTATTCTGAGAAGTTGCAATTGCAATGGTTATGCTTCCCTAGTCACAATAGGAAAAAGAGAAAGTAAAATGTGCTAGCAGCATAATGAGCCCATAGAAATGGCCCCTGTTATGTTTAGTGAAAAGACAGACGAACACACATGCACACACATTAGGAAGAATTTTGCTTAGCTATTTTCCTAGTTACCAGTCACTGCAAATACCCCTAATTAAGAATGCTCACAGACAAAAGATGTAAGAAATCAGAGTTAGTATTCCTGACTACTCACATAGATCTTTGGGATTTGAAATTTATGCTCCCTAGTGAAAGTTTTAAAAGTACACGTGAAGGACATCTCTAATGACATAAGTGATAAAAGTGAGTTGAAACCAGACTTCAGATTTACTCTTTACCAGAATGCAGTTCTTCCTGCAGCTTTATCAGATACCTAAGACTGTCAGCCATATTCTTCCCAGCTGGCAGATAAGAGTTATTAACAGAGAAATTCTCACAAAATGTTCATCAATAACAGTTTGCGAGAAACCTTCCTCTATTTTTGCCTTTAAGGATTCCCATAGGGCTCAAGATAAAAGCTGATCCGAGCAAAAATGGACAAGCTATTAACTGGTTGCTTTCTCCAGAGACACCCAGGTTTCTTTCATTGAGATTAATAGATAATGTTCACAATTTTCATAAAGGAAATAAAGTGGAAAAATAAAGAAACAATTTTTTGGGAAAGAGGGTGGACTAGGTAGGCACAGCTGATAATCCAGAACAGGTTTACAGTGTAGCTAAGGAGGCAGCAACCCATTTATGAATCCAAACAGTATTTTTCAAACTAGTGTCTCAGCCGAGGACACAATTTGCTGCACTTTTGAAATATCGTAGAAGAAAGAGGACAGTTTTACTCCTATGGATTCACCAGGATACGTATTTACCAATTTACTGTAGCATGCTCTCCATTATTTGATTCATCCAAAAAACTCCAGTTATTATAAGCCCATTTTTAAATCTTGCCACAAGAGATATGGCCTCTTGAGTGAATGCCTAAGTGTAACAATGTGCAATGGTCCTTTCAACCGCGAGCTTCAGAAAACTAAATGCTGACAAATAGTCTGGGGTCACATCTGTGAAATGATCCATATGTGCCGGCTGAAAGAGTTTGACTCTAGCTTGCTCTCAAATATTAACAGTTTTGCAAAAAAATGCCCTCTCTTCTGCAGCTGAAATTTTTCTTGTTCAGTCCCCAGTATAAGCAGGTTTTTGTTTAAGTTCAAGCAAAATCCCATCTATCATTTAGTTATGACAAAGTGAAAAGCAACATGTTTTCAGTCTTCGTTGTAAGGCAGCGATACAGAGATAGCAGCCAGAAGTGCCGTCCCTCAGCTGCCCTGAGGTAAGGGGGCCTGTGAGCACGGACACTGGCTGGTGGCCACACCAACACTTGGGTGGAAAAGCACCACTCCATGTATTTAATGAAAACATCCAAGCCAACCAAATGTCATTCCAGCTCTTTTCAGTGCAAAGAGCAGGCAAATCTCACTTTCCCAACAGGACTATCCTTCTCTGCAAGGTAACTTGCTTGGGAAGCTCAGCCGGCACTGCAGGTGCTTGGTGTGGCAGCTGGAGAGGTGTGGGAGGAGCCTCCCAGGAATACCTACCAGCTGGAGGGGAAGGGGCACAGCCAGCTGCAGGCAGCCACTGCCTGCCTGTGGGAGAGCTCCAGCTATTTGTCTCTGCCAGATTTAAGGCAATGCTTTCAGAAAACCCAGCACAGGAAAGCCCCTATAAAATGGGGAATCTCAATCATGACTAACCAATTACCAAAAAAGAAAAAAAGAAAAAAGTGTATGTCTAGGAAATGTGTTTCACATATCTGAGAATAAGTTTATCTGGCTGATATGTGGGCCATATCTTCCAAGTTGAAGACAAAAGTCATTTGTTTGGTTGTGAGGTTTTTTAAGTTACAGTTCTGTGCAATAGCTTGTGTCAAATGTGTCTCAACTGCTTCACAAAGGGAATTAGAAACCTGAAGCTTGAATTATAAACAACTCACAGGGACAAATGATTCACGACATAAATTTACATTAATTACTGTAATGCAAACATGGAAAAAATCGTATTGCAAACTGTTCCTGCATGGACAGGTCAGGGCTCTGGGACCTTCTCAACATGAGGAATATTTCCAGGGAAAAGAAAGGAAGAAAAACACCCATATAGACACAGTGTCACAGTATCCAACGGTTTCCTTGGACATCTGATAATACATAACTTTTTTCTTAAGCACAAGAAGTTGGAACTATGCTATTATACAATCAACTAAATTCACTGTTACAAAATTTTCTAGCCTCACTGCTGTGGAAGAAATGAGAAAATAACATGAATTCTAGCTATTTTTCAGGTCTTAAAAAAAATATATCTCCAATATTCTCATGTAAAGATACATAACAATTACAATAAATATAGGTATCATACAGATATGCCTGAGATACTGCAGAATCCTTCCAGTCACTGTCTAACAATAAGAACTGTGCTCTGAGATTATAACAATGCCTTTATACATAGCTGTTTTCAGCCCCGAGCACCCCCAGTTTTGATGAGCTCAAAACCATAGTTCCTCAAGCATCATGACTGATACCTTGATGGGCAGGTTCAAAACTATTTTAGAATTCTTCCCAGTAAATAAAAAAGTTTTAATTGTTCGTATTTTTCTTTCAATGCCCCCACTAGCATGTGGATTATGGGAAGTAGATTCATTATCCAGTTTGATGAGTTATCATCACTACAGACACTGTGACTTCAGATGTTCCAGTCCTCACATAATTGTTACTCCTTCTTTTTTGACAAAGATTAATTGAAGATAGCAGTATCACTAGGGTAGGCATCTATATAATCAAGACCACTGTCATCTATTCTTGGTGTCATAACCCAAACTACAGTTTCACAGTCACTGCTGTGAATACAAAAGAAATCTAACAGTGAAATTTAAGAAAGTTAAGACAGGAACAGCAGTATACTTTATTTCAAACACTATTACTTGAAAATAATTTAAGCTATGAACTCTGGTAACGGGGTATGTGAAATTGTTTCATGAGTAATAAAGATTCTGTTAAAGCAGTTCTAAAGGTTTTCTCCTTGAATTTTTTTAAGAACTTGACTTTTTTTGTTTTGGTCCTAAACTTTCATTAGATGTAACCAGTTTGGTGGTGACATGAGCTAAGGAACCTTGCTGTGAGATTTCACACTAGAATACAGCAGAATAGCCAAAAAAAATAACAGTTGTGACTCTGGTAGCCCAAAGTGAAATATGTTATTTGCATCAGTTTATAACCATACTGAGATGCAATTTACACGTTACTGATGTAAAAGGACATGATTGATGTAGTCACAATGACCTATCACAACATGAAGTCACAAAGTGTTTTTTAAATTTCTTTCTGAAAAGCATTCATGGAGAAAAATGCACAGACCTGGCCCTTGACATCTCATGAGTGACTTTAAAAGAACAGAAAAAAGAAAAGAAAAAGATTTCTGCTTAAAAATATTCTGCTCTATCATTTTATGTTTTCCATTTCTTTTCTGTCCCTCTTAGTGAGGGATGATACGTGTTTAAAATGCCTTCTACTAAAGACAGCACCAAAACTCCAATTAACAGCAGCATGCACTGGCTTCTGGTAAATCACTTGTAATCAGCAATACAACAAGACAGAACTGCTGATTGGCATGTCCCGAGTTGTAATATTATTTTAAGTAAGATCTAGCTTATAACCATTCTAGATTAATATCTGACAAAGCATAGCTGATTTGCTAAAATTTTAGATACCTATCCATTGTACAGGCAGTTCTCAGGGTCTGCCTGATCTGTCCTTTCATCTCCTTCCACATGGAATGAGCTGTGTGATACCATTGTTGACTAGGTGGTCATAATCATTGTATGTGACAGAGACTTGTTTTTAAATAATGACCAAAACAGTAGCAGAGCTACTGAAAATGTAGTGCCAAGATGTGCCAAATGGGATAAAACCCCATTTCAGTGTCATATGAATACCAAATTTTACAAAACCATACCTTCTTTTCTGGTTAGCAAACCTGCTGTCAATGTTTTACTTTTATGAAATATTCAAATGCAGTGTCCAGTTTAGACAAGTTTAAATCTTGATCATTCACTGCTTTGTCCTCCACCACCAGTAAAGGGGTTCTCCAAGACCAGTTTTATTCAGAATCAGGCCTATGAGGAAAAAAAACGCAGCTACAGAAGATCCATGTAGCCACATGTGGTGCATACTGGGCCTGGTCACCATGAAAGAAGGCAGCTGCCTCCCAGACACACTGAGGGCCAATTGCTGTTGCCCAACTCCCCGAGGAATTCTATGTGAAAACCACTGAACAGTGTGTGGCCCACCTAGCATCTCCCAATTCTCTGCTAGGAACCCCCTAAATAGAAAATTTTATATTTCTGAAAAACATGCACCTGAAATGAATGCTTGTTCTTTCCTCCCTTCAGCCTAAGACTGTGGCTCCTACATTTATTTCAATTCCTCTCCACAATGTTCCAGAGAGGAAGATCTTTCTTTGCAGCACTGATTTGGTTTCAGGTCCATTACTCCCAGGCACAGCAAAACCATTTAGAATATTTAAGAAATATTCAAATGAAGTTGCCAGAGAGGAGTTTGCAATCTCCTGTTGAATCACCTATGCCATCTGTCCAGAATTTCCTCAAGAAATTACTATGAAAACATGCAACCAAGAGCAAAACAGCATCCCCAGACTTCTTTGTAGATGTGTTCTTAATGTTCAGGATAATTATCTTCTCAACAAGATTTGGTAATTTAAGGGCTTCATAAATGTTGAAGACATTTCAGCATCTTGGTCTATATACAGATGAAAGCCATGATCATAGAAAACTTACAAAAACATCTCTTTGGGGAAAATGAGAATAATTTGCTATATTTACTAAATAATTTAGCAGCTGCATTCAGTCTTTTTTTTTCAAATTATATTCTGGCAGATGCAAAGTGTTAATTTGACTCAGTTGTGCTCTACCTAGCAGACTCCTGGGTGTCTGGATGAGCAGCTGTGATCTCCCTCAACTTCTCACCCAGGGTCATCCCCCAGACTCAGCATCCTGACTGTCTCCACTCAGCACCTGCCTCAGCAGCAGTGACATAGTATGGATTACAACTGTGGCAACAAGCCAGGATTCAAGAGCTGTGGTTTCTATCCTGTGCATCCACCAAGATCTAGATACATTAATGCTGTTGCACTTACATAGGTTGGGCTTTCTTGAAAGATCAACAGCCTCTCAGCAGAGACAGCAATGTTCCACAATGTTGGCAAAATATTGCAGTTGAGAGTAATGTTTGCTGAACTCTTTTGACGTCTGCCTGAAAATTGCCTATGAACAGTTAGCAAGACTCTCAAATGTGCTCATTATCTGGAGGATTATCCTTGATGTGCAGTCAGTTCATAAAGGATTTGCTGCAAATCCTCACAGTCCTCATCAAGACAATTACTCACAGAAGTTACACAGTACAGCTTTCTGTGCTCTGGCTGGGTGGCTTCTCTGGCTTTCACAGCATGAGCTGTGAATAGTGCAATTAAGTGCTCAACTTCATATCACAGTACGGAAACATGATGCTAAACATTTGCTTTTTGCAATCAGCTACCTTAGCAAAGCTTGAGCCTTTGATTACTTATAGTGTGACAAACAGGTTGGGAACAGGGACAGATTGAATGAAAATATTTTTAAAAACAAGGATCCAAGAGCTTAAAGCGTTGCTACTGCCCTGCTAAAAAGCTTCCTTTCGCTCCACTTGAGAAAGGAAAGGAGGTGTCACTTCCCTTGCCTGTGTGTGCCCCCAGATGTTAAACAGCCTATTCCAACAGACAAAATCCAAAGCTGATAAAAGCTTTTCACTCTCCCTGTAATAACCCATATCCTCTTGTTAAAAGATCTTCAAATTTCAATACTAAATTCAAGATGATCATGGTAAAACTGAAAAAAACCCCAGTCATCCTTAAGTGACAATATACTGAATCCAGTATCAGGACTAAAACACAATATATTAATTCGCTACACACTTTAATATTGAAGACAGCTTTAGAAATAAGTACTATTGACTAGGTTAAAAATGTTCTGAACAGCTTCTGGGCAAACTGCTAAATGAACCACAGTAACATGTGGCCAATTGAAGCTATGATTTAGATCATAGCAATCTTAGTTATTCCTCCTCTTTTCCAAATGAGGAATTAACACAACAGTTTTAACTCACTATCATTTGAGTATGTTAATTCTGCACTCTGATTTCATTCTGTGTAATTCACATTTTTGATATACAAGTCCTGCATATGGCTGAAAATTTTATTTTCAAGTCACAACACATGACAACAAAAAGGTTTGCTATCACAGACTTTGATGCTGTGAATAATTTTGCAAGGTTCCTAGGATTATTCCTGTGTTGAAAGTAAGCCTGACTTAGGTGCTTATTTAGGTCTTTGATTAATTAGCGTTGTCTTTAATAATAGAATTTGGCAAACTCAGAAATTCTTGACTAAATCATCACAAACTATTTCATTGCTTAGTTCATATTTCCCTGCCTAATCAAGCTATGTATTTTCTTACTTGTGCAAGCTGAACATAATTGAAGCTCCTGTGCAGAAACAACAGTACCGGAAATAATTTGTAGGAGCCTTTGACCTGCGGCCAAAAAAATATACGTGACATAGCTACTTATCCAACCCCCTTTGTGATACTACAAAGAGGCAGAGAGATCAGTCCTGGAGGCAACAATAATCTCACCTAAATTACAGACCAAGACTCCTCAGCTAATTTAGTATTGTATTTACAGTATTGGCCAATTTTGCTTATACTATTTTCTTTCAAATCTCTTCCCCATACATAGCAAAAAGCTCAAGTAAAGCAGGAACATGAACTTTAATTTTTACATCTTTACCTCACAACAGAGTAGGAATAGCAGAGAGACCCATCATAGGAAAGCATAAAGCTCTCTTTTTGTTTTTTCCCCCCTCAATCTTCCTAAAAAGTAATTAAATTTAAAACTTTGCTCATAGGGAAAAGTACAGCCAGTTCACCCTTAACCACTTTACCTGCACTTTGCTCAGAAGTTACCAGAGGGATGGCATAAGACACTCCAAGCCAAGGCATACCATCTGAACTCTTATTTTTCTTTTAAAAAAGCAAAACAAACAAAAACCCCCCAACAAAACACACAACAGAAGAAGATAAACTTGTTTCAAGAGACAGCAATTGAAGGGCCAACATAATGAACATTCAACCCACACAGTTATCTGAGAAAATAACTGAGAAAACTCTCATAACTAAGAAAAAAAAAATCCATAAAATACCTTGGGATCTTTCTTCAAAATAGAGTAAGGTTTTTGTTGTTTCTAATCCTTTCAGAGCACACAAGATTGGATATCACAGGCATGACATTGCTGGACTGAAAAGCTATTTTATGTAATTTTGCAGTTTGTAAGAGGCAGTGGTTGCAATTTTCCTTTCCCTCAGATATCTGCACAGTGTTCATGGTAACTAATGCACCTGCCTTTATGAAAGAAAAGATGTAGAACACCATACACATTTAGACAATGCAATATATAGTTTCCTAAAATAATACATCATTTGCAGAATATTATACTTATTTGTGAGATCTTAATGCTGGAGTCCATTATATACACTGACCTACATAACTCTCATTCTGTATCTCCAATCCATGACTTCTGTATTTCTTCCTTTATTAACAGAGTTTTCTAGACTTTACACTCTCACATCTTCATTCCATTATGGCATTTTGCACTTGGTGGTTTTCCTCGCTGGCATTTCCAGTAGGGTTGGTTTGCAGAGCTCAAAAACAAAGCCAGAAACAAAGCCAACCCACCAGATCAGGGATATGTTTTGCCTTTCTCAGAACTGTATCACAGTGGGTTGTTACAGCAGTATAGATCCCCTCTCCAGACATTACAGTAGCATTTGTGTGTATATATATCACTACTGTATTTATTCATAAGGATGTACATGTGCCTGCCATGCCAAGATCCTTGTGCTCTGCAGCCCTATGGAGCAATTAAAAGTCTCACTTAAATACACTGCTCCCAAACGTTTGCTGGTACTGCTTGGTGGGAAAATATAAACCCTGAGTCTTGGGACAAGTGATGAAGGAGATCACAGTCAACTTCATTAAATTCCCTCAGTTATAGGGCAAAACCAATTGAAACTGATGGAGCTCTGGAAGAGGTGAAAAATTCACATTACCCTGTTTTGTGGAAGGGGAGAGCAGTATGTGGGTTCTGGTCATTAAGTAACTAAAAGTGCATGTAATTAAGACTAGCAGGACAGTGCTAGTTATAAACGTTTGTAGGAAGATTAAAGTCTGTATGGATTTAGCAAATGTTCAGATTGTTTCTCTCCTGTTTTTAAACCTGAGTGTGAAATAGTGACACAGGACAACAGTCCTTCCCCTCTGATGGCCTGCCTAGAGGAGGGGTCTGTGTCAAAGCAGTGTGATATCAAAAAAGACGTTTCTAAGACAGAGCTTCTATCTTTTTATCCAAATCCATATATTTTTTGTTCTATCCAAAGTAAATGTGAAATATTTCAAAGACTCTTGCAAAAAGCTCCCCTGTTGCATGCTTCTGCTATCCTTTAGCTCTGAAGTAACGCAATGGTAAAACCCAGGAAGGCGGAGCCTGCAGGCAGTCTCCAGCTGCTGGTGTTCCTTGGAGGAGTCAGCACTGACCTGGCAGGCTTGAGGCAGCTTGTCTAATATCCTCAAAATTATGATAAACAGAACTGTTTCCCAGCAAACTTGCTAAGAGCAGAGGTAGCTACAGGGCTTGCACACTCCCTGGATCCAGAAAAGCCTCAAAGCCACCCAGTGCTGGAGGCAGGTCTGGAACAGCAGCAGGATAGGGCTGCAGGAACCCCGGCCAGGCTGGCAAGTGCTCTGCACACCAGCCACTAAGGCAACACCATTACTGGGCTGCCATCATGGTTTATCTTACATGGTACAAAAATGATGTTTGCTCATGAAAAAACTGGTTTGGGGGGAGAGGAGAAACAAGCCAACAAAAATAACTGAACTGTATTAATTTATTTCTAGACTTTTACGGACTCTACTCCAGCGCTGATCTTTACATGGGTAAGACAGCATACACATCTCTCTCTCTCCCTCTCCCGTACCTTTACCAATCAGTCCCATTCTGTCTGATTTCCAACAAAACGTGCTCTTCTTAGCAGGGCAGACATTAACAACATTAAGACCAAATCAGATTTGTAGGTATTTATGTGCATAGCTGCCACATGCTGTCGATTCTAAGATAAAGTACATTATTTTTCATTCTTTAAATAATTTTAAAATGTTCCACAGCACATTTTGAAAGACTGTCCAGAAAAAATTTAGGAAGCAAGAAAATGCTAGAAACCACAAAATTATTTTCACATACCTTTTAAATTATCTAAATAATAACATGCTATGCATGCTTAATGTTTTTTATATAAAACCATCTATGAGAAATTACCAAACATAAAACCATTAGTTCAGTTACACTGCTCTATTCTAGTACACTATCGTGCACTGTAGTACCTCATGAGAAAAAAAGGAATATCTGAGAAATGCATTAAGACACTTAGCTTATTAATGGCCAGCCATATATAAGCTCATTTTTCTTGCCCCAGGCTTTTATGATCTAGCAATGGAAAATTTTTCTTCGTATTTTTCAGAAATAACAGAAAATTCCAAGAAATGGAAGCCGCTGCTAGTAAAAGAAGAAAAGCTGAGTATCATCAGGGTTAATAGCTCCTATTTGAGATCCATGAATGATTACAGAGTTACTTTTCTATATCGAACTTTCAAGTTTCATTAATAATATGCTGCCTCTCCAGGACATAGGTGCGCTCCTCGTACAAAGGCTATTTATTCATCACATGGAATAGAAGAGCTAGAGGAACAATGGCTTCAAAAGTCTCGTGCTTATACATTTTGACAGTTGTTTGTTGGGCAAGTGCTCTTTGGTACTTAAGTATAACTCGTCCTACTTCTTCCTACACTGGCCACAGACAGGTCAGTAGCATATCCATAGCCAGAAAAAACGTTTCCTTTGGCAACATAAGAACTCGACCTATAAATCCACATTCCTTTGACTTTCTTATCAATGAACCCAACAAATGTGAGAAGAGCATCCCTTTCTTGGTCATTCTCATCAGCACAACTCACAAAGAGTTTGATGCCAGGCAAGCCATTCGAGAAACATGGGGAGACGAAAACAACTTTAAAGGAATTAAAATCGCCACACTATTTCTTCTTGGAAAAAATACAGATCCTGTGTTAAATCAAATGGTAGAGCAAGAAAGCCAAATTTTTCATGACATTATCGTGGAGGATTTTATTGACTCTTACCATAACCTCACTCTGAAAACGTTGATGGGGATGAGGTGGGTAGCGACGTTTTGTTCGAAAGCAAAGTACGTTATGAAGACAGACAGTGATATTTTTGTAAATATGGACAATCTTATTTATAAGCTGCTCAAACCTAACACCAAGCCAAGGAGAAGGTACTTCACTGGTTACGTTATAAATGGAGGACCAATAAGAGATGTTCGCAGTAAGTGGTACATGCCGAGAGATTTGTATCCCGACAGCAATTACCCACCCTTCTGTTCAGGCACTGGCTACATTTTTTCAGCTGACGTAGCAGAACTGATTTACAAAACCTCCCTTCATACCAGACTTCTTCATCTTGAAGATGTGTACGTTGGACTTTGCCTTCGGAAACTGGGCATTCACCCCTTCCAAAACAGTGGCTTCAATCACTGGAAAATGGCCTACAGCTTGTGCAGGTACCGCAGGGTGATCACAGTACACCAGATAACACCAGAAGAAATGCACAGAATTTGGAATGACATGTCCAGCAAGAAACATCTTAGATGTTAAGATTTTTACAGATGTAAATACCTTTTTTTTTTAAATTTTGGTTTAGTCTGGTTATTTTTTGACAAAGTGATCTGCTGATTTACAAGTTAAACTGTGGGATATTAACTGTGAGAAGATTTTTATGACTGATTTTTCATTCTCGCTTTGACTACTGGTTTACAAACTTCAGGCTCTTTTTGGTAAGGACATTACACCAACCTAAAGGAACTCGAGTCAAATCTCAGATTTTGTATATTATCTATCACACGTATCAGCTCTTGCATCTGTGTGTAAAAGGACAGTAATAAGCTATTATGAGCTGGTTAACAGTTCATGCCCCAGCCTCTGAGATAAGACTCAGACCCTAAGAAACTTTTATTCTTTTCTGACACCCTACAACCATCTCTGTTTAGAGCTTTGTTAATAAATTAGGCAGTATACATTTGCACTGAAGTTATATACCTACCTTGACATGTATATTCTAAAGTACAATGTGCAATTCCCAAATAGCTTACTGATGGTGTAATAGCAGAATTTAGACAGGTAAAAACATCAAAGTCCCACTGGCCTTAGAAACAAACCCACACACTGAAATATATTTTCATCTACCAAATGGTATTTCTTTAATTTATTTCAGAAGACACCCCATTTCTTTACACTTTCTAAAATAGCCCACAAAAGATGTAACACAATTTAAAAATGAAGTAGAATCTATAGGAGAAATAATACAGGGGAGATGTATGAAAAATTATCTTAAAGATACATGAGAACAGCATGAATATCTTAACTTCTAATTTCAAAGCAAGGTAATGTCTCTCATTAGTATCAATGGATTCTCAACTAAACATCTGGCGTAGCAATACCTAATTATATTGAATGCTCAAAGTATCAATAAGCAGCATATTTCTTCAATGTCAGTCAGTGCCATATTTACCTAAAAAAAGTAACACAAAAGCAGCTTTTTACAAGTAAGCTCTACTTTTTGCTATAGTACATACAGGCATGAGATTCTACCACATTTTTAATGGTGTTGAAAGGAAGAATTTAGTCCAACAAAAGAATGCAATCAATTTTCTGTTGTAGCAGAGTACATAAGAGTTATGTACAAATTTCACACCAAAATAGAGGGCTTTTAAGAAGCATCTAGTAAAAGAGCCCAAACAACAACAAAATATTCTAGCCTTTTTTAAAAACCTGTTAAAGCTCTCAGGTTACTTATCACAGAGCCAACGCTCACTGAGGTGCCACTCAGGAGATCCCCTGAGCATGCAACAGAAATCAAGTCCACGCGATTTTATTCAAGTTGTATGATGTGCTTATATGTGTTTTGAAAATGAATGCTTATGAAATGTCATGAAAACTCTTTGATAAATCAAGCTCTCTCTATTCAGCACCATCTTATAACAAAGAAGTAAAATACGATATCACTCAGCAAATAACTTGGAATGAAGAACTCACAGACAAGTTACAAAGATACAAAACTCACCAAATATATTATTAGTCGTAGATTACTCACACCGTCCACAGCGCACACAAAAGCCTCATTCATTTCACTTAGCATTATGTGCAACATATGCAAAACTGTTACGTCTGTATGTTATTCAGAATGTCTATAAAGTTGTCAGAAATTAACTGAGAAGAATTTAAAGGAAAGCTCTGACCTGATTTTGCCATAGGTGTACACAGCACTTTACAACAGTAACAGAGGAATGAAGATGCTACCCTAAAAGGTTTGCAGTTTCATGTCATATTGTTAGTCTTATTCACAGATGCAGCACTACCATTTTGAAAGAAACTACTTGTAAGTAAGGTAAAGTGTGCCTGGCCTTCAAGTCGCTAGCAGGAGCCATCTCAAACAAATCTATTTCAGATCTAAAGATGAAGCTATACAACAGACAGCCTAAAAGTTACTGTTAATCAACAGGAGCTTGTGTACCCTTCATAAATAAAAAAAAAATTCAGTAACTTTTATAAAAATACTGAATCTCTTGCAGCATAATTAAGATTTATCCTTCCCTAGTTGATCTAGTCCTGTTTAAGTTGCTCTTGCTTCCTGTCAAACTCAGAACTCCAGCTAAACAAGGTACAACTGACTGCATAAGTGAATATATAACACAGTGATTGCATTAAGTTCAGCTTTTCTTACCCGAGCCCCAGAATATGCTTGTTTATGAACAGAAAGGAGGCTGGAATTCATCCCCAGCCCTCGGGTAAGTCACACAGCATAGATGCCACTCTATCAGGAACACACTTAGTAATGATTTGAACCCACAGGCTGCAATCACTTCTGCTATCCCTCTGCACTGTGCAGTAATTTGGGGTTTCTGAATCCACAACCGAATGGATTTGGTTGCCTTACTTCTGCTGATGCTTCTGTGGCCTTGGGTTAGTATCCAAGAGGACAGCAAGGCTCCCAGTCCAGATACCTCAGGGCTCAAGTAGCATGGTAGCCTTGAATTTCTCCTACTACAAGTAGACTGCATTAATGACTGCAAGGTACACCTTGAAAATAGTATCTGAAAAAGTGTATTTCCTGCCATTTATAAATAGATAGATCTTGAACAGAAATGTAAATGCTCTTCTTGAAACTGATGTACATATTTCTAAGGCATTTTCTTCTGTATTCAGCTGTATATATGTGTAAGTCTGCTTGCTATGTAGCAGTCTGTTATGCATGGAGCTGAGTGAGGCATATTTGTCCAGTGTTTCAAGAGCCTTAAGCATGTGTGCCCTAACTTTTGAATGTACAAGATATTTTTTCTTTTGCTGTCAAGTGAATTTAATGCAACACAACAATAGCCTAATTTTCTACTTCTATTAATTTTCTGATTTTAAATTTCACTAGCTTGTTACGCTTCAGATTTATTATTTTCTCTTTGCTCAGAAATTTCAGTATTGCAACCTGCAGATAGAAAAGGAGCAATACATCTACTCACAGGGACTGCTGTCCCTTCCACTCAGTAGTATTTTTGCCACATGGAATACTGTTAACAAACAAATATTTGCAATAGACTTCCTTTAATCAAAGGAATAATCAAAGAAATATTTACATTACCTTAAAGGTCATTTTGTTTCACTGAGCATGGGACAAATGACAACTTAGTTAGACATGCTGGCTTCCAGTCACATCAAAAGTGTGGCTATAATCATATTTTGATTCCAAAATGTACATGAACAAGGCACATTGAGCAAAGCAGGTTGAGGGAGAAGTGCCTCTTTCGGAGGAGTTTTTCCACAAAAGCTTTTCTTCTTTTTTTGCTAAACCCATGAGAATATTTGAACAGAAGTCTCAAGGTTCATTTTCCATCTTTCCTAACAATAATAATAAGTATCAATTTTGATTCTTTATTGGGATTTTTTTTGTCTTTCCAATGTAGATGGCAATGGCAATTTGTAAATGAAGAGTGTAATTAACTAGAAAAGCTTGTCAACAGTAACCAAACTTTAGGTGTATCATTATATATGACTGGCTGTACTTATGTATTTATTTGTCTAAATTGTATATATTGTTTTATCTATAGTGTCTGTAGCAGTGTATTCTTTTAGATTAATGTATTATTTACAGTTTTGTGGGATTGCCAGCAAAGCTGCTAATCAAGATACTATTTTTTGTATCAATGTCAAAAATAAAAAAAAATTTAACAAAAACAAAATGACAAAATCAAGTGAAAAATTAAAGATGTCCTGTAAGTTTTCTTCTTCGCTTCTTTCTAGAAATGTAAATGGTATTATCTGAAAACACAGTATCAGTGAATAGGCTCATTTGTCATAAGGAAGACTATTGTGCTGTAAAAGCAGATTTTAAAATAATAATTGAAAAAATAAAAAACCCAAAATACTACTTTTATTCATCATTTGTGCAACAACTTCATTAAGCTGATGTCCACATGGATCAGGTGTACTACTTCCTTTGAAGCCAAAGACATAATATTAAAGTAGCCATGGCAATATCTGACAAAGTAGCAGATGGGTTCATCTTCTGCTTTGCCCTGTTTAGCTGGTTTGGCATCCCCAGCCAATAAGACCAAAGTCTGGCTGTTCTAAGGTGGTGAAGCTTTCTTACTCCCTTGGCCCTACAACATGGTTCTTTTGCTACCTCCATGGTATCGTAACGTGTGCCTGCGGCCATCAAAACTACACACAGGAGAAAAAGAGAAAGCACAAATGCCCCAAACCCCACATCTCATAAAAACACAATAAATTGCTTTGAAGTTGCTGTGTGACCACCAGGAGGGTACCTAAACAGAGGGAAAGGGTCCTCCTCTGGTCTCTCATAGATCCATATTGACCCTAACAGAGCCTTTTGCTTCCCCAAGCCCCCCAAAAGCACCTGCAAATAAATCAAGAATCACAGTGTGAATACAACCAGATTACCCAGTTAGCCTCATGTAATGTTTGTTTACCAACACAAACATACGAAGATGCTGTTTTTTCCAGCAGGAAGGTCTGGGTGACTTTAGGGTCCTCACAACAACATAAAAACACAAAACAACATGAAAGTAGGAAAACTTCCCTTTTATTATAAGAACTAGTCATAAAAATTCCTCTCTCTCCATTGTTCCCTTTGCAGTTTCCTAGGTAGAATGAAATATCTAACATCTTGACCACTGGTTTCATTTATGGAATTGAAGGTGAAATAACACCCATCCCTGAGCAGAAAGGGAGCTTTTGCAAACCAAAGTGTATTTGCTTTGTGTCACCTATTTCAGAAGCAGCTTAAGCCTGCTACAGAGTTCTTGGGCATCCCAGGAATGCCTGCAGCAATGCAGCAACCTTACAAACCATAATGAGATGACTTAAACGAACTAAGAGTTTCACACACAGTAAAACCCCTCCAATCATTTTCATCTTTCTCTCATTTTCATGAAAGCAGCCTGAGTCCAATTGCAACACTTACATGGTGTTTAATTAATAGACAGCTTAGAGATATACAGATATTAGCACTTGTAGGATGGATTTCATGTAGTTTGATTATCTTAATTACAAGCATTCTATTTTCTCATTTACTTAATTGATTGTCATAGATTTCCAAAGAAATTTGCACTGCCCTAAGTGAAAACAGTATGTAAAAAACCTTCTTAAAACTGCTGAAACTGGCTTATTGAAGCAGCAATGTGCCAAAAAAAGGGAGATCCATATGACGTGAAACATTGTACTGAATAACATCTGCTTCCTTTTCTCTTGTTAAAAATACGAGTTTATGAAATGGAAGAAGAGGAGTCATCTGACGAAAAAAAACCATTGTATTGATTCAGCTGCACCTGTAAGAGACTTGTCTCAAATATCACCTCTGATGACATGCCTAATGCAGGAAAAAAGATCCATTTTTCTGCTAGGTCTGCACATTAGCTGACTCTACATTATATCCCTGCCTCACCTGAAGGAGCCAAGGAGAGCAAGAGGCGATTTATTTGTCATGCAGGATTTATCCTTGAGCATTTATTCTGCAAAGGCAGCATTACATATCAAGTAAGGTAGAACTATGTGCAGTGGTTTTGTAATGCAGACAACTTTTATTTGGGGGAAGCAAATACCCCAAAATTGAGGTGTTCTGATTAACACCATATCTGCAGCTAAACGAAAACTATCAAGAATAATTCCAACCCTACATCCCTTTTTCCTTTAGGAGTTCCTTTCTCTGGCCTATTTTCTAACATGACCTCTTTTCTCAAAGAGAAATGGGACCTCTAGGCACCTTAGCATAGTAGTAAAAGCAAGGGGGAAGCAGAGAGCTCCCTACAGTATCATTATGGAAGTGCTAGCACATCCAGTGAATAAAATTATTTAGCACGACATCCATCCTCTTTCGGCAATAAAGAAGCAGCCACAGAAGTGAGATAAGCCACAACCAGCACCTGGGCCCGTCCATCTTGATGCATGAGCTGTTTGGCTCCAAGTGCATCACGCTCAGATCATGCACCGATTCTTTCTTAGCACAAGACATAGGAACATCTTAACAGAAAAGTGGTGCCAAAATGTAGCAAGAGCACAAAGGGATAAATTTTTTTATTCTTTATTCACTTGCATTAAAATCCCTCCTCAAAAAGCATCTTCTATTGCAGGAAGTTTCAACAGTTATCCATTATATACCAGATCTTATCCTCACACAACATTAAGGACAGCCCAGTGTAACACTGGTCTCCATTATCCGCTGTACTGCAGACTGCGTTTGGCTTGAGCTGTGAGAGGCAAACCAGATTTGATTCAAGTCACAAACCCCATAAGTTTCTATGGGATTCATGCCTGTTTTTAAAGGGCTGAATTTCATCCTCTGTCCAACTCACGTCTTACATGAAATCAGCTGGAATATCATCTAGGTTCCTGGGGAAGAACACTGTATCCCATGCAGAACTTCACTCACCAGAAACTTCACCTCTTATCAAACATGAACAGGAAGACAAAGGAAGTAGTAATCCCTCCAATTTTCCATTAAGCCTGCTCTTTATGAAGATAAAGTAGATAAAACACGAGACCAAAGCATTTGTAACCTGTGCAATGAAAGCAAGCATATAGCACTAACTCTTGACAGGAGCGGGCTCTGTGCTGAGTTATCTGTCACCTGGCTCTCTACCAGTTCACAAATATGTTACATTCTGCCCACAAAGTCTGTTTGGCAGCACTAACAAACACATGCCACTATGACGGCAAGAGCCCCACAAGGCCATGCCTACTTCTAGCAATTGTTTCTTTTTCTACATGGCTTTTATTTCTGAAGTCACTGCATTGGAGAAAAATTTGTGGTATAACGATGCCTTTCTTAAACTTCATTCATCTGGAAGAATCCCAGCAATCTAACTTCAGATTTATTTTCTTCCCCCTTGATAATGCAACAAGTATAGATGGTCTTTTCAAGTTGGCATCAGGACTTGCTGGGGTCCCTCCAGTTCTTTCACCTTCATTCATCTGACCAGTCACTGCCCTCAAAGCTTCCAGTGTGAATCACTTCTGGCTCTAGTCTCTTACCTTAAAGCAACACTAAACCTGCTCCCTTTTCTCTGTGTGCAGGTAGCTCTTCATTTAGGTAGTTCCAGCACCCACAGAGCTCCCCCTCCACACTCACATACCCTTGTCTGACTTCAGGCATCAGCAGATCCTTCAGCTGTGGCTTAGCCCTCAACACATTCTTCTTCCCTGTATCTCCTTCTGCCAGCATGCCCTGGAAAGCTGTCACCTGTCTGCTTTCCTATTATTCTTTCTTCTCCTTGCAAGAATGTTTACTTCTTTCCATTATTAGTTTTTACAAAACAGAGAGTTGCACATGGTTTGCCAGTCCCAGCTTAAATTCATTACCATAAGATAGGACAGGCACCTTGACCTTCCTACATGTCTTTCTCCTCCCTTTCTCTTCCCACTCCACCTTTTTGTTTGATTTACAAAAATCTCTTTAACCTCACTCTGTTCTTCAGTAGTTTTAATCTGCTTCAATCTGGTACAATTCCCTGTAATTTTCATCACTCTCCATTTTCCTTATGTGCTTTTGCATAGGTTAGCATTCTCCCATCTAAATGTATCCATTCAAACCAGCCACAAAAATAAGAACACAGGGATTTCATGAAGAGATGGTCCCTACACTGTCCCTACACTGTCCAGTACATGGCAAAGTGAATTCAGCCAGTTTCAGGGGACAAGTTGCGCTTGAAGTAGTTCCTTCAAGAACCTTTTCTTTGATATTGCTTGGTACAGTTTAAGGCAAATGGAGAAAAACCAGGTCCATCATCTTTCATCTCGCCTCTGCCTGCAGAGATCACTGCAGTGCCCAAGAGATCTCACTGTCATACACTTTGTAAGGTTGGGTTTTTTTCCCCTTATTCCTTTTACCTTTCCTCACATAACCTTGAATAGTTCATCAGAATACAAAAAAGCATTTTTTCATATTTTATTTTAACTTCCATTTAATCAAGTATACTTTATCTCAGAACTTCAGTGTTTTAACCTTTTTATCTGCTTCTGTTCCCTGTGTTGCCTCCATTTTCCTCATATCTTCCCAATAGTCTGACACTGTGAACTTTACAAGAGTATTTGCATGAAGGCTGAGCACAGCAGTACTTTTCTCTGTCCCTGTTTTTGAGGTATCAACAACTGCTTATTGGATTAGTTTCACCAGTCAGGACAGTTTATCTTGTATTATCACATTTAAAGCAGAAAATGAACTTCTGCTAGTATCTGGAACAGACAAGTCTACAGGGCTAGAGCAGCTATAAACATCGTAGGTGTTGCTAAGGAAACTTCCCAGTCTGACCATGCACAAGACACTCCCAACGCCAGAGACGTTCACTGCTGGGACTGAAGCCCCTTCACACCAGCAGCTCCAGTGGTCCCCACTTGACTCTCCACACACCCCACTCACAGTCAGACCAGTTTCCTTACCAGTTCACCCCGTGTTTCCCATGGCAGAGTTTCAAACATCTCATTCCATAAAGCAATTTATTCACGGTGCAGTAACACAGAAACAGCTCGAGCTGCTGCCTCCGAGGAGGGACCCCAACAAAGGAACCCCTGGGCTTTTATACCCTCACAGTCCAAGTGCAGGAAAGTGTCACTTTTCCTCCTGTGTCCTCCACTCCTGCTGTGTCTCCCAGTATCCATTTACCTGGAAAGGGGTTGGCAGTTCACAGCCTTTTGTCTCTCTAGGCTCCCACCCAGAGCTCAATCTGCATCTCGCACCACAGCTTGCAAACTGAGCTACCTGCACAAGATGCAGCTGTCAACAGACCCACACTATTTTTAAAAGTATGTAGCTAATGAATTTTATATTTCCCCTCACAAAAGCCATAAAAAGGTCCAGATTATTCAGGATAAAGCCATCAAGGTGCACTGAGGCTTTGTATTATGCTTGCCATCACTTCAGAATCACTTGCTTAGCTTCCAGGTTTAACAAGCTTTGGTTGCAGGATGGTTTATGAAATGAAGTATTGCTGCCTCTGGAGAATAGTGTCCTGTACAGATGAGGCTGACTCTCTACTTCCCAAGCACCATTTTATTTTAACCATATCTGTACTTTCAATTAGTGATTCAGCTGATGCCAAGGTTGATGATAGGCTGCTTTAATTGGTCATTAAAGGACAGTAATATTTACTGCCTTGTTTCTTGGATTCAGCATTTCTACACATGGGGATAAAACTAATGGGCTAGAATAAAAAATGTATACAGCAGGTAATTAAAACTACATTATTTAATAGGGGAACATACATGCACACAGTGTAAGTGCTGTCATATACTTAAAAGTAGAAGTTATGGAAGTATACATTTTAATTTGTATTATAATGCAATTTAGCTGTTACTTCAAACAGATGGGTGAGCTGTGCAACATTTTTAAACTGATTTAATTACTTGTAAAAGTATTGGCTTGTGTTAATTGGTGCAGTAAATTACACAATGGTTCACAGATTCCTTTAAAAAGGATTTTGAACATGTATCTATAGGAAAACAAACTGAGCCCTGCGAGTAAGTATTTGACAAAATAGTTATTGGCAGCTTGTTTTATATAAGTAAATATACATAAACAAGATCAAAAAAGCCCACCATTCACCCAAGACAAATGTGCCTAATGACAGATATTGCTGTATAATTGTATCTCAGAGACAGGTGAATATTGCAGACAATATATCCAGCCATATGCTGAGAAGAATGATGAGATTAAGTATATGTAAAGAGATTACCCTTACTTGCCCCCCAAAAACCCACTTGTTATGTGTGGAACTGAGGTAACCAGTGTGGTGATGATTACTGTTGTCCTTGTTTAGGGCAAAGTCACTTATTAAAACAAGGTAAGTGGAAGAAGGTCCACAGGAACATGCAATAGCCTATGAAATGTCTAGACCTCTAGTCAATTTAAGGCTTAAGCTCCAGATGTTGCTTATCGTCTTGAACTCCGGGAATGCCCTAAATCCACAAGTGGTGGATATTTTAAGTCAACGAGTAGAAAAATGGCTAATCTAGTAAGTACTACAGAAGAGTACACTCGTATTAGATAGCCAAACAAAATATGTAGGGCAAGAATGGTTACTGAGCTCCATAATAGCAATATTAGACAAGCTTTCTAGCATAACAAAGCAAAAACCTTGAGGGATCCTAGGTCACACGTAAGCACAAAGCTTGCACTGGGGAAGAGCACATTTTACCTTGGAGAAAAAAAATCATGGTGCCCCAAAATGTAACATTTTAGGTTTTCTAGGATCTAAGGAGAATAATCAGAGTGAACCCTCAGCAGACAAAGTTACCTCATTTGTGAACAAATCATCTATTTCCTGGACATTCAAAATTAAATGCTTTAAATTTTTTTTTCTTGGTTTTGAAATTGCTGTGCTGGAAATGTCATTGAAAACAAGCTTGCACTTTTATCTTATGCTAAGTCCAAGAGCAATATCACTTCAAAGGAGTGCGTTACATTTCATTTGAATGCTGGGACAAACGCAGCAGTAAGTAAACTGAAATCATAACTGTCCAGGTTAATACTATCACCCGACCATGTTTTCCCTTTCCTGCTCTGATCATCAATCATTTCATTCTCTTCTTTCTATGGCCTTCATTTCAATAGCACCTAACACTATTATTGTTTTATGCATCACAATTTCTGTAAAGCTGCATTTTGTTTAAATAATAAAAAACCCCCAAGCTTAATGTAATGTAATATAATACAAACATTTTAAAATGAAAAAAAGAAAAAATGCATCTGGAAAATTCTACTTGCATGCACACGCTTGCTCTCAACATGGACATGAAATACAGAAACAAAATGAGAAACATTTTGTTGTTCCTTAACATGTACTGTGATGATGGGTGACAGCTCATGAGGAGAGATTAGAGAAAACAGCACTGCCCTTTCCCAGGTTTTACTTTTACTAATCATGCTATTGTTTGAGAGCAAGAAAACCTGATCTAATCAAAGACTGAATGTTGGATTAGAAGACCTTTAAAGATCCCTTACAATCCAAACTATTCTATGATTCTATGTCCTTGCTCATTGCAGGGGTGTTGGACTAGATGACCATTTAAAGGTCCCTTCCAACTCAAACCATTCTACAAAAGGAAGTGAAAACAACATCACTGGCCACAGGTGAAGAAACTCTGGGCAGGAGAAGGAACAAAGGAGCCTTACACACAAGACACAAAAAACTTGGAAGCTACAGAAATTTTAGTGGAAGTGATAAACTACAGATGACAAAATACTTATTTCTCTGAAGCCTATGTCAGATAACAAAACTTTGGAAAAAGAAACATGTCGTGAAATTTCATGTCCCCCACTGCCTCTGATCCACATGTTTATTCTCAGTTAGCTGTAATGCCACATTTACAGTTTGCTGTAAAGACACTTATTTGCTTCAAGCAATAATTCACAATGGGTGAGGCAACATCATCTATGGGATTTGCAGCTGCCTAGAACACATCAGACAACTGGCAACAGATTTATCTTAACAGTTCATAAAGTGCACATTTTTGAAACTGCACTTCTAATTGTATCAGGACCCATACATGATGAAAAGCAGCATTTTCAAGAGGAGTAGTGTGCACTCTGTCCTCTTGCTACAACTCATTCTAACATGCTTTCCAACAAATTCGGTTCTAACAGTGCATTTAAGCCAAAAGTACATGTTCGTTATATCAAATTTAAATTACAGCATAGACGTAATTTAACAATAAACCACAAGATATTTTCAACAGATGTCACCAATAGGCAAAATTACTAAAACTTACCTAATTTTCTTTTTCCTGGAAAAACTTTTTCCATGCTAGTTTGAAAGAATATCCAAAATAGAAAGAAGCTGCTAATATAAATGCAAATGGCATACACCAATAACTTAGCTTCACCTGCGTAATTGTTACAAAATATTATGGAATAATTTTTTCTGTGCATTGCCTTAGCAGCAATTAGCATAAATAAATACATAAGAAGGTGTACTTGATAAGTGGTAGCCCCGTGGATACCTGGCACATGCAACAAAACAGGCCTTTTGCAATTATTAACCAGTCACAATTTATCTGAGGCTAAAGAACATATTTTGCCTCTAATGAATTTGAGAACATATTATTTGCATGTTCCAGTATGTCAGAGTATAACCCTCACTAAACCAAAATGGTACCAAATCTTTTCAGGATGCCAATTTCACAGCAAGTAAAACCATAACACTGAACATACCCTAAACTGGAAAATAAATCTATTTGCTCTCCTGGACTGAAACAGAATGTTTAATTCGCTTTGTTGTAATTTTTTGCATCCAACAGCTGTCTTCAGTTTAAATTTGATTTGTCACAAGGTCACTGGAGTACTCTCCCGATTGGTATTTTTAGGCCTTTGGCTTATACTAGGAGAGGAATATTAAATTTACTTCAGTACAGTTATTTTTAGCATAAACATTTATGTTGCCTAAAACAATTTATAGGGCATATGCAAATGTAATAGCCCTAGTCATCTTTGGATTTAAATATATATAGCTTAACTGTAAGACTTTATCTGCAATTATTGTATCAAAAACTAGAAACTTTGGCTATGAAAAAGCTTGAGTATGCTGACAACAGAATACAAAGATGATAAAAAAGGTAAAAAGTAACACTCATTCACCTAAACAGAGCGCTGCTTTGATTTCCACAGACCAATCCATGCTACACTACCTTCAAATAGCACAGACCTCAGAGATTCAAACCTATCTTGGCCTTATAAATTCACACACATAAATACATACACAAAAATCCATGAACACAAAGCAGTTTTAAATGAGTAATTTATATAACACTAAACTGTAGCTCAGTAGCTCTCCACCAAGACTCTAGATTTATCTTTTCAAAAATTCTTCTGGTGAAAAAGAAGAAAAAAAGAAAATATCAAGCAACACATAAATGCAGGACTTTCCTCACCCTTTCCATCTTTTGTGAAGCATCATGCTTATGGTTGACTTGGCAGTGCACCATCTGACAGCCAGATTTACAAGGTTAGCATTGAACCTAATCAGAAACAATCAGAAAACTCTTTCTCTCTGGTGTCATTTTCTGCTTGGATAGCTCTGCTATGCTATTATAAATAGGAAAAGCTTGCAGCACAAGCAGGGTGGAAGACTTCAGGGAGATTTTAGTAATCACCTTCCATTCAAATCACACCTACTCTTTAATCATGATTGGATCCTTTTCCATTTTATAGCCCCAGGAGTAAACTGAGGAGCTCATAATCAACACAGATTGGGAGTGAAATTTTAGTCCCGCTGAAGCTATTGTGAAGTATTATTAAGTCATGGGGCAGAGATTTCAGTAATGGTCCTTCCCTCTGGATTCTCTGTTCTAATTTAAGGTGGATTTCTCCACCCTCTTCCTAGTTTTCATAATATAGAGTGAATGCTTCAGTGAAGTTAAAGTTTGTTTTAATCAGAAGTGCTCTAACAAGGAGGGGAAAAAAAAAAGAGAGAGAGAAAAAAAGGTCCTGAATTCAACAGGATTCTCAGTTGGTTCTATGAGATGCTGGGAATAGTTCCAGGTTTAACAACCTCAATCAGATATCTATTGTACTTTTCCTCAATGTAAACACTTAACGTCACAAAAACCTTTCTACAGAGCTGAAAAAAAATGGTTAGGAATTTTTAATTTCTCAAATTGCACGTCTTGCACTATCAGAAAGCTGCAGCTTTCAGCTTATGCTAAAAAAAGTCTGCAACTGACACAACCTAGAAAACCATAAAATATAGCTCTTGGTGTAAGTACAAAGTCCTGCAAAAAAAGACATAGCAAGTTTACCTTTAAGAAGGTACTTCTATATCATAATGGAGCACTGCTCACTTCTTGCCTGGGCATGTTCAGGGCCAAAGGCCCCAGCTCGGTGCTCACTGCGAGGGTGATGAGCAGCCTCAGCGAGGTGGGATGCGCTGCTGCACCATCGCACAGGAGCCTTCTCCCACCAGGCAGCAGGAAGCAGGACTGATTAAACCACAAGCAAGCTTGGGAGAAGAGGAAGGATTGACATCCACACCTCCCTTGATCTGGACAAGGTCGTGTTTGCTGACCATTTGATTTTATACTTTGTTCTTTAATATAGTATTTAGTTCTTTATGGGTCAATAATAGAGCATTGGCACAATGCAGGGCATTGGCAAAAGATATTATTTTGCCAGAAGGAAACAAGCAAACTTTTAGCAAACTTACAGGTTAAGACAACAGCCTTCAAAAACCTTCCTTGCCCTTTACATTACAAATTATTTACATTTTTTTGGTGGGTTCCCTCCCCCCCCCCCATACCAGAATGCTTCCTAAAACCAATTCCAAGCTTTCAAAAACAGAGATGCAGGCAGAAATGCAGGCCTCTCCCTTAAAGAGGCAGTTTAGCACTACACATTGCATCTTCCAGAACAGAGAAACTTTACTACTGGGAGATAAAATCTTTTTGCCTATTTATTTACTTATTTTTATATGACATGAGTAGCACAGAGTCCACCCACTCAAAATCACTGGACCCTCACTGGTTCTTCTGCTTCATTTTTTAGAATGCCTGTTGATGGCAGCTACACACACTGCTTTTCATGTGAAGGGACAGTTGCATTACCAAATAACCTTAAATTCCTTTACATTTTGAGATGTTATACCTCAACTCTCCTCAAAGGAAAGAAAGCTAGATCGATGGGGTCTATAGAAGCAGAGAAAACATGACAAAACTAGAAAAGCCTCTTGCTCAAAGTAAATCTAAAGAACCCAGTACTCCTATGCAAGAGCAGCATCTTTTGTTAATGAATCTGAATTATTATGTGGCTGAAAAAAAAAATGTAACCATTTGGTTTTTTTCCATAAGAATAAATAAATAAAAAAGCTCTATATTAGAAAGTTATCTGTTTTTCACTAATTCTTAAATTATGTACCTATGAAAAAAATAAGAAAAGAAAGGCATGTATTTCCCATCTATTCCAATTCTATTTCTTATGGCTGTTCCTCTACATAAATGCATCCAATTGCATAAGTGATCTTCTACACTCTACTGAGACAATAAACAAGCATAGCTTTTCAAGTTCACATTTGAAAATTAGATGGCAAAATATTGATGTCCCAAGAAGAACAAGATTGCCTCCCTATTGGTTTATGCAGTGAAAATTACATTTCTCCTTACTACACACTCTTCCAAATCCCTGTTTTTGCTCTTTGATCCACTATTTTCCATATTCTGAACGTTATTAGCAGTAGACAACTTCACAACTCCTGAGTTTGATTCAACATCTCAGTTAACAACTATGCAAGCAGCTTGATGAGCATCCATCTAACAATCATAAAGCAGCTATAAAAACACGTTTTTATGTGCACTGCAATGTTACTCTTAGTTATTGAGGCGAAATAAAAAACTAAAATGTCACAATGCTCAACTAATATGTCTAGATGTTTCATCAGCTGGACGACTGTATAATAAAACTTTGTTGGAGTTTTCATCGTTTGAGTAAATCTAGCTGCTCATTAGCAGAGCTCATGGACAGGGAACTTGAAGATATAGGCTCCTGCTACTTTTCCAACTTATTTTAAAGTAATTAGTATTCTTTGTGTGTGCACATGCATGAGTACATTGCAAGAGAGTGGAAAGGCTGCCCACTTGATGCAGTGAAAAAAAACAGCAATTGACTGAATAAAGTTATATCACAATTGATTCAGAGGAAAAATAGACCAGCTGCTATTCATTATCAACAAGGTCTTTTTTTTTTTGCAGTTTTGATAAAATATGGGGGATGAGGGGGGAGCAGGCAGCAACATCCTCTGCTCCTGCTAAACAGAAATCAGCATTTTCAATGCACTCAATTAGCAGTGTTTTAGGTCTGTGTCACATTCCTCATCACAGCTAATTGATTTCAGGCGCAGGCCAATCTCACCATCCAACATCATTATGCAGAGGTAGGTGATGAAAAGGAAAACAAATCTCTGATTGAAGAAAAGCATGAGAGAAAGGTACACCATTGACAAGCTGCACACAGCATTTCCTTCTCAGAGAAATAACAGTGTTTTAAAACATTCTGAACAGATATCCCACAACCAAATTTTATCAGACCATTCTGGAAGCCCCAAAATTGGAGATGTGAAATTGGACCAAGCTGGGTGAAGAGATACACATCTCTATGTCAGGGGAGAACACGGAGAGAAAAAATTAAAATTATGTTTCCTGACTTATTTCCCTGTTCCCCCTTCCACTTCCATGCACAAAGCAGAAATATGCTCTGGGGCAGGGAAGTCGATAGAGGAAATTGTGATGGTACATAAGATAATATTCTAGAAAGCAAGAATACTTATCCCAACTAGCTAGCTGAATTTCAGTTTGAATGCAAAACTGTATTGTTCGTGCGAATATCTGAGGTCAGCACTCATCAGAAGAAAGAGACATGTGCTCCTGTTCTCTTGGCATGAAAAGCATATGTTGCCAGCATGGGAGGCAGCTTTTCTGACCTAAAGCCCACACCAGAGTCCCAGGAGATAAAATGCTGGAAATGTCCCTCCTCTCCCACTCCTTTACACTCCAGGCCTAGTTTTGTAGTGATCTAAATTCTACATTTATATTCATCCTTTCTAACACTTTAAAATAATAAATACAGAACTGTGTTTCATCAATTGACTTTCATCTCAGCCCACAGAGCTACTTTCAGCAAACTGAAGCAGAGCCCACTGGCATGGCTGGCTCCATGGACACTGACATTAATCAGCCCACAGAGCCTGCAAGTGCCCAGCTGCAAGCACTGGCATATAATCACCAGAGATTATTGTATTTTTAGCAGCATCTAATTAAGTCCTATTTTCTTGGCCTTAGAGACAACTAGATGGTAGCTCACTTGTTACAGCTTCACCTCATTAATTAGAGACCTCTTCCTTCAAACACAGACAGGTGCTGCAGCCGGCAACACCTTTCTAACAGAAGCATCACAACTGCTTTGGGATGAGTCATGACATACACATGAGAACTTTACCCACCTCCTAAATGCTTTTCATGTAAACATGAACAAATGAATACTGATTTTCTCTTTTCGCTTATTATTTAACAAAAGATGCAAATACAGCATTCAGGAAGCAAATTCCTATTACATTTGATATTTATTTCTACTGTATCATTGCTTGCACAGCTTTCTAGTGCAATGTACCATATATTTTCAACTTTTTTTTCCACCTGTATGTACCGAGAGAATAAACTACTTATAAACTAATTTTAAGGGACACTAAGGCTTTAACTACCTCTTCTTTCTTTCTACTTTTTCAAAAACTAATTCTGCTCACTTTGTATTTATTCACAATATCTTGGCAGCAACAAAAAAAATATTAAGAAACCAACACAGATGAGATAAATAACACTGCTGCACGAATTTGCTGTCTCACTGAATCCAGGAAGCCCAGTGAAGCATCACCATGTTTCTATATCAGACCACAAGTGAGCAACAACTGTTACCACTTTATCTTGGCACAATACTGCTGATTGCCACAATTAAAGCATTACATTCTTTATTTAGATACCTCCTGCAGCCCTAACCACCACAGCAGATGAGCACTTTTGACAGTTGCTATTCATACCCCAACACCTTTTCCCCAGCCTCTGGGGAAGAGTATAGTGAGTGGAACATGATTTTCATCAAAATATATATTCCCACTTCTTTTTGTTGATCTGTGAAAACAACAAGCTTCCCTGAACACTTTTTTTTTTTCCTCTGGAAAACAAATCTAACCAGCTAACTACTTGGCAGATGGATTAATCAATAGTGGTGCAATGTTTAGAGAAGTCTACATTAACATATGTAACAAAAATAAACCAATTGCAATGCTCAGCATTTAACTCCTCCCGATTTTGCTCAGCAACCACCCCGTCGCAGTGTTGCAGGTTATCAACTGTGTCACTGATAGACGCACGTTTAAGGTACCTTTTCAGTTTACTCCATACTCCAACACAAAGGCGAGCGCAAATCGCAGCCCGCCCCGCACCCCGGACACGATGTGTTCCCACCCGGCACAGCCGAGCTCCCCGGGGGCAGCACCGTCCCCGCACAGCCGAGCTCCCCGGGGGCAGCACCGTCCCGGCACAGCCGAGCTCCCCGGGGGCAGCACCGTCCCGGCACAGCCGAGCTCCCCGGGGGCAGCACCGTCCCCGCACAGCCGAGCTCCCCGGGGGCAGCACCGTCCCCGCACAGCCGAGCTCCCCGGGGGCAGCACCGTCCCCGCACTGTCACAGGCAGCTGGGGCCGGTCCCCTGCCCACCACACCCGCAAAGACACCCTGGGGCCAAGGCCGGCCACAGTGCCCAGGTCACCGGGGAAAGGCTCACTTACCGCTGTTGTTCGGCTGCTCCAGGGCTGACAAAACCCACCCCTGGGCTGGGGTTCGCCCACCAAGGGCTCTCAGGGCACCAATCGCCCCCAGAAGCCTCATCAGCCCAAACACGCCTCAGCTGGGGCCACCTGCCCTACCCCGGGCCGCCCCTGTCTCTTCTCACGCCAACCAGCACCCCACAGGCACACAGGGCCAGAAACACAAATTATTTCTTTAAGTACAAACACCTTGGGAGTTAAGTACAAACACTTTGGGAGTTAAGTACAAACACCTGGGGAGCCTTAAAAATGGCTTCTGCAAAGCAGGGGAGAGCAGGCAGCAATTCCTTCCATCCTCCTTCTCAGGTGCTGCTTGTAAACAAAGTAAGGGCAGCAGCCATCTGTAACACGGCCCTGCAGCACCTCTGTGCCACTGAGATGCACACAGAACATGGAAATTCGAAACACAAATCAGTTTGCGCAATACACCTTTATTTTTACTTTATTTTTTGAACCTTTGCAGTCATCTTGGAGTAATCATCATGTAAACAGTAGGATGGGATGGGATTACATTGAGTCGTATGCAAATGGTTCTAGAACACCTCAACGATTATAACAAGGCATTATAAATAACTTTTCTTAATAATATATATTTGCCATTTTCAGTACATTACAGAGCTGCCGCTTATCTAGGATTAGCTAGGAAGTAGTTTAAATTGTAACCTCTGAGAAACATGTCTCCAAATTTGGAATTCCTTCTAAGGTTCACTAGCTCCATAACATCTATGTCACAGGTTAAGCAGAAGACTACTTGGGTCGTGTTTTCTTTGTAACAGAGTTTTACTTGATCATTGCACAAAGCCCTATTATTTTCACTCCACCTTGGTATTCTACAGAACTTGAAATAAAGCTTCAGTTCCATTCTTCAAGTTTTTATCACCTGTATGAAACCGGTTTCTGTCATTAAGGGTAAGTCAGGTCAGAGATGGACACAGTACGCATTCTACCTTAACAACAACAGTTCAAAATAGCTCTAGCTCATAGACTCCCCAATAAAGCATAGTCAAAATACTCTAACATCTTTGCTACTGTATATCCCCTCCTTGCTCAGATAACTATATATATTTATATATGTTGTACCATATGTATGGTACTTAGAAAATGGAGATTATTTATATAAGCAGCCTCAGGCACATTCTTAAAACATTAATATCTGCAAGGCACCTCCCACTCCCTTGACAATCAGTTTGTGGACTGGTTTTTTGACACACAACCAACAAAAGTTTGCTAATGCCGAATCAATTAATTTCAAAAAACCCCTAGAAGTTACCAAATACTTCAAAGACATACCTGAAACTTTTTTAAATAGTGGGAGATTAACTGCAAATAGTACATAATCAAGTCAAATCATTTTCTTATTACTAGTGTTGTAATGCATAAATATATGAAAAATAAAATTCACAGTCATTTTTAAAACTAGATTTCAAGTTTGGCTAATAATTCTAAACTTTTATATGTATGTTAATTTCTAAATAGAACAGAATAGAGGCAGTATTATCAACCACAAGTACAGGTAGAATAGTATCACTCAAAGTTTATGAAAGAAGTAAGCTTGATAGAAAATTCCTTTTGTAACCAATAAATATAACCACCTGAGTGTACTTCCACAAGCTTGTCACTTAGGGGGAATCCAAATCAACTGCTAAGAGACATTTAGGAGCATTTTGAATGTTAACAGCAGCAGTGTAGCTGTGGGCTTTGCTTGTTCTGACTTTGTGAATTGTTAGATAATGAAGCAGAACTCAGTGTGTGGTGCATTAATTTTCCTTTGCATCTAAGCTGGCCTCTTCGCAATCTCAAAATTCGGCTTGGGGTCAAGGGACAGACATCAGCTGACGCTTAACTGAGCAAAACCAATCAGTTTCACTTCATCGGGAATCTCAGTGCCATCACAGCCAGAGGCCTGCAAGTACAAACAGAAATGTTTAGTATATCACACTACAACAGAGGATCTGACAGCCAGGATATAAATTTTCCCCATATAGCCTACTCAGCAAACAGCTTAGTTGAATAAAAGTTTTCAGACTGCTTGGTGTAGCCTCTGTCAACATCAGCCAAATGCATCCTTAATTTTAGCAAACCACTGTAATCAATATTAAAGATTATGGAAAATAAATACTGGAAAATGAACTCTGAAATACCCAAGTTCTTTACACTAAAGTTTCCCAACTGGAGCCAAATTTTTCATGTGAGTATGCTATTTTTAGTCATGAACAGCAATTAATACACATGTATAGAATCCACTTTTTACCACTGTGCTATACACAGCAAATGTCTCACGAGTCCAGCCAGCAAGTCGGTTTGGAATACCAACCAACTAAATTTTCAAACAAGAAACTGAAGCAGTCTACGAAGAGTAAATACTAATATTTGCAAAAGGACAGCTCCCTTCTAGCAGTACAGTCTAGTACTTGAAACTGTATAGTTGAGATTCCTCAGTAAAGCCTGTAAGAAACTGGCTTTACAAACTGGCACAAGTGATCAGTTCATTTTTCACATATAATGGTAAGGATATAAACCCACCTTGCTCAGGACTGAACTGTTACTTTAGGTCTGCTTTAAAAAAAAAATGCTGGAGGCAAAATATTTTTATATTTTCATTTTTAAATACAAAATTTTTTTTTGTAGGACAAAAGTGACTACGTTTTAAATAAAGTTTTTCATGCATTTTTATCTGTGTGGTAGATAAAACAATAACACAACTGGATTAAAAGTGTGTAGTTCTAAGTTAGCTATGACAGATGCCTTCAGATTCTTTTGCATATCACGAAAAATCCTCAACAGAACAATTGATTCACCCTATAAAAACTCTCTTGATCCTTTCATGCACGAGTAGCAGTTGAACCCTTTAATAGATGTGGTTCGTGTTCATGCAGTATATGGTAAAGAGCTCTCAGACTGTGCATACAAGGTGCGCCAAGTGACACAATCCGCTCAATTTTCATGACCAAACTTAAACTGTGTTGCCACTTGTGGAAGCATTACATCAGGCTACTCTTTAAAATTTACTTTGAGCAGACACAGAGAACAGAAGTTCTCTCTTCAGATAGTATTTCACAGCTGTTATTTCACTGAAGCAGCAAGTTAAAGATCTGAGATCATCACCATTGTTTAGTATTAAGATATTTGAATGGTTCTTGAATTGGGAATTTACTAAATAAATGCAGATTTGCACTTGAAATGCTAAAAAGAGCTAACACTACTACATCATTCTACACTCTAGCTAGCTGTCAATCTTCTCAAAGCCATGTAAGTAACATATCTAGATGCATATAGATTTTTAAATGCCTTCCTTGTCAGTGAATACCATTTTATATCTATTTAATGCACCTGGAATTTATCAGCTTAGATTTTGTGCTTAGTGTAAGTACAACTACTATACACAAACTGCAACATGAAAGTATTCAGTAGTGACTGAATGCACCCCTTCATTAGTATTTTTTCCCGCTCTTTTTCAGAAAAAAAATCCTTATATGAAATGCAAATTATGCTGTGCAATAATTCTGTGTTTCCTTGAGTGTTGCCACGATTACATATGTATTAAAGCAGCCTCCTTCCCAAAGCGTGGACAGCTGGATCCTGCAGGGAAGCCTTAATTCTGTGTTAGCCAAGACAACTAAGGGAGATTTAATACTATATATACCTTCTGCAGAATAACGTCATTTTAAGATCAAAGATACGCTGTTTCAAAAATACGCAAGAGGGAGAATCCAACCCCTGCCATCCAGGCACCTCACTTTAAAAATTTTCTTTACCATTTTGGTAATAATTAAAGACAAAAGTAGTTAAGACATAAATTGTTCCTTTTTTTCCCCAAAAGATGAAATGCTTGCCATTTGAATAGAAATACTCTATACCAGCAAAATATCAGCAAAAGCAATCTGTAAGCAGTGAGATGCTAACAAGATTCTTTGTCCACAAATAGAAGTAACTAATCCTAGACTAAGGAGTACTTTTCAGCTGAATTCTCTGAATGGATATAGGATTACCTACATTTAGACCTTGAATCCCCATTAAATATTTACCAACAAAATTATTTTAATCAAGTTGTATACAAATGCTCTCAAATTCAGTGAGATCTTGCTAAGAGGTAGCAAAGACCCAGGAGGGCATACAAAGATATGACACAGTTCTCCTAGGCCCCAATTAATTTAGCAACTTCAGTACGCAATACAGAAACAGGCAGAAATGGAACATACATTAAATTAATCCAATAATAATAATAATAATAAATTAGCATATTTCTCGCAGTTATGTTCTTTTCCCGCAAACTAGGGAACTAATGCAGGAAACCTAGAGCAAAAGTATCAGGAAGAAACTTAGGTAAAAAAATAACCTCAGGAATTGTTATCTAGCCAATGCAACTTACCCAGAAGGGACAGAGACATTGAGTTTGCATTGTCTATTAATTCTGATTAAGGTAAGGATAAGGATGATAGCAGCATTCACATACCATGTGACATTGACTGCTCCCCAGGAATAAATCCAACTGAATCACAGAAATACCCGAACCTAAATTTTCAAGAGGATTTGTTTTCACCATATATAACCTGAATACTATGGGATATTACGTTTTGGAATTTCACACTTCTATTTTAAGTGTTCGAAAAAGAAACTCAGACTTCTGTAGAGCCTCAGGAGTATCTATCTATCTAAATGCTCTTACTGAGAAGCCATTGATTGCACAATAAAGCCAATTCAGATGTTTAGGCAGCAAGAGCACAGATCAGCTGCAAAAAGGGAAGCATCAGCCGTTACACTGTATTTATAGCAAAGGGCACAGAAACAAAATAATGTGTCTTTACTCCCCCACCCAATCCCTTCTCACAAGAAACATGTCAGTTCTGGAGATTTTACTGGACTGTAGAAGAGTCCAAATGAGTCAGCTAAAACTATTCGACTTTGTATTTCAGGAATGACACTGGAACAACAATCCTGAATTAATACATTATCATCAACTAGGTCTAAAAATGACTCTCTACAACCCATCTAAAGTAGCTGCTTTTATAAACAAAGCTTATCTAAAAGATATTCATTCTAGTTTTTCATATGTGATGAGTCACTCTCAGCAAAAGGCGCTGAAAGCTAATTGGTAAGAGCTTGGTATTTCCACAGCCAATAATTCAATAATTTCAAGTATATAAATTTTTCAACTTAATTTTAGCAAGAAATAAAAACAGAGCACATCAATTCTGACTTAAGTTTTTGCAATGTAAATTTATTAATATTAAATTAGATCTATCATGATACCATCAAAATCAACCAGAATTAGGACCCAGGGTCCAGGGCACAAAATGCAGCACAGAAGAGAGCCCCAGACCCAAACCCAGTATCTGATGATGTACATACAGAAGATAGAAAGCAAAGGAGAAAAAGTAATGAAATATACTGGGAGCAAGATAAACTTGCAGGTGTGGATGGTCAATTGAGAGAAGGTTGAGAAGAACAACTAAGGAGAAGCAAGTAAAGAGGGTGACCTGCATGCAAGAAAAATGGTGGCAGGTGTTAAAAAAAATGGGGTTGGAACAAAATGTCCATTAGCAGAGGACATTTCAGTCGGGGCAGAGCTAAGTGAGTGGGGCTGAAGGAGTGTTAACCTAGGAACTACAGTTTTCTCTGCTTTACTTGTTTCTGAAATTCTTCTCATAGGTTTTCTTCCTGCAGTTTCTCACCTAAACCTCAGACTTCCTCAGAACTCACGTGACTGAACCTCCTTCCCCATGCACAGTTATGGAGCCCTCCTGTCGAAACAGGGTTTAAGCTTTTTCACTCATACATGGCAATTTCAGTCATCTGTCAACACATTTATTCAACAAAATAGCTGTAAATAAGATAATATTCACACAAAGTTGATTCTGTGATAATTAGTTTGTTTCTTCCCTTCATGCTGTTACTTACCAACTTAAAAGTCAATGTTTTCAAGGCCTTTGGATCATCTACTATTTTCTGTAAGTTAGCAGCAACTGTAAAATAAAGTATGGAAAAAAATGATTTATAGAAAATTGCATTCAATGTGCCATCAAGCCTCATATTGAATCTTCTACTTAATTCTACACGCATGCATGTCTGTAAATTACTACTTCAATCATTTAATCACTCTCTAGCTGTTGTTTCAAAGTCAGAGGGCAGTTGGGCTGCCTTAAATTCTGCCTCCTTTCTTTTCAATCACTTTGACACTTTGTGCCTATGAGAAATGATTCAAGGAAAAAATCTGCCTGCAAACCAAATGACAGAAAAAAACAACTATTTATTTTCAGTGTAGTCTATTCCATAAACAATTAACAATCACACAAATGCAAGTGCAAGGAAAATGAGAGAATCACACAGTGAAGGATAAGTTGATGGCTGGCATGATTTGTATCATGTTTCTGCTACAGCCAGGACCACCATCAGCACAAGTTTCTATCTGAAGGCTGTGCTCAATATGCATGTGGTTCTGTCCCATTTTGGGCTGACATGAGCACCCACACAGACTCTTGGTGGTGTGTTACAGCTCACTAGCAAAAAAAATTAAAAAGAGTTAAAATACAAGAGTGATACAGAAAGAGCTGGTCTTCAAACTACTCCCTTAGCAAACACGATCAAGATTTGTGAAGTAACAGCAATAGACAGTTTACTTAGATGAACAGAGCCCAAGTGTCCAAAAAAGGAAGCTCTATGCTGTAACAGAAGTAGCAGGAAGGAAATAATACACTCTATGAAAACAGCGGAGGAGGCAGGAAAATAATAAACTCTTTTTTTATCAAAACATCTAAGTTACATTTTTAATTGGTATTTTTTAACAATATTGCTACCATTTACCTTGACCAAAAAAAAAAAAATGGCTGTTTTCAGCTATGTATGTTTACTAAACTTGCTCCCCAGCTTTGTGCATCTATAGATCCCGAACTCAGACTGAATCATTAAGTGCCTTTGTTCAAGACTGACTTATGAGCAGGAGATGCCATCAACAGGATATGAACATGAGATAAAGACTTCACACCAGGTAGAGCTGTTTTAACAAGATTATAAAGAGGAAATAAACAGGTGTTAAGTAGCAGCCATTTCTTAGTACACGGAATAGCTAAGTACCATAAAGCAGAGAAGTAAGAAACTAGATGCTGTCCATAAATAACCCTTTCCACATACTTCATGTGGTGGAAGATACACAGTAAACATCTGCATGTTCAATATCCTACTGCTATAAACTCAGGTTCCTACCTGATAGAGGAACCATCTTCTAACATTGTGATGGCAGCATTTTCACTCCTACCATGCCTGATCATACACGATTCACTGTGTAATAACAGAAACTGGCCTCACAGGGGAAGTACAGCATTTAGCAAGAGAATTTAGAGAAGCAAACAATTAGGCCAATCTAACACTGTTAAATGTAAATCCATTTTTGGGGTCTCATTTTCTTTATACAATTAAAATGGCACTAAGGACTGTTTATACACCTGTAATAAATTTAACCAGAGATGAAAGTGTGTTTGAAATGAAAAACAAGATTTAAAAGCAAGCATAAGGTATATTTTGTAGAGAGCATTTTTTAGAAAGAAAAAAAAATTACCCTTCACAGTTAAATGAACTCAGCTACAGGCACTACAATAGAAAGTATTTCCATTTTTTAAGCTTCATAGAGACCTTTCCTGAATCTTCATTCGTGAAGCCCAGCCATGATTATTCATAATATTCTTTATTCTTGCCATTACAAACAGTTTCAATTTTAATCACACAATTCACTTCTACAATCTGTAAGTCAATTTTAGTGCAGTACTTCCTACCTGATAAAACACATGCAAATATAGAAAATGCCTTTCATTACAATTAATACGTAGAACCTCATATGCAGACAAAAAGGAACATTCAGCCTCACAGCTCCTGAAGCCAAGATAGAATAGCTTCAATTTTTTATGTCTTAAAAATCTATAAAATAGGATCATGCACTCAAAAGCAGCTCTGGCTTATCCAAGTTCTGTAAAACATGAAATGTTACAAAACCAGATAGGAGTTGGGTCCTAAATCCAAAGATTTCTAACTTCACCTAAATAAAATGTAACAAAAATCTGAGCTTCAAGTGCACGTGTGTCTTCAGGAGGGGCAGCCTTTCATTTCATGTCGTACAGTTGCAAGTCAGCACGCTGGATTATTTCCTCAGAGTGCAGAAACTTCCAGCTGCCCTTAGACAGTTACTGGCAAAGTTGTTATTTACTGCACTTGCAAACAGCATCCCGTGACAACCAAGTGTTTTAATGAACTATCATACAGTGGAAAGCAGCACCAAGGACTTCACAAGTAGTATCAAAGTCTTAAAAAACCCTAACCGTTCCTGCTGATTTTTTACCAGGGAAGAGATTAAAAATTTCCAAATAAAAATAGAAAAACATAAACCTGCAATATATGTAAATAGAAGTCATATTTTTAGATGGTTATCATTCTTCAAAAAACCTGCTTTTCTGAGAACAGTGCTTAGTAAAAGGCTGAAGGGAATAATTTCATTTATTCCCTTTATTTACTTTTAATATGAACACAAGTCAAAAACTTTTACATATGAAATATGCTTTATTTTTGCTTTTCTGATGGACCGTAACTAGACTGGAACATGTGTAATCAAACAGAAGATTAGGAGGATTTAAGTGAGTAATGCCAGATGTTTTCAGGCTATGACTGAAAATACAAAAGCAGACCTATAAAGAGTCCATAACAGAATACAAGTTTACATTAAAAATAGTCACACCTGCAGTTTCCTACAGAGAGGACTCTTAAATTTTAATCATACATATTCAGCATTTTCAAGTAAAACTAGGATTTCACCTGTGACTTTGGTACTGTGTTTTACATTTTCTGGTCTTTACAGAATGGCAGTAGAAATAATTTTGCCAAAATATTGTCATTAATCACAGTCAGTCAAAGCCTGTGAATGTGAATCACCCCAAAAGCCTACTCTTTCTGCAATGTCTGAAAGCACACGTCTTCCATTAAGAGTCAAATATTTGCACATAATTACCTAGAAAAACCGTACTGTCCTGTTGGTATCTTTTTCATTTTTCTAACTCCTTGCTTTTGTTTTGCTGGGTCTTGTCCTTATTTAGACCACAAGGGCAACAATCAGAGGCAACTGTCTGAATTGGGATACCTGACTCTGTATTTTAGGAAACTATTTAAAATATGGTTCATTTTCTTTAGGGATGAAACAATCATGACTTTTCTCACCGTAGTGCAAGCCAAAGGTTCTCAGTAAGGACTCAGCAGGACCTCAGTAAGTACAAAGCACTGGATGTGTCTCTCTGCACCTAAAACATTGAAGATCTGGGCTCAGCTAAGAAAAACAGCGCTAACTCATGAACTGAGGTGTCCATGGCATCTCTAGTTTATTTAATTTCCTTTGGAAATAGAGCCTGGAGCACTGTCAGGAGAAGCCATCCAAGCAGGTGAAAGTCCTTTCCAAACACCAGCCTGCAGTCCCTTCCAATTATTTTTCCAGGTTTGGGAATCCCACCTTAACTACATTAAAGACATGCTCAAAACTATAAATACAACAACATACTCTACATTTAAATACTCATCCTACTTTAAATGCAATTAAATTGAGCTATCATTTGCATTAAATATAACTGGCTTACCACTCCTATGAATATACTTATAAAAATTCAGGACTGTTACTAAACACACAGTTTGGACCACTAAGTATGCAAAGTACCCTGAAAGACACTAAAAAATTCATGATAGGCATCCCCTCACAACTAAACAATGCTCTCACTTACAAGCAGTTGCTGCTACTGTTCAGCACTTCTCAGAATTACTGGTCACATCAGGCAAGTAAGAAAAACAATTATTTTTAAGTGGAACTGCTATTAGGTTTTACTGATGAAAATCTCCCCCAGCTCCTTTCATCAAGGAAAATGATTCACTAGGTTGAGACTCACTAACCCTCTTTGTACAGTTTGTGTACAAAGTTCTAATTTGGCTTAAATACGACAAATGAGACTAAAGTTTCTAAAAGCAGAGGAACCCAATCCATCTGTAAACACTAGAGAGGAATATAACCATTCTATTTTCACCACATCTCCCTGCCCTGCACTCCCAACAATTCTTGTATTGCAAGTTGGTGAAGAAAGTCAATTCAATACCGTACTGCTCTCCTAAAGTGAAAAGGAGTTTCACATTAGGACTTTCTTGAGAGCCAGAAATTGTTCTCTCCACTGATACTTAAATTATTTGGAAAAGTGGAGAGCATTGTAAAATACACGTCTCTGAGTCTACTTTATACCTTATCTCTAAGTTAAGTATACTGCAGTTTCTATTGACAAAGCCATTTTTCTTTGAAGTACTCTGAAGTCACGCCTTGGATGTTGTACTTGAGAAATTCATAGATTTGTCTGCCTGCAAGCAGCACTAATTGATAATTAAAATCCTGTTGGGAATTCGCTATTTTTACAAGACCTAAATATACTACACTCAACTGTATTTTGCAGTCTTTTCTCAATATGTTATGGCCATGCTCCTATAAAAGTCAGAGGAAGAACCATGAACAAGATAACTGCAGGAAAAAATTAAGTGGTGATGGAAAAATCTTTGCCAGCTGTAACCTCAAGTAAATAGAGTATACTTCATGCTTTGGAGCAAAAGCTCTCTTCAAACATTAGCAGCAGTTACCACAAGAGGTTTTTTGTTGTTTACAACAATAAATGAGGTGCTGTTCTGGTTTCTTCAGAAGGTTTCTGAAGGACATCTAATCAACTTATATACCACAAGGCTCTTCTGCAGGTTTTGCTCAGTGACAAATGGTTGTGCCATTCTAACAAAATAAATATCTGCACTTGTGGAAGGTGCAATAGGCTAAAAGGTCAAACCCAGCACATAAATATACACTACGGGCTGCTAATTGCAGATGTAATAAACAAAAAGCCCCACCTAACTAGAATCTCTAATATATATACAATACAAACCACTCTGCTATATGACAATTTTGCTCACCCACATAAGTTATATTTTTTAAACAATTGATCAGTATAAGCTGAGGTAATAGAACAAAAAACGCCACCTTCAAGATCACAAATAAATATAAGAGAATAACTATACTTCAGGCAGTCTCAAATATCTGTTTTGCTCCTGTAATGTGACAGAGCTCTCTCCAGTTACTTAAAAATTCATAACACGGCATGAAACCTAACCCTAATGGCTTCTGAAGAGGGAAAACTTCTGGAAAAGTTAAAATTAATGAGAGAGTAAATAAAGCTATATGAAGTACAGTTAAACTATTTCCAGTACAATGCCCAAACAGCCAACTGAGCCGGAGCCATCTGGCATAAACACAGACACAAGCACAATCTAAAGCTTGAGATGATATTTCTGGGGTGCTCTCAAAAGAATAATGATTCATCTGCTTTTCTATTTTGCAAAGAATGAATGGGCAACCTCTGAAAGTATGCTTAGGTTCAACAGTTTGAAAAGCTATTGCATATTGTAATCCTGAAATTCAGATATGAAGAAAGGAAAACATTATTCAGGAAGAAAATTACTGTCACCAAAAAAAGAGAAAAATTGTAAGCTCTGAGACAATGAAAAATATTTTTAATAAGTTAAAAGAAAAGTATAGTCCAAAACTCAGTCTATAAAAAATAGCCATCTTCAGCTGCTCCCTACTTCATCAGCGGTATGGCTGTTAGAGAAACCAGGCTCAAAGCTCCACAGATTTATTGGCTTCCCTGTTGATTGTTTCAAACATTACCTCTTCCTCAACTGTAGGCAGTTATTTTACCATTTTCATCTGAAACATCGAGCTCACCATAATTATCTGCCCTGGGAGTCTGCTGGTTTGAGGATTAATGCTGTGTTCTCCTGTATGGGTCTTATGAAGCAGGATGCCTGAGTGGCAGGGAATACTTTTCAGTGGAATTATCTCTCCTGAAAATTCAGCCACTGTTAGGTTTTTCCTCCAAAGGGCTGAATTTATTATGCACATTCTTGAGGTAGTTTCACATATTGCAAGAGGTTCATTGTAATCTACACGTTCATTTATATTTCATACTACACACTGGTTTTTGTGCATTTGCAAGTTCAGAACAAAATCAAAACTAAGTTTTAAAACATAGCTAGCACGGGGTTATATATACTATAGTATACTATGCAAAAAATCAAAACCATCAGCCTTTAGAGCACTTGGTACCAATTCCTCCAAGATCTCTGTCTGTCTTATTACCATCTAATAGCTCACAAATTATCTGCCTGAAACATTAAGGGCTTTTCAAAGAGAGATAAAAAACGTCATTTAAGTGTAGTGTGATTTGACTAGTTCACCCATTCAGGATGCTAGTCATAAAATCCCTTTTGTTTATGTTCCTTGAGAACAGTAGCAAGGGAAATATTAAGGCACTTGGAAATCTGTGGCAGCTAAGTAACAAGTGTTTATTGACAGACAACTGCAAGGACCTAGACATGAGTCTTATAAGAAAGAAATAAAAGAAAATAGAAAGATCAACAGCAAGCCTGGCTTCTCTTCTATGGAAGATACTGGACACTGATAAGGCAGAAACATTAAAAACATTTAGAAATGTATTATTTATGAAGAGGCTGTCATTAGGAATTTAGCAAAGGCTCACAAATTTGTCTAAATTCTCCAAGCACATTGCTGAATCAGTAGATAGAGATAAAAGACAGTGGAAAATATCTCCATTTCAACATTTGATAATAATATTGGATATAATAATATCCAACAGCTTGATTTGCAGCCTTACAATCAGAAAACACAGCTTAAAGAGGACAGCTACAGGACAACAGAAGGCCAAAGCACTTGTATTTTGAAAGGAACAGAAAGAGAGACTGAAAATGGTCTCCTAGAGCATCCTAGTGAATTGATGTAGTGAATTGACTACAATTTCACAGCGCAGTTTCCACAGTTTAAAACAATTATTAAAACCACTAGTGCCCTGTAGTTCATAGGAGTTCTGAGCCCCAACAGCGTAAACATGGTAAACCCAGCAATGTGTGCAGTTCCATGCCTGTGTAAAATACAGGGCATGAGGAAGAACAGTACCAAGTAAAAACATCCTCATCTCCCAAAGGATGGCCCAACATACAGCAATAGTAATGGAAAGTGGCAAACAATGCTTCAAATTATGCACAGAATACTCGTAGGTGCATGCTGTGCTATCCCTAAAGAGTACCAAAATCTGTGCTGATTTCCCTTGGTTATTAATTCATTATTCTATACAGACAACCAAGGTTTAGCCTAGTTCATGTCTTTTTAGACATCAAGGACACTAACTAGCTTTTTGGTATCAGGCTATCTTTTTCCAAAAGAAAAAAAAAACAAAAAACAAAACAAAACAAAAAAAAACCCCAAAACAAAAACAAAACCAACCAAACAAACAAAAAACCCCAGGAGGGGTGGTTGGGACCAAAGCTTTAATAACTAACCAGTTCCACTAGGTTACTCAAAGGCATGGAAGAGACATCAGGGTCATATATTCCTGACTGACATCTACTGACCATAGATAATTACTGCAAATAATTACCCTTGCTCAAAATGAAAAAAAAATACTACAAGTTTATGGAATAATAATAGACTTCAAATGTCTTCACATTAAGATTCTTTAACATGGGGTATTAATAACCAGGGGTCACAGCAAAAACTGAAAAACTGAGAACTGATAAAATAATACACAAGATTAACTTTTCTTTAGGTAGCTGATGGGAAAATTCCCACCCAACAGAAGCAGTATATTTTTACTAAACAGGAGCACTGTATCAAAAAAGAAAGTGAAATAAGTTAGTGTTAGAAATCTACCTATTTCAATTCCAATAACACATTATTAAATTACTAAATTCTCAATTACTTAGCATGGATATCTGACCCCAAGGTAGTGTTTTACATTCTACAGTCATCGAGAAGAGGAAAAAAAAGGAAAAAGACTGAAATTGTGGTAACTGGTTTTATTGATTAATTAAAATATTAATATAACTGGCAAATTATACCTTTTCCCAGAAAGTTATTAAAAAAATAGGTGGTTGGTATTTCAAATTGAGTTTTTCCCCCAGAAGGTGAGAAGAACACTTAGGCAAACCACTGCATGTTTAAAACAAGGTTTATAAACAATGTTTATAAAAAGGTAAGTGGAATATATTTGGATACCTAAATGCTTAGCTATTTCAGACCTTGATTCTACATGTGTCTAATGGGGAAGACTATCCAGGAAGATGAGGGATGAGTATATACAGATTTCATAATTTCCCCTTCATTTTGATGATCCTGAGCATTCTAAACCTCAGTCTAGTCTCAAATGAACATTTAAAATAAAATTTAGACCTGCTGCCAATCACTGCTAGTAGGGATATTTAATGAGCCTGAGATATTACAGTGAATTGTGCTCATAAATTCTCTATACAAAAGAATGAGTCAGAGTACAAGGTTGAAAAAAATCATTTGCCTGTGACTGAATGTAGAAAGCAAGTGCTGGCTTTCAGACACAGGTTTTAACAACAGTTTGATAGTCGTCAAGATGCTGAAGACAGCTCTAACAAATATCTCCATCACACTGGACTAGATTTGAAATACAGGTCTGTGCAGAAATAAGGCAGGTCACATTCTGCTATGCATATTATTACTTGGTAGTCTTTTCTCCCCATCAGATCTTCACAAGTCCTCCTGTCCCAAATTCAGCGATGAATTATAGATATTGTTCTGACAAAACTATTAAGAAGATGAAATAGCAGCCAGGCTACTTCAATACCTTTTATCTGAAACTTGAAACAAGGAAAAATATATTTGGAAAAGCCTCCCTGATGTGCTCAAGGTAGGTTCTGAAATAGAATATCTCTAATTTGTAGAATCTCAATAAATCCTTATTTTGACATACTAACCACTGGCAGAGAAGTGAATGCCAAGGAAATAAATAACAGCAACTAAATTACTATTAAAAATAGGAACATTCCTTACATTGCTGCTTTTGCAATTTCTGATTCAAATTTACAGTTGTGGGGTTTTTTTCCATCGTAACCAGAAAGGAAAGTCCTCAAAACTATGATCAGATCCACGGGGGCAGAGAACACACTCTAGGCCCAAGAGTTTATCACTTCTCTATCAGGCAAAACTCAAACTAATCCCACTAGTAACCATAGAGATTTATTCCTCATTTACACAATTAAGTAGGAACTGGTGGACTGCATGCTGAAAAAAGGAGCTTTGTTTGAAGGCAATTGCCAATTCTACTTTTTTCTTTTTTTTTCTTTAAAGTAACTCAAAATTATTATTTACTTTATCATGGCTATAAGACAAGTACATGCACTATGATACATATACGCATGCATGAAGAATAATTTGCACACTTGGAGAATTTCTTATATCATGTATTTATAGTTCTGCCACAACTACAGCAGTGGTGATTATTCACCTAACACAGTTTTTTTTTCCACCTTGTACCTCTAAGTTTCCACCACACCAAAAATTCTGCAGGGTGGGAACTTTTGTGAAACCTGCTAGTTTCACACAATATACCTTCTCAATTGCACCTTTTTCATACAACAGATATAGCTAAAATAACTTAGGTGCAATTGATGCAAAACTTCATTACCTGCGGATGTCCCTCAAGCCTCCGGAACTCCTGGCAGTCTAGTCATTATGAGTCACATTCAGTGCATTAGCTCTAAATGAGCCAGATGTGTTGAAATATTTAAGTCCTTAGTTAAACCCTGAGGATTTAGAGATACTCTTCCACCTGTAATACATTTGCGTATCTTGCTGGAAATACTGAGTTAAGTGCACGTGTTGAAGGCACAAAACTTTCTACAAAATGCCTTAGAATACAGTGCTCTTTGAGCACAAAAATAAATGCACTATGTTTGGTACTCATGCAGCTCTATCCCATTTTCTGATTACAATGAGTTGGAATTAGTTGAACAAAAGCCATCACTTTATTCAGTTTCAAAGACGATTAATCTAACAAGACAAAATAAAACCAGGAATAAGCAAAGGCAGAGCAAAACCAAGGAAAGCAAAAGGATATTTACCGTGTAACACTGTGGCTTCTCTAGGAACTGGATTATCAGTGTCACTATAAACTAAGATGTTGTTAAGGACAACGTACTAATAAACGGGGCTTCTTGATTTATCATGGTTCCATTTTAGTATGAAAGTACCTTCAGCAGATGTGATGCTGTAAGAGAGCTGTTTCAATTTCAAATGCTTTAATGCTGTGATTAATTGGGAACTGTATATCACTGTTACATTACGGAGTTGAAAAACACTCTTCATACCACTTAGGAGTTTGGTTAAGGATCTCTTAACCAATTGATATGAACTTCTTTGACTGCAACACAAAAATTGACTTGCCTCTATTCTTCCAATTATTACTCCCACATTTAGCATATACTACCCCCCCTCTGATATTGGCGACTGTACATCTACCAGTCTTGAGCAACTAGAAGAAAGGAAAGAGGTGCAGGGAAATAAGCACTTTCAAATTAATCATCTCTGCAACGCACTGAATTTCAAGTAAAAAAAAAAAAAAACACTTAAAAAATTACTGAAGCACAGAACAGAAAAAGAGAGAATTATCTTTCTTCTCAGCAGCCAGAAAACATTTCCGATTACCTTTGTTTACCACAGAAAAAATATCTCTAAGTGCAATTTCCATAGGTCCTGAACTCTGTCCTGCTTCTATTTCTATGAACCCAAACAGATTGCTTACTAATTTCAGAGCTGCCAAAGCACACTTTGCAAAATCCTACTGAAAAACATTTTATTTTTAAACCAAAAAATGAAGTTATCACAAAAATGATCAATCATTAAACTGTAAATAATCCTTCAGGAGAACTATATTATATCATCCCTCTCAAACCACTAAAGAGTTCTGACTTCCAAAAGCAATCCTTGGACTGGTATCAAAATTGTCTTTTTGACTGAACTATGCATACATAAAAGGAAAATTAGGACAAAAAAGGATTTTGTGAAAACCAAGCATCAGAGAAAACACTTTTTCACATCCATTTAACATAAACTTGTCACAAGAGCGTAATAGCAAAACAAAAATGTAATTTACCTATAACTACATCATGGCCATCAACCAGGCCTGCAGAGAACAGCTCCTGGGAAACGCCATCTGCTGTGTCTGTGCAAAAGGTGAAATGAATAAGTATGAGAGCCACAAAAACAACAAAAAGTATCAGTCATCCAATGCAATTTAACAAAAATATATTCTAGTTCCAAAACACCCATGGAGGCAGGCTTGAATTCAAAATTATCTTTAATTAGGAGGAAAAAAGATAATTATCTTATCAGCCTCTGCACAGCAAATTGCATGAGCTGATGATTTGATTCATTGCAAACTCCCTACAGACCTCCCCTGGCCACTAGCATTTTTCCTTTATTATCTAACTACATACTCTACACATTTTACAAGTTCAGTATCTTCACAACCAAGAAAATAAACAATGCTTTAGAGTGGTTTTCATTGTTTTCTTCATCCCCTCCACTGTTCTGTATATCTAGACAGAGATATGCTGAGTAGCCTTTCTTGTTTGTTACCAGTGAGGCACAGTTGAACAGTTATTATTTTGAGCTTTAGGTTTAAAATAGCTTTTAAGTATTATGACTCAGGACATTCAAAGCTTTGGATGATTTTCTATTAAATCCTGTACCTGAGTGGGTTAATTCCTAAGCCCCTGTCACTAGTACTTGTTCCTGGATAAAGACTTTAGGAAGCTTAAAGGGAAGGAGGCAGAAGCAGTAGGAACAAGCTAAATTCCAGCTAAATCTCAACTGTAATGTGTCCCCAACACCAAACATCTGTATGGAGCCCATGCTTTGAGGCAGTTACACATAGTTACATCATTTCCTCGAGAAACACACAGGTGAAAATCAACATAGCTGAGCTAGCTGCAGTTTCTGGAGATGAGAACCACAGCAACCTTCTGGCTGCCTCAGTGACTGACTAGGAACAGTGCTGGTATACCCTCTTACTGTTCAACCAAGTAAGAATTCTCAAATGGCTTATGTAACTGCTTCCCATGTAACTCTTTTCACAAACCAAGACACTCTCTGCCCAATTAAGTAACTGGTCTCTTTCGTTATTACTCGTTGCCAAAATCAATTAGAAAGGCAGGTAGAGAACACAGAATATATCCATGCACAGAACTACTGCACATGATAGATACTGGGATTTACCAGAAAAGAGACCTCTTCCAATCTGGATTCATTTTTAGGTGAAAACTCTTTGAAGGCTATTCTAAATACAGTGAATACTGACTTCTGAGGAATATGAAACGTGTTCATAGTTCAAAGGGTTGTAATTTAACAAGGATGATACCTTCTTACTCAACATATCAGCCTACTATGCATTTTATCCTAGTAATACTTGGTTTTCTTCAAACAAAGGTAACTGTAGAAGTTCTTAAAACTCTTAGCACTAGAAAGCCTATACAGTTCTACAAGCGCACAGCAGAATTTAAAGTTTCAATATCAGAATTTCTTTCTGGTGATAATAACAAAGCTAGAGATACAGCTGAACTTTCTGTTGAAGACAGCATCTGAAAAATGCTGTGAACTTTATACTCATTAAAAGACTTTCTTTTATTACAAAAGGGAAAGAAACTTAAACATTACCACCATCACCACATACACTTTTATGGCTACTATATTCCATTTCCTATGATGTCTTCCAAGTGTGAAAATGGAAATTCAAAAGCTGTAAATATTGCTATGCGCAATCTTATATACCACATAGATCATTTCAATAAGACATGAAATTGGTAAAAGTATACTGCAAATCAAGTCTTCTAATATATATATTATGCAACCTTCCCAGTAGAATTTAGATACATCTGCAATTCTTACTCAAGTGAGGTTCCATATAAAGCTCTGCACAGTAGGAAACATTCCAGAGAAGCAGTCTGTATTAACCACAAGCAGCAATCAATTTCCAAAATACCTTTTTAAGCAGTAAGAAAATAATTCAATTGCAGGAGCCTTACCTCTGCCTGGAGTAAACTCAAACCGTATGTCATTAAGTTCTTTCCTGGAGTTCCTGAAAAACAGTCAGTTATTACATTAAAATGTAATGAAGAACAGAACTATCCAGCTCCTATACCCAAAGAATACCTCTGGTATTGACAACCATGTTTTTGTAGTGTGTATTTCCTTGAAAACACTGCTCTCCCAAAGCACGCAGACTGGAGAGACTCCATTGTATTTTTATGGCGGTATTTTGGGAAAAGTAATAAAAAATATACTTAAGCTGAAAATTCCTTTGGCAGCTTAAAGGATAAAACAAAGTCCCTGATTAATATTTTCCTTTTCATCCTCAAAAGACACTCTGTCATATTGACTCTAATAGCTCAATATAGTCCGAGTCTTATGTACCTTTTCCTGTAAGAACAACAGAATACTCACTTGGACTTAACACTCCCTACCTTAGATCACATGTATACTAAGACGTTAATTTAAGAGACAAAGTATCCAGCAAATGTTAAATGCTGAAAAGCGGTCTTGATGCAGAGTGTTTATAAAACTATTTTAAAATGAGTAAATTCTTTCACTGACCACCACTGCCTCAACAGTGAGGTTCTACCTACACATAAAACAAGCAGCACAGTGTTAAAGCCAATGGTTTTCTGCTTTCCTGTTTGCCACTAAGAGTGTTTTAACCAGTTCAGTGTGTGAAACAGTCTGAAGCTACTTATTACCAATGTTAAAGAATTCCTTTACAGCCTCATACCGTGTCCCAAACCTCCATTCCTTGCATGTTTCCAGCTTCGGTCTTAGTTAATAATTTCTACCATCAACAAAACATTAGCCTCTTTGCAAAACAGACGTCCATCTAATTTTCGGAAATGGCAAGCCAACTGAGCATAGGGATGAACTTAATTGCTGTAGCACACTCTTTTTCCAATGAATAGCTCAATCCACTTGAAAAGTTAATAGCAACAGGATGTGTTTTGAGGTTCATTATTCTTCTCCTCAGCAAGGAATCTGTATGCAACCTCATATTTCAGCATACCAGGCCATGAAGTCTTGCTGTGGGAAAACTAAATCCAATAGGCAGGCATATTCAGCTGTGACTTAACAGCTATTATCGCTTGCTAAATAATTCTAAGAATACTACAGAGTCAAAGCCAGCAACACAGAGAAACACAAACCCCAGAATGATTGGCAGTACGGGCAACAGCAAGATAGCAAACCCTGAAAAATAAGTATGCCACATGCAGTGCCTAAAATGAAAAGTACTCATTTACCAAATCTACTGAATGCTTCAAAGCTGAAGGAGTTTCATGTTCCCTAAATAAAGAACTACAGGAATTTAAGATCACTAACAGAAAGCTGCAGATAATGTAGCTAGCTAGGTACAGACTTACAAGGCTCATTTACTTCTTTTGTAGAAGTATGCCGTTATATGGAATATTGCACTATTTTTATTCAACAGAGAACTAGTATGAATCTCAGCTTTCCCCCCCCCCTCTCTCCTAGAAAAACCTGGATGGCTTTCTGTTAAAAAAAAAAAAAAATTAGAAAAAAAAAATCAACATATGACCCATCTCCAAGTTCCCTTTTGACAATCCACATCCCTTTGCTGACACTTATTATACCTAATAAGCCTGTTAAAGCTGCTGCTTTCCAATAAAAGGTAAATTGCACAGAAATTTAGCATTATTCTTAAAAAAGATATGTTTTGACTGAATGTGTGATGTAACTCAAATACTCATTTCCTGCACACGCTTTAGAAGGAACAAATCAAACATATAAAAACTTTCTCTCGCACCTTTGCAGAAGTAAACCAGAAGGTAGGAACTAAATGATCTTTAAGGTCCTTTCCAACCCAAACCATTCTATGATTCTATGACTTAGAAACATAATACATTAAGTGCTCAGATTGGATCTTTCCACAGACCTCCCGTAAGTAGAACATCCACCATATAAAAAGGCACTAAGAAATTATGACCTGTTATGAAAATTACCACTTTTTAACAGACTGATACAGCTCTGTGAAAGACCAGCTGCTCCTGTCACAGACTCTTTCCTTAAGCAGGATCCACATGGGGTCTATTTTACTTTGTCTCCAAATGGCAGAATATCCCAAAGAGAAATTTAACTTGTCAAGTCAGTTTATTTAAGTGAAGATGGAAATTCAAGGAAGGTTGATATGTATTCAGCAATCCAACTTTGCTATTGGGAACTGTTATACTCTGAAGTATTTTGAACTCTACGACACTGCTGCTTTCTCTTTAATGGTATACTACTGTTGAGGAAAGCAAAACAAAGGAAGTTTGGCAAGATTAATTTGCTAGAAGCCTGTAAGTGCTTTTGGTTATTGTTCCATTACCTTCCAGACATTTATTGATTTCCATAAATTATGTATTCCATTATATAATCCACCAAATAGAAGATGCACTTGAGTTCTCCACTAAAAGCTGCTCATGCTCTTCTCCAGCCTTCAGACACTCTTCTGGTTCTAGTTGATGTCACTGTAACTGCAAATGAGTTTGCTAGTTCCCTTGGTGAAAACTGTTTGGATTTGTTGATTTATTTGTAGGCAGTTTCCAAGCAGTGTTTCATTTGTTCCTTTTTTTACTTACATCCATTACACTCTTATCATGCAGCAGCACACACAGGCTTTATTTCTGCTAAATAGAAATAGGATTTGAAGAAAGGCACTTACTATCTTTGTGATTAATAATTTTATCTTCTTCATCATTTCTTAATGGTTCCTAGTTTCTCAAATGCATTTGTGAAAAATTTATTTCTATTTTAAACTGCCAACTCAGACCTTTTTGCCATCTCTTATAATACCTCTTATTTGCTTCTAGCTTTCTGCCATTACAGACTAATATACTTTGATTATCATGGATAAAACTAGTCCATCTCTTTTTTAAAGTAGTAAATTTTAGGTACTTATGTGCATTTTAGTACACTGCAAGTTGCTTTTCACTATGGACTCACCTCCAATGGAAAGAATTCAACATGCTTTGAATAAGGGTGACACCAAAGCATGCCATGCTAAGACATTTTGTCAGGCATCTTTCTGGCAAAGTAATTTCAGAATTTAAAACTGTACACTTTATGAAAGCATGTTCTGCAAAGTCATTATTACTTTGTTTCCATCAGGATCACTTGATGTGCACACTAAGATTGCCAAATCTGATTTTCTAGGGAATAATGCTTCCTTAAAGAACTAGAAAAAACACATAGGCCAACTTCATCACTTAGCCCCCCATATACAAACAAGATACTCTGTTTTGAAGGAAATTATTTGCCAAACAATGCTAATATTTACCAAAATCAGGATTAGAGACTAAACAAATTATGCAGTTGTTCAGATTGACACGGTTCTACTGAAAAAATCCTAAACCACAAAAGATTTCAGGCATTCACATTTAATGACAAATCCTTCCAAATAATTACCCAATGATAGCATAATTCCTGCTATAGTCAATTAGTTATGTTCCACATGATTGACAAAAGATCTATGTTGTTGAATTAAAATAGAAATCATGTTTGTGTAATGATGCAACTGTAAATTAGAGACATTAAATGTCATTATTTCTTTTGTCTTTAAATGCAGAATGTCTATCATTTAACAGCAATTCAAGAAAACGAGATTCTTGGAATGAAACTTTGGGTCTAAACCATGCTGGCATACCTTGATTATGTATCAAGCAGCAGATTTTCATTCTTCTTTACTACTTTTTTTTTCCCTACAAATTTATTCACTACTTCTTATGAAGAGTTATCTGAAATATCAGCTTCTATTTCACACAAGCTTCAGCACCTTCCATAAAACCCTTAGAAAGAGTCTGTATTCCTGGATGAGATGCATCCTACCATAGCTAAGTAACTATATATTCTTCCTTCCCAAAATAAGAAAAAAATTCCCAGACAAGGTAAGCCAAATGAAGGGTGTTTGCATGTGTGTAAGAACACCCAGTTTTTGTCTCTGCATTGCTTGCCTAATTTTCAGGCTTCATGTACTCTATCATCACGTGTGTTTTACAAAGACTGAAATACGGAGTCAGTGTCCTCCAAGAACGCAGGTACTGACAGAATGGTAATCAACAAAGCTGACTCATGAGTGGAAGAGACAACAGCAGAATGCAGAATACATATTCTTTTCTATAACCAGAAATAAGTTTGTCTTCAACTAAAACTGTAGAAACTTTATTATGAATAGCAACATAACACGTAGTGCCACATGGCACCCTTCATCAATCAGCCTCTCCCTTCCTCATACTCCCAACAAGCCCTATTCCCACCAGGACAGAATTTCCCCCACCATCAGGGACCAAAGACACTGGCCAAGTTTAAGTCAGTGTGCTTTAACAAAAAACGCACACTGAAAAAAACCAAAATAATCACACTTATCGCACTTGTACAAAATTTCATTCTCACAGATGCTCCTTCCATCAATAATTTTAATGGCATTGAAACTACCACAAAAGCAAACTAAGTTCGAATGGAAAAAACAGGACAGTATAGCCTAAGAAGCAAGGGCAAGCAGTCTGGCATTTGCACCACCTCACTGCAGTTGCAGCTGTAATTAAAATCACAGAAGAATTTAAATGACTTACTCATTTAGACTGCAGAGAAAGCAAAAGTTCACATCAAAATGAAGTGGACTAATCAGAGTGATAGGTGCGTTGTACATCCTAGAGCTGTACTCATGCAAGTTTTATTCTACATCTCTGGGGCAAGATCATTGTGCATATGACGCAAGAAATATAATTGAGGAAAAAAACTACAGAAGATTAGGGTTTGCAGGTTTTTTTAAAGGAAATGTACTTATATTTTTTTTTCTTGCTGGAGGGACAAACAGTATTTGACCACACCAAATGTCACTCAAATTCAAAAGGTCATCATTCTATCAATAACTTGTCACCTATTTTTCACTTTCACATGCTTACGGCATAAAACCCAAGATAAACGTGGTTCCCTCTGTAATCTTGTTTTTATAGTGCTAGTTTATTTCACAGGTGCTGTATTTTTCAGTCAATGCCCTGTATTTTTTATTAACAGCAGAATTTACTTTCTGAGTAGTCACAGATTAAGTGATGCTATACCCCATTTTAAATATTAAATACCTGTTCTGAAGGTATGTAGTACCTGTTTCTTATCTCAGTTTTGATTAATTAAAACTTTGTTTCAACTGTATTTACAGAACACAGTTAATACACACAAAACAGTGAAATACAAACTGGCACTGTACTTCCAATATTGCAAAGAGGATGCGGGAGTAAAATCTTTGAAAGTGGATGTATACATTGGTCCCAAAGTCGAGGTTTGGCCTGGCATCTCAGTTTTCTGTACCTTTACTTTCCTTGCCCTGCAATATTCTTACGCTTCAGCCATGGTAATTTAACCATTCAGCTAGGGCAGAGCAAGTAAGAACCCTCTCCTACCCCAATAAAAATCACAGCTCACTTCTTCTCTGCCCTTGCCCCCCTTTTCTTCTTGATATCTGAAGTCATGGTACCATGCACAGAGATGAACCAAAGCAGTAAGAAGAGGAAGTCTGTTTTTTAAAGTAATTTTGTGAATCAGAACTTTAAAGCTCCTGTGGGATCATATAAACGCCATGAGAACAGAGCATTTACTGTAAAGAAGCATTAGGTTCCTGAGGATTCACCACGTTTATGTAAATCCCTTTCTTTCATGCTCAGTTGTCATTTGCTAATCAATAATCAGGCTCCTCATTACACATTACCATACTATCAAGAGCAGATTATGTCTGTCCAGTACTATGGAGATCGTTCTCCTTAACTTATTTTTAATGACTTCAGGTCAATTCCAGATTAAATGAAAAGGCATTGCTGTTAACTTTTGGTAAGAGCAAAATAGATGTTTGAAGTCTGATTGCTTCCAGATTGCCACCAAGAAGAATGGGACTAAAATCTCTCTGTATTAATAAAATGTAGTTCTAAAATACACAATTATAAGTCCATTAAAACCCTACCATTTACTTCAGTGGTTCCGAAAAATCTCCATAGGTTTACAACTTATCTCTCCCTCTGTATTCTTTAGTGGAAGAAGGAAATATGTTTAGCATATGATGTTTCAAGATCAAGTTATAGGACTCAACACTTAAATATAGAAAACTGCTCCTACGATTTAATCATCACATGTTCTTGAGTAAAGAGCAGATCCCTGAAATGATGCAACACTTAATAATCAGTACACATCAAGAGATAGCAACAACACTAAAGGCAAAGCACAGCTAAATGATGCTTTCAGGAGTGAAAAACAGCCAATGTCACAATGAAACACTGCAAGTTGGCTGCTAAGCTGCTGGAATGAGACAGAGGTTACCTGTTAAAAGATTTACTGTCTGTATGCCACTTACCATACAGACAAGGCAAGTGTAGTTACAAAAAGCAGCCACTAAGTGAATTGTTATGGTCACAATCAGATCAGCTAAGAACACTGCCCAAGGCTCCAGGGTAGCTGACAGCTCCTCCCTCAGGAAAGGACTTTACAACTATTCTATCCATAGCTAACAGGTCCCGGTTGCCTAAGACTCAAAAGAAACCAGAGTGCTTTCAGTCTAGTAAAAAACAGATGGGATGTGATAGTAAAACTAAGAAAACACACAAGTTGTGTGATAGAAGAAACTCAAGAAAACTAGCTGATACATGCAAGTGCCACCAGGCAATTCTGGAAAATCATGTTTAACATTTTAGAAGTGATATATGAACATGAAGTCATTTCTCTCCATCCCCTGGTTTACAGCCCCAAGTCTACATATCGTGACACAGAAGTGTTAGAACTAGAGACATTTTAGATATATCTAAATCTAAATATGCTTTTTCTCTCTTTCTGCAGATGCTGATGCCAGAAGCTAAATCAGGAGAACATTAAAAGCCCTTCAATTTTTTTCTCCTTTTTACATTCATTCTCAGCTAAATCAAAGAGCAAACTGAAACAAACAGTATTTTTTTCCTCAGTTATCAGTGATTCCTTTCACTGCACAGGCAGCAAAAAGCAGTATTCACTTGCATAATCTTTTTTGAGGCTCAGATTTTCCACCTTCTTTCATATATCAGCAGGTGGAAAGAACTTAGTCAAAGAGCTATCAGGTTTTTTTGCTGCAGAGATGGCATTATTGATCATAAGTGTTTTTCCCCTGATATTATTCCTGAAGTAGCACAAAAGTTTTTTTAAGAGCTGAGGTAAGATTTAACTTTTGAAAAACATCAATTTTTAACAAGTACTTGAAATACAATGAAGGACAGTACACAGTTATACTGAGAATTTATTAATGTGGTAAAATCTCAATGCTTGGTTGAAACCAGATGTGATCTAAATCAGACCTGTTCCTGGAAAGAACTGAAGTTAAGTACTGGTAACACAAGTAATGTTAAAAAACAATCACCCTGAAGTGAGAGCATTTCAATAACAGAGAGGACAACGTGCACATAATTTGATCACTTCGTTAAATATTACAGCGCACTGTGGTTTTAGTCACCTTTCTGAATTTGCTTATAATTTAACAACTATATCTCTGAAAGACCTCTGTATTTCTTGATACCAAATATTACTGATTGGTGCACATCTTAAGGAAGTCAAACCTCTGTTACCTGCGTGACTGAAATGATGGACCTTCTGCCTGACTGATAAGAAATACCAGAGCAACACACAGGCTAAGCACGTGAAGGCTGACTTTGTTTGCTTCTGCAGGCCTGGTGCACAAGAAAAGAGATTATGACCTGTTATTCCAGTGACAAATTCAAGTACAGCATTCAAAATAGCCACACTGCTTGAAGCAAAATTTCAGTTCTTTAAATCAAAGTGTGAAAGGCCGACCGTTGGCAGGAGGCCAAGGGTACTTCAGAATAGCGCTCTAGAAAAGTGATTTCATTTATGAAATCAAGACAAAAGATCTGCAACAAGTTCTACAGGTATATATATATTTTAACAGAATATTGTAAGCCCCCAGTGCACAAAACAGGTTTTGAGGGGAAGGTACAGAGAAACCTTTGGCTTTATCCAAATCAACGGAAGTTTTAAACATGTTGAATCAAAAACTCCCTGGATACGTGCATCCTGTCAATGCCACTGGCTTGAAGCTTTACACTCCTGATTACCTACTGGTATATTACTGTTAAAACCAAAGGAGACTTGTAGGTAAACAAAAAAGACATCTGAGCCACCATAAAAATTACTGCTATCTGCATATCACCCACCTAAAATTCACGGATCCTGACTTGCTTATCAAAAAGAGTGGGAAGCATAGAAAAAAGTCTAAGCTTTGTTTTAAAATTTTCAAAGGTTTCACCTGGTTTTCCTGCAATAGGCCAAACTTTCTCTTTACAGTAAATCAGCTTCACCAGCCAAGTCTGCACCTATGTTGAAGTTCTTGTCCCTCCTGTGTCCCAGTGCACCTCCTGCGGCCATTCACCGGCCTCATTAAAGCAGCAATGACAAGTGCTTTATGGACAAAACATGATCAATAAAATGAGTTCAGTCAAAATTTTGCCTTCCCCTCAAAAATATCAGAAGTCACAAACCAACCAACCAAAACCTGACTGCTTTACAGCGACCCCATACAGTCCCAGGAACATCCCTACCAGTGGAAAGGCAGAGAACCACAACACTAAGCAGGAAAAAACAAACAAAATTATTTCAAATGGTTTCAACCCTGCCCAGTGTATTACATTGCCACATTCACAGGTAGCTCCAGAGCAGATAGATGAAGATGGAACAGTGTGGTCTGTCAATGAAAAAGCAATGCTTTTAAAAGTATTCGAAAAATATCCACTTAGAATAAAATTTTGAATTATCAAAATGCAAACACTATTACAGTTGACCAGTAACATACATGCCATTAATAATACAAATAAAATTACTTTTGATACTGAGATCAAGTCAAGATTCAAATTATTTCCTTTAACATCAAGAAGGTTGGGGGTTGAAGGTTGTGGTTTCCTTGTTAGTTTTTGTTCCCCTTGATTTTTTTTCTTTTGTAATTAGTACAATAAAAAGAATGGAACAAAAAAGCTTTAGTGATTTTAAAATTTCAGTATCAGCAACATTCCCAAATGCAATTGCCTGCATAATTTACAACCACAGCTGTGCAGGTTAAAAGCCTAATTCCTTTCCATCTAAATATTTAGACATGCAAATCTTCTTGATAACCCAAATTTAATAAGCAGAAAAAATATATTGATTCTTTAGTGGAATAATTATAATTTTTACATATAAAATTTATTTTTATAAACAATATATAATTTCTTAGTTAAATAAGTGATGGTATAACAATTGCATACAGGATTATTTAGGTCACAATTAAACTAAATTTTTCAATTTTTAATTTATTTTCAATAAACATACAGCAAGGCATAAAAACATACTTAAGTAGTGAATAAGAAATGCATAATTTATCATTTTTAAAGAGCAAACTTTGAAGGAAATAGAGGTGCAAACAGAAAGCAGGATTAGAATCAATAGTTTAATCAAGCGTTCCTGCTTACTGATTTCAGTCATGATTTAATCATGATTAAACAGCTTATTTAAATGAAGTCTCCATGCTGTGAAAATAAAATTCAGTTCAGTAACCACATGCCCACACCTCCCTGATTCACAGGACAAAGAGAGGTGATGGCAAAATAAAACACAGGACAGTGCTCAATACTGTAATCAATGGTGCATTTATTTCAAGAATACTACAAATGGTTTTGCTTATGATGTTTGTTACTGGATCAATTCCCAGACTATAGACAAGTTCTGTTACTTTCCAGTTGTAAATCTACCACACAGCTGGGAGTTTGTTTGTGGATTTTGTCATTAAATACACTTGAGAACAGAAGCCACTCTAATAGCAAAAACGTTGAGAAATACTTGTCCTTGGTGAAGGACACACATCAGCCTCCCTTCTTACAAAAAAAACTGAAATGACAGAAGTTTTTTTAAGATATCAAAATGAAACTAGAAGGAGAAAAGAAAAAAGAAAAAAGAAAATAATGAGAATTGAGAACGCTGGCTTATGGTACACTAACAAAATTATCAAACTCATTTTGCCTCTAGCCAGAACATGTTTTGAGGTTTGCTTGTTTATAGCTTTTGGGTATTTGCTCCTACAAATCTAAGCCTCAAACTCAAATATTAACAACACAGGAGTAGCTCTACTACGTACCTCCAGCTAAGCACATTTTCCCTGTAACTTTACATATAACTAATTTTGTAAGAAAGAGATAAAAAAACTAGGCCTACACAAAAGCAGGAAGATTAGCACTTGAGTTTCTGCTCAGACTTATGAGTGATACGTCATCATCTATGTTCTGGCATGGAGAGGAAATCACATTTGACTGAAGTCCAGTCCTAACAACTCTAACAGTCCTAACTGTTGTAGTGCAACACAGGCAACTGCCTGCTTCTAGCTACACTTTGGACTTGTATATGCCTGTCCAGATCCCCAGAAGATACATTTCCACAGAGCTGATCAAATAACACATAGGTTCCAGTTATACTAAAGTTCTTGTATGAAATACACACACAAACACTTACATGTGAATAACACAGAGTGACATTACAGACAAGCCTGCCTCAGCATTTTCCCTACACACTATTTAAAATAAGATATGCAATAACAGAAATATTCATTTGCCAGTAAAACATTTCCATTTGCCCCTTTTGTTCTTCCATAGGCTTAATCATCTAGTGTGCAGGAACTGTATTAAATTAGGTCCTGGGACACTGCAAATTACTGTCAGTAAATTATTTTCCTGTCATATGAGCTAATTTAACCATCTTAGGTTGCTGCAGATAATTTGCAATTCTTAACTATTAAGCATTAACAAGTCTCCTAATTTAACATGAAATATCTCTGTAATTAATCCAAGTAGTCAAATCCTCCGACAGTGACCTTCCCAAATCTGTAAATGTAACAGCTTGGTGGTCAGACTGGAAATTTCAAATCAAGGGTGATAATTCCTCCCCACTCCTTTCCCTGGTGGTATGAACCTGTTGTAGGACTAAATCACAGGCAATTGCCTTCAGCCTCTCTTTGTGGAGCCTTACTGGACAAAATGGGGATTACAGATTTCATTCCTCCCTACTCTAAAATACACCTTCCTCTGTGTGAGGCTGAGGATACAGAACCATCAGCATTTTAATGTAATGATCACTCAGTCTGGGTCACAGTTACACGCTGTGGCAACTAAGAACCTGTATTTTCAGTTCACTGCAAAATTCAAGCACAATCTCTTAATTACTCTTGAGGTTAAAACACTAATGGACTGTATTTAGCATTTAATACTAGAGCCTTTCAAAAGCTTTGCATGGAATTACCTAAAAGAGACTGCTGCTAATTTCACTTCTGGGGCAACATACTCCAAGGCACAACAGGGCAAAAGATAGAAAACAAACTGGAAATGGTCATCTCCAACTGAAGAAGCAACTCTGACAGGAGAGAATATTTTGACAAGTTAGTGCTTCTGAGAAAATTATGAAAACAGAAAGGTAATAAATACAATTTAAGGACAGAAAAATCAGATGGTCTGTGTGATTTCCAACTTAAGTATGAGCATTAAATGCCACCACTTGTATAAAGAAGGCCATGAGTTCTGCTTCTGATCCACAACAAGGCATTTGCACTAAACAGAGGCTGGTGTTAATTTAGCACTCCCTACTCAATTACTGAATGAGTCCAACCCTGCTCCAATTGGGAAAAAAATAACAGAACCTGACCATCCAGGTAAAGAATTGCTGAAATGCATTCATCTGTCAGAATTCCTCCTTTGTGAAAGTAATTTTTAATATTTATGGGTACTGTTAACCTTTTTTGGAACATACTGCTAGAAAAAAATTCAAACTGTCATCTAAATTTTGATGGATTTTGTCACAGGGTAGCCTCATTGTAGAAAAGGAAAAAAGAACAAAGCAGAGGAGCACTTTCTTCCTGCCCATCAGGCCCTGCCCAGGCCCCTCTCACTCCTGTTTAAGGTTGCCCATCTCCCTAGCTTTTGCCCTGTCCAAATCCCCAGGAACTACTCTTTAAACCTTATGGTCCATACTCCGGAGCCTCATATTAAATAGTTTCTGCCCATAAGGTTCTAAATGTTTGCATCAACTTCCACAATAAACTGTGCAACCAAGGTAGTTCCCTAGAGCTTACATGGGACAGAAGGTTTGCACTGCAGATCATTCTTCCCTCAAAAGTAGGACAATTAAATTAACAAAACTCACTCAGCAAAATTATGCATCAGATTTTTGTTTTTTCCAAGACACCATTAACAGTGTTACCAGAGTGCATCTGCTTTTCAAGACTAATTTTTTTTTCCATTTAAAGGAATCTTTCTGGTTCCTAAAACTGAAATTCTTCATTTCTCCCCTCTCTACCAACAGCCACCTAGACCTTCATAATTATAACACATTAACGTAGTTACTACAGACTTGCTTTTAGGGAGGGCAGGGGGAGGGAATTTTTTCTACCCAGATTAAGAGGATCCTTAAGAAGAACAAAAATTCATTGTGCAAATTAAAGCTCAGAAACTCAAGTCTCTTGGGATCAGTCTTCCTTCACTTCTGGCTTAAGAGCTGCAGCAAACTGAAAGCATAATCCCTGACATTTCACTATACTTGCAGGACTAAAATGCTTGCCCTCTGAAGATGCCAACACCACAAGTAACTAGGCTAATCACTCCACAGGTTTCATCATAATTTATAAGTACCCAAAGCACCTCACTGGCACATCCACGTAGCAGTGCAAATTGATCTGTTTGTAAATGGTTTCATCTACCGGCCAGCAGAGATGGAAAAGAATATTGATAGCATAACTGGGCAGTTATGTAAATTGGACAACTAAAATGATTCCAAATAATCTCTAAGTCTTTCCTATCCCCACAATAAAATTTATTAATCCTCCCTTTCGTAAACAACCTTCTGCAGCCACGCAATTTTTTGCAGCTGTCACTAGAAAAGCAGTAAAAGAAAAGGGACGAAAATAGATTTTGGAAGTTAGTAATCAGAGAAAAACCAACTACGCAGAATGAGTGCCAACAGCTGAAACCAGGACATTAACAATTTTTCATGTTACTGTTTTAAAGCTATTTGTTGTGCGTATTTGTTTCCAATACATTGGTTGTAATGTTCTAATTATTTCTGACTTCTCTCTTTATTAGCATAAACTAACCTGTAACATTTAACTTTTCCCAATAGCAATAATTAAGACTTTACAACCTCTCATGAATATCGTGTCAACACAAACCATAGGTAAGCAAGTTTTAGAGTGGCAGTAAGTTTTTAATCTATGTTAGCCATTTAAGGAAAATGGCTGTAAATACATAAGTTATCAAAGTTTCTTTTGAAAAAATAGTTTTATACAAGACCTAGACTGCACAATTAAGCAATTCAAATCTTAGTTATAAACTGATAATAGTTAAAGGTAAGCTGACTCATTTTAACTAAGTATAAATTTAAGTCAGACCACATATTTGTATCCATTTTCTAAAACATCTGTCACTTCTCCACAATGGTTGATCAAACGTGCCAGTGAAAAATGTTTTGAGTAGGCAACTTGTAATATAGCTGTGGTTTCTTTCTGTCAGAGGCTGGCTGCTGAAGTGTGAAAGAAACTCATTAAAAATCTCTCACTGTGATCCTTCATTGCAAGGAAAAAAAAGAAAGAAAATACTTAATGAAGGGTACACTTAGCCTGAAGTCACATTCATATTCTGCTTTTCGTTTTACACTATTTCGGTAAGTAATTAAAAGACAGCAATTAGTCACAGAAACACTATTCATGGCGGTCATACTGAGAGATATAAAGTACTGATTTTATGTTAATATTATGAAAGTAATGAGGGAGATCAAGACAATACAGCTAAATAAATAGAAGAATCTCTTACCTTAATCTTAAGACAAGATTCACCGCACATGGAACTTCACTATATTCGTCACTAACAACAGGCTGAGACTATCAGAGAAAAAAGCAAAGTTTTACAAAGGATGCCAAATGAAAAGAAAAAAAGAAAAAAAAATCACGAAAAACTTTCCATGCTAACAGTTTGAAGTTAGCACAGAATATTTAACACATTCTCTAACTCTCAGAAACCTTTTGAACACTTTCAGTACACAGTCTAAAATATAGCTGATACCACTAAAACTGCCAAATTTCAATTACAGAGATACAAATGATAATGCATTAAAGCACTGAGTGTAGGAGCTTTTAATCCACCTTGCATCAAAGCTCAAATAACCTATTAAATAATATGCACACAGTGAGAATATCAAACAGCTACTCACATTATTTTTGTGTAACAGTTTTGGTTGTTACAGAAGTCTTCCATCTACCCATATGCAAAGAACTAGTACCATATCAAAGCAGGCATCACAGCTCAAAGATGTCTTTCACAAAATAAAATCAGGAATATGGATATCTTTCACACTCTCACTCCTCCCTCATACTGTAATATCCTTCCCAGCTCTCAACTAACACTGACATGAAGTCTCAGGCAAAACTGTATCCTACGTACAGGGTATCTCAGGGTCCTCATACCCACCTTGGCATATTGTCACCACTCACAGAAGCTTGTTCAAAGGTTACAGTCAAGTTCTCCCAAAATAAAAGACCTGCGTCACAAATCTCTTTTGATAGTTTTTGCAACAGTCTTCCATATCAAAGCTACTTATAAAAACATTACACGGGATCTATTTTCTATTATCTGTGTATTTTCAACAAACATTAATGAATATTTGGAAAATTATTTATCACTTTCACAAAATAAGAGCAATTTTTTTTCTGCTTCCATTAAATTCCTTCCATTCATATAAACTACTACTATTACTTCTGCATCTTCAACAGACATGTTATTTCAATGTATAGGAATGTGCATCCCAAAGACTCAACACATGAAGAGTGGTGAGCTGCACTAGTCTTAGTTCCAAGTCATCTTCTGGAGCATTTAGGAAAACAAAAATCAACAGAAGACTTCAAGCAGAGGCTTTTGTCTCCTTCATAAACTAAGCAACTATTTTATTATGAGCTACCTGTATAAACTGAATCACAAACTGTAGAACTCTTAATAACTAAGACACAGAAAGACTGTGTGGAGTAGAAGTCCTTTTTTTTTCTACTCAGCTTTATCTCAGCTGCTGAAGCACTGTGTAAACCAGGTCTGCAATGAAGACACTGGAGTCATCACAGGAGCTAACAGGACCAAATCTGGCAGGAAGTTGTTAGTCTTTTAGAAGATTTCTATGACACCAATGAAAACCAGATAATCCAAAACTGCAGGTAAAGTGGCAAGGGTCACCCACCCAAGAAATAGACATTTTTGAAAGAGTTTTTTTTCTCTAAGATATAATCCTATTAAGCAATTATTTATAACAGAAATGCTTCCCACACTCTCAGCACAGGGCCATGAAATTCAACATGATATTTTGTTCCTCTGAATTAACCTAAATATGCTTCAGTACTGAACTATTTTACTGTGTATGGAATGAAACATTTTAATTATAAGCTACATGTTGTGATACAAATCGTAAGAACAAAAAATTATTTGGAGATCCTCTGGCTACTCCTGAACACAGTCATCATTACTCTGACAAAGACAGCAATCAGTGTGATCCAGTTACAAAGATTCCCTAAAAACAGTCAAATTACCTATTTTCATGAATTCTCCTGGGCACAAACATAACATGACTTTTAAATTCCTATCCATCTTATCCACTGTGTGCTCAACTTCATTGTTACAGGCACAATTGCATACAGCTCTATCCTCACAAATACTTGCTATACAAGGCTGCAGAAGAACACTCCAACCTCAATTCACATTTTTAACAGCAGAAACAAAAAGGAAATCACTCAAACACTTGTAAGAAAAGAAAAATTGATAAAGACATTTTTACCTCTGTGTTCTCCTCCTCTTTCAGTCTTCGTGACTGAAAAACAAATGCAATGAGATATGAGCTATGCAGCTTTATGCAATAAAGATCCAGAAATACTAACAATTAACATAAAGACAGAATATATTGCACAGTGTAAATGTCTTGGCAGAAACAGAAGGTACCTTTTCCTGAGAAACAGCAGCTTTGCCTTCCTCACTCTTCTCATCCATTTCATCATCACTCCATTCCCAGTCTCCATCTTCTGTTTTATGGAGGTGACCACTGGAACCCGGCACTCGCCTGACCTACCAAAATATTGTTAACCATTACATAGACATTATTAGTCTTTATCAGTGTTCTAGTTAATCAGCAATTCTTTGCTATTTTTATTTTACGTGCTTTCAGTAATTTGCTGCAGGAGTCACTAACATATTCTAATAATATTTGACCTCAGGGGTCATCCTTAAGCCAGAGGGAATAGCTAAACTATGCAAAATTCATATAGGGAAACAGGGCTTGGAGATATTTTACAACCACTTAGGAACAAGCTCAATTAGATTACAACTGCTTTACTGCTTAAAATGAAAGGAAGCTATTCAAGAAAGCAAAGTTAACACAGACAAGGTTGTTCTTGGACACAAGAACTTTGATTGCCCTGCTTAAAAGCTTTAAAATGTGTAAAGGCATTAAGAATACTTCAAACGTGAAGTTATCCTTATTAAAAAAAAAAAAAAAGCAGCAGCTGTATACAGACTAAGAAGATAGGCAGGCATGCATCTCACCAAACTAGCTGGGCAAGCTCCTGTAGATCAAAAAGTCTAATGAAGGATAATAGGAGTATCCAGCTGCTAAATCTCAAAATCAAATACTCTTCTGGTGCTATCTTGCTCTTTTTCAGAGCCAGACAACATGCTTGTTTTCCCCCAGATAATGTTTGGACTACAACAATTCATCCATCAGTTCTTCCCACACCTATGCATTTTGAGACCCATGATGCTGGAAGCACAGCACAATAAGCAGTAGCCTCACTGGTGTTTAGATTAGAATCTGTTTCTCTAATTATTTCACACCACTGAACCAATATACAGTTTCCACTGTACAACTTCAAATGCTTGTACAGGTAAGCTCCCCAGTGCTATAAATTTGTAAAGGTTAAAGTATATCCTTTTCATTACAAAAAAGTTATTCCAGAAAACAGCCTGTACATTGGTAAGAGAACAAAAGGAACAAAGCATTAAATGTTCACATCACACAAAAGAAAGAGCTAACTTGGCAGAAAAGTAATTTCAGACCAAAATCTACTGTTGGAGAAGATATCAATAAAAATAACTTCAATAAACCCAAACCAATTAACAAACAAAAAACCCCACACACCAGATGAACAGGGCAACTCTAAATCCCACCCACCAAAGGTTAGCCCAAATCACCCTGACAGAGAGACACCTCCAGCAGCAGAATGCAGAAGCTGCCCACATTTCCCAAGGCTTGGCAAAAAGAAGGTTGCAGCATAAGGAAGCAAAACATAAATTGTTGTCTACTAGGCACTGACGTGCTCGCTATATGTAGATGTTAGAGACTGGGGAAAGAAGAATCTATTATTCATCAGTGACTCTTAGCTGCTGCAATCTCTTCACAAGTTTATTTTTGTAAAGTGACAAGGGAATGAACATTTTCTGAACATTAAGATCTTTCTACTTCATTATTCACAACTGCTCAAAACAGCAAAGAACTGGGCCCACTTACAGATTCAGTATTTTATTTCAGTGTCTAAATTTAATAAATAAAAAGGATACACTGTGGGATACCAATGTATACACACATTACTACATTTCATACATGGTACAGCACACAATCTAGACCACATTACAAATTCATTCTTTCATTAAGAGTAATATTATGTATCTATTGTATTTTTCTTCTTTCTAGAATAAAATGACTAAACTAGTAATCTTTTTTACACACTATCTGAATTATTTAAGGTATCCTTACCAAAGTCTCCAGCAACTGAATATTTGCAATGGAGTCCTGGATAGATTTAAAACAGCATTTTTAAATTCTCTTCCACAGAAAGAGTGTGGTAACCTGAAGGTATGGTAAATGAGATGCACTTGTATAAGCAAAACTGATGGCACTAATGAACACTAATATTCACTGTCATGGAAGGTGCCTTGCCACCCTCCACATACAGGTAACTTAGAGTCCAAATTTAATTTGTTCCTGAATTCCTGGAGAGCAACAAATGTGTAGACTCCACCCATTTAAAACATATCTGCAAAAGTCTTTGTGAAACCTTGACATTTCTTCCCATTAATTTCTAACTAGAGAACAGCAAATGCTGTTCTCCATTTTTTGCATCTGTATATCTACAGAAGGCAATCCATCTTTCTTTTTTTTTTTTTAACATACATATCTTTCTGGAAATACTGCAGCTTAGCTTCTTCTGGAGATAAAATTGTTTTGTCTTGTAGCCAAAGAGCATCAGTGGTACATCTGTTAGTAGAGCAGTAAGGATACACCCAATCCCATATGCCCCAGAGAGCAAGAATGACAAAGTGGTTATTTAAACACCTCATTGTTTTCATTTTCTGCAGTCTGTCCTCATAAACGTCTAAATCTGGCTTTCAGGCAGAGAGAAAGACAGACCAGTCAACTGACACTGTATACCTTCACCTTCCCCTAGGACTGGTTCTTATAGGAGGCCGGACATCCACTGTTATACAGAAGTTCTTATAGAAAAAAATATACTCTTTAAAGTGTGAATATTACTTGGTAAATGGTAAGATGAGGGTTTTTGCATAGCCAGTGTTCCTCTCTTTTTTTTTTTTTAATCAAAAGTTCTAAGAGCTTCACTTCTCATGCAACTTCATGGGAAGTAGTTACCACATCAGTTATTTTATAAAAAGAACAAAGATGAGAAATAGGACATTACTGAACACAGTTTTGGTTTTAGCATTACACTTTGCCCTGTGTATTTTTCTCTCAAAAAAATCCCTGATCAGTTCCTTCCATACACAGCTTAAGCCTATAGAGTAATCAGATTTTATAATTTTTACCTTTGGCCGTCTTGCAAACCTTTCCTAAGGTACAAGAGCAAATTTTAATCCTCATCCCTATGAAATTATTTTATTCTAATGTGACAATCAGCATATCATTGTGTTTATCCAAACATGGCACCAGCCTTTAGCTTAAAACAGTTACAAATTTAATCACAGCTTAGCACCTGAGGTACATGCATGGAGAAGTCACTTTCTACAATATATTAATGCAAAAGAACATTGGTCTTTTTGTATAAGAACACCTACACTATAATCTTATTTTTGAAAAAAAAAAAAAAAAGAAATAACCTTAGGTCCAAGACAGAGCATGAATTCCCACATGTACACATGATCCTTTGTTCAAAAGTTGAGGTATTACCTCAAGAGAGGGCTAATCCCCATTCAAGCCAGTCTCACAGGTCCCATGAAAATCCTAATCCTTTCAGTGCTGACTATTCTTAAATTCCTCTGAGTTCATTATAATGTGAAGTCTTATTTTTATTCTGATGAAAGCCACAAAAATTCTGCAAACCTGAATGTGTTTTATGCAATGTGAAACCTTGTTTTTTCCCACCATGACTTATGCAGACTACCGTTATTAATGGGATGTACCACTACCTTTCTAAAGTAACACTCTGGCATTTCTGCTTTGTAGAACTCAAAAGATGTTAAAATATCTCAGTAATTTGGTGTTAGTATCCCCTCCTCTTAAGCCACTCTGTATACCCCAAATATCATGGGAAAAAACCATTCTCCTTAGTCTTTCTTTTTCTCCGCTTGGAAAAAAGTTAGGCAGAAGTTGCAATGTTTCATACTCATATGCAGGAACTATTGGAATACTCACTACTGGAATAAATTACACTGGCAATTTAAAGTCAAGAAATGTAAGATCATTACATTTTCCTTCATGAAAGAATACCAAATAAAGGAAACTGATAATTCTGCATTGAACAGGGCTCCTTTAGGTCTCTCTACGGGTTCTTGCAGAGCACCCTTTTTAAGGGATAACACAACAGAAGTCAACAAATACAGAAATCTGTTAAGGAAAAAAAAAAGAGAGCATTTGCTTTAAATATTTATGATACTGGTTTGTTTTTACAGCCAAACAGTATCATGCTTACATGATGAGAAGCGTGACACCCAAGGGCATGGCCATCAATCGTCTGCCATGAAATCTTACCTACACTCTCAGTTTAGATATGGAACACAGTGGAGCTATCAGTGAGAGTAAAAAAAGGCATTATTAGCTGAAGAGAGAGGGGAGAAGAGAGCGCATTCCAACATCTCTAGAGGAAATGATGAAAAATGGGTATAGACACACAGTGTACCAACTCCCCATCCACTCTGGGGGATTCCTTGTCCAAAGCCCTCCTCCTATCACTCTTCACTGATTTTTCTGCTGCTGGGATAATGCTGCTTAGAGACAGCAAAACCTAGCAGCTCAAACTAGAGATGCTATTTTGATACCATCTTGTTTACAAGTGTAGGTAATTCCCTGCACTCCTAATTCTGCTTTCCAAAATGGTAAAGTTTTACATAGTACTGCAACATACTTATTATCTCTGTTTTCAGCTGGAGTCCAAAATTTGAATCTGATTTTGCTTTGAGAAACTGCAGTGTTTTGCTGAAATTCCAGTAACATAGCAAATATGCAAGTTTAGTAATTCAGTATGATTTCTGTTTTTCAGATGTTATTTCTCCTTTTATAAGTTCTGCTACATAAACTTCATTACTGAATGTTATTAACTGCAAATGATTCTTTCATTCACATTTTAACAACAGTCCTTTCAGCCATGATGTGTACCTGTGCTGAGGAGGATTTTTTCAATTAACTGTGCAGAGGAGATGCACTGTTTCTCAAAAGCAACACTTCACCTCAACAACAAGGAATCCCAAATGGGCCATGAGGAATGACAAGCAGAGAGAGGCTCCCTTCTATCCTCTTTCTTTTCCCTGCCTGCCCCCTTTCATTCTCCCAATCAAACTAAGATGCCAAGGCCAAGAAGGTACCTGCAAGAATCAAAGGAAGCAAATCAAAGATACAGCAAATTGGCAAAGTAACTTAATACTCTGAAAGGTGACAAAGAAAGATAAAGATCCACTACTGAAGACCTTCCGTTGGAGGGATCACTAGATCCACCTTTATAATCAGCATTGTCTGGTTCCACCTTCCTTTTCTATCATCCAAGCCATTTACTTTCTTAAAATAACCAGAGGTGAAAAGAAAGAAGACAAATACAGCCTCATTTACAGCTTTCCTTATTCAGTAGTAGAATGGTAAAGCATGGTGCTAATAATGCCAAGGTGGATTTCACTATCAGCAATAGAGACATATTTAAAAATATTCAGGAAAATAGTCTATTACTGTAGAATTCAAAGAAGAATTTACTACGACTTTCACTTACTTTCAAACTCAGAGGCTTTTAAGTACCACTTCAAGGTGAAATTCTGATTTCTACCCTTTTCTATTTTCTCCAGCATTTCCATTTGCTTATGCACATAAGAGAAATTATTGTAATACACATTCTGCATTCCTCACAGATTTTAAAGAGACCTAACCTTATTCAAGACATTTTATAAAATATTAGGGTGATTAAAATGCAAATTTGAGTGTAGTTCTCCAAAAAGTTATAAATCGACATGAAAATAAGGAACACAGATCTGCAATTTTTATAAAATCCAATTTTATAAAACCCCACTGTTTCTATTTTAGTCAGATACTAAAATGAAGCACGCATTCAAGCATGCATTCAATCAGGCTACAGCATTTAAAATCCCAGACTTGGAGGTGCTCCTAATTGAGTGATGCTCTCCCAGACTGACTCCACACACAGCTCAGGCAGGACCGAATTCCCAGATGCATGGACACACGGCACACTGGACACAGCTGCCCTCTGCTGCTGGTAAATCCCACACAGCTTGGCTGGGATCCACACATCTCTCTCATTCCCCTTTCTCTTCATATACTGTATGTCTTTCCCTTCACCTGCAGATGCACCACTTGAATAATCTTCTCATGAACCTGCTTTTCACTGCTAAACAGAAATGAACTATTACTATTCCAGCCCACTTTTCTACTCTGCTTGGCTTAATCTACTTGTTCTGATTAAAACCTTGAAGTTTTCGGCTCCAGCCATAATTTTAACTTCTTGAGCCAAGAGCACTTCTCAGCTAAATTAAGTCCCCTATAATACCACCATCTCAAGGACAGTAGCACCATCTCGAGGATGTCCTGCTTCATCTATACTTCCCTTGCAGCTCCCCCAAGGAACTTCCAAGGATATCACTGGTATCAATGCAACCTTGGCATTATTAGCACCATGCTTTAACCAACTAAGTTAATCTCAGGGATAGTCCATGAACCCACCAATACAGAAGAGGGCTGCTTTTTAATGACCAAGATGAATCGCGTATGAGCTTTTAAACTCTGCCATAAGAAGTAGCACAAGTTATTTTAGATATGCATATGGCCATTTGAAGTACAAAGGCACTCAACTAAGCCATGGTTTGTTTTAAAGCTTGCCTATTCTGTACCAATTAGGTCCATTTGAGAGGGCACAATAATCCAACCTCACAAACTCCATACACATGGTAAAAGCACTCTATGAAAGAAAAGGTGGACAAACCCATATATTGTATGAAGTTCTTTGCATCTAATGGCACAACTGCATTCAGGCAAAAACGCTGAGCAATCTTCTTCCTTTATCTGAAGTGTTAAAATAAAGCTGATGCAACTTCATGTATCTGCCCCTTAAAACACTTTCCACTTCTACTAACCACTACAGATGGCACTGCTTTCTGATTATGTGAATTTTTGTCAAGTTTACATTTTATGGAAAAAGTGATTTCATTAAATTTCCCTTCCAACAACTTCTTGAAAAATAAAAAACCTGACATGGTTCCGAATGCCAATTTCTCCTTTATTTTTTTCTAGTAATATCCAACAATATAAACACGGTTGCAGTAATTTTTTTATTTGTAGCAGTGTTCTGGATAAACTGAATAACTAATCCTCTGTGATGGAGAGGCCTCCCTCACACAAAGCCTTGCCAAATACATAGTTATAGTTCAGCTACTGCTTTCCAGAAAAAGTGTTCCAGTATAGTACATATCCCTTCACTTGATACATCAACATTAATGAAATAAGTATTTCTTAAAGTGTAAAGAAAAATTAATACATATTTTTAGTAACAAGCTGAGCTCAAGCTCAAGTTGCTCTCTGCTTTTCAAGACAGCTGGAGTCCAGCTGTACTAACATATAACATCGGTGTGGTGTATCTATCAGATTAAGTCCACTACTGAAACAAGGAAGTGCTGCACACGTATGGCTTGCTGAGGTGCAATCATGCTGTTAGAGCTGTCCAAAAAATCCAGGATATAATGATATTTTGCTCATTAAATGCAGGGGATCGATGATTTCTTATATAAGGAAACATGGCCATTTCCTTAAAATAGCTGTACTGAGGAGCTAGAATTTCAACCCATCAGTAAGGACATTTAGTGAAGTATAATAAAACCTGATATCACTCATACTAATCATCTCTTCATGCTGTCACAGGTTTTTCCCAGTAACTTACAACTCCCAGCTCTAAAAAAGCTTCTGTTAAGAGCACAATGCAGTACCACCTTTCCAAAAATAGAATTCAAACCTAATTATTACTTAGATTTTTATTTTTTTTACTAGCAGCACTTCAGACAGCAATAAAATGAAATGCAGACACATTTAATGTATTTTTCCCTGTTCACTTTGTGGAAGTGGCAGTCATGCAGGAGATTTTCAAAATTAAAAAAACAGGATTATAAAACCATAAAATTGACCCAGGGCCTTTGGGCATACAAAGTACTTACAGTTATAATTAATTTTTTAGTGTGACAAGGTTTGAAAACTGACTGTGGAACTCTAAAAGCTGTTTCAAATTTGCTCTATTCCAATATAGCAATTCTAATCACAAATGAAACAATTTAGTGTTCGGTTCAAAATTAAAACTACTTCAGCACAGGTTAATAAATAGTAGATCCAAAATCTGGGTGAGCTGTTTTATCCCAGGGGTGGACACAGCCCTACTCCAAGCAGGACAGGGCAGGCTGGTTTACCATCACACCACCTAACCATGCAGAGGCTGCAAGGGGGTTTCACGGCTCCCACATTTATATCGATGACAAAAATGTGGCTTCAGACCATGTCCTCGCTTACCAAATTGCACTGAGCTCAGACAATTCACCACTACCTTTTCTCCAGTTCTTTGGGACACCAGCAATTCTCTCACAGGTGAGCAGTCCCATTAATGAAACCTAGAACTGCCAGCAAAACATCATGTATCAGGAAGGACACTGAGGTCCTGGAGCAGGTCCAGAGGAGAGCAACTAGGCTGGTGAAGGGACTCAAGCACAAGTCTTATGAGGAGAGGCTGAGGGAGCTGGGGCTGTTCAGCCTGGAGAAGAGGAGGCTCAGGGGAGACCTCATCACTCTCTACAACTACCTGAAAGGAGGTTGTAGCCAGGTGGCATCGGTCTCTTTTCCCAGGCAACTATCAGCAAGACAAGAGGGCATGGTCTTCAGCTGTGCCAGGGGAGGTTTAGGTCAGATATTAGGAAGAAATTCTTTACAGAAAGGGTGGTCAGACATTGGAATGGGCTGCTCAGGGAAGTGGTGGATTCTCTGTCCCTGGAGGTTTTTAAGAAGAAACTGGATGTGGCACTCAGTGCCATGGTCTAGCAACCGCAGCGGTAGTGGATCAAGGGTTGGACTTGATGATCTTGGAGGTCCCTTCCAACCCAGCTGATTCTATGATTCTGTGATTCTATGATTTTGACCAGTGGTGTAACACTCATTCCTGTGGATCAGTACCACTGTATATCTAAGCAGGTTCTGCACAGGAAGAGGCAAGCTATGTTTCTCCTAAGTAACTGAATTCCAGAAGTGGTTCAGTGTTATCCTTAGTTACTAGGCTAAGGCAGGGAAGAAGGGCATCATTTAAAAATAAGAAGAATTAAGAGCAAATAAAGAAACACTGGAACAGGGGGTACATGTGCACAAAGATGCAGCTTACAACTCTAATATTAAACAGTATTTTAAACACACAATGTAGATGTTGCTTAACAAATTAGGATCAAAATATAAAGCCGGACACATCCTTACAGCATCAAATATCTTTCTCACATATACAAGACCTGTATGCCTGGTTTCAGGATTTCACAAACAGACCTGAACTCATATTCAGTAAAAACCAGCTGCCAAATATAAGCTGTAAAGGCAGAAGCAAAACATGTGAATAATATGTCAAGAGAAAAGAATTTAAAGTTGAAACTAAACTGAGGCTGGGCAACAAGGCAAAGCAATTAGAGATGTGGTAAATGGAAGAAAAATTAAATTACTGCAGGGTAGATCTGACATCTGTACTAGCAGTGGTGCTACAGATCATTAGTCAAAGGCATTTTACACCAAGTGCTACAGAAGATAATTTAAGCAGTGATGACACTAGCTCCTTCCTCTCTATTGCCCCAGTGACATTAGTTTTTGAATTACAGGGGTTATTTCTTCCAAGAGCGACCTCTTAGACATTTTACATGTTAATGTTTGAGCAACTGAACTCTACTTACACAAGCTTTTAAAAAAAAAACCAATACCATTTTATTATTAGAGTACATTTATATTTTATGGTGTCTTAAAACAGCAGCTACATTCAAAATTCTAACAAGTTAATTAAATTTTAAATCCCAAATGAATTTTAATATTGTGTCCTTTTAAAATATACATAATTTAGCATTTTCCCTAGCTAAAATCCAATTTTTTTTCTAGTTATGATGTAATTAAATACCTACTAATTTGTCCCTATCACTGTACAGCTTTGATTTCTTAAGATTGACATCTTTGAAATCTTAAGATTTCAAATTAGAAAGAATTGTCAAAAAAGTCATTGAGAAAATTATTTCTGGTGGTGTCCTGCATTCATTTTGCAATTCCAAATGCTAAGCTGCCTAAAGAAATAAGTGTATGTGCATGTACGCGTGAGTTACCGTGCAGTCTCTAAAGCTGAGCTGAGGATAGAGCTGGGAGACGAATCTCACAAGGCACGCGCTCTATGAGAAACCCAGCTGGTACTAGCACATGTCTGAATCACTCCTGTATGGCCCGAGACGTAAAATGAAAACCAAACAACTATGATTTTTCCCAGTTAGATCATTTTTTATGCGGGCATTGCTGCCACCAAACGGCCAAACCGCTGAACTACCCTTCCCCTGCCCCGCGCAGGTGCGAACCTGCTCAGCCACCACCCCTGCCACAAGCCCTCTCAGGAACGCTTTCCACTCCAACCTCTCAAAGCCCCACCGTTGCCAACAATTTCCCAAAATAACTTCCATCTAAAAGAAGATTAGAAAGAACTCATAGAATTCAAATCTTGCTGACTGCCTCTTCCAAGTATGAGCCACCAGCTGTCAGAACATTTCAGTGTTGTAGAATTACACCAAACCGGTAATTCTCAAAGACAACAGAGTATCTCCCAAACGCCAGTCCAGGCAGCTGAAGTCTAACTGATGTGCCAACAAAGCCTGAAACAGTTCCTTTTCTGAAATGCCCTCCTCAAAACATCCTCCCAGAAAGCCTGCTTTTAGAAAGCCAGACTTGGCACACTACCCTGTCTCTGAGCAGGTTCCTCATACTGAAGAGACATGAGAGTTCAGTCACAACAGAAAGGGAAAAGGGAGTTCCATAATTTCTCACACACAAGGAGGATTCTACATTCATTCCTATTTCTTAGTTCTTATGAACAGTAGTTTGCTTCACACTTAAAGGTTTTTAAATACTTACCTATCAAGAATTATTATTTTTTGTGTTCTGCTGCACATGACTTGGTAAGCTTATTTATATAAGTGCCAAAGGCACCACAGAAATACCGCCATATGCCGAGAGTTTAACTCCACCACCCACGGAATAAGGCTCCACTGGTCTGAGCAACTCAGAAGCACTCTTGCAGAGTTTGGACCTGACTTATGTACATTTGAGAATAACAACTGAAATAATCAAAAGAACCAGGCAGTCCTCAATAAATACCATTTACAGTGTCTTCACCTTTTCTCTAAGTACCAGTGAAGACAAGAATTCTGCAGTTTATGAACCTTTATGCTTACAGATCACCTTTTTTTCTACAACTACTTCACCTGTAGCTTTCCAAAAGTGTTAAAAAATCATATTATGTAAGAAAAACATCATGTATCATTTTGACAAGGCCAGAAAGGAAGTCAAAATGCCTCGGGGTTTCCAAGAAAAAGCAAGGCTGTAGAAAACAGTCATTCAACAGTCACCATATTTGAAGGACTGCATTAAATGAATGGCTCAGTCAGTCAACTAAAAAGGTAGGGCAATTAAAGAGTCTCTGCTTTCTCTTCCACACCGGTCAAGAAAAAGATGTGAATATACTCACCTTTTTTGCTCTTTGTGCTATATTAGGTGTTCTAGTGAGAAGCTTTTCAATCAGGTATTCTCTATTCTGCAAAACCAACATTTGTTAAGTTAAAAATCAATATGAGGAAAGCAGAAATTTCACATAGATTTTAAGGCAGAGCAAAATTTACTCGTAGGGTTAAACGTTTTACCTTGGCTTTCTGGAAAAATTTGCATTTTAAAAGTTCTGCTGCTGTGGGCCTGAAAGATCAATAATAAATTAGAACAGAAAACAAAGACCCCTCTCAGTGAATACAGTACAAGACGTTAGTTAAATGGTACGTCTCTAATACTTTTGAATTAGTACTGTATGAATGGGGAATGAATGATAATAGCTACTGAATTAATTCACACAAACTCACTTACCACACATGAAAAAAATTAAGCCTCTCTATGGTAAAAATACCAAAAAAAAGAGAAAAAAAAAATCAGTCTCTCAAGCTGCCAATTTCCCCCCTTTTTTTGTTCAACACAAGTGCAAGTGCATTTTACCTTTAAAACAAACGAAAAACAAAACACACAAAAAAAAAGTCAGGTATTGTTTTCTTCCCCAAGTGACTCTACAAATGCAACTAAAACTTTGCTCCACAGCAATAAAAGCATAATTACGTTTTCCAAAGAGCAGCATCAATACCTGCTACTGCCATTCTTTAACTTGACTGATTTCAGCAGGTATTCAAAAGAAACTATACTGACACAATTAACATGATGCATAAACCAAAGAGAGTCATCAGGAGCATCTTCCAGTCAAATGGACAAATACAAATCAAAGCAACAGTCGTAATGTCAAAACTGAGACATTTCATTTTTACTTGCAGTTCTGTTCAAGTTTGGTTCTTCTCATCATCATTAAGTTTATATTTTTGACATTTTCAACAGATAATCACAATCTCAGAGCTACCAAAGTAATTCCAACAGCAGATTTTGTCTCCCCTAGCTTCAGGGATCAAAAAAGCTACTTATCTAGCCAAAGCCAGACTCTAGTACTGAAGCAGACTCTGGAGAGAAAACAAAGCATCTCCTGGGATGAAATGAAATCCTCCATGTTCTTTTCATCCTTTCATGAGAAGCCCATACAACCATCCAAGAGTAATTTTGACAGAGCTAAATTTAGGGAAGTCACAATCTTCAAGATTCATCACTTCCAAATGAACAGTAGCAACATCTGCTCCCATTTTCCATTTTAATTCAAGCAAGAGATGGAATATCGCACAAACTAGTTAAGATAGCGGAAAGCTTCAATTTGGAAAATTCCAGTCCCAAAACCAAAAAAAACTAAAATCCGAACTAGTCTATTGCTTTGAGGACATATCTGAAAAAATAAGTGACAAAAAAAGGAGTAGTAAGTAATCTGTATGTACAGATCAATTCACTCCTGCTAGAAATAATGAATCAACCCTTGACATTAACAAAAAGCATTCAATTTAGACACAGACAGTAGGTTTCATAGAGTATGGAGGGTTTTTTCTTCTCCAAAACACCAAACTCTACAGTAATGAGTTCTCATTAATGGTCCTGTGGAGACCACCAGACTTGGCAGTAATTCACATATATATCTTGGATGAGCAAAAAAGGAAGAGAAACAATTAAAAAGAAAAATCAGCTTCTGTGTCAAAGTTTTAAAGTTCTTTCTCCAATTGCAGTGAGCCAGTACCATCACATCTCATAACAGGGCTAAGCACAGTTAAAAGCTAGATTTTAGTAAAGTTTTATCCAAACTACTGTTCTCCATTCCTCTACCATTAATTATGCCAGACACTTCTGAACCAGTCTGGACATGCTTTCTGGCCCTGTTTTTCCACCCAGCCTGCGGCAGTGAATTGCAGCTGAGGACTGTGAGCAGCATCCTTGGCACTGGGGAGAGAGAGAAACACCCACACACAGATCCCCAAAAGAAAAACTCCACAGTCTGAGACAACAACAGTGCAACACCAGTCCTAGAATTTGCCATAAAGAGCAAGCACTTCTCTCACAACTGATACGGCTGTTGGAGATATCTCCATGCAAAATTAGATCCTGGCTCGTGAGAAATGTAAAAAAATAGAGATGACCCCCAATATAAGAATACTCGCTCTATACCAGTATAGAGTAACTGGCACACAGTTCTGAGCATCTATCTGCTGGTCTTATTGTTAATTCAAGGCAATCCTGAGTATGAAGATATTGCATGTGTTTTCATGAATTAGCATAATTACCTTAAACTAGTGTTTCAATGCTAATGTCATAGCTACAGGTCAGGTACCTCAGCATTATGTGCTCAAGGAGACAAGGAAAACCCATTTTATTTATTTCTCATGATTTCATACCCATTTAATCTTGCCCTAAAAATTGCTGGAAGCTAAAAGAAGCTTGATTACCCAGAGCACATTTCATGCTTATCTGTAAGCAGCTAATTATCTGTAAGCAGCCAAACTCTAGCACTAAGCTTAAAACATCAGGACTTGCTACTAAGATCAACAAGTGTAACGGGTTTGGGAATCTGAAAACAGGACACAAATGATCCTTGAGTGAAATAAAAAATGTCAAGTATTTCAAGAATAAAGATTTTTTTCCTAATTATACTTTTTCTCTAGTATGCCCTGCTGTCACCTTTTTGACTTGATGCCCTACAACAACATCCTGGACTTAGATTAGCACAACATCAGTGAAGAGAAGTACACATCATAAGAGACACACACACAATCAGAATTGCTCTCTCAGAACAATCTTTCTCCAAAAATACTAGCTCTGAAACTCTACAAAACAGTGATATATTAAATGCCTTAAGAAATAATGTTAATTAGAATGGGCTTCCTACAACTCTTCAGCAAAAGAAGCCTACAAAAATGGTCTGCATAAAAATGAATAAAGGATGAATAAATTAATCATTCAGGGACCTCAGCAATGGCTTTGGAATAGATGTTTAATACTTTCATCATCTTGGCTGTCTCATCCACAAAACATAGCAAGAACAAAGAACAAATTGCAAAGATGCTATGATGTGCAATTGCCCACATACACATGAAGAAAACTCAACAAGCTTGGAGCCACTAACTTCACAGCCACTAACTTCACAGTAAAAAATAAATATATCTTAAAAAGTAATTTTCTCTGGAAAATAAGGCAACACTAAGTTTATGTCACAAAATGAGAAAAATCAACATAGAATTATTTATAATTTCTTTTCGAGGCCAAGAGACTGATATGTTTGGTTACCTACAGTTCTGTTGATCAATCTGAGCAGTCTTGTTAGACTGTATGTTTACCTACAAATACATTAGGTTAACAACCCAGAAGAAGAAAACTTAAGGGATCATTAGGAAGCAATTTCTTCTCCCCAGATGAAGATGACTGAAGGCTGCTATTTACAAAATTCAAATCATACACTTAAAAAATTATGTCACTGTAACTTAAAGTAGACTATATATTTTAAAAAGAAATTCTTCTGTTACATGGCAATAGTCACCTACCTTTTGGAAGGATCTTTTTGAAGGCATAATGAGATTAGTTTTCTAAAAGATTTGCCATACTTCTTCGTCATCTCCTTGTCCTCTACACCTGTCTCTAAAGTGGGAGGGTCATTTTGAAGCGTCAGCATTAACACCTAAAATAAATCCAAAAAAGAGGTGGTGTAAGCAAAACCAATTCCAAACATAGAAATTGCAAGAAAATAAATACTCCACAGAATACATCTATTTAGATATCTTGAGTTGCTATTGAAAATGAAGTAGTACTAGCTATCTAGCAGCATTAATAATACAGCCAACAGCATTAAGTAATACAAAGTGATTGTTACTTTCATAGGAGGGTACTTGTGATAAGGTGCTGCTCCAGTTGCCAACTCAATGGCTGTTATCCCAAAACTCCACATATCGGCCTTGAAGTCGTAACCTCGCACCTGAAACAGAATCAGAAAGGAAAACCAAGGTGATAATGTCTCAAGTTCCAAAAATAAAACACTGAAAAGGTTTTCAATTTTTTGTTTAACATTAGAAATACCTGCTCCATTACTTCAGGGGCCATCCAACAGGGAGTACCAACAAATGTTTTCCTTACTTTATTACGAGTAACATCACCTCCAGTAGCTAAAAATGCACTAACACCAAAATCTGGGAAGGAGGAAAAAAAGTCAAAATCTGTTAAACTACCAATAACAAAGCAAAAGTTTTACATTTTAGAAATTAAGTCAGTTCATAACAGTATACTTATAGAAACTCTCCACTGTAGAGCTGACCTTTGTTCCACGACACACTGTTCATGAAATGCTATGGAATAGAAGATTTGGGAGATCTGCATTACAACACCCTCAAGTTCAAGCTCCTAGTATGTGTCTTCCTGAATAAGGTTACAAAGGATTCCAGAACATCTGTCACTTAAGGCTTTCAAATATGCACTTTGAGCCAAAGTTTGCATCTATTGTTGTTCAAAGACAAGAAGCTACTTCTGACAGCTACTAAATTTGAATGTGATTTGAACAAGTGGGAATTTTATATGCAATTTAAATATTTCTGGAGATTTGACAAACCAAAGATCAACAGTAAAGTCATCAATAATATATATTTAATAGTAGACCAGGACATGAATAGCTTTTTCCAAATGCCAAAAAAAAAGGCTCAGTGTTCTGTTAATTGTTTACTACGTCAGTGACAGCGGAATGGGAGAGATTGGGCTATAAGCGGAAGAAAAAGCACGTTACCAATGTGTGGAGAAATACTGTCAATTTTCAATGGAGCTATATGAAGAATATTTTCAACTGTACTACTTACAATCCAGTTATACTGAAATACAGTAGTTTACTGTAGACTTACTTCAATTTTTAATTTTCCTATTGCTTTCTTATTGTTACCTGATTTTAAGGTTGAAAAAAACCCCCAGTAACTACAGAAAATGTAGTTTTGTTATTATTTTACACTGGCATATTAAAACCCTCAAAATATATGTTTACATGATACTTTGAAAGCATCATTTATACAAAAAATACAACTTCTGTCTAGAGCCATTTTTATTACCAAGGACTGCTAAACAAACAGCTTTCAACACTCGGTCACCAGCTATAAACTGTGAAAGGCCTGGCAGTATGCTGAGAGAGTGGGCAGGTATCACCACCTCCTCACTCTGCTTTCCAGATAATCTCATACTAACTTGAGAGATGGGACATGAGCCTTTCTCGGTACTGAAGCTTTTACGAGACCAAATCATTTGATTCTTACAGACTACCACTCAAGAAGCACATCAACACACTCAGGGGATATTTAAGATGCTAAACTGTATTCAGCTGAGACCACTGCAAGACAAATGGCAGATATGCCAAAAGTAATTCTCAGTGGGATACATCTCATGCATCTCAGTGACTAGTTAACTTATAGCCAAGGTCCTTATGAAGGGCAGTACATACAGATTTTTGGATCCTCAAGAACTATTATAATTATTTGCAGAAATAAATGAAATTAATAGAAATATGACTTGTTACCATTCTCAAGCTGTTTAGGGCACACGGGCAAATCAAAAGGAAACATAAAAGGACATTAAAAAGTTTCCTTATACATTTGATAGGACACAGAGAAACACTGAATAATTTCACATATCATTAACCAAGAATCCTGAAATCCGTAACTGGGTAACTTGTGGCTACAGTACTCCAAAAGAAACAGTTAAAAGCCAACAGAAAAACTTGTATCTATTGCCCTTGATCCAGCTGCAATTACCTTTTTCTTTTATTTATCCATTACTCTACAACCGCCATTACCTGCTATTTGTACAGAGCCATCCTCACCCAGAAGAATGTTGCCAGCCTTCAAATCTCTAGAATGTACAAACAGAGGTTAGCATGAAAGTACATATGTGCATGTTTACGTAAACAAATAAATATTGCATACTGAATAGTTTTACAAGATACCACTTTCAAATTTAAAACGCAGAAAAAAGAAACTGAAGTATAAAATGTAACTGAATGACAATAGAACACAGCGCAGAACTCGAACTCTCACAAATTCTCATCTATAGAAAGACCTGGATTCTGCTTTGGCATAAAATGAACAAATTCGGGGATAGATTTTAAGAAGATAAATATTTAGGTCCAAAGTCTACTTTACCACCTTTGATAAATATATTCTCACCAACTGAGAGCTTTCAGAGCTGTAAACCAAGAATTAATGCTTTGTCACATCCAACTGCACCACTACTGAAAAAGAGAAGTTAAAAAAAAGTTTTCCCTCTTTGACCTCTTCAGAGAAGACACCCACCTTCAAGAAAGGTAAATGTACTGTACACTTCTATCCAATTAAACTATTAAAGTTCAGGAATAGCAGCCATATTTTGCTATGGGGTACAGTGATGAAAAGTTACTTGGCACTGAATGTGTCAAAAATTCAGCATGTACTAAAGTGTCAACTATATCCATTTAACACACTATTCACACATAATGTTAAGAAGAAACCTCTGTGGCTGTTTTGGTTTGATTTGTTTATTTTTCTTATAGAAACATGCATTCCACTCTTAATGCATCACTACTGAAAGGTAACATAATCTGTTTCCCTATATATATAAACAAGAATGTATTGAAACAACAAAACAAAATCTCTGAATAATTTTGGAAACATCTCCAACTAGCAAATTCCACCTGACACAGTATTCACTGAATTATACTACAGTTTTCACCTACAACGTACATCGGAAAAAGAAGGACACTGTATCATCTTTAACGGGACTTCTGCGGTACGGCACAGTTTACAGATGATTTTATAAAAATGGAGAAATGTCACATGTAACAAAGACATATCTCTCTTTTTATATTTTTTAATGTACTTTAAGAAGAGATGAGGGGAATTCCCAAGTCTGACCTCAAAGAGTCCTGTTATCCTTAAAGCTCATGAATGTGCCTTTCACAACAATATCAGCTTAACAGAAGACTATGAATTAAGGTTTGAGGCAGATCTTCGGCATTCGAGACCAGAAGTCAAGATAATTGTTCTTTATTTCTCCATTTATCTCAATTTTCCCTCTGCAAAAGGAGGAAATAGCTCTTGATTTACATCAGAAGCAGTTCACTTATAAGACGAGACATAAGAAGTACACAAAGAACAATTACTGTGCTACATCTGCACTACCTCCATTCTCAGAGTCCTGTTTGCAGTGAATTTGGTTTTTGTGTAATTATAATAGGCTAATGCTTGAAAGAGAGAATCCAGTGCAGGCACCTTCCTTAAAAGACAAATTCACTACAGTAAAATTAATTAGCAAGGTCAGAGTACAGCACTTTCAACAACCAAACAGTGAGAGCAACCTCTGGGTTCTTTCAGCAAATATGTATAGACCACCCCAGGGGATCTGCACAATTCACATGGTGCAAGGCATGTAAAGAGAATATAAAGAAGAGAGCAATCACTAGATGCATTCACACTAAGATGTAGTTTCATAGTACCACACTCAGCTTCACATGTGGTCATAAAAAAAGATCAGTAGAGTTGTAATAAATATTTACTGATTACCAGGAAAAAAATAATTTCACATTTGTACAGGAGTGCCCAAGCACCCAAGATTACAGGTTTTACTGTGCAACACAATAACTAAGTCACAAAACATATCACATAAACTAGAATCAGATTAGATATTGGAGCACCAATAGGCACGGGAGAACAGACCCCAGCTCTGGCATTCTTATCGCAGCACAGGCCTATCCCAACTAGAAGAGAGACACACAGCATAAAGACCAAGCAAGTACTTATTAGTGACAAACTGCAATCAAGATTGCAGCATCTGCTCCAGCATTATCATCTGATAATTACTGATCGCATTTAGAGTATGTGACAGAGGCAACACAGTTTGCTTAGCCAGGCCACTGCAGCTGACAAGTGGCAACAAACTACACAGTCAATGTGGAAAATGCTTTTCACTATGTATATGCTCCTACCTGTGTATTTGTCCATTCCTGTGTAAATAGTCTAGGCCCTCCAAAACTTCTTTAAGAATTGTTGCTATTATGGGTTCTTCAAGCACACCACTTTTGTGCTCTCCTCTGTTGACAATATACTTTATTATATCAAGCATTGAACCTGTATTGCAGAACCAGGAAGGAAAAAAAGCAAATACAAAGCATTATCATATCAAATTCTTAAGAAAGTTGTATTTCTTCAGTCTTTCTATGCTACCACAATTTAAATCTTTGAATGTACGTATAAATACTTCATGTAACTAGCTGTTAGAATAAAGCACACCGCTAACTTGTTCAAATGAGACACAGAGCACTGCTTTTTGTCAAAAATACTTAATGATCCTTCAGAAAAATACGCTAACATCTTGCTAAGTGACCACTTATTTAAAATTCAGGAGTGCTCCACATTTAAACAGACACATACTGCAACGGTTTATTATCCACCTTAGATTATGGTTCTTGTGTTCAAAATGTAGACACACAGCTGCAAGACTGGAAGAAGATATTCTCTGCAAACACATGATGACAACGTTCCCAGTGATACAGTCTGACATTGAACTTCAGTTATTATAAATTTCAAGGCATTTAATAGAAACATTTTGGTTTTAACCAAGCATTATTCAACAGCTCATACTAAATTCCTGTCATGAATCACTGGTTTATCTCATGTTCTATGCTTGCTTTTGATTGAACTGACCAATTCAATCAGTGTGACGTAACAAGTGTTATGAGCATTTCCCATCCATGTTTTCTAGCATCATGGTGCAGGAGTCTGCTCCATCAAGACTAATCTTGAAGGACATCATGTAACAACCAGGACCATCACATCTTAATTTGGAGTCTCTCTTTTCTAAGCTAGAAGCACATTCATCCCCTTTCTCCTCTCCCAGAATCAAATAAGTATTTTATCCCATTAACCATCATGATAAAAAACTGCAGTAAGTGTTTTGTTAGTTTAAGCAAGAAGAAGGATGCAACATGTGTAATAGTTGTCCTAGGATGAATTTTCCTTGAATAAGGAATGAGTAACACTCTTTATGAATTCAGAAACATACACATTTTTACAAAAATAGAGTGGATTCTAGAGAAACTCAAAAAAAGGCCGCGCTTACAGAACTGACTTAATTCTCACCAGTTTTCCCTACGCAGCCTTAATAGAGATTTTTGATATGTTTATTCAGAACAAAAATTAAATTCTGCTGATGTAACTACTGTATCTCAGTAATTCTTAGCCTGTACCATAAATACACATACACAAACATTTTCAGCTTGCACATTCATGCTATAACACGCCTACATCTCAAGGTTCATGCTATGTAGTATCTACCCCCTCTCATTACTTTGTTTAGGTGAATTAACTCAAAGAAGGTACATTAGGAAAAAAATCATACTATTTCCTTCCAGCTGAACAAGTAAAACTAGTAACTTACCCCCACTCAACAGCTTCATAACCAGCCAAAGTTCATCCTTCACCACAAAAGATGTGTAATAGGTCACCACATTGGGGTGATTGCATTGACTCATTGCTTGAATTTCTTTCTGTAAGAAATAAAAAGCCCAACATAACAGAGCCAGCTATCAGTTTTGATTGCACAGAGAGACAGTTTAATTTCCAAAGTGAAATACTATAACAGAACTAAAGTATATACAGAATATGCATCACGACATTAAAACATTTTAATTTACCTATAGATCTGCATGCAAGAGAAAAAACATTATTGCTTTGGCCAGGAGATACAGGCACAACTACATCACTTTTCTTCTGAGAACAGCAAAGAAATTACTTTAAAGTTCCAAATTCACAGTAAGCAATGAAGAATAAGTAGTCTCCAAGAGCTGAAGGTGTCGGTACAGGCTGGACAACAAAATGCAAGGCAAGATCAAAATCTACTGCCTTTCCTGTTCAAAAGGGATACGAAGAGTAGAATGGGAGCAGGTGGGAAAGGAGAAAGGAAGCTGTCAGACAAAGGACACAGCACCAGTGGCTCAGCTACTGTGAGATAGACAGGTGGACAGCAGAGTCACGCAATCAAACAGAAATGGAGAAAAAGCAATGTTACAGACCAAAAGTCAGAGGAAACAACCGACTAGAGGAGCCTACAGTTACCAACAGATGCACAATGTGGCACTACCAAGTAACACCATCTATGACATGCCACAGCTGTACACATTAAGAATGACAGCCTTGTATCTGTTAATTCAAGCAGAGTCCTTTTTCTATTCACACTTTCACATATTTGTTCTGTACCACCTTTCTGGCAGCTCTCATTGTTCTGCCAATCCTTTACATAGGAACATGTACTGGAGAGTTTGGCCTCACAACAACTTAAGCTCCCACAACCTTACTTCTCCCACTCCACCTTTGGCCACACAGCTCTGATCCATCCCTGGTGCTAGAGAACATGGTCCTGGAGATGAGCCTGTCAGGGAGCCAATCCAGCTCAAAAACAAACTCTTCCACCTCTCCTTCCTCCATGAAAAGCAACTGCTTTGAGGTGGACCTGTGTTACACTTTGACTCACCAGCACTTGTGCAAGGCAGGCACTGTGCAGGTCCCACTTAGGTTGATTAAAGCTGCCACAAATGCCATTTTCAACTTCCAACTTCAATTCAGCAAATGTTTGAAAGAGGTTTTTTGTTATTTGCAATGCACTTGAAATCACAGCTGCTTTCTAATAAAAAGTTAATTATATGTATTAAAGACTGTGATTTAAATCTCATTATGCTTGCTGGTGACTATTAAAGTCAGGCTGTAGTTTGAGACACATTTCAGCTTGTCCTGTTGTCCAAAGCCCTCCTCCTTAGGCAACTTCTGAGTCCTGGACCACAGAAGGAAGAATGCTTGGATAATGAGTCAATGAGACTGAATAACAAGAGTAATTTGCAAGACAGCTCCCCTCATTCCCCTGGAAGGTAGTAGGTGGAAAACAGAAGACAGACATGTGGGGCACATTTCCGTCTTAAACACACATCAAATCACTGCCTCAGGTTCTTAATTCAGCTACCCATTCCATGAACTGTAACTCTCCTACTCCTGATTACTATTTCATTTCTTACACTGTTTTATTATTTTCCTATGCTGGTAATACAACAATAGTTCAAAAAGTCCACCTGCCACTACTGAACAAAAATGCACCTTATCTATTTTTTCTCACATATTAATAATGCAGAAATGTAACTAATTGACTGAGATAAGCTTCACTATTTTAACTGAAAAGTGCTTTGAATATTTTATCTACCTGCATCAATTTGTGGGCAAAAACTGAGCTACCACAGTAGCCATGGCCAAAGGCACCTTGTGTCTCAGCTTTGGTGACTTTTTCAAAGAATCCTTGCAAAACAAAAATAAACAAACAGAAAGCATTCCATGAGAGATAAGGGGTGAAATTTCAGTCAGGAGAGAATTAATTTCAGACCTGCAGTACTAGAAAGCCCCTATCACACACAGAATGGTAAGCCTTCATAAACTTCAGTTATTTGCTTGAGGCCCTTGATATGCACAGATAAGAGAGAAAAGAATTCACTTAAAATATGCTGCCAGGGAAACAACTTGCAACAGAACATCCAGGAAAACAATCCGGAACCTCCTTCACATTCACGTCACCTTAAACATTCAACGGCACCAAATCTGTAACAGTCTCTCCCTCATCCCTCTGCTTCTCCCTGCCTTGCACTAGCACGAGCGTTTGTGCTCTGCACCAGGCAATATGCCCAGGTTAAAAGCTAACCTATTTTGGCCAGGTTATTCCTGATCCAGTTTCACTGAGCAGCTGCACAAAAATGTCTGTCGGCCTCAGGGCAGGTGGGTGACACAGTTAATAAGCAACTGCAGGACAGCTCCTTTCAGTGCTCAGTGCCCACGGGCCGGTCCCGCTCCCAGTGACTGGGCAGGTGCCAGCGCTCCGCAGGTGCTTGCCCAGGGGCTCCTCCACCGGCACCCAGGCATGGCCCCTAACAGGCCAGGGGCTCCTCCAGAGAGGCTGCCTCCAAGGGCTATCAAGAACAGAAACACCAACAGCCTAGAAACACTGTTCAATCAAACAACCATTCTGCAGAATACTGTTTGTCTTGTAGTTTTGAGTTTTTGATTGTTTAAAAAAAAAAAATGGAGGTGAGAGGATGGGGAAGATACCCAGTCAGGACAGTACTAAGGACAGGAACCTTTTCCTTGGCTCATGGGGTTAAGTTACATTTAGCTTACAATAGTGAGAACACAGGATATTGCAGGAAACAGAGTATCAAATTTCAGGAGTTTGGCAGTTTGTGTAACCTTAGTATTATTTAAACTCCCTCTCACACTGCCTTTCTATTTTAATTGACACTGGCCCAAATCCTAAGTCTGCTTACGTGGGCACCAGGGTTGCTGCATTTCCACTTCTCTGAAGGCCACACAGCTGAGAATTCCTGAAGGGTGCCCATGCACACCATCCGCAAGCACTCAGCACCAGCATTTTACAAAACAGCGTGTTCAGAGTGCAGACAGTTTTAGAACATCCCTGTGCCAATAAAAACTGTTTCATCAGGAAAATAAGTGATCAAAAACTGATTAGACTCAAAATTTTTAGACTCAAAATCTGCCAAAACCACAACAGCATTCTAAATACTATCAACTGAAATAAAAATATTAGTACAGTTGTAACAAGAGTTTTGAAGGTCAATGATACCCCTTTCCAGAAAAACGTATCTATTTTTTAAATAGATTTTTTTTATTTTTTAAATTTCTCTATCAGAACTGAGTCAGAGCAAGTATACTGACCCTCACAGAGAAAAGCTAATTATGTATGTGTATGCATGCACATGTGTGTACGCACTTTTTAAACTCTGCTAACCAGGAACTGGGAAAAACAGAATTTATGTTCAGATCAAAACAGATCAACAAATAAAAGAAATAAAAAACCTGAGCACAGAAAAGCAGAAATTGACTTATGTTAAAAAATAAAAAAGATGGTATGGACAATTGTCTTTGTACCAAAAGAAAGCAATATGGGACCAAAAATTCTAGACCTACTGCCTCATTTGACAGACAGTGGAGACACGTCAACAGTAAAGACACTCAAGCACTTGGTTAGGTAACTTTGAACAAGCTGGTAACTAACTGCAGTTAGACCACATGAATCTCTCTTGCAGATTTTTGGCAGTTTTGTCTGATTTTATTTGTTGTAACTTCTTAATTCTTAATTCCCACTATTAGTTCAAATTCTAACTAAAAAGATCCAATTTAAACCACTTATGTTACAATTATTAGTATTTATCTTTTTATAGAAATGTTCTTTGTGGACTGTAGATGTTAATACATCATGCACAGCGTCTCACCTTGGGCTGTTCTCTTTTTAAAAACAGTTCAGAATTTATCTTTTGAGTTTTTAGTTGACAGAATTCTCACTACCCCAGAAGCAACTTCCACTACTACAATCCTCTTAAAAAACACAACAATGTCGCATACAAGCTGTCACATAAACTGAAGGTGAATGCCATCAATCACCAGGGGAAGAGCATTTTGGGTCCTCCACTGTAAAAAAGCCATTTTATCTGAAGAAACTGGATGGACCATACCCTCTGTATCAAATTCAAGATATCTTTTGCACTGGCAATTCCCTGCTGAGGAGATCATTTCCTTCAGAGGCAGGAATTTCTGCATTAGAAAAAGCCCACAGTCTCTAGGCAGTAGTATAACCTGTGGAACAGAAGAGAGTGTTCTCACTTTTAGAATGGTTTTGTGTCCTTAAAATCTTGTTATGCTGCCTATATATAAATATGCATTAGTCTTATAAGCACCTAACTAGGAGCATTAGAAAGCAATAGGTTTTGGATTTTAACAGTTCGTTGTGACTTTGTCTGGATTGCCATAACCAGTGCAGAGGAAAAACTCTTGCAGTTCCTTTACAAAGGGCCTCTTACAGGTCCTTTTCTTCTCTGATCAGTGGCTCAAACAAACAGCATTCCTCAAACAGCTTCTTATGGCCTATCGGATAAATGTGTGCTAATATGTAGATGAAAATGTAGCCATTCCTCCTTATCTCCTTAAAAGTTATCATCACAAAATAATCCAACATGTTTTGGTGGTTTAGACGTTTTAAAGAGACCTACTAAATTTTACCTTCATTTTTTTAATCAGTGTTTAACAGAAGGAAAATGTATCTTTCCTCAGTATTAAGAAAAGATAGACAACCAGACAGTAATCTCTTAAAAACTGAGTCTCTAGAAAACAAGGGGTTAGGGTCTTCCCACAGTTATCCCAAGCTGGGATTCAAGTTTACAGATCTTGTTTTTGTGACACTAGAAAATACACATTAGTAAATTATATTTTTAGGGAAGGGTAAAAAGTCTTCCAGATTATTTTCAAATCCTTCCTTTACATCCTGCATAAAATTCTACCCTCACTCTTGGACCAAGGAAAAACCAAAACCAAAACAGAAGGTAAGTCTCCGTGTAATATATTGCTGCCCAATTTACTTACAAGTAATTCATCCATACTGGTTTGGCATTTTTCTAAGTTGATCCTCTTTATTGCTACACGTTCTTGCCTGGGTTTGCACAGCGCTGCCTGGACAACTGCTGTAGCACCACTACCTGAAAAAGAGCACAGAAGGAACAGTCTTAATACAATGGGAGTCTAAACCAGTGACCAACATAGAAACATCAACCAACAAAGAACTTCAAATCTGCTGTTTATCCTTTTGCAGTGCTTTCCCCACATGCATACCTTTCCACTACGCAAGACACTTTTCTTCTCAGATGGAGAAGAAAAACCTCAAAGCTTCTGTTCCATACTCCACAAAAAATTCTGAAGTCAACAACTTAAAATGACGTGTTCATTTTTCAAGACACAACCACCACCTCGACGCACTTCATAGTTTGGGAACCACTACACTTTTGTTTTTAGACACAGCTGTTCTAAGAACATGACCTGCACAGGCGATACAATTTAAAAGCCTTACACACTGGGGTGGGGAGTGTGCTTTATCAAATGTTATTTCTATGTGTTCTTTCAAGTCAGTCCCTGTTTAACCAGGTTTTTTTCCTGCTATGCAATGAACAGAAAAATATCAGAAAAATTGTATATGCCAAATCTTCCACAGTTCCACCAGTATTCCTGCTCATTCATCGTGATTAGAGTAACATCCTACGAAAAGCATGCTGATTCTCACAAAGAGCATGGGAAGCACAAGTATCACATCACCGGTGAGAAGATGAAGGTTACTGAATGGCCCATCAGAGAACGTCAGTCACACTTGGCATGCAAATCACATATGGCCACACAGCTATGCTGATAACAAAGCCTGGGGGAATTGAACAAATCTGGGAGAAAGGAATAGAATAATTTTCTTTAGTGTGCTTTATTTGTGAATAACAAAAGTAAAAGGTCTCGTTGCTTATTTTATTAAGTACCCACCAGCGTTGCCCCAGCCAGTATTGCCTAACTAAATTAATGAAATTATTGCAAGTAATACTGAGGAAGAGTTTTGCTCGCATTGCACATCTTGCTGCCCCATCAAATACAGCAGTGTGTGCTTCCTCACATCATGTTCATCCATGCAGAAATCTAAAATACTCCAACAAGTAGCTTCTACCTGCTGTTGTAAATATTTAATTATAAATTATGGATTTCTGGTAAGTCATTTGAGAAACGTGTTATATTGGCCTGCTTATACACTACGTTCTATTTATTTGGCAAGTCCTAGATGAATACAAATTGTGAACAAAAAGCCTTTTGTTGTCAAGCTCTACAAACGTGGATTCAGTTACCAGCCGACTTAAGAACAATTGAGAGCTTTTCCCTCTGCACATCTGAAAACAGCACCAACAATACCTCATGACTGAAAGTTATTGTCCGTGTTTTAATTGCTATTTGCTTAGCTATTTTCATGTATTGTTGGTTCACATGATGTTTTCACTCAAATCACAAAGCTTTTTAACTGTTTATGAATTTCATGACAAAATTCTGAGCTCATCTTCAAAAAAAAAAAGTTTCAACAGGACTAACTAGTCATGTTTTTGCAGGATGTGGTCACAGACAAATATTGACATGTCCTGTTCTGTCTGCTTATAGAACAAAGCCTTTAAAAATTCCAATAGTGTAAGTAATAAAAGAATTAAGAGATTTTAAAAATTAAATAAGGCGTCCCAAGGAAGGAACCACCAAGTCAGCACAATTCAGCTCGGGTAAGACTCATCAACATCACTTTAATGAATTCCTCAGTAGACATTGTTACTTTGATTACACAACTATAGGTTGAAGCAGGGTAAAGAAACCAAATTTTTAGCTATTACATATAAAGGAACAAAGACTGAGATTTTCCTTATGCATCTTTTTCATCTATGCCAGTAGTTTTGTCTACATGCAGGAAACATCCAAGATCATTTTCAAAATAGATTTATAAGGCCACATAAAAGACAAACACAAAAAGCACACTGAAAAATTATTCCCCCAATGCCAGGATGAAATCTTGACTGCTTCCTCAAGTTAAATGACAGTAAGTAACACTTCAAAACATTTTGGAAAAATTAAGTTACAAAAATAGTACATTTTCCCATGTTTTCTCCTCAGACAGAGATGACTTGCAATGGGATGTTCTTCACCTCATGAATGTGATGCACTGGCAAAGCAAAAAACTTTCTAGGTTTAGAATAAGGCCAATATACCTGGTTTCTTCTTTCTCCTGCTTTCTGAATACTCTACACAATACAGCATTTTGACAGTAAAGACAATTTGTCCAGTTTGCATTCTCAGTGGGACCTACATACATAAAAAACTCACTCGAAAATGCAGTTTGAAGTACTGAAGTAGGAGCCAGGCACTAAGTAGCAGTATGCCTCCTTCCTCTTAAAAGATGTTCTCCTCTCCTCTGCCTTACAAGGTGAACAACCAGGGATAGAGATAAGGAAAACGTGCAGCTTCCACATCTGGTCAGAAGACTCCTTTTGTGTCAATAAAGAGATGTCTACCAAACAAGTAGAAGCATGAAGTGTTCCACAGTAGCTATTAGAAACCAGACTACCCAGATAAGCATTTCAGTTGAGAGCTAACAGACTACAGAAGTCATACATTATCATACAGTGAAACTGAATTGTCACAGACAACTATTTAGCATAACAAATGAGGATCACAGAAAATGATTGCATAGAATAGATTACAGTCAACCATTCCTTGTCAGAAGGTAGGACTTCAGTATCTTGAGCCTTAGAAGTCTCCCAAAACCCTCACAGCAGAGAATACTAACTACGCCACAACCAAAGCACAGACAGGTTCTAGCATTCAGTCTCTATTTAGGAACTTGGTATGAAATTATATATATATGTATAAAGAAAGCTCAGGCTGGATAAACCAAGAAGCCTTTTCACCCAGTTGTCTCCTGGAGGAGAACAAAACAAAAGGATTACCAGTGGTCAGACTCAAGCAGGTTTGTACGAACAACAGGTTTTTTCCACTACTGGAAAAGTCATTCTGCTACAGACAAGTTCTCTTTGCCAGTTTCAAAAGTTAGCAGGGAAATAATGCAATTCCAGTCCACATCAAGATGCCTGCTACTCCTGTTACACAACAGACAACTGGTCAGAGCGTTTCATCTTGTCCTCATGTATTTGCTGTCATCCTTCCCTCTAGTGCAAGCATGCCCTTACAGACAACCTGCCCCTTCATGCACTCCCTACCATCTTGCCCTCAATGCAACAGAGGCATTAGAATTGCTATAACTATTTGGATTCACACAACAGAAACCTTAAAAAGACCTTCTACATATGGCCACACTTCTCTTCTGAAAGGATATAACCAAAAAGCAGTTTTCTGCATTCCACTTAGCACATACTTTACATAAAACTCATAAAAACTCCACAAATTATCTGAAAAAGTTCCTACAGGTTGTTCTAAATCTGACACAAAGAAATTTTTTCTCTTTTTTTTTTTTAATGCAAATTTAACCCTTGCAGAACCTGTTTCCAGCTGGCAAAGAGAGGATATTTGAACAACTGTGATCAACAACTGACATTAACATTTTAGTTTTAACTACTCTCCACTAGTCAAGCCTCAAAAAGATAGACAGTGAGGTGAGAAGGCTGGACCATATCACTTGCATATTGCACATGCACACATCCCTCATATAAGGATGTGACACTTCATTTATTCCATTATTTATAAATGTCTGACACTTTCCACTCATTATGGCACCAACATTTCTTTTCAATTTTCTTCTTCTCCTTAAAAACAAAAGTCAGTAAGCTCATCAGACCATAATGATTTATCAAGGCTTTTTTTTTTTTTTTTAGTATCTCAGTGTTAGTCTCTGCAGTATTCCAGCACAAATGTCTTTTAAAAATTTCTGCATTCCAGGTCCCTACCCAAACAGACCTTCCCCAAAATCAAAGTGGTTCTAATTTCTGAAGAGGAGGATGAAATTTGTTGATAACAGTAAGTGTTCTTGTTGCCTAAGTATCTGAAGGGTTAGACAGCAGTAGCAACTGGAGAATACTAAAAACCTTATGTCAGAATCTACAAAGTTTTACACACCAACCTATACCATTTGCATTTTTATACACATCTTCTGCTCCCCCGACATACAGAAACCTCCTATTAAATGTAGCTGATTAGTGGACACAAATTTTGTCATCCTCAAATTCAAGACTAAATTGTAGCTATCCGTAAAAAGCCAGTACTAAACAGAATCAAATCTATGAAAATGGATGAAGCAGCCATGAAAGTATTTCTATTTAATCTCTCAAGACAGCCCATTTCTAAAGAAGAGTCCCCTAGATCATTGTTAAATGTAAGTCATACACAGTTGTAACTGCAGGATTCCCTCTGTGTAGAACAGAATGTATTTGTGCACACAAACCGTGAGTGCACAAACCTAGGTTAGGTTTCCACTCATGAAAACGTGTGGAGGTTTTTTTATGTAACATACAAAGCTTCTGTGCTTATATACAAGCTTGGACAGCTATGTCATTTATACTGTATATTGCATGCAATATTGTGTAGCATATTTCCAGCATAAATGTGTTATGAATTGATCAACACTTCAAAATATTCCAGAGCAGCACTGGGCCAAACTAGTCGCTTCAATTTTGAAAGAATAAATTCTGTTGCTGGCAAAGCAATACTTTCGGTTAAGAAACAGAGAACAAAGAACCTTTAATTTCTTTTGGTTTCTAGCTTTTACTCCACAACACTCTAGATGACTTTCAATATTACTCACTTTCTTTCATATTACTTCCAGTGATTAAAAATTAGTTATAAATCAGCTGATTAAAGCTCATTTACACCACATACTAAATTCTAAATCTTTCTAAAACTTAACTTCTTCACAGAAAATGAGTCATGATTTCTCTTCACATTGTCATGACATAAATACTTGTGTTCTTAAGAACCCCATAAAAATTATGTAAATACGATTCACTAACAATTTCTGCCCACGTTGTGTTCTTAATTCATGCTGGGATTAAATCTCTCCCCTTATAACTCACCTGGATACTATTTTGCTTATCCTAGCCACTAGGCTTATGACATAATTCACTTAAAATACAGTAAGTGTTATATGAAATCTATGCCCACACACAGAATTGGTACTTCTGCATTTTCAACATTCAAAAAGTAATCGCTTTTGATTCTTCATTGAGCTATACAAAATGAATTTGCTTTGCAGTTGGACATTTAAAAACATCATTATGGCTACAGGGTTACTCAACTGTTGTATTTACTTTTTTCTGGGAGAGTAGCTTACACAGAGTCTCAGGTCTAGCTTATCCCATACTACTCCTTAAAAGCATGTTGTATAAACAATCCAGAAAAATCTCCCCAAATACGCTAAAGGTCTGCAAATATTTCTGTGATCCCAATGAGTTCTTAGAGAAATAGTCTAAATGTCCACATCAAAATGATTATGTGCTATAGAAAATCTCCAAGAAAATATCTCTGCAAGCATTAAGTCAACCTGTACTAAGGCTAAGATACAGCAATCTTCAGCACTGACCAGACGACATATTCTCCACACAGGAAGAAAAAAGGTAGGGGGATTCACAATTAGCAATAAACCTTTACATACACGAAAAACAGGAACAGGAGGGAATGATCTCACTGTCTGAACTATTCTCTTTATTTCCTCACCAAAACAGTACAAGGACTGGTTATAACAGATGTTTTGCATAGACAAATTATAGAAAATATTTTGAGGTTTGCTATGCAGCACTATGTTACCACCCCCTGTCAAATCTGCAGAACAGAATAAAATTCTCCTGCCAAAAGCACAGGAGAATGCAAGTCTACTTTCTTGAGCACAGAGGGTTCTAGCATCAAAGTACAGCAAATAACTATCGATCACGAATTATTCAGGAAATAAGACAAAATGAAGCTGTACAAAAAAAGTGGAGAACCTAGACCAATGATCTGGAAAATGTAAGTCTTACTTCCCTCCATTGGTGAGCCCAGACACATTATATTGCAGGAACTCTTCTGAAATGTCTACCTTATCTGACAAATAATTAGTTATCACCACCAGTCATCATTAAAAGGATTTTAAAAGTGTTCTACTCTGACTGACAAAGGTATTTAAGAAATCTGTGGCTAGAAAGTGAAACCAGATATATTTAGATCTGACATAGGTTTATTTAACAGTGACTGTGTTCAGCTTTGAAATGAAATATCAGCCTAAGTGATGGCTTTTTGCTTTCAGACACTTTCTTGTTAAAGAGACTTCTGCCTAGAGCCATACACATCTCAGCACTCGTCAGCTTGATACAAAGCCATCACTAAGATCAGACTGAAAAGTCCAAGGATGACCATTAACTATGTTTGGGGCATTCAAATAAACCTAGCAATAAGCACACAGTGAGAATGGGAGGATAAAAAAATAGAGACTATGCCCACTATCTCCTTCCACTTCAGAACTCTCCCCTCCCTCTGTGCCCTGCACAGCTCTTCCAACAGAGACTGACAAGTGCTGACATTAAATCCCAGCCTGAGATTATTTTTTTCCTTTGTCATAGAGGCTTTATTTACTCTATTAATACAAGTAAAATAAATGAACCATCAAAAATAAAGCCACTGTGGTTGTTAAGTGTATGGGAGAAACAATAAATTAGAGGTGGATCAAGATGATGCTTTCTTTTCAGAATTACATCCTGCTACCCCATACAGTCACATCACATACAGCACTGTCTTGGCTTAGAATCTACAGCAGTAAGACATATAGTATCCCAGTCTCCTTATGAGTTTTTCTATCCACTGTACTGTATTTAGTGCAGAACATGGTTTTATCCCCCTGTGCTATCACCATTAGTGTTTAAAACGACAACACCACAGGAGACACACTTAGCCCCACGTTTCAACACTGGAAAAGTTTTATCCCTATCACCCAGAAAAATAAGATACAGCACATAACAAAAACACATTCCTGCTGGTTTTTTAAGAAAGTACCTACAAAGGAATTCAAGTACTTTGGGTAAGATAATGTGCTATCAAAGTTGAGGATCAACTTTTAGAAGTGCATCAGAAACAAACAGCAACCACAATACCTCTCTTTTTGCCTGTCTTTGAGTATGAATCTGCACACACTCCAATCACATCTTCATACTTTACACTGAAAGAAAGATGTAGACAAGTCGCAAAAGAAAGTGGAGTGATTGATGCCAAAAATCCAGACAGTTTAATGCTCATCTGCATGTGTCGTCACAAAAATTAACTTTTAACTGAGTACTTCATGGCCTTGAGTGTTCTTACATGCTGGTCACGGAGCTCACAGGGAGCCTGGTACATTCCCAGATCTGAGAGCATCTTCCCTTTCATAAGCATTCTACACCACAGAAATGTCAGCACTACAGCTAGTAAGGAAAACCTAAAGTAAAGCAGTCCACTTTCAACAGGTGTTATCTTCTCCCTGACTTTAAAATAGATGAGTCATCTAAATAAAGTTGAAAGGGAACTACAGCAACTCAGATTAGACTGTCTAGGCAAGCTCCCTATTATAAACCCTACCAAAGACTAAATTCCTTTTGCTCTGCTCCACATTTCAAATATCTTTATAAGAACTGTTATTTGTAAGTGAAAAATGTTCATATACAAAATCCACAATTGCCACTATTTCAGAATTTGGAGTTATTAGAACTGGAATTTGCTTTGTGGAAATGTCAGGATAAGACTGGTGTGACCAGCAGCCCCTGCTCCTGATCCCTTGTAATGTGGTTAACATAACAAACACGACTTTATAAGGCAAGAAGCTATTCTCTGTGACTGAACAGGTGCCATAGTCATTCCTTTTTCCTTACTCTCAGGCCCTGAAGGTCCTGTGAACCAAGCAGACAAACCAGATTTCTTCTTCCTCTCCCTACCAGCCTCAAGATTCCTGAGCATCAGGGCAATTTACAAGTCCTGAGTAGGGACAGAGAGACCCATGACCCCTGGTGGCCAGATACGCTTCCATCATCATCTGCTTCCTCTGAGGACTGACTCTTACACTTGTATGATCCTCAAGTCTATATTATGATTGTTGTATTGATGCAGCAATCAATGTATTGAATTTTGACCCTATCTGCAGAGAGTCCAGGTGACTGGAAATAGTGAGTTAAGTTGTATTAAAAATTCTGTATTATTTAGATGATGAGAAGTCATGTTAGGGTCTAGGCAATTAGAAATCTTAAGTTATCACATTATAAATTCTGTATTACGCTACTTATAAATTGTACTAAACTGATTCTGATTGTAGAAACTCTGTGCCATTCTAATCATATGTTCTGTGCTATAGTATTCATACTATCTTGTTAAGGAAATAAAGCTTCAATTATAACTATATTTTAGTGCCATCATCATTCTGCCAAGGATCCCTAAAAGAACCTGTCTGTCACCTTAATGGTAAGCTTGATTAGCAGATACTTGGGAGCAAAGAGATGTTATTCTCTGGTGCATAATTTACTTCTCATGCACCACAAAATCATTCTGCTTACATATGCTGAAAAAGAAGGGGTATGGGGGGAACAACCAAAGCACAGAGACAACTTACTAAATACAGCTGAACCTAAGGCAAACAAGTAATTTAGCTAAAAACATTCAGTTCTGACCCCAAAACATGTTGAACCTCTCATAAAACATGCTACTTAAAACATACAATATGGGCATCAAATGTGAAATGCAAACAAAGTACCTCCGTTCCAGTTTGCAGAACTCACACTTTTCTCACAAGTGCCATGGCTTTCAGGTCTGCTTGAAGTGTCTTATAGCCACTTTATATACCTTGTCCACTTACACTTGCTTCACTATCATGTTTCCGAAGTTGTGATTATGATGTAATACCAAGAACAGCATTTTAAGAGCTTAATGAACTAAAGAGCATGAAACTGAACTGAGCACTGAAAAGTCAAGTTCTATACCTGGAATGATTTCTCCTCTCAAGCACGTTACTTCCATATGAGCTGCCATTATTAAGACAAAAAAAAGTGAAACAAGGCGCTATGTGTAAGGGCAAAATAAACTACACTTGGTTTCTATATGAATTTCACTACAATTTACTCATGGACTAGAAAACACGTGTGCCAATAAACAACGAGTAACATTACATATAACAGTCCATTACTTAAACAGATTTAAAGGAATACTTTTCTTTAGGGCTAATGAAAAATAACTAGCTAAATAAATAAATCCATTTGAGCCCAGCACCTAGGGGGAAAAACAGGAAGATTACTGTGTTAGTTTGTCATTAGGTTAGATTATCTAAAAGAATGTGCTGGTAGGAATGTGGATCATCTTTAAAGGTTTTCTGAAAGGATTCTTGAAAAGACCAAAACAAAGAGCTGAGCCACAAGTAATAATGTCACATATAGAAAAGGTATTATTATCTGTTAAGCTAGCTCAAAAGACAGAGGAGGGGGAGAATAGCTCTGAGGCACACAAGGCCATCTCCAGTTAACATTAGTTTTGTAATCAGATATGCTCTGGCTTCCTTCAAAATGAAAAAGAATCCAAATTCACTCACACTGCAAATTTGTTAGGCAAAAAGAAACACAGAAAGTAGCAGCCAAAGCACTTGCAGCAGGCTCTTTCACCCACACTGCCACTTGCTCTCGCAGCGCAGTCGGCAGCACAGCCGTGCCACACAGCCGGCACAGCGCGGGCAGGGGCAGCTCCCAGCGTACACATCACGTTGGGGCTGTCCTGTGACAGGGAGAAATGTGGATCTACTGCACTCCACGTTAATGAATCCAACAAATTCATATTCATTCTGCATTTTCAAAACAAAAGATGTGAAAAAAAGTAAAGGATACTACTTGGTTTAAGAATTTATGGATTTTACATGCCATGTTATTATGCATTCATCCTCACATGAAGAGAAACATGGATTCCGATTGTTTCATTCCCCCTATTGTTTCATCATCAATACAGAAATCATTATTCAATACGTATACAAATCTTAACATCTGGAAGGCAAAACTCACAGTGAAAATGTCTCTGCATAACAACACAAGAACTTGATATCTGGTATTCACTGTGGGGCCAAAAGTTACGTTACTAGGGTATCATCCAAACTCCATGGAATTCCTCGCTATACAAACAGGATAAATTGAAGATTTGCTATGCTGAACCAGACTTCCTGCCTAGAAAAAAAGCTGTTAAGAGAGAATTACTGTTCATTTCTGAAGTAGCACTATAAACAAATGCTGGTGTTGATTTAGTTGGCATATTTTATTGTTTGTCGTTTAGTTTGAAAGTAAACACTTGGAACAATTCTAATACCACGAACGCAGTATTTTCCAAGTCTTCCGGATGTCACCACACAGTGCATCATTCTCTTCTGAGAATGAAGAATGGCAATCTACCAAAACAAAGGCATTATTGCTTCTGGACTGTCATAGAGATCTCTAATTAATACTGCAGTGTTGAGCTACAAATCATCTTCAGCTAGTTCTCCCCAACAGAATGTGCCTGCTAGAATTTAAGTTCACTGCAGCCACACACTACAAGCAAAAAAACATACCTATTTCTCATACTGCTTCATATGAAGCGATGGAAGAGTTGGAGCAATATAAATACTATCATATCATTAAATTTTCACTAGGTGATTCTAATCTAATTCTAATGAAGTTCCTATTATTAGTCTGAAGTGGCTCAGAGTCTGGAAGCACAAGACACTAACAGGAATAAATTATAAGTTTAAATTCAGTCCCTGTAATAAAATGTCTTCGAAGTAGAGAAGTGAGAAGAAAAAAAAGCAACTTTATAATTGAATGGCCATGCTTCTGAATCTGAGTATGTTGCTTCTCAGAAGTCTAAAACAACAACTCAAGTTCATGATCTTGTTCATATTACTCCTACAAGACAGAAACCACAATCAACAAACATACAATATTTTTCTGGTCTGTTAAATTAACTATTTTTATACCACTACCCTGAAGCAGGTATACTTGGCACATAGACATTCAACATGGATCTTGACTTTCAAGACCTTTAAGTACACAATTCTTCTGAAAGCATGACTAGAAACACAAAAAAGCTTCAAATTTTCAGTCAGCTGCTAGTTCTAATTTCTCTGAGTGCATAAGCATAGCTCAACTTAAAAGCTATGTAACATAACCATTACATCAGCCTTATAGGACATTCTCAAGTTTCATCTATATTTAACTTACAATCACAATACCTCAGAGGCATTTAGACATCCACAGGAATAATTAGGCTAATAAAATCATTCAGAAATTGTTATTTGTAAAGGCAAAGGATTAATGGAGACAGCTAATTTATCATACTGGAGTTTCACAAAGCTGTTGACTAAACCCACATACCTAGTCAAATATTAGGTATTTGACAAAGGACTGAAAATATTAACTCCACCAACACCACAAACTTATCACTTCAGCTAACAAATGGAGAACACTGCTCAAACTTTTCACTGAGCTTCTCTCACAAGGAAGCTGCAGGACTGTCACAAAGAGCAGCCCTGGAAAAACGTGGCAACAAACCTGGGAATTGTTCTGAGGGACTTTTTAAAACTCACTGCCTTCATCAGAATTTTCAGCATCTCACTACTGCCATGTAAATTTTCTACAGAACAGTCACCCAGTCAACTGAAGCCTGCCTAAAACCCAGGAAGCATGCAGACTTTTCCACACTTCCTCTTTACTGCCATTCCCCAACTATCTATCTCTTGAAAGGTAACCAACTCTCAAAGTAACTCTGACTTGACAGCAGTTTCAGGAAAAATTAGGTTCCTCCCCCACTGTTGGGTACCACGATTGTTTCTCCCTGTACACTCTCATTGTTTTTTCTCATTAATACATTTTCTGCTTCAGGGCAGGGTTGTTTTTTTTCCCCATCTTTTCAGTCTAGTGCTCCTAGTCTCCTAGGCACATGTTAAATACCACAGCATGGTCTCCAGCCAGAAGCACTGTGCAGGAGGAAGCAGGTGGCCAACAGGGCTGCATAGCCACCACACAACCCTAGGGTCAGCAAGGGAGGTCAGCAGCCAAACCCCATCGAAGGCGGCAAGAAACAAACATTCAGCATGCACTGCTTGTTTCACTTACAGAGTTGATCCTACAACCACAGTGAATTTAGAACAGTGTTCTAGATCCTATTCTAGAGACTGATAGATATATATGTATAGACTTTTTTCCTTCCTAGAAGAAAAAAATAAAAGTTTTAGAAAAAATTCTTGACAACGTCATAGCATACCAGCATTGCCTCACTATGCCACTGCTGGATGATAACGTTCTTTCACCCACAAGCTTCAACCATGCAACCCTTATGCACACCCAAAGACACTCAAACTTAGCAAGAAACAGTGAAATTTAGCAGAGCCATCAGGATTTCATCCTACTAGCAAGGCTGTGCTGCAAAAGGCAGAAAAAAGTAAAAATCCACTCGCTCAATACAGTTCATTCTCTATTTACACAGGGTAAACAGTATCAACACCTGTTAAGTATGATTCCTTGTGGGGGACGGGGGAAACTCACTTTTAATTTTGGGCACCAGAAAATTTCCTAGTGACATTTATTTTCCAAGTTCTGCAAGCAGATTGCTCCTGTGAAGCCTCTGCTCAGCAGTATCGCAGTGACTTCAGCAAATCCAAGAAGCTAACAAGAGTAACCAACTTAATGTTTAAAGCCCATTCTTTAAAAACCAAGAACTGCTATTATTATGGGAAGAAAAACCAGCTTCTATCAACTGCTGCCTTATAGTTCTGAATTATTTTGGAGGGGGAGAAGGGAGAAGAGAGAAAGCACCAAAGGGGGCACATAGAAATGAAATATGACCTAGACAAGCAGCCTCTATATAAGCCACCCACATCTCACTGTTTTTCACTCTCAAGCCAATCAGAACAGATGTGGTTTTGTTTCCAGTCAACAAAGAGAAGCTCCACTTGACAAACAGATTCTGGAAAAAAACAACTGGTCTTGGACCTAAGAGAAAGTGGTTATTTGCTGAAAGAAAAAAAAGTAAACCAGTTCTAAAGTTGTTTCAGAGCAAGCTACAACCCAACCTAAAATAGCTCTCCCAAATCTGAACTTTGCCCCTGCTATTGAAATACAACCCTGGTTACAAGAAGTGGTTCCACTTTGAAGATGCAAAGCCTTGCTGTTGTAACACTTAGCAAGAGTCAAAATTATGCAATCCCTTCAAATTCCCACATGCTCACCAGCAGAACTACTCCTCTTCTAGCACTCAAGCAACTCTTCTTGAGCCAAGACTTTCCAGGTCCTAGAGGTACTGGACCTTATCTGTAGGAAGAACTTGGATGGAGAGGAAGGAGAAAGCATGGGGACTGGAGGGAAGTACACAGATTCCAAGAGCAGGAAAGCATATTTTCTATACATTATCATTACATAGCACCAGTCAACTGTCTGATGTGTTGATACATGTTCCTTTACCCTTCCAGTTACAGTAACTTTAAAACAAGCTTTATATGGTGGTTACTTCCAATCACGAGAAACCCAAAGAACGTTTTGCTGCCTTTTTTTCTCTATTTTCACGTACTGTAATTAATCTTTCTGACAAGTCTGAAATCCAATTGCGTGAGTTAATTTTTTTTTAAAGTCACTAAATTATGTAACAAAGTTTGATTATTGAATCACTTAAAGTCTAACTTCTTTGAAGCAATAAAAACTACAGCCTTGTCTCCAAGACATGTATTTCTAATGCAGAAAGTTCATTTCCATTTTAAAAAAAAGCCAAGATGGGGGTTCCTTCCCCAACACTATTACTATCATGTGGAGACAAGGCAAATAATTAACTACAAGCTCTGCACAGCCTCATTAGCAGCACAGCACCGTGAGTTTTCTACAAGGTATTTTTAAATTGCACCATGACCACCTTTACCCTGGCAACTGAATTAAAAGCCACTCCTTATTAGGATACTATATGGGGATCTGATATTTCCACAGTTTCTACAAATGGTTATTAGCAGACAGAAAATCTTGACCAATTATTCCCCGAAATGTAAAATTTAATTTACAAAATTAAACCCTTCCTGTCAAGCTACAGTTGTGCTCAATTACGATTAATGTTATGAAGGCTGTATTTAATACGTGCATATACGATATGCTTGGGCTGCTATAGCAACTTTTAAGACTTATTGGTAAGGAGTAGAATTTGCTTTGGAGCAGAATTAAGGCAGATACACACTTCTTTTTACAAAAAATTTTAGTAAAAGACCTTAGGTAGCTTTAAGTATTACTTATCAAATTATGCAGCTTCTCATGCAAGAATTCCGGAGGTTTGGCAAGAGCAACTATCATGTTTTACCATAGCTTTAGTTGCTCCAGTGTGGTATTTCACTAAGCACAGTTTGATTTCATTTACAGCATATACATAAAAACTACTGAAAGAAAGCTCTTCTATTGTTTAAAAAAAAATAAATCTGATTAAGCACAGGGATAAGAAATTTTGGAAAGTGAATGAGACACAAGCATCTGATTAACAGAACACCACAGACCTGTAACGTGACCTCTAACTATAGAGAGGCTTTTCAAAACAGCATACAGCATTACAAACATGAACATAGGTTCCTTAGAATCATAACCAGAGACCTCTCTACAGAGTCAAAGATCTCTGATTACAAAAAATATAGGAGAGTCTATTCTCCGTCAGACAAAGAGCCATTAGCAATATATGCAGCAGGGGAGAAAGAAAAAGTAAATAACATACCATAGAAACACCAACAAAGACCCCAGAGCCATTAACTGAGAGTGGTTCACAGGCTGCTTACAATAAGAACCATAAAATCGGCAGAACAGTCTCAAATGGTAACTTGTTCTACTCAAAATCCCAACACATTTGACTTAGCAACACTGTGCCTTATGAGGCAACAAACCACAAGATATTTTTGAGCTCAAAGTTGGAAAGGCAAAACTAGACAAATGCACAAGTTCAACTAGGGTAACATTTTTAATGAGTTGCAGTCAATAGAGATAATCCATCTCGTAAAAGTAACCCTTTATTTTTGATCTAATTCTGGTTGTTTCCTAGCCAAATTAATTTTCCAAGTTAGTTGCAGTAGAAGAGAGAAAAATATAATTTTATAATGAAAACTAGCACCCAACCTAATCACAGGATAACCCACTGCTTTTCCATAGTAGAATTGACCTTCCACAACTATCAATGCAAGATGACAAACATTAAATTACATCCAGCAGAGGAGCATCAAGTCCGAAGTCATTTTCCAAACACAAGTCAAAGCCACTTGATCATATCAGTTTAAGAAAACCTTTTAAAACCAAAACAGAAACTAATAAAAAACCCACCCAAAATAAAACAAAAAACCCAACCAAGATTTAATGCTGCTTTGTCTCATCCAGGTGATGTAAGGCTCATTAGAATGTGAAAAATACAGACAATTTTAATACTATTCAATTTCTTATGTTAATTATGATTTAAATGTTTGTTTTGTGAAGATTTATATTGCTTCTGAGGAAAAAAACTCTCATATGTACATGACATAAATCCAGAGAAATCTATTTCAGTTATTTTATTTTGAATATTTGGTTATAAACCCAAACTGCATAAGAACACCTCTCAAAGTATTGCTTTTATTAGCTGCTTTTTTTTAATCCAAGTTATATTCATCTTAAAAAAAAAAAAAAATTCCACTGTGCATTTTAACTTAATGCATTAAAATCTTAGAAAGAGATCTCCCAGGTCTTCACTAAATTAAATCTGGCTCTACCTTAATAGCAATTACAGTTCTTATCTCTGTAACTACTGCCGGAAGGTTGGTTGGATTCTCCTGTCCTAACAGTTAGGAATCCCCTTCTAACTTCCAAATGCGTTTGTTTACGGACAGCCTGTATCAATCTCAATTAATGTGAAAATTTCCTCTTACCTTTCCACTCTATATATTTACAGATAGCAATCAGAATGGTTTTTTCCTGCTTCAGAAAAGATTAGTATATAGGCATTAATAGGAAGAGCCTCTTCCTTGCATCAGACCTATCAATCACGCAGTCATGCAGCAAGTCAAACAGGGAACCTGATCCAACAGAAAACTGACCCAGCAGAAGAACTAGTTCGCTGTCAGATCAATGAGATCCTTTCAGCAGCTGCCCGTTAGAGCAGAATAAATGTATCATGAAACTGCACACCAAGAGTTTACAGAGAACTAGTTAGCCACCTCGAAAATAAAGCAAATAGCATCTCATAAGAAGCCCTCCTTAAAGCGAGCATTTTCTCTTCAACAGGCCCTTGAATATCCCAGCCATCATGAAGGATACAACAGACAAAAAAGCTTTATCATTGGAAATCCATATCACGTGGCCTTGGTTTTCAAAATAGCATGTGGCTAGACATGGATGAGCAACAAGAAAAGTTCACATTCTCACAGAGGAAAAGAACAGAACTTCTCTGACCTGCTAAATCAAAGGGATGGATGCCCATACGACTAACAATTACTTTCATTTTATAATCCCCACCAAAACTTTTTAATGCCCCCTAAAAAAGGCCATTCTGCACCTGTGCTTAGTTACCAGAGAATCTAAAGCCTTTTCTGTCCGGAAACTTTGTGACAAACCATCATGGTGTATCACCGTGCACACCTTTCCTCCTGCAAAGCCCACAAAGGCGCTTCAATATATTGTTATTTTTCTCATTTGACTGGCAAAGGGCTGTTGTAACTGAACTCCTCCCTGAAGACACTACCCAGCTCCTCAGGGAGAGGTATGAGTGCTTTCCAGAGGTGACTGGCTCTGTTTCAGCAAGTGGTAACTATTCATGTTCACCATGCACTCAACCCTGGCACAGCCCATACAAAGAGCTACCGGCGGACGATGGTAAGACTATGTCATTCCCTCCTCCATCAGATATAAAAAAGATGCTTTAAGAGTCCCTCACCAGGTTCATTAAAACGAACAACATTCTCCAATAGCTCTAAAATTATGTCTGCACTTGGTCAATAGCATTTATAGGGGTGTTGGTTTGGGGTTTTTTGGAGAAAGTGGGGTGGGGCATGTTTGGTTGGTTTTTTACTATTTTTGATGGTATTAATTCTAAATTTAATCTCATAGCAATTCTCCTGTAAATTAAGAGAACAAATACAAGGTGTTAATGAAAAAAGACGTATTTGACTAAGCATAAAATTTTAAGTCAACTGGTACAAAATAAATCTCCGTGAGTTTGAAATAAAGTCATGTAAGCAACCTAAACTTAGCGAAAGTTAAGGCAGGCAAGTTCATTGTGTCCAAGAATCTGATTCAATATACCCTGACTTCAATTTCCTCCCTAGGCAGTCAGTTAAAGAAATTATATCAACATTTAATAGCACCCATAGGTAACTAGCAATAAAGTTTATCTACAGATTTAGCATCCACCTGTTTAATGGGTGTATTCTTATATATAAACATTTAGAAATACATTTTACGTATCAAAAGATACAAGCTTTTTAAGTGGAAAGAAGGAAAGGAGTTTCCAAAGGAAACTCTCACAGAGGCATTCTACAGGTATTGCAACAGAAAAACAACTACTATTTAAATAACTCATATGGCTCATGTTATACCCTAGACAAGGACTAATCCAATACCTTTCAGGCCTTTTTTACCTTTACCTCAGCAAAGATACATCTTTATGCTGGTAGAACTGCTTCCACTTGGCTAACTGATCCATTCTCCAGAGTAAGACAAAGTCCAGTAAACCCATACCCCGGGGGGGCCTCCACAGGCAGCACCTGTTCAACACAGCACCAGACTGGTCCAAGTCAGGCACCTCCAGGGACCTGAACATCTGAACCTTCATCCCTCCTTAGCCCCTATTCACAGACTAGGAAATGCAAACAGAACCACAAAAGCACCACCTGGGTCAACAGAAAGCCATCTCATTCTAAGGAAGAAGTACTTTTCTCAACTATTTTGTTTCTGCCAGTGGAAAATAAAATGCTTAATGACAAAGCTGAGCACACACAACTTCCAACCCAGATCAATAACATGTAGTTCTGTTTGTCATCACCCTGATAAGAGTTAGCAATTGGTGTATAATACTGAAGATAATCAACAGCATCAGCAGGTAAGACTCCTGGACTTTTTTCACTTAAGTGGCCTCATTCCTAAGAAACAGCAGTCTTAGAGTTGGCCTTTGTCATCTGTAGTATTTGCTGGAAGTTTAAAATGTTGCATATAAATAAAACCAAGTTATCCCAAAGTAGTTCATTAGCAACAAGCAACATATAGGCCAAGAGATGAAAAACTTTCCATCACACATACTGTTAACGACAATTACCCTTACACAAAGTAAAATTCAAAATAATCTATCCAAATAAAGGGAATGGAGACTGAACACATCTGATCGGCGTTAGTTGGACACGTGAACGAAGCGCTGAAGCACACAACCAGAAAGTCCTCTTCCTATAGGTACATGGGAGCAGCAGACAGGTTAAACCTCACACGGCAAACCGGGTCAGAAGCAGGTTGGCTGGGGTCAACGCGAAGTGTAATCCCCCCGCTGGCCTTACGTGCCATCGCCGGGGACGGGGCCGAGGGACACAAGGAGATGGGAGCGAGATTAAACAGTGAGGGAGAAGAGGATACATATATATGGATTAAGAGAAAGTCATCACGTGAGTAGCAGATCTATGGGTGAGATTTACCTCCCCCATGAAAGCATCGGAAAAATGCAGAGTAATCTAAGCGGATGCACGCACATGTGCGCATCCACGGCAAGCACACACGCAGGCACACAAAGCACAGAGAGCGCATCCGCGGAGTTGCCGGGGTCCCAATGCGACCAGCAGGTCAGGGCTCTAGCGGCGGGTGCCGCTGCACCGCGGGGCAGCACCGGCACTACCACCGAGCCGCACCGGGCGGGGCGCGGCGCGTTCTAGAAGGAGCCGCCGCCCCCCGGGGCCGCCCGCCCGCTGCCGGGCGGATAAAGTTTGCAGCAGCAGCAGCCGGCGCCGCCGCTGCAGTGCCGGGCGCGTCCACCGCAGTGAGCGAGCCCAGCCTGCGGGAGAGCGAGCGCCGGTAGGCCCGGGGCCGGCCGGCCGCCACGGCATCCCTGCCTGCCTTCCCCGCCTCCGCCCCGCCGCGCCCCCGCTCCACTGACCGATCACCTCCTGCAGCTCGTAGGCGTCCCTGCAGATGGGCCAGCCGGCGGCCGGGGCGGCGGGAGCGGCCGCCGGCTGGGGCTGCTGGACGTGGACCGGCGACTCGCCCTGCTCCGCCATGATGCTGCCGGAGCGCCCAGGCACCCGGCGACCTTCTCCAAACTTCCCCTCCAGCAACACCTTTCGGCCGCGCTCTGCCTGCCGCCCGCCCTGCCCGCGCAGCCGGCCGCCCGCCCGGCGGAGGGAGGAGGCAGGGCACCGAGGGGGAGGAGGCAGAGGCGGGCGCCGCCGCCGGCCCCGGCCGCTCGCCCCGCGCCGCTGCGGGGAGACGGAGCCCGAGCCCGGTGCCTGGGCCCGGCGGTGCCGGTGCGGTGCCGGCAGGGCGCGGCCCTGCCCCCGGACGCGCCTCGCCCGCGGCAGAAGCGGAGCCGCTCCGGCAGCGGCGCCCCCAGGAGCGGCCACGGGCCCCCCGGGATCGCCGCCTTCCCCCCGCGCCTCCTTACCTGTCCGCCTGCTGGCGGCATCCCTGCCCATCGTCCTTCCCCGCTCATCCCGCGGCTCCCTGGGATGCTCTCCGCGGCTGGAAGCACTGCGAAGTCCTGTGTAGGGCTGCGGGCTGAGCGTGTGCAGGCCACGGCCCTGCCGGCGGACTGCGGGATCCGCCAGGACCGAGCGCGGGGCCGGGAAGCTCTGCAGGGAAGCCTCGTCCCGTGGCGGGGATGCTGCACCTGTTAGGCCGGTAACAGAAGCACACAGACTTCTCTGGAGCACAGCTCACAAGTGTCACTGCCGAGAGCGCTGCTCTCGCAAGATGACTTGTATTTAAAATTTGAGGACGTAAAGAAAGCATTTGCTTTCATCGGTGATCGGGCTGCACTCCTGCAAAGTGGTTAAATCACCATATGACATGAGTGTCCCTTTCATGAGAGAGTAGCAGAACTGCACCATGTCATCTCAGTGCAGACACTGCCTCAGCTCATGCCACCGAGGACTGAGTACTTTTGAGAATGCTCCTCTTGGCTAACCAGAAACAAGTGATATAAACAAATAAGAATCATAATTAAACTTCTCTAATGCTTCCCATTATACAAGGTCAGGTTAAAAAAAGCCTCTGTGTTAGATGAAACTCTGCTGTTAATACATTTTTTTTCTACCCTTTTAGTTGTGTCAAGTGTTTGTGATATCAGCAGGATTTTACTTACTATGAAGTAACAGAAAATAGCTAGTAGTCTACAGTCTCACTCCTACTCTGAATGCTTTGTATTTTAAGATCTATGGAGATCTGGAAGAAATAGTGGTAGTAAAAGATTTCCATATATTTCACAATATCACTTCCTACTACAGCATGAATTAAGGTAGTTGGAACTTATACAGTACGTGAAGAGGAAAGCTTTCCAAGTCAGAACTGAGATTAAAAGAACAGAACCTCTTAAATTGTGAGGTAGTATGATGTAATGTGATTTAAATCCACACTAAGATACATGTAACAACACCTGTTGGATACTTTATTCAGTCCTAGTTCAGTTCGGGATAATCCTCTTCTACTAAGTAAATTTTTTTTATGTCGCTTATTCAGCAAAGACTTTCAGTTAATTGAAGGTTATTCAAAAAAGCAAGTTATTTTTCTTTTGTTGTGTTGCTGAGAAAGCTGAAGGAAGAAGTCATCCCAGCCGCTGCTTAATGTTTCATCAGAAGGTGTATCGACAACTTGCAAATATGGAATCATTTGTGCACTGCACCATTTTCTCACAAGCAACAAAGGCTTCTCGTAGTAGAAAAAAAAAAACACACATTTTTGTGCTAAACCAATGATTCCTCTCAATCTCATCTTTAAAAGCTAGGTGATTGAAATATTTTCCTATACTCAAATTAGAAATTATTTGCCACAAAACTAAAGGTCAGCAAGAGTTGAAAGAGGAAATATTAATTGTCATTCAGTATTTAGTTTAATGCCAAGGCCTTTCTGCCAGCAATAGCATGGGAGGGGGAGGTAAGTAAGAGAGCAACAGCACAGGCCAAATCAATCAGCACAGAAAATGGGTTACTCACTATTGATGGAACACAGCCAGTTTCTCCATCTGTACTCAGTTGTTGAGAATGGTGGCAGGGAGGGTAGGAGGTGGTGAGTTCCTGAGCCATGAATTTCTGTGATGCTGCTGCCATATGACTATTTAAACTTCTGGTTAACATCTGATACCATTAGAGTTATTTTTGTCCCTATTATTGTCCCAGTTTGTCGAAGTAAGCACTACAGCTTTGGGAATTTCTAGGTGCACCTGCACTCTGCAATTTGTCGAAATGAGCAGTTTTTACAGAAGAACCTTCCAGGATGGCAACTTTATAAACAGATAGACCCGCGGGAAGTGTTCCGTGCATTCCGGGTAGCACGTAGGAGAGGTCCGAGCGCCCCAGCGCCGGTGCGGGCCCCGAGCGGGGCCGGTGCGTGGGGCCGCCCGCCCCCTGCTGCAGGCGGCGGGGAAGGACCCGCAGCGCCGCGCTCGGCTGCGCCCGCTACGCGCTGCTCCCGCAAGGCTTTTCGGACACCGGGAAAAATAGCAACCCGCCGATTTTGGAGATCCCAGAGGAATGGATAGAAATCACGTAAAAATCACTGTTCTCCGAATTGATGACAGTTCAGAATGGTCCCCTCTGAACGTGGTTTGGCATTTCTGAGCTTGAAGACATAGGACTCCATGAGATTGTCTGGGTCACTGAGTCCACTTTGGAATCAACCTTTTGGTGACTGAATAAAAGCTTTACATAGCCAGGCTACAATCAAAACTGGCAATATTTAAAATCATGTAGGCCACCATGGGAGAAGAGTTAAGCCATGCTCAGACCTTTCAAAAATTCCCAGCAGATGGGAAAAAAAAGTGTTTAGAGCAAAATAACTCAGACTCCATTTTAGGTTTGGAGGACTTAGGCAAGAATAACATTAGTTTATAAGCAATGGTACATACGCCAGTAGCATAGACAAGGGACAGCATCCACCCAAACTCCATTTTTTTCTGAATAGAAAGGCAGCAGATGCAACCTAAACAGCAGTATATCCTAGCATAGACTAAATCAGAGAAAGAAGGAACTATTCTCTCTACCATCACTTCAACCTCAGAGAAATGAGTAAACTAAAACCATGCTCTCTCCCCAAAAATAGTCTAAGATTGCATTTATGGCCATCACATACTGTAGTACAGCTCTCTCCGATTATGTAGGTAAGATCCGAAAGCCTCTAATTTGGTAGCAGCGAGGGACAGCTGTCTTTAAACAACATCATGAGATATGAAGGCTGACACAACAGCAGCTGGTGCTGATGGGAGCGGGCTAAACGCTTTCAACCTCCCTTTCTCCTCTGGTGAAAGCATAGTTAAATAGGTAACGTGCCCATTATTGTCACTAGGATGCTTGCTTTCATCAAAGCTTGCAGCTTAGGTTAGTTTCTGCTCACAAAGAATACATGAGTATCTTCTTGGCAATTCACATTACAAAAAGCATCTTGCTTGATACAGAATCACAGAAATGTTAGGGTTGGAAGGGGCCTCTGAAGATCATTCAGTCCAATCTCACACCTGCCAAGGCAGGACCACCTAGAGCAGATGACACAGGAACACGTCCAGGTGGATTTTGAATATCTCCAGAGAAGGAGACTCACAACCTCCCCCTGCAGCCTGTTCCAGTGCTCTGCCACCCTCAATGTAAAGTTCTTCCTCCTGGTGAGATGGAAACAATGGAGCATTTACACTGGAAAACCTTGTGAAGGCATTTTTCAGTTAACTTGCTCTTGTTACCAAACCAGCCAAAACTTTAAAATCTCTTGCTAATTCCAGCAGCATGAGCACCAGTGGCTCATTACCTAAATAATGATGGCACACCAATGATTATACATTTCAAACATTCAGAATTCAGAATTGTGCATACATTTAGAATATTTACATGCTAGCCATTCATGTATTGGCAACAGTAGCCTTTTTACAACAAATGCCTCTTGGAACCTGCAGAAATCACTATTTCTAGTATGATTACGTGAATGAATTTAGGATATGGTCACCATGAAAATGACAATAAACTAAAGATTACTGTTGGTTTTGCACTCCAGTTTATTATCATTAAGATGATGTGGAGGTGTCTGGCTTACTGAGGCTTTTAGCAGGAATGAACTCTCCCTAGTTGTGAATGAATAAAACTCAAACATATAAAAGAGTTGATCTAGGAACTTCTACAGCTTTCATCACTGTAGGATATGAACACCTCATGCATATTAATAAATTAATCTTCTCATACAAAAAGACTAGGGAATATAATTATCTCGATTTCACAAGTGGAAACAGAGAAAGCTTAAGGGATTTGCTAAAGGTCATAAAAGAAGTGCGTAGCAAAACTGGGAGTGCAAGACATATTTTCTTAGGATGGGATTTCACACAGCCTCACAGCAAGATCAGGAATCTAATGTGGTTGACAGCTGCTTAATTCCTGGTTGGGTTCATCTGAAAACACTGGCTAGTCACTGGGCAGCCAAACAAGTGATAGACAGGCTAAACAAGGGAGACATGAGAAAACTGTGACCAATACTGGAGAATGGGATGTGCCACCGTTTAAACAGGAGCACAGTTAGATGTCATGGACATTTGTTAGATGGTCATGGAATGACACTAAGTCCAAAACAAATACCTTAATTATAAAAGGCTATTTATCATTTGAGTCAATGACCCTACCCTTTGTTCATTTTCTTTTTATAGGATTAGGGAAGAAACAGTTCACAATTTACTGGAAAACTACAAAGTTCAATTCAGCAATGTTTAGAAAGTGCTTGAGTTCTTGGGATTAAAACACTTTTAAATGTTTTCCTTTTAGTTTGGGGGGTATAAATTGAAATAATTTTGTAATCTAAATGCCATAAGTGAGCTTCTATATGAAACCCAATCATTAAAAAAAAATGTGATTACATTTTGAATTTCCTTTTTCTTTTTCTGATGGAAAACCTAGGGTCTGGTGGGTGGTGCTTCCTGGGAGACCAAAATGGCAGTTAAAACCAAAATAAACCTTGCTCATATTTTATGCTTTCTCTCCAACATTATGATTTATAAACAAGACATTAAACTGTCCAGTGCTGCTGGCTAAATTTCTCCTGAAGTAATTCAACAAGATTCTGAGTCCAACTTGAGCATTATAAAAAGCTCGGGCTCCTATCTCTCAGGGCAGCTTGCTCGGCTTTGACAGGACTGGCAGAGCTGCTCAGTCTAGGTCATCTGTGAGGAAGAAAACTGTTTAATGAAGAGCTTCTGCTTGAGCAAGCCATGTCAGGGAGCACCAAGGACTGGGCTGCCTGGGGGGCAGGTGAGATGGGAGCAACAAGTGCCAGTGAGGCAGCAGGGCCAGTGTCCACACCGAGCAGGGGGCATCCTGGCAGGACCCCAGACAGGCAGGGGGGCAGGCCCAGGGATGGCAGCCAGAGTTGGTGACAGTTCAGTGACTGTCAGGTGAGTCTAGGGACAGGGCAGGTCCAAGCTGCAGATAGGAAGCTCAGTCAGCAAGGCAAGGTCAGGATCCTCAAGGTGCAAGTCTGGGCACTACTACAGTGTAGCAGGCTTAGGCAAGGACCATAAGCCTAGCTACAGCATTGCTCAGGCAAGAATCACAGGCAAGGGTCTGAGCTTGAACACAGCAGAGGACCCAGACAAGGCTTCTCATAGCTCTTTCTTTCAACTTGGCTGTTTTCACAGCACCCTGATCCAAGGTTACAGAACAGCATCATGTCTGAGCTGGCCTTGAGTACTGACGGTAAAACTCCTAGGAGTAGGGAAAGAGGTTGCAAATCCAGTCAGTGCACTCAGAGCCCTGGCAACATGGGCTTAGCATCAAGAATTCTCGAGTGTTTCCCTTGTTAGGAGCGCTTGCCATACCCACCATTAATTTCCAGTGTCGCGTGACAGCTCAAAAATACTGTCAGCACAGCTTCAGATTTTAATTCAGAAAACTGCCTAGTGCTCTAATTCCCTCTACTCTAATAAAGTGCTGAAGCATGGCATGAAACTACCTGTTGGGAAAGTTCAGAAACTGCCATCAAACTGCCATCCTTTTCTATTTATCAATTAAAGCCTGTAACACTTCCTGGCACTAAGACAAGCTATGGAATAATGTCTGAAACAAAATAAGTAGCCTCCACTCTAGGACAATAAAAATACCACTTAAGGCACTAAAAATAGAACTCAAATCTAAAGAAAAATCTCTCTTCCTCAGAACAGTGAAGTGCTTTAAAATTCCTAAGCACTCTAATTCCTATCTGTATCTCCTAGAATGTTCACAGTATTTAAAAAAAAAAAAACATTTGTTGACACAAATATTTAGATATTAGTCTTCTTTAAAAGACTTTTAGCAATTGCTTTGAGTCTTGCACCATTTGCATAATTCAGGAAAGAAGGCTTTAAATGCAGCGATATAAACATTATTTTCTAATGGACCCCTTATTGTTTTTATTGTTTCTTTAAAAATCTAATTTATCCATGAATGCCAGAAACCTAAACTAATCAACACTGTGTTTTTAATAGACAAGAAACAGAAATTAAGCAGTTTAGGCACAACTTATTTTTATTTTTACTGCCATATCATTAAAATAAACAAAACACCCATAGCAGACATCATTAGTCATGGGTGATGTACCCACAAAAGCCCTAAATTTAGTATATACAACTAGGTGTAATATGACAAGAAAGAACTTCTAATTTTGTTTCAATCATTACAAATAGTAGAATTAACTGTGTACAAATGTTGGCTACCCTAGTTTAAGCAGGTTTTGCTGCTATAGCCTGCAATGCATCCTCTGCAAAACAGCAATCAAAATCTGAGCTCTGACTCAGTATTCTGAGTAAAACTGCACATACTAAACTAGTTACAGTAGTGGAAACCACACTTTGACTAGTTCTGTTTGCTATGCTTAGGTAAGGGTGCTTACTGAACTGATATAAAAGCCTAAGTTTGCCAATATACAGAAAAACATACTTGAAAATGGTGCCAGTAAAATGCAAATTATCTCTGTTGGTAAACAAGTCCTAGTGTAGGCACAGCTTTGTTTTACCCACGGTTACCCCACCAACACAAGGCACAGTGCTGGTATGAAAGTACTCACTGGTATGGGTCATCCCACTTACCCAGGGCATCAGCTGGAGCAGTGTAGTTCTAGGATGTGATCTTTGAGTGGCACCAGAGAGAGCTGTATGGGAAGAGGATGCTACAAGCCAGGGCAGCAAGGTAGGGCCCAGGGTGAATACTGCTGGGTAGCAACCAAAAGGCAAGAATAGTATTTGATGGGAAGAATGGTGTATCTGGAGGCTCTGGGACAACTGAATATTTAGATGATGATCTCCAGAGGTCCCTTCCAGCCCTAACAATTTTGTTATTCTGTGATCCACCAGTACAAAAGACAACAAGAAGATACTTAAACAGAACTTTCATCTGAATCTGTTAGTGGAAAAAAACCCCAATGCAACAAACAAAAAACTCTTGGAGTATCACCTCATTTTCTACAATAACTAAAAATTCTTTAATACGTCATGCACCTCAGGCACTGTTTACTTAGAAAAGATGAGAACAGGTATCAGAGATGACAGATAAGGTCATCTCCAGCCAGAGACAGTCAAAGGAACATATGGCACCTTACCCAGCCCCCAGAAAGGTGTGAGACCAAACACACACAAAATGAGATGTAAGAATGATGGCTTGCTGCAGAACTGAGGCAAGACCACCAAATCTCCTGATATAAAACAAGCAGAACAAATTAATTTTCTATACCAATAGTGGCAGTAATATTTCATCTGGGAATCACCATCGTTTTTAAGTTGTAAGCCATCTAAATTGATGCCATTTATTACTTGGAAATTTTAAAAATATCTATATATTTTTAAATGTTGTCCAGAAAGTTGAAGTACTCAAATCAGCTAACGACTTTCCTATGGTCATTTGCACCACCCCAACTGAAGAGTAGCAACTTCTTTCTCTGCTACAAGCTTTTTAGCAAGCAGATATCAGAATGCATTCCAATAATCTATTAATACCATGGTAAAGAAGACCCAACAGGTTTTGTATTTGTTTCTTTCTAAGAGGCAGAAAAATGGTAGCCTTTAATAATGGCAAAGGAAATTAATATTTTCTCTGCTGCTTTGTCAAACAAGGAATAAATTATGAGTTTTATTTTGTTAATTCTCTGAAGTCTTCCAGCAAGACAACACATAAAGGGCCGTTTGTTATCTCCCCTCTAAAGGGACAAGTTTATGTTGTCTCTTTGATGTACTTCTGGAGTTATATAAAGTATTTTTCACTGCTTGAAACCGTGCAATATGGAAACTCAAAATATCCAGGATTTTTAACATTTGCAAGAATTATTTATTCTGCTGCAGTAAAACACTATTAATTTTAATGCTATAAACAATACAAAGCCTTTCTTTTCACACTAATTGTGTGCATATTTATTGATATTCTCTGATAGACTTTGCAGTATGAATGCTGTATTGAGCAATTAAAACAACAGCATATGTATAGAGACAGAAAGAAATAAGAAAATATGTTTAATTTTCAGATTCAGGTCGTGTCCACCAAAGGTTTTAAATCAAATAATAAAGATTTATACTTTTAATTAGTGCCTTAGATTCTGGGCTGTAAAGTAAAAATATTAACTACTCTAGGCTTACACAAGATTTTCCCGCAGAACAAATAAAATATTTTGGATTTTGTTTTCTTAAATTAGCACTTGCACTGCAGATAGTACTAGTCCTCTTCAGAGCTGCTTAGAGATTCTGACAAAATATTTATCCAACTGTGGAACTTCTGTGAAAAATTGGTGTATGAACTAGTCAAAACACAGGAGGAAGGTCTTAAATCAGTTTAGATGGTTCTTATCCCGAACCGACTGATATTTCGGATTAAAAAAAAAAAGGAAAAAATAAAAGAACATTTGCCAGGTATATTTGCAAAGAATGGAAAGGTGACTCATGAGAGGTGCAGGACTCTGTCCTAGTGTCTAAGGCTCACTGGCTACAGTACAGTGATGCACCAGCATATGAATGATAGACCTTGCAGAAAACTGTCCCTGCTGACTGTGACAGATCCCAAGCTGGAAACAGTGCTGCTCATTCAGCACCACCAGTAGGACTATTTTCTTGGTGCACATATCCAAACACACTTAAGCACTTGTGCACACCAGTGACAATGTGAGATCTCTCAACAAACTTCAAAACTCACTATTGCTTTTAAATGAAAATCTTAAATTCTGAAGAGCTCGGCACTGATTCAAGTACTAGATAAATATATTGGGCAGGCTGCCTTCAGCCAGGAGAATTGCAACCTGACACACGCATTATGAATCAGGAAAGTAGCCTGTATTGATTTGTATTAGTGCTGATCATAGATTCCTCAGCAGCTCTCAGGTGACATTTCCTCTCTCTTGATTAATTATAAGTTCATATTGTTTGTAGAGGCAAGCCAGACAAATGCAAAGAACTATTACTTTCAAATGAGAGGTTTCAAAACAGAAAGAGCTCATGTTTTCTCAGGTTTTGAAGCATTTTTAACCTTGTGACCCTGAAAGTTGCCAAGCTGACTATCCTGGATGCTAGAACCACTTGCTTAATGGAAGAAGAATAATTTTGTAAGGCTGGCAGACAGGCTTCCTCCAGCTGCAGAATTAACAGTCTCAGACTCCACCACCCCATCAGTCTTCAGGGTCTCTGCAGAGAGTGCCACAGAACATCATTTAGCAGTGGCCCCAAACTGCAAGGAGAAAATGAACTGATTTCTCTCAGCCAGGTGACAGGGCCAGGTACACTCTGTAATCAGAGGTAAATGAACTTCTCTCACTTGCAGACTGTCAGTTTCTAGATTTATAAGTTGATCAATGCTCTATAAAAGATGTAATCCCTCATATTTGTCCCAACATAGCTTTACAATACCATTCCTTACTCTTCCATATACCTTTTACCTATGGGCTATTTCTGAGACTTGTCACAGAGCAGGGGGGTGAGTGCAAGTGCATTTGGGTGAATACATTGGTTTTAGCATTGGCTGTATGCCCAGATTTGAAGCTTTCTGGAAGGTGACCGTGTACATCTCTGTCAATCAGGGAGCAGCAAGGGCTGCATGCCCTGGCAAGGGTGGGTGATCTGGGAGCTGCAGGTGCCAGGGAGGCAGAAGGGACAGCGGCCACACCGAGCAGGGGGGCAGTCTGGCAAGACCCCAGCCAGGGAAGAGGGACAGGTCTCACAGCTTTTCACATCAGGATAGTTCAGGTCACCAAACCACATTGTATCAGAGTAGGCTTTGAGCATAGGCAGTGAAATCCCTGCAAGGGGACATTTCCTGGTGATGTACTCAAGGTACTGACAGACCTATGGCTTTGTTTAAACTCAGTTTTGTCCATTGGAAGTTCGGGTTTGTGAATTATAGGGGCTGCTGGTGGGACCTGTAGTCAAAGAAGAAGCAGTGCTCCTTGTCTTAGGTCCATCATATCTAACAGAGCTGAAGTGCTGTAATGTTGAAGAGAAGCTGATGCACGTTAACATTTTATATTAGTTGTGTTGTTGTGCTTAATGGCAACCAAACCAAAGAATTCAGTGGGCATTGCGTAACTACAGTTAAATTTTTAAAAATTTCTTTCACACACAGGGATTCAGAAAGTTCACAGCTGTGTGAACAGCTCTTCCTAGCACTACCTAGCACTAGTGAGAAGGGAAGGTCGGCCAGCAAATGTGTGTCAACATGTTTCTCCCAACGTATATTAAGTCCACTGCTGGTTTATTTATTTAATAATACTCTTTATTCTGTTCTCATCATGTTACCAGATTTTTAAGCTGTCTTTTCTTTGTCCTTAGAAAAAGAAAAAAAAAGGTAGAAATTAACAGTGGAATCTGAATGCTGAAAACTACCATCTAAAATAATTTCCTTTAATGAGAAAGGACATCTACATTTGACATGCCTGAAACAAGTCTTCTAAAGTCTGTATTCAAATGAACATTGAGAAATAACAGAGGGAGAAAGAAATGCTGAAGATTTACTTGTTCAAGAAAGTTTTTGGTGTATTCATTTGTACAGCTTTATTCCCTGGTGCATATGTGCATGTATGATGAACGTGCAACATAATTTAATTGGTATACAAGCTCTTTGTAAGAGAACTGCAAAACCAGATGGATTGCTAATATGAAGACACTCAGAGAAGTTTGGAGAGTTTCACTTTGGAGGGTTAAATAGTTGTTTTGCAAAGCTCTTTGGAAGTGGGGAACAGAGACATGGGTTCTCCCAGAAAAGCCCACTCCTCCTGCCTCTGTGGGGAAAGGGCAAGCTGAGTCACAGGCAAGTGAGACAAAAACAGATTCACAAAAAAACTCTGCCATTAACACTATTCTATGGTATGCTTGCTGAGATATGCCAATGGCTGTGGGAGCTACTGCATGGGGAGGCTGCATTTTGCTCCCACTGAATGCCCTTGCCCAGCAGCAGCTCACTGCCTCCTTGAGACAGGGGCATTGGCACTGCTCCAGGCACTGCCAAGAGCTGGAAGGTCTTCCAACCTGGCACTGTTGAACAGAGCAGGGCTCTGTTTTTCTCTGACTGTACCAATAGTCCCTTGGCAAAGCAACTAATGAAATTGGGATTATGGAACTGAAATTTGTAGCTATTTCACTATTAAATTACTTAATAAAATCTATCACAAAGCAGAAATTGCGGACCACATAACACTTTAAGTGATAAATTATTGAAATAGGAGTTGAGAATGAAAGAACAACTTTTAATGAAATACCAACTCTGAAAATTATGTCCCCAGTTTTTCTTTGTTGTGTATGTTCTGAGTCTGTTTATGGCTTTTATTATAAGAAGTGCCTTGAGATAGTTATCGTATGCCACAAATCTTAGACTCAATCAGGTAATCTCTCTGCAGTGTCATTATGGCAACTTAAGTGACTGCCATAAAATTTAAAAACAAAAACCACTTCCTTTTCTGTTCCAATCATCATTATTATGATTCAAGTATTGGAGAGAGTGAGAGAAAAAAGAGAAAATGTAAATCACTTCATTTTCCAAAATCACAGTTAAGAGTTGGACTCAATAATCTTGCGGGTATCTTCCAACATTAACAATTCTAAGGCAGATATTTAGTTTAATCGTTATTATTGTAACTTGGACCAAGGCTATCTAAAACCTATCTCTTGCCATTTTTTTTGCATTTTGGTTTTGGAATACAATTTTTTGGGATGGGATGTCCCAGAATTTTTTTTAACAGAAACCCAGGTTATAGCTCATGTCTCAAAGCAATTCTTTTGTTCTTGACCAATGCTGGCTCAGTTTGGGAAGACAAATAGAAAGTAACTGTGGGGATGGACACTGCTCTGCATAACACAGTTATGTTAAAAAGGCAGGGAGGATCCCACCGGATCAAAACATAATACCAGAGTGAGGTTCTTATACAAGATCACATGTGCCTTATTCAAACTCAGTGTAATTCACCTTCTTAACATCCAGGTAACAAAATATTGCTAACTCAGTTATTAGTTCTAGTTGCACTTTCCTAACCTCTCTACGTCCTATACAGTGACAGTCAATCTTTCAGCTACTGAATTTCCCATTAAAATCCAGAGACCTCATTCCTGCTGCCTAAACACCCCTTCCCCCATTGTCACTAAGGTGTTTGTATTTCCCAAGCCCTTTACTGCTTCCAAACCTCAATCTAGTCCTCTTTGGTTCAGAGAGCACAAATGTCTTTGGATGCTCTTCTCACCTGAAATCTACCATGTTACAAAATTCTTTTCCAGCTATTCTTCTCCCAGACTAATCCAAACCCCCAGATTACTTTTAAGACCAATTACTCCTGCAATGAACATCAAACCATTGGGAGCAAACCAAATGATTCCTTAGAGGAAGGCTGAGGGTGGCAGTCAGATGGCTGTCACCTGCCTGAGCACCACAGCAATGGAGAGGGACCTCCTGCAAACTCAAGCAGGTAGTTCCATCCCTCCTTCTTCACTGCTATGGGCAATCAAGATGTGTAATGCTTGATCTCTGAAATTTTTCCTGGCCTTTTTCCTGTGATACTGAAGTGATAATTGTTTGTATGAACTTCATGTGTTAAATGCAATTTCTAATTATGTAATATTTATATTTTGTGGATAAAAGTATCCAGAAAAGCAATTTTTCATATGAACTTCACATTTTGATGTTGAAATTGCAGAACGAATGTACGGTGGCACCATGTAATAGGGTACCTACCTTTCTTCCTGATTTTTTCCATAAAATTGGATTTTTAAAAGGATGCTGCAGTCTCTAGTGATCAGAGCACAGTACTTTTCATAAGCACTGCAATTTTGACAAGCACCTAATAAAGAGAAGAAGAATTTATCCAAACTCTTGACTACAGAAGTACTTCCTGATTGCCTTTCAGAATCCCTTCTTGACTCAATGTTTTTTTAAATTGGTCTTTGATCCTGATATTTTTCTGAAAAGCCTTCCAACTCTATCTCAGCAGTTCAAAAGTCCTCACATACTAGTATTACAACTTTGTGGAATACTTGTTTTCTTCAGTGAGTTCTTCAAGATTTAACTAAAAATAAAGTCCAAAATTTACAGTTAATGCTGAGACTGGAGATGAAGAGTGATTCCCAGCTCTATGTTCAGATGATGACTCTATGCAATTAAAAGCAGTGGTCTCAAAGGAATAGCAGTGCAAAACTGTTTGAGACAAATCTACAATCAATAAGACCTCTTATTTGGACATCAGCAAAATATCAGTTCTTACAGTGCAGTGGATAGGATAATTTATCACAAGAGTTCCTACGTGCAAAACATGCAGAATTTTTTAATGCATAATCTTTGAAATAACAGAGGGAAAATGCAATAAATATTTTTCTTCCATTAGATAATAGCAGGTAGTTCACCAACTGATGCAGCCATCCCATACTGCAAATCACTTATTTCCTGGCAGTTAGCATCATTACCCATGTGATTGCTTGGGCAAGCTTTTGGCTGTATACTCCTATTGTTTTAACCATTTTGGTCCTATCTGATGCATGGTAACATGCTAAGGAGACAGTAATATGCTTTTCCACTGGGTCTCAAATGTCCTCCTTCTTTAAGCTTTGATCAACCTTTATGCCTCTAACAGTTAATTCACAGATTTAGTGAGTTTCTGCTTTTTCTAGAAACATCATTCAAATTTAAAAGGTGGAAATTTTTCTCTTCCCTTATAGTAAAAAGCGATCGATCAGCCTAAAAAATTAAGTGATGCTACTGGATTTTTAATTGTCTGTGTCCTGATTAACTGTCATTTCTACCTCTTGTTTTGACTTTCTGCTCTTGATACTTATTATAGTGGCTATACAGAGACACTGAACCTCTGCAGTTGCACTAATACTTAAAATATTTCAACTGCTTCAAGGAAGAGTAAAAACATCCACAAGAAAAAGCAATTTTAGGAAGATGATTTTTTAGAGAGATGTGTGAATCCCCTTTCTACACTTGAAGCTCTCCCTTACATAAATAAATAATTTTTGCAGATGCCTGGAAAAGTCAAATTCTGATGACAATTTAATTTGATACATCCATCTCTGGGACTGCAGACTGTCCTTAAAGAAGAACGGACTTGCTCACCAAAAAAGGTTTTTTGCTGTCTCCCTCTGCTATGATTATCCATTTCATATGCCTCAATATCAATTGAAAAGGTCATCCTAGTTCAGAAAATGTTGGCTAATAAACATGTAGAGGAAGAGAGACTGCAGAAAATGCTGTCTTCCACATACAAGACAACAACTTGAACCAATGCCTGGTCTCTATAGCCAAGCAAGAGCCAAAATACAAGGGACTGTATATCTGATTGCAGATTTCTTGATGATTTTTAAAATATTTTTTAAGGAATGGAGGCTCCATCTCATGCCCAAACTGCAGCTGAAAACAGAGTTCACAGTGTGTAAATTGAGCTAAAAGCAGCATTCAGTGTTTTGCAATGGATTTCCAAATTCTACTTAATTATTACTTAAAGAATTATTTGGAAAAACTCCTCCTTTAGACCATGTGATGTAATACTCTATTTGACACAGCATGTAAGGTGTAGGACTATTTTTTACTTGTGTGTAGTTTTTGTTACTAATTCAGTAAAGTATAGTTCTCCCGGAAACTTTCCTGTGAGATGTTAAAGCTGATTTAGCCACCTCTGTTGATAGTTCTCCTTAGCAGCACAGCCTGTGATCACCTGCCTTCTCACCTCTTTCCCACCTTGTTTTAAAAACTGCTCCAAGCAAGAGAAGTTAAATCTGCTGATTACTTGCCCTATGTTTTTCAGGCCTTCTGTATGTCTTGGTATATAAGCATCTTAGTTGTGACTTTTCAAACTGTAGTGTGGCACCAAGAACTGAAGACAATTAGTGACCCTGAGATTAACTCAGTTGGTTAAAACTTGGTGCTAACAACACCAAGGTCACAGGTTCAATGCCCTGTATGGGCCATTCACTTACGAGTTAGACTTGATGAATCTTGTTGGTCCCTTCCAACTTAGAATATTCTCTAATTCTTGGTAAGTGATAACAGCTTCACATCAGCAGCCTGAGGAAAAAAATAGTCTTCTGTCTGTCCCTGTCCTGTTGATTCTATTGTGTAGAGTTGATGTTACGAAGGAGTTTGTATCAATAAGATTAGAACAATATTTGTGAAAAAGTAAAATCCTGTGTCTTGACAAGAATATATTTGTGTATAAGAAAACAACAGAAGTCCTCTCACACTACAAAATAGAAGGAAACTAGCTGATAACTTATCTTCTTTTCCTAAGGTGGCCAGAAAATTCCAGCTTCCAGGAAAACTCGGTGTCCATTCATCTTTTACTTTGGATGCCTTTAAGTCTTTCAGATATAAATCATCAAGTCCTCCTATATGAAGACAATATGTGGTGGGAGGGAGAGTGAGGTTTGGTACCTGCTGTGCTCAAAAGTTATTTGCTAGAAAGAGACTAAGATAAACACAGACATTCCAGGTGGATGGCCAAATGCAAGTAGTGCCATTGACCATGGGCCAGACCTGGCAAGCAGTAATTTCAAAGGTTTGGATGTGAAAAGAATAGGAAATCTCCTCCCCACAACTTTTTATATGGGTGAAGTCAAACACATCATGTCACCTGTTCCTTCAGGTTAATGAGCTGCTTATAACAAGTATAAGTTCCCCTTCCATGTGCATGTGGGCTTCTCAGCACCGTGCAGAAAGCTCTCACTGTGAAAGCTAATTCAACAGGAGAGATACAAGAGAAACTCACAACTATGAGGCAGCATCATTCACATTTCTCATTTTTGTGAGCTCTTCCCAGCAGTATGCTTCCATTTCACATCTGGATTAGGATCTATCCTGGTGAAATTAGATCCTAATTAAAAATATTAAACATTGAATGTAGATCAAATACTGCAGTGCCACAGAAGAGAGAATACAGAGAATTTCACAGCTGTATGTTAAGTGATTTTCAAATCAAATACATTTTCAAACTATATATCTGTATTGAGATCAATGAGCTTATTTTACACTGGGAAAAAAAGAATCAGTCATTTTCCTTAAATATCAGTTTGCCATTGTAACCTTGAACAATCAAGTTAGTGGAAGATTTTATTTCATTTCACCCAAATGGTGTCAAGTTCAAGCTCTTACTCAGATACAAATTCAGCAAAAAGCATTAGGTTTTTAACACATAGATAATAAGGCTCAATCTTGAATCTGTTGAAGATTACAAGATATTTCTGTCATCTATATTCAGGAAAATACACGGTTAAGTGCACACATGAATCAACATAGGTGTCCTTGGTACATATTTATACATTAATTGTATGACCAATATGACAGTCATAGAATTAATGAATCATAGAATAGATGTTAAGTGTTGGAAGGGACCTTAAAGATCACCTAGTCCCAAACCACCACTGCCTTGGGCAGGGACACCTCACAGGTTGCTCAAGGCCTTATCCAGCCTGGCCTTGAACGCTGCCAGGGTTGGGACATCCACAACCTCCCCCTGTTCCCCTCCTCTGGACTTTCTCCAGCAGTTCCATGTCATTCTTATGTTGGGGACACCAGAACTGTGCACAGCATTCCAGGTGGGGTCTCACAAGAGCAAAGTAGAGGGGTAGAATCACCTCCTTCAGCTTGCTGGCCGTGGTCCTTTTGATGCAGCCCAGGACACTGTTGGCTTTCTGGGCTGCCAGCACACATTGCCAGCTCATGTTGAGTTTTTCATCAACCATCACACCCAAGTCTTTCTCCACTGGGCTGCTCTCAATCACCTTTCCACCCACCTTGTAGGTGTGTCTTGGATTGCCACGACTAAGGTGGCCTTGTACTTAGCTTTACTGAATATCATGAGGTTTGCACTGGCCCACCTCTCAGTCCTGTCAAGGTCCCTTTGGAACAGTCCAACATGTCTAATTGGTAGAAAATGAAAGAACCTATGTCAGCTCCAAAAGAACATTTATATTCAGCCATAAGAGCATAGCTCCCTAGCTCTTGAAAAAGATAGATATATGTAATAAATCATGTGAGGTAATGAATCAGGTTTTCGGTAACATGCATTTTAAAAGGACCCTGAATATCCATTGTAAGATGGTCAATAAAATATATTTGTAAGAGTTTGTCATTAAGTAGGAGAAATTCACACATAAAAATATGGAAGGTGTATTCACTGTTAAGTATTCAGTTTTAATCTCAGAGTCTATTTTTGCCTTGATGTATGAGCACTAATATAAGTGGATGCATGTCAGTGCATGAATACTTCAGAGAGGAAATGCTAACTGATGGTTGTAACAAAATATTAAAACAATAGTAGCTGAAGATACTTCTTTAAAACATCTCTTCTGGTACATTTGAATTGATTTCATTGTACTGAGCTATCCTGTAGGTGTACAGTGAGACCTAATTAATATTTGCAGCACATTGTGTCTGTGTGAAAAAAGCTAATAGAATCCTAAGTTATTAGTGCCCACATGTCTTCTGTACTGTGACTTATGAGGAACTGTCCAAGTTGACATAAAGCATTACATGGAAACACAGGGCTGATGGGCTGATATACTATCTCATCAATTTATACCCGTCTAATTTTTAATAACAGTTTTCTTTCAAAATACTGACAAGTAAAAAATCTATCTGGGACCAGTATTGCATCTCTGGAGTTCTTGACTTCTCAACATGATGATCAAACCTGAGACAGTTTTATTACACATGAAAAACAAGCACTCTGCATACAAATACACAAACCACATGAACAAATAAGCGATGATAAAAGTAACCTGAAGTGCATTTCTTCTGTTGTATATGAAGGAAGGAAAACCTGTAATTGGTTTCCCATGTTATTAAGGTGCAAAAGCTAGTGTTGCATCCCACTAAGATACTTAGAAAATAGTACATAAAGCTATAAAGTTGGTATCAATTCATTACTGATAAAGAATCATCACTGAAATCCTTTCATTTGCATGTGGTATACCACTGGTGCAGGACCCAAAGACAGCATGGCGAGTGGAATTCAAAGTCAGCTTTAGATTTCCCTGTTTTAATGCATTTTAAAAAGAACAAAACAAGTTAAGAAAGAAAGCTTCCAAGAAAATAAGCATCATCAGCCAGCTGGAAGGTTCGTGTGGGTCATATTTTTCGGCAGTCCAGCTTCTAGAGAGAGATGCTGAACTTTCAAGGGCAGTTTTCCCTGCTCTTATCAGTGTCCAGAAAGAATCTTGTTCTGGGAGGCTGCCTGTTTGAAAGACCTTTGTTTGCAACAAGCTGTAGTTATCTTGCAGTTGATTCCATACTTACATATTACTATAGAAATCATTGATTCCTAATAGAAGGAATCATCTGAATCATCTTCCTATTAGTTAAGACAATACTGTAGGCAGCTTTTCCATATTCCAAAACCCTGGAATGAGTGATCAAACTATAAAAGGTGAATCCTTCATTGCCATCACATTACCCTGCTTTTTAATTCAATCATACCATTTTAACATGACTGGCATGAATGGTGCTCCAAGTCACAGTGCTGATCACTGCAGACAAGCTGCAGCTTGTTCATAAATATTTGCTATTTTACAGTCAAACAGCATCAGTTTTGCAAATCAATTACTAGGCTCCTGAGTGACTTTTGGCAGCAACACCAACAACTACATTACCTGCAGCTGCTGTAGGAAGACTGTGAGAAAGAAAAAAGAAATTCCTTCCTTCTGAAGGAATTATTTTTGACTCAAACTCACTTTGTTTGGTGTCAATTCCAAGAAACATCAAGTGGCAGAGAGGAACATGCTGCACACCTGAGAGGCTCAGCAGTGGCAACAGGACCAATGCCACCTTTCTAGAGATCTCTGCAGAGCTCCCCTTTTCTCCCCCAAAACAGTGCAAGAGAAGCACTCAAAAGTGAGACACACCCCACTCCATTCCCCAGTACTTTCATGGTCTCCATTGCTACTGCTGAATAAACAAGTTCATGGAGATGCTCAGAATGACAGCAGCTTTTATTTCATCCTTGGTCTGAGCACTTAGACATGCACAAACATGCATTAAATTAGGCTGCCGGAAGCTAAAACTCCCTTTTTAGCTTGTGTAAAGCAGGTGATGACTGACTTGCATAAGTATCCATTCTCAGAGATGCATTTCTTAGTGGCTGATTGCTACAGGGCAGTTATTGGGAGCTTTCTCATCTAAGACAATCAGTGGATCAGCTCACAAGGAAGGCAAGCACAGACTAACCAGAGTATATGCTTCTGGAGGCACATGGGGGCTTTATTTGAATAAATTTCACTTGGTATATGGTGCTTCTACCAAGTATCCTGTGGCACCCCAGTTCTCCATGATCAACGAATCTGGTATGACTGAGGGTTACAAGTTACTACGTGGGGTTAATATTGCAGGAGGTCAAACCCATCAAGCAGCTTACCAGTCAGAGAAACGCATCTAAGGGCCATACAGGCAGGTCCCAGGAGTGGTTTAAGAACACAGAAGAGCTAAGCTGCCAGGTTCTGTCTCCTCTGAAAATGCAAGAGACCTTGCTAGAAATGGTACCTGAACTCTGCTCAGACCAAGAAGGTTTGGATGCACATGGGATCCAAAGGTCAGGACTAATTATCAAGAATGACAACTGGAGGACTCTGCCAGTTTTGTAACACTATTCTCTACCTATTTGCTGTGGAAATTTCACTTTTTCCTGTCCTGCAGACTAAAATTATCCCTGTTTGACAGCTGGAGAGGAAGCAGAACTACTGCAATGTGAACTGATTTGCCTAAGGCCATGTCGTGTTTCTTTCACATAAGGATATGAATTTGTATTTTTTGGCTCTCAGTCTAGTTCTGGTTCCCATTCTTATTCTTACACCTTAAGTGATCATTTTTCTATGTTTTTACAGATTTTTCCTCCTGACACAATGATAAATGGGTGCAAGAATTTAAGTGGCTTGCTAGTCTTCTGTTTTGAGACATCAGTGGAACATATTGAAATAAAAGCCAAATTAATTTTTGAAAGCCAAAATGAACACACAGAAGGAGCTCACTCTTCTGATACAAGTACTTAGGTGACCAGTTGTTAGGCAGCCCTGCTAAACCTGTTTCACAGAAGTATTTCTTAGAGTACTCATGATGAGAAATGTTGAACAGTTCATTTTGTGTAGAGCAAAGCACTTAATTCTCGACTTCAAAGAAATCTTTGATCAGATTGTTCATACAACTATTATTGAAGGCTTTTCATGGCTGATATGGCCAGAAAGTATCAAACAAGGAGGGTAAGCACATATGATCTGGTGTTACTGAAACCATCAGAATCTTCCCATTAATATATAAATAAAGCAATACCATTGTGTATAATTTAGGTAACTAAAGAGTTATTTGTCATATGTTTTTAAAGAAAGGTTGAAGTTCCTTTAATTAATCCAATATATTTGACTTATTCGGGTTCCTAAATACATTTTTAAATAAGGTTTTAAAAATTACAGCAAACAGGCTTGTCCCATAGTTGCCAAAAAAGACTGTATTAAAATAGCTTTAAAAACTTATCCAACAATCCCTGCAAACTCATACTTTTCTTGCACTTTTTATATTGTGAAACTGTAGCATAAAGGTAAATAAAGAAATATTAAAGAAACTGATGTTTTCTTTTCATCATCCCCTTACTTCTGCAACAGAAAAGAAGCTGAAATTATCTAGGAGGCTGTCATTTAGGCAATTATCTAGGAAAAGGTACAGTTTATGAAAAGAGAGGGGAATATTTAAAAATGGTCCCTTTGAAGTTCCTCAGATGAGATAAAATAGATTTTTCAGTGCTCAGATATGCAAGCTACTGTAGATTGAATGGGAAAAATTAAACTGATCATAAGTCTCCTAGGAGTCCAAACTAATTTAAAACCTAAAATGAAGGATCACTGCAGGTTTCTCAATGGGCATTGGTGGCCAAAAGAGCAAATAAGTCATTAAAGGGGAAGAAAATAATAGCAGATACGCTGTGATGGAAAAAAATTCTGTCATTGTTTGTATTGACACTGCAGCATCAGCTGCGTGGTCTTCATAACTCCATGTCAAAAAGGATGACCCAGAGCTAATTAGAGAGGTTTAGGAATAAAGGAAGGTGAATCAGAAAAGATGATCAATCAAGGGAATGGAAAAAAAGTCTCATATGGAGACAAGATAAAAATACAAGGTATGTTAGCTTTTCATTACAAGGTATGTTTGGAGATAAATAAGAGCATGGTGGATAAAAGTAATATTATGAACTTACCTAAAGCTTTCTGTCTGCAGTACTTTTATAGACAAGAGCATGGCACATTCAATTAAAATAAAGAATGGGCATACAACAGTAATGAGTCTCTACACTGGACACCTAATATAACTGTATTCTACCAGCATGAGGAAAATCATGAAAGCTGAAAAGTGGTAATCAGAGTTTCTCTGAATAACGAATAGCCAGAGTTGTAACAATGGACAAAGGTCTCTGAAAGGTGACCAGATCAGGAAGAAATCTAAAGCATGTGTAGGGGGAGAATGTAAGACACAATGTTTCCCTCATATGCTGGCTGCAGAGGTCTTACATATTCTTCTGAAACACCTTGTACTGACTGCTGGCAGATAAAAAGAATCCTGGGTCCGATTCAGCTGCCAAGTTCTTGGTTTGTGCTGGACACATCAGAATAATAAGGTCTTGACTTTACCTTTTGGAAATGTATTAATTACCTTAAATGCATTGGCAATCAATCATCATGATACAAAATACTAAAGTAGCACGTGATGATGAATTTCAGACACTAATTTAGAAGGCTGAAACATACCTTTAAAGTCTCTTTGCTATGACCTGCACTATGTGTCAGGAGAAGAGCTGCAGAGCCTCCTCCAAGGCTAGCCACAAAGGTGCCCTGAAACCTCTGGGCTGGATTCTCAGCAGATCTGACTCAATGTGTCTTCCTTCCTTCAACCTCCTCCAGTCATCAGCTCTGATCCAGAGCCTCTGCTCTGTCCTCCTACAGGCCCCATTGTACAGTAGGCGTAAAGATTACAGGAGGTTCTCCCAGCAAAGAAGGATTTGTTATGCATTAAGTATCTTGAAGCCTCAAACAGGAGAAGCCTCTGTAAAATCTTGCTATAGAGAAGTGTCCGCTGGCTGTAGGTGCTTGAATTTTTGAGGTATCTTTGCTCTTTTTCTGCAGGGAGATTGCTTCACATTTAGGACAAGGGCAGGGTGCTAGAACAGTCCTTTAGTGAGGAGCTCCTTCAGTGAGGAGCGGGCTAGGTGAGGGTAGAAGAAAGAAACCATTTGTGTTTTGCGTATCTCCAGTTAAAATACATCAGGATACAAATTGCTCAGCTCATATTAGTATTTCAAAACAACGCAGTTATAGAAAAACATGCACTTCATCCAGATATTATTATTTCTAATGTGGCATTTAAATGATGAGAAATCACCCAGTAACTGCTTTTGTTCTGGTGCAATGACAGTCTGTGGTTTATTGGCTGTTAGCTTTTCAAGCTAAATCCTGGAATTTATGCTAGGGTTAATTTTAACCAGCTCATTACTGCAAACTTTTAACAGCTTGCTTTACACTAGGATTTGAAAAGGTGTTAATAAACAGTGCATGTTAAATTGAAGCTTTCTCTAGCAGAGTGTCAATGGAGTAAGCATAGCCACGGAGTACATAAGGATAACAGCTGCCAAGTGAGCCGAAAGATTTTTCACAACGGGATATCCCTTTCTCCCAGTTCCCAGCCTGGCAAGATAGAAATGATCTTGCTGCCAGCATTTGCCACTGCCTGAAACTCTTGCATGACAGAAAACTGTCTACTTGTAACATTAGGTTTCCACACAGCATGTGTGCAAAGAATCCAGATTTGCAAAGAGCAGTTTGCCTTATAGGTGGGACGACATCACTCAGACTTCCAGGGCGTTACACAGTATCATTTCCAGCCTCCTACCTTCCTGCCAGAATGCGGTCATCAGACTCCCTAGGGAGGATGGTTTGTCTTTTTTTTTTTTTTTTTTTAAATGGGGCCACAGTTATGCATAATGCGCTCCTGGACATTTAGCCCTTGGGTTAACTTTACCATGTGGTATATGTTGCACATTCCTTAGTAAATTGTTTGCTAGTGTGAAGCCAGGAGGAATGCCCCTGGAGAACACTGTGTCTTTGCTACATGAATGTATGCAAAGCAATCAGAGTAAAACGACTTCTGCCCTGGGGAAATCTGTCACAGAAAAGAACTTTGACATGTAATGACACCTGCAAGAGTCCATCCAAGTGAATGACCGTGGGACACTCCCACTGTGCCTTCCAGAACCACGGGGCAGGGTGGCAGCATGTGATCTGCAGCCGTTGTTCATCCCTGTGGCATGTTTCCCTCCTGCCATGTTCACACAGGTGGCATTGCAGTCTGCAGTTTTCTTTGGAAGGGTGTGACTCTACCTGTTTATGTTTAATTACTGCATCCCTCATTCATCACCAGATACAAAAGTGAGTGGACCCCCTGCACCTTGCCTCAGTTGGGCTACCTGCCATTAGCGTGGGAGGCAACAAGGCAGCACCTCTGGGAGCCCCACAAGGGTGGGAGGACACGGCAGGGGGGCTGCCCCACCCCAAGGCCGGGTGCTCTACCAGGGCCACCCCCGCTGTGGGTAGAAGTCAATCAGGACATCGTTTGTGTTCCACTCAAATGCCTGGTGAGCTGCAGCCTGCTCTCCTCTAGGTTATGGCAGAAGAAGACAAAGAATTCAAAAGCAGCATTAAACAGATTTTTCTCTGAGTAAATCCCAGTCTAGGAGCCTGAAGCATAATGGAGTGGCAAGGCAATTTTTTTTCCTTCAACTGCTAATATTCCTGAGCTCCTGGCCTGTCTTTTTGCTGATTCTCAGAAAGGATGATTTGTAGGTGTTTACTGCTGAAATTTGAAGTGATTTAAAATGAATGTTTAAATGTATGACTTTCAGAACTAAGTTATCCATATATTACTAATTTTCTAAGCAGTTAATACTTTTTAAGGACTCTTAAAATTTACTACCACACTTCATGTATTATAGTTTATGCAGAAATACCAATTAACCCACACAATGTGCAGTCAAGATAGATGAGGATTAAGTCCCTACAGCCGAGGGAATAGCAGAGATGCAATGACCTGAAAATTGTATCCTTAGCTCCTTTGCCTGTAATTAATATAAATTCACCAGTGGAATGCCTTTACTCTTTTTATTAATCCCTTATCTACAGTCCTGGATCTCTGTTGTTCAAGCAATTAGGACAGATAGCTTATGCTTTCTTGATTCTTTCAGATTTGACTTCAGACTTGCAAGGCGTGCCTGACCAGGCTTGATAAGCTGGGAGGTATTGGGAACATGGTACAATCATCCTGCATATGTGCAATAAATTTCCAGTTATGCTGAAAATGCCAAGGCATGTAACCAACCAGCTCTCCAGTTCCTATTTCTTGTGCATTTGTTTTCCTTGCACATTTCTAAATATGCATTATGTCTCCTCTTCTTTACTCAGTGTCAGCCCTTCCACACTAAATTTTGTTCATTGCTGCCTGCTAGTCCACAAGTCCAAGATGCAGTGTAGGACTATGGAGGATGTCTCCATGTTCGTGCATGGAGCAGAAGCTGAGGATGAAGGACTCATGGCCTTGTTTGCAGTCACGGAGGCATGGATCAGGATAGGACCAAAATCTTTTAATGGGGAGCAGAAGTGATTGCTTCAATGCTATCCCCCTCGTTTCCAGAGCTACATGGTAAAAGTAAGAGCCTACTGTTCTGACTCCCGTTGCTGTGGATTGGCATAAACTTTCACATCTTTTGCTTCTGGTTTGCATGTCAGAGCTACACTGCTGTCACTGGAACCAGGCACATGAGGAAAGCTGCAGATGCATGTGGTTAGCTGAAGAGGAGGACATTTGAAACTGCTCCTGTCCTGATGTGGCTACCAGCCACACAACTCAAGGCTATCAGAAAGGGATGACTAACAGAGGCTTTGAGAGACTTCAGAGCCAGTGTTAGATAGCTGTGGTGAATGCTGTGAGGTAATTCAGAATTCAGGTTGGCAAAGAAGTTCATTACAGTATTCTTTTTTTCTCTGTGAAATTACTTAAGATTGTATATAAATTATATATATTTTTATATATAGATATAAATACAGAGGAATGCACACCTTTGTGTATCCTTGAAGATGAGAAGTGCTGTATACTATTACTGCTATTTTGAAAGTGTAGAAATTAAGGTTAAGGGAGGCAGCAGGACTTCACTGAGACAAGAGAAAAACTTCAAAAGTAGCAGGATGCTTTTGCTGCTGTTCAGAGTTGCAGAAAGACTAAACTGTGTTTTGGTTTAGAAATCTTGTTCCACCAGCTGAGATATCTATAACATTACACTCCTTTGTACACCTCCTTGCTCATGTATGCTCATTTTTTGAGCATAAAAATGTAGCTCATTTGTTAAGGAAGGGTCTGAAAAGTGGTAAAATGTTCCTTTAATAAAGTGACATCAAGCTAGAAACCTACAGCTAAATGAAATGATAGAGAAGGCAAGAACCAATGTGCTAGGAAATAAGGCCGTGAGTCATGGTGACAAAAGGACCTCTTAGAGTCATCATCTGACAATCCTATAGTAAATCTATAGGAGGACATACATCTGCTGACTTAATAGGCAAAATTGATAGGATTAGAGCAGTGCTGAGAAGCAGCTGATTAGAGTCATCTGTTTAAGACAGAATGACATTAAAAGTAGAAGGTCATAGGATTTAAGGATTTGGAATATTAAGCTTAGAAAAATAGCAAACTCAGAAGTCAAAGCTGCTAGACAGTTGTCTTTGGCATGTTATCAGTTACTGCACCAGGGGAAGAACAGCAGCATGTGATAGGCATAGGTATGTACTTTGAGCCACCTACAGAGATGTGTTTGTCCTACTTGTAAAACCACCAAAATATATTCAAATTATGCATACTTTTTTTAAGGCTTTTAATCGTTAGCTTGGGAAGGCAAAGATTGTTAAAGAATTTTTTTCTTAATAGCAATCCTCATATGTGTCAACTGCAACAGATCAGTTCAGAAGAAACCAGAACTTGCTATTAAAACATTGCTGGAAAATGCCATGGTACTCACCTGAAATGTGTTATCGTTTCTGAAATGACAGGGGAACAATTCACTGCAAATCAAAGGTGGATCTGATTTCCAGTTACAGTACTTCCATACAGGTAATACAGACATACTGTCAGTGGGGTCTATGTAGTCTTAGCATAAAGAGGTGGAGATGGTTGCAGATTTTTTTTTATTATTTTATTTTTTGTCTCTCCAGAAACCTTTGGGTCCCAGTTTCTACTAACATACGAGCTCTCCTGTCCTGATACTGTGTCTCTAACCCAATATTACAACATAGCCAACCCAAAAAGGGGCAACCAGTGGTTTCTCTACTAGCAAATCTCATTCACAAGTCATGTAAGATATTTTTCTATTGCTTTTACCTACTAGATTGGGAAATAGCATATGAAGTATCCCGTAAGGGATGTGTTGTGAACAAGCCACTAATCTCTACTTCTGTCAGGCAGACCATAAATCATCCTTAAATAATCCATTGTCAGGTGCAGTTCCCTTCATATCTGCTTCACCTGATCCTTGAGTCAATCAGAGTTACCACCAGAGCTCAGGCTTCTGCTGGTGCTGCTTCCTGCTCCTCTGAAACTAGTGGCAACAGTTCTGCTGCTGGGAGCCTTTCTGATGGACCTTTCAGTCACTCTCTTTCTCTTTTAATTCTTTTGGAGAATTAACAGCAAATGTTGAGGTAGACAAAGAATGAAACATGAGGTTTTTAAAAAGACAAATCTATTTATTTCCTTGGCATGTGCACTCTTTATGGCTGGTGCCTTTTTCCATGCCAAAGGTGGAAATCTGGCAATGTTGTTTCACATCCAGTTGGTATTGGTGAAATCCTTGCGTGTATTTGCCTTGCTCCATGCAGTTTTACTGGATAACTAAACATGCTGAGAATACTCTGGTAAACATGAAAACTATTTTCAATACTTGTGGCTGAGTGATTTTTAAAGCATATTTTAGTGCCCTCTTATTTCCTATTTAAAACAGCCTCTGCCTCTATACACTTCCCTAGTTTCTTTTGGTTCCTAGGACAATTCTGTAGTCAAGTCAGCATGAAATCAAACAGATTCTGTGAGTGCACTAATAAACACAGTAACCATCTAAAATAATACTGCAGTAAAAAGATATATATTTTCATGGCTTAAATTTAGTGAACATTGAGTTTGAATAATATGAAAAATGACCACATACACAAGAAAAGATAGAGGCAGTCCAGTGAGAAAGAAAAAAAGGCTTAGAGTGGAGTAAAAAGTCTGCACAAGAAAAGCATTAAGAAATTGCTGATGCAGAAAGAAAAGGAAATAAACAGCAATTAGGGGTTTAAATACCTAATTAATATCATCTTGTTACAAAAGAACACCTGCAAAGCATTAACTGCTGGTCTTTTTACAGCTACCAATTGGTAGAATAAAAATAAAAGGAGAAAATTGCTATTGCCAAGTGCAGTTAAAAGAAGTTGACAAATTGACACAAAGTGCTCCCTCACATGGTGACTACCCACACTGTTATTAGATAAGTCCATCCTTGCAGATGTTTGTACTTAGTTTAGTGCTCAGTGTTATGATTCTTAATTCCTTCTCAGTTTGTTCTGTCATGTAATAGGTTTGGTGAAACACAATTCAACACAACAGACTAAATTTACCAAAGGGAAAGCAGTTAAGTATACCTATATTTCCTTTAATTTTAAAAGTGATTAAAACTTAAGTGTATAGATGCTGACAAAACGTTGGTATTTATGAAGTGGGATTTTTCCACATTTTATAATACTACAGAGCCTGAGTCAATATACTGTAGAGTATAAATCTTACAAGATGTGTGTTGAAGGTTTAATCCCAGAAGTTTTTTTGGACCCTCTGCTTTCAGACTGACTTATGAAATATTATTGTAGTGAAATAAATACATCAAACATGCTATTATGGCACAAGGAAAATGTTGCACACATACTGGAACAAGCAGAGGATTATAGAAGTTGTATTGTGACTTTACCTGCTGACTGACTTCACACAGAATCTAAACATCCCTGTAGCAGGAAGGCACAGCATATTACCCAAAATAAGATGCCGGAGTGTGTTTATTTTGCCTTTCAGTGAAAACTGTAGGTAGAAACTACACTACATTTCATTCATTAAAAAACCAGTTTCAGGATGAACTGTCCCCATCCTGTCTGTCCCTGTCATCCAGCAACCTCCCTCCCAAGCTGTCCTCTATTGGACTTGAAAAATATATCATGGATTTAATGTCTTTTAAGAAAGTTGCATTTATTTAAAGACAGGTAAACAGGGGGTGGTGTATTTCGGAATTCAGTGCAGTTCTGTCTATCTGATTCTGCTTAACCACAGCTAATGTGAAGAGATTCTGTGTGTTTGAAATTGTGTAGCTACAGGACACTGCCTACCTTCTCCTATTGTTTCCTGAAAAAGCTTGTTATGGTGCAGAAAAATCTTGTTCCATAAGTGAGGCAGCAAGGTATAACCCATCCTAGCTCTGTTCCCTTTTTGTAAGGGCTGCAGCTTTTCTGCTTTGAACCACAGCCATGAGATTTCATGAGCAGCAGAAACTGAGCTCCACAGAAATAGGCTGAAGAACGTAAACTTGTCGTGGCAAGACTGGAGAGCACTGACCTCATCGAAGTGATGTGGGTTCAGTTGGAATAATGTCAGAGTGTTTCTCTCCATCCCCCATCTACCCCCAAGGGCAGAACAAAAATAAGTTGTACTTGGTGATCAAATCCACTGGAAGGTGCAACAGGATAAAGAAAGATAGCATTTTCCTTACTTTAAACTGTGTCCCTTTAACTCCCTTTCCTACTCCCCTCCACCAACAGTTCAGGTCCAAGCCAGCTGCATCTTCATCCTCTGCTTATATCCTAAATGCACAGTTAGAAATGAGTGCATTGTGGTTTGTATTATTTCAGTTGTTTGTTTCTGTGATGAGTTCTTATTTCTAGAAGCAGCATTTTCTTCATGAGGATTAATTGCTTGGGGTTTTAGTAAATGAAAGCCTCTTTTATTGATGAACAGTAGCAAATAATGACAGTGATGAGAATGTTAGTTAAAAGATAATGATTAAAATTAAGTTGTACCATTTTTTTTCCCCTCAGAATATCCTTTCCAAGAAAAGTCACTGTATTGACATAAATTTTGGGAAAAAAAATTATTATTTTTTTTTTAGGAAAGTCTGCCAATGCTAATTGATATTATTCAGCTACCTTCATTTGCTTGGTTTGGAATACTCCCATTTAATTTAGCTGTCTCAATATGGACCTCATCCACCAGAGAAGATCCTGAGCTTTTGCAGCTGTACTTATTCTGGTCTTTTATGAAGTGGGTTTGTTAACAAAAAGTAGTTTCAAATGTACAGTTTATGTTTGTAAAGTTCCCAACTACAGCCTGGTCCCCTTCATTGTGCAGAAGGAAAGGCATCCTCAACTCTGTAACAAAAGCCAGGAGTGTAAGAAGGCAGCACTAGCACAAACAGTATTTTGCAGCAGTGCTGATCAGCATGTAGTATGATACCTGAATTTGGTTACTCTGGAATGAAGACCACATGCTTCAACAATATCTACCATTAGCTGGGAAACGAATGAAATAGTACAACTGCTCTGCATTTGGCAAAAGGGTGCCCCCCACCAATATTTTATTTCCAGAAAGTTACTCATTGATGTACTTGATTTGTTCAGATCAGTTTTATAAAAATTCATTAAATGGTACATCTAAGCAGTTAAAATAGCCTTCTCCTCTGGTTTTTTTCCAATTCGTGAAGTTTAAATGTACACTAGTTAAAGCAAATAGCAACAACCTGATGACAGTCAGAGAGCAAATAATAAGCTCAGCCACCTGCCTTTTCTATCAGTCTGATAATTTTCTTTTGAAGTCAGAGACAAAACTGCCACTGACTTCAGAGATGGATTGCAAGGCCTTCAGCAACAGTGTCAAAAGCCTTCAGCAAGGCTCTCAACACTGTCTCTAACAATATCCTCATAGGCAAACTCAGGAAGTGTGGACTTGCTGAGTGTACAGTGAGGTGGACTGAGAACTGGCTGAACGGCAGATCCCAGAGGGATCACAGGGTCTAGTTGGAGGCCTGTTACTAGTGGTGTCCCCCAAAATTTCAGTACTGGGCCCAGGATTGTTTAATTTATTCATCAATGATTTGGATGAAGGGGCATATGCTTCCTTAGCACGTTTGCTGATGACACAAAGCTGGGAGGAGAGGCCGATACCCCAGAGGGCTGTGCATCCCTTCAGAAGGATGCTGACAGGTTGGAGAGATGGGCAGACAGGAACTGTCTGAAATTCAACAAGGGTAAATGCAGGGTCCTGCACCTGGGGAGGAATAACCCCAGGCACCACTACAGGCTGGGGGCCAACCTGCTGGAAAGCAGCTCTACAGAGGACCTGGGGGTCCTGGTGGACAACAAGCTGTCTATGAGCCAGCGGTGTGCCCTTGTGGCCAAGGCAGCCAGTGGTATCCTGGGGTGCATTGGGAAAAGCATTGGCAGCAGGTTGAGGGAGGTGATCCTGTCCCTCTACTCAGCCCTGGTGAGGCCTCACCAGGAGTGCTGTGTCCAGTTCTGGGGTCCTCAGTACAAGAGAGACATGGTGCTCCTGGAGTGGGTCCAGTGGAGGGCTATGAAGATGATTAGGGGACTGGAGCACCTCACTCATGAGGAAAGACTGAGAGAGTTGGGCTTGTTCTGCCTCAAGAAGAAGTGAGAGGGGACCTCAGCAATGCCAGTAAGTATCTGAAAGGTCAGTGTCAAGAGGATGGATCCAGGTCTTCTCAGTGGTGCCAACCAGTATGATAAGAGACAACAGGCAGAAACAGATGCACCAAACTTCCACCTGAGTATAAGGAAGATCTTTTTTCCTGTGCAGGTGACCATGCACTGGAACAGACTGTCCAGAGAGATTGTGGAGTCTCCTTCAATGGAGATATTCAAGAACTGTCTGGACACAATCCTGTGTGCTCTTGAGCAGTGAGACACTTGAGCTGACCCACTGTGGCCCATTCTAATCTTACCCATTCTGTGATTGTACACAAATGATATAAAACCATAAACCCACTAATACCTAATTTTTTTTTTCTTATCTCAACACTATAGGCTTTTAGGAACTCGGGTTTCTAGGTCAAAAGAGGCAAAGGCATTATAGATTTGGAATCTTTTCTAAAAAAATAACTTCAGCTCTGCATGTATATGTAGAATAAAATTAGTTATACTAAAAATACCTGTTTGATAGAATGTTGATACAGTTAGATCACGGTATGCAGACTATAAACTTAAATGTTCCATGTCTTTGCAAGTACTTCCTGTTGGGTTCACTAAGCTGATTTAGAAATTTTGCAACCTTGAATACCATTCCTTGAGGTTATCTGTCCATCTGTCTGTGATGCAGTCACTTTACAATCAGCCTCACTCTACAAAGCAGGAGGAAACTTGATCACACCAGGATTCTCCCTTACACAGGAGAAAAGTAAGCAGCTGCATCAAAATTGCCAGCACCTCTTTCTTTCTTTTGGTGTAAAATGAAATGGGGAAAATCCCACAAAATAATCACCAACAATGAAGCCAATTGTACCTTTTCAACACTAAGCATTAATTCAGAAAACACAGTCTTTCTTACAAATAAGAAAACTTTTAGTAACAAAGGTCCAGGAAAAATCATTCCTCTTGGTTGATGGTCTCTGGATCTTTTTTATAAATTGCTCTTTCAAGCATATAAAAAGCCAGCATTGCACATATGTTTTTGACAAATTAATTCTCAATGAAGTTGCCATAAAACCGTCTTAGTGGTTCCTTTGGAGCCCTGTGAAAAGTAAAATCCTTGAAAAAACTTCTCTAAGTTTGCCTTGTCCTTCCGTTACTATCCCCCAAACATCATTATGGTGGTATTCCTTGAGCCTCTGGAAATAGTAGGAATGATAAGTCCCTGAGCAGATTTTGCTGGTGTTACTGTGCCTGGACACAAAGCAGCTATTAGCCTGCGCTGACCAGTCAACTTGCAGGGTGGATGGCAGCTTTGGTGTCAAGAGAGCAACAAAGGCTCTGAAGAATACAGATGGGCTGCAGCCACTAATTTGAAGTGTTACCCACTAGAAAAGGTAAAATGATGACACTGGTCAAAGACTAAGTACAACATTTAAATCAGAGTGTATTTATGATGTTTATATAATAATATAGTACCTATACACATGATTTTGCAGACACAGTATGTTGGTGCTTTTTGTTTTCATAGGAGGAGTAAAAACAATCTCTTTTTCATAGCTGGAATGAAGGTCCTCTCATTTTTATTTTGATTAATTATCCAGTATGAACTTCTGCAAGACAGAACACATGCTGGGGTTGAAACAAAGCTGGGAAAGTTTGAAGTGTTGTTTTCTGTCTTTTCCTTTTTGCCAGTCCAGAGAAAACAGAAACAGAGTATTATATTTCCAATTCAGAAAATGCTTAAAGCCATACCTAACTAATTTACTGTGTTAGTGGCCATAATATCTGTGCTCTGGAATAGAGGGAGGAGACAGGATGGTCAGCTTCCATTTGTGGAGTTATGACTGTGTTTACAGGATGCAGTAAGTTGTTACCTTCACTACAGAGCATAAGCAGCACTAGTTACCCCAGCAGGGAGTGTGGCCATTGAGCTATCAGTTCGGTTTTCTGGTACCTTTTCCACTTAACTGACTTTAATGCAATAATGTGTGACCTGTACTCTTGAGAGCCTTGACACTGCCAGTATAGCTAAGGGAATCTTTAATTACTGTCTAGAGCTTTAAACATAAACTTGCATCATACATTTATGATGTGTCTGATTCTACTCCATCCTTTGACTTATATTTTACTTCCAAGTCACATAAAAAATGAAATAACCTTACTCTTGCCATGTCATTACAAAATAAAAAATGCATGCTTTGGTTTGAAAATGCCAGAATATATATTCGATGATTTAGGGAAATGAAAATGCTAATTTGATAAATTCAGCATGAATTTAACAATAGTTTCAGTCAACCCAAACATATGTTTTGGGCAAAAATAAAATTCTGCACAGCTGTGACATAATTACAGTGAAATTTATAAGGAAGATGTTTAAAACTGTGATAAAATACAAATTTATTGCCAGCAAGTTACCTGTCCTCTAGCTCCTAGGTGAATAATAATTTATCTAGGTGGGGTCTTAAAAACAAATAACAAAAAGCATTGGCTTCATTCAGGTATAAACACAAAGTGTTACCAGATAACTAACAGATGATATTGTGACAGTGATGTTAAATGAGCTTTGAAGAAAAAACTGAGATGACCAAGTGAATGTTCTTCTGGGCAGAATATAATTATCTTGGAAGCTGTCTGAAGACGATTGGTAAGTAAGAGAATTTAGTTCTGACAGTAATTTCTGGAGTTCTCAGGACTGTGGTTTGATAAGACAGTAAATGACTCCCAGGCTGCCAGGACTGCAACACAGCTTGCTGCCATGAGATGGGAGATACTGATCCTGCGGAAGCTCACACTGACAATGCAAACTCCCTGTAAATAATATGAAAGGTCAGCATTGTAGTAGCTGACTTTTTATGCCAGATTAGTGCTCTCATTGCGTAGAGAGTCAGGTATTGTCTGTCCCCTCATAGCTGACATAAAGCTGGCAGAGACTCCAGATTGCATGTTCATTGTTGAGTCGGTCACAACAATGTGGTTGGTCAGTGCCCAGATTTCACTGAGCATGGAAACAAGGCCTGGCTACTGAAAGTCTGTAGTCCCCCAGAGCATCTCTGGATGCTGGTGAGACAAAATGAATACAGTATACAGTAAATTTTGTCTTCCTTCAAGTTTAAAAAGTTCTTTTACTAAGTAAATTCTAATGTGACTCTATGGCCCAAACCTGGCCACATGAATAGGCATGAAGATGTTTCTGAAGGGCAGTTGCAGTGTGATGCAGTGTATCTAGTTCAAGATAAAACCAGCACTTTTTCCAGCTGCCTGTCTATGCTCAGAGTTGTGCGAACCTCATTACAAGCTTTTTTTCAGGATAATTTATTTAAAATTGGTACAGAAGACTCTGACTACTCTTACTGTAGTTGGAGTAGGGCCTAGTTCAGTTTATAGAATCATAGAATAGAATCATAGAATCAACTGGGTTGGAAAAGACCTCTGAGATCAGCAAGTCCAACCCTTGATCCAACACCACTGTGGTTACCAGATGATGGCACTAAGTGCCACATCCAGTCTCATCTTGAAAACCTCCAGGGACAGTGGATCCACCACCTCCCTGAGCAGCCCATTCCAATGTCTGATTACTCTCTCTGTAAAAAATTTCTTCCTAGAAGTTCATTTCTTCCTAGCATAAGTTCAGGTAATTAAACAACACTGAAATCAAGTGAACTATGATGATGTCATAATTTGGATGTACATTTTGGCATGCTTTCTTTAAAAATCTAGAGCAGGAAACCAAACCAAAGTGAACAATGAAGACGAATGAACTATGGAGACATACAAGGAATCAGGCAATTCCTGCTTCCTCCTCTCCTTCTGACCAGTCCTCATAGAGCAGTTCTGCTTCAGATCTTGACTTTAATCGGAGCCCAGCACAAAGCACAAACCATCCCAAGGCTTGTAAACCTTTCGTTCAGCTAAAACTACTTGTCTGCATATCTTTTCACAGCAGCCAAACTAATTACCATTGCATGTCTTTCCAAGTGACAAAACTTGTTTGTCTGCCAAGATAAAACATTTGGAAGGCTATGGAGCGATATAACCTGAGGACACCTACTGTATTGATGTATTTTAAGTGCTATTACATGGAGCTCTGCTAGTGATTTGAATTCAGGGCATGTTGTCTGGTAACTGGGTAAAGCCAGACTGGTCTCTTCAGACTAATACAACCCTGAGCAGGAGTCAAGACTGATTTGACTGGCCCAGCATAGCATTTGTAATGAAGACTGCTGCTGTGTTAGTGTGTTTCTCACGTGAAATTATTAGAGAAGCTGGAAAACTAGTAGCACAAAAAACTGGAAGGGAGCAGAAGAAATGCTGGGACCAGCAGGCAGAAGACATGTTAGAAGAATGACAGCTCATGGCCATGACTTGCACTGCCACTTCCCCTGTGCCCATGGTCCTCCACGCTCCCCAGGAGGGCACAGAGCAGTCACACAACACCCGACAGTTCTTGGCCCTTCTGCTAGGCACAATATCAGCAGTCTAATGACACCGACCTATGGAAGTGGGACTGGCACCACTGCTTTTACAGGGATCAGCCATAGCCACCTCTTCTGCTTAAGAACAATCCAGTTCAGATTTGGATATCAAGAAGTCTCAGTGGATAGTGTTATTGGCACCTGTACTATCCGATTGATTAAAGGGACTGGTCCAGAGTCTGATCACAGTTCCTTGCATGTAAGTCTACTCCAGAGTTATAGCAGACTAAATGAGATAAAAAATTTGTCTGATTGCTTTCAATTAATTCTTCAGCAGTTCTTTAAAATCAAGGTTTTTCTGCATCTTTTCCTGTTTTGGTGGACGAATTCCTCCAGGTGGCCCAGCAATATGGCACAAGCACATTGGTGGTAACAAATACATGTTACTAAACTCTCTCAAAGCAGTTTGGAGATGTGATACACACTCCTGTTTACTGCAGGTGGAAAAATAAACCATGACAGGTAAACAAAAATAGTGAGCTATTGCCCACTGCAAGCTAGTAAAGCTACTTTTGAAACACTCCCAGTAGGAAAGATTCCTGTTAATATCCTTGAAGGAAGCCTCCAAGGTTTTGTTATGAGCTTGTAACTCAAGTCATATTTGCCTGAAAACTTTAAATGGCATTTCTATGCCAAACAGCTGAGTTTAAACAACATGCTGATTTTCTATGCAATTTTTGCAATACTTATTGGAACATTGTCCTGATATCTTAGGAGTCCCATTACTTAAAGCAACTCTCTTATCTTAATGTCCAACTACTGCTTATTTTTATTTTTAATCTATGCTTTTTGTGTGTGTGTGTTTATATATGTGTGGAAGCCTAAGACAGCAAAAATCACTGCATATTTTAAGCTGTTTAATATTTATTAAAAAAACTAAATTAAATTTTCCAGAAAACTTTCTGAATTTTCATGTGTTAAAACAATGCTAAATTTGAAAGTGTCACACATTTTATTCTATCTCCTAGTCTGATGTGAAGAGGCTACTGGAACTTTGTCGCTGTGTGGAGAAGTGAGGCTGGTGAGCAAATGCAGTCTTCCGCTGTGTGAAAATGTATTCAATACACTTGCTCTTAGCCTGAAGGAGGAACTTCATTAGACTAAGAACAGTAATTTTATTCCTAAGTAACCTGGCTCTTGATGCTAAATAAACAAACGACATAAACAAAGAAGTCCTTCATTTTACAGCGGCCACTCTGCTGATTGCTCAAGGTCTTGAACTAGCGATTTGCAGCCTGACAGTTTTCTCTTTTCCTTTTGGAGTAAAAACACAAGTTCAGTAACTTTTGGTGAATCTGTCTATCTGCTTTTGTTTAATTATTACTAACTCTTGTTAGTAATTACAGAGTGCCCAGGATGGGTTTTTGAGGAACCAGACTCACTTTCAACCCTTTACCTTTTTTAGGCCAGCCAAGTTCTAGCACCACCTTGGAATAAGTTCCTTCAAGATATGAGACCACATATGAAACCATGGTTTTTAAAGTTCTGTCTGGCTCCATTTTGTTATATAATAATTTTAGGGGGCAGAAAAAAACCCACCATGGTAATATCTCCCTTCAAAGCACAACAGTTAGGCATCCTCATTCCACAGTCATATCTTGGCTACATCTACATAATTGCTTCCACAGTTTGAATTCAATTAAAAGCTTTTAAACATCATCCTTCCAAACATTCAGAACTGTCATTCATTTTCAGATCTATTGTCCTACCAAAAATTTTAGTCTGACACAAAAGTCAATTATACTAATTGTTCAGAAGGAATTAACCTCTTATGCATTATCAGATCATTACTGTTGCTAGGTTCATTTTTCAAAGGTCTGTTCCTTTCCTATATCTGTACATAAGCAAAGCCAAGCAGCAGCACCTGTGAGTCTCAGTACTGACTGTGAAAGAACTACTTCACTGGAATGCAAAAAGACATAAATATTGAATGTACTTCTGAAGTGATTGGAATATTGAAAAAGGCTGCAAAAGACATGTCACCTTCAGGTACAGAATAATGACAGCAATTTTCTGATTAAAAACAACTTTGCCTTAAACACAATTATCATTAATGAAGTAAATGGTTATATGTGTATTGTCAGACATTAAAATGATATCTAAAGAGCTTTTCATCAGATTTCAAAGTTGATGCTTCTGAGGTCATTCTGAGGACGTGCGCTCACATCTCCATTTAAAACTGACTTATGCAAGTCCATTCATAAAATTGAGCTATCTGAATGATTTGAGAAGCACATGTGTATGTGCAGGAGCCAGGTCAGGTGTTTGTGAGACAGTGCTGAAAGATAAGCTCCCACTGGAAATCCTAGGTGAGTTCTAAGTCAGTTGGAAGAGGAGTTAAATCTGGCTGTGAGAACAAGGCAGAGAAATTGGAAGGAGGAAGAGAGATGGTAGCCAGTTTTTGGTACTGGATAAAAGGGGTCTTGCTGATTTGAGCAGAGAGATGTTTTCTTCTGCACAAAAAGTCTTATTTGTAAGTGAAGAAGGCTGCATTTGAGGTGTGCAACTCATGGTCTGCTTTCCCTCTGAACTGAAATTACAGCAAAGCCCTGGATTTTGACAGATAGCTTATGTCAGAGAAGAATCCTGAGATGCAGTGAAGGAAGAGATGGGGACAGGCAGATCTGACAGTGATGCTAGAACTCAAACTTTTTTCAGACAATTTGGACTAGGTGTCCATGGAGCAGGCTCCAGCTACCTGCTCTTTTCTCTCTCCCCAAGAAGCAACCACAAAAACTGAATCAGAATAATAATAATACAGACACTTAGGAAATTGGCTCAGCAATAAAACAGAAACATTCAGTGGCAGGTTTACCCACATGGCTACTCAGCCATCCTGCCAAAGCATTTCCTGAAACTTCCCTGAAATGTCCTAGATGGAAATTATCTCCATATACAGAAATTGATAGCTTTCTTTAAATCAGTGCAACGCTTTCCATAGCATTATGTTTGAGTTATAATTTTATTCACCACAGAAATGTCAGCACAGACACAAGGAGCCATGCAATTAATTTTTTAGGAAGGGGAAATAGAGCCAGTGGAGTGAAAAGAACAAGTTAGCAGAAAACATAAAAGCAGGCTGGTAGAACTGAAATATGCCATGTGCAGAAGTCTGTGTCTCTTAGTATTCAATAGCTAGCTGAAGAGAATCATGATACAAGGGAAGGAAACCTAAGCCATCTAAAATAAACTGAGGCAGGGCAGACAAAATAGTGATGTTACTGGAGTGGTATACCTACTACTTGAAGTAACGTTGTGTGTGCTTAGACCACCACGTGTACAGTCCTGTGGCTATAGCTACACTAAAGTCTGCTAGACACCTTTGCTGTAAAGTATAGTGGAATCAATTATAGTTTTCCTTTTGCAGCATATCTTTAGCGGGACACGGCAGTGAGATAAGGAATCGAAAGTGAAAACCTATGCAAAAAACAAAAAGGTTTTCTTTAGCCTTGAGTGCAAAGCCCCAGTCCTAACCTCAGTTTTGTTGCTGATCAGTCGTGTGCTTTCCGACGCTTTTCCATGCCTCATTTACGCCTGTACTCGTGTTCAGGGTGAAGTCATTGAACGTCTGAGAGTCCTTCCACCCGAGACAGCCCCGCTCCCGGTTAAACGCCTCAGGAGCGGCGCTTCGGGCAGGGGTCACTCGCGGGGACCAGGCTGAGGCAGCTGCCCCCGCTCCGCGTGGCTGTGCAGCTTTTCGCTGCTGCCACCTGCCAATTCCAATGGGGGGACAGCCTTTCCAGGCTCGCCGGGAGCCCGGCCGGGCGGCGAAGGGAGGGAGGGCCGCGGCGGCCGGGCGGGTGACAGAGCGCGGAGCGGGCAGGCCGGGGGGCGCCGGGCCGGCGCTGAGGCAGAGGCTGCGCCCGGTGCCGGCAGTCCCGGGCGCGGTGAGTGCCCGCGGGACGGGGTCCCCGCTCGCTCGGGCCGCGTCACTCGTGTTTCGCGGTTCGGTGAGGTCTGCTGGCACGGGAAAAGGGGCGGGGGAAGGCGGCTCCGGGGCAGCCCCACAGCGGCGGGCGCGGGCGGGAGCCAATGGGGGCCGGCGCGGCCGTGTGACAGGCGGGGCGGCTGCTGCCCCCGCCGGGCGGGGAACCGGCACGGCGGCGCTCGGCAGCATCATCCGCGGCTGCGGGGCTGACACACGCCTCCATCCTCCTCTCCATCGGCAGCCGCTCACACGCGCCTCGCCGCGGGCGGAGCGGAGCGGGGGGTGCCGCGGCAGACAAAGCAAAGATGGCAGGGATCCTCGCCTGGTTCTGGAACGAGCGGTTCTGGCTGCCGCACAACGTCACCTGGGCGGACCTGCAGAGCACGGAGGAAGCTGCCTTCCCGCAGGCGGAGGACCTCTACCTCGCCTTCCCCCTGGCCTTCTGCATCTTCATGATCCGGCTGCTCTTCGAAAGGTAACGCCAAGCCCCCCGCTCCGCCCCGGGCTTGGCTTGGCTGGGCGGGCCCAGGGGCAGCCGGGGACCCATGTCAGCTCGGTGTCTTTTCCCGGCTTTGCTTCTCTGCTGGCCTTGCCGGGCCCTTACGTTCTCCCTGCCCCCTCGGTCGGTCACGCGGTGGGCCCGATGCAGGAAGGTGGAGGGGCTCGGGAGGCAGCCGGGGCGCCGTTCCCGGTGCCCGGAGCGCGGCCCGGCGCGGGCGCTAGGAGGCGAGGTCTGCCCGGGAATGGGCGCAGCCTTCCCGCCACCTGCGCCGGCCGCGGCGGGCACGGGGAGAGGGGCCCTTCGGCACCTATGGGACCCGCGGGCTGCGGCGGGGTCCTGTCCGACCCCCGCAGGGGAGCCCCGCAAGAAGCCCAGGGGCGACGGGCCGCGGCGGGAAGCGGTGCCGGCAGGAGAGTTTGCCCGTGTCCCCGCTGCAGGGCCGCTCTCCAGAGTTAACCGGGGTGAAGCCCGCGCTGTGTCCCCTGCGCGGACAGGGACAACGTGGGCGTGCGGTGGGAAGGGGCAGCTCGTGGGGAGCAGCAGCCCGGGGTAAGGGCTGCAGCGGGGCTGAGCAGAGCTGTGCGTGGCCCTTGCGAGTGGTATCCGTGTGAGCGGTCCTGTGTTGGAACACTCCCGGTGCTGTCAGGATGTGGGAGCTCAGTGATGAGACGCGCCAGACGCTGTTCATCACTGAACCGAACTCACTGTACTCCGAGGCTGCTGAACTCAAAACACACGTTTCACAAACATATAAATACGTATATATGTATATTTAAACACAAGACGTCAGGCTAATGATCGGTCAGCAGTGACTGTTCATTTTCTGTGAGTGTTTCCGTGCAGAGGCCGCCTGTCACGGGGAGGCAGATGGATCCAAGTGGGTGCTCACTTGCGCACGCTGCTGCGCCGCCTGACAAAGGTGGTGTTCCCTCAACAGCAGAGAACAAAAGAACGATTCCTTATACCAACACCTACGTGTTTTCAGTGCTGTCTTCTTAGGTATGCTATTAGGATAGTCAAGGAAGATAAAGGAAGACCGGTAGTTACTACATACCAGAGAAGGGCTGTAAAGATGCTTTAAAAATGATAAAATAGCTGATCTGCCAGGTACCACTCCACTAATCCTAAGCATTCCCTCTCCCTGGTTAGAATATGGCACCTGGGATGTTGGTTTGTGAAAAAACCCTGCCTGTTTTCCTAGCTCAGTTGAGAGCCATATTTGTTTTGAAAAATAAGCTGTCATGGGCTGTTTTTAACTTCTGTGTTGCTTTACAGATTTACCAAAAAAGACAGTAAAAGTTGTCATCTGCCTGAAAATCTGAGGTTCTCAAAAGTTAATTGAAGCACTTGGGTTAAATACTGTAATAGAGTTACAATTTAAGTACTATGAGTTTAATTATGAGTATTATTTAGATAATATAAAGTAATTAATTTTTTTCTTTGCACTCTGTACAACGTGTACTTTTGAGCACTGAAAGCGGGTGCGTGATGTTGCATCTCTTGTCATCTGAACTGCAATATGTATCACAGCAGGGCTGTGTTTTGATGGAGGAACAGTTAGTCAGCCTAAACTTAGATTCAGATTTCTGCTGGTTTCGATGTGGCTGTTGTTAGCATCATAGAAGCTACTCTGATTTTTTAGTAGTCTGTATCCACTTGCTTTGGTTATTTTTCTTCATTCATTTAAAGTAATTTTTAATTTTGCAATACCTTATATTTTTAAGTGTTAGTTATACATACAGGTGAGAAAATCAGTTTTCAGAATTCTCTTGTATACATTAGACTAATTTTGAAATTTATATCTAGAAATGCGTTCTGCCAGCCTGATAGTAGGTGAGACCTCCCAAAATGTTTCATTAACAGTTACTTATGTATGTAAGTATTTTCCTTTTTAATTTCAAATCAATTGCAAAACTCTACTGTGAGAGTAGGATCAGGCTGTTTTGTGTGTGATTAATCCACACAAATTGGCATGGTATAATTTTGATTTTTCATGCAGAGCATTTTACTAAAGCAGACTGAGCAAAAATGACAGGACCTGCTTTTACTGATCAAAGCAGGGGGATTGTACTTGACTTGAATGGGGTAAAGATCAAGCCTTATTATTGCTCATTTGTAATTGATTTTGTCAGATTTCTGTGCTTTGTTCGTTGGGAGCCACAGAAATGCTTCATGCACATCATCAATTAAGGGCTTGCAATTATACAAGATCTGGAAGGGGAAAAGAGAGGAATATCTTTAAAATTGATGATTTTTTCATTCTTCTGTGTATTAAAACAGCTACATTTTTTCCTTTCAAATCTGAGGTTGTAGATGACTGATGTTGAACCTGCTACATCTTGGAACATGCTCTTGCAGATGTGTAAGTTTCAATGGTAGCAGCTAAAGAAAAAATAGAAATAGATTCTGTAACACATTTAAAAAAACCCCACAGGTCTACTTTATATCCATGCCTGTATGATAGTATTTGTAACATCAATGTAACATCTCTATTTTGCTTTGTAAGATATCTAATACAGGTGCTCTTGTAATTCTTTATACTGCTAGGTAAGCAGATACAAGGTGTTAAGAATCTGATTACTTATTTTATAACCATTATTTTCAGACTGCTAGGCTGCTAGGAGCAGTATAGTGTACTTCCCATGCTAAAAAGGGTGATTAACTTCATGAATGCTCAGAGCAGTAAGAAATATGGTTCAGGGGAGTTGGACTTCACATGTCTTTGCTTACAAAGTTCTTGACATGTATGGGGGATTAAACTTCTAATGCTAAGAGTTAAAAGTTGACTTTACGTATATATATATATATTCTATATACATATATATTTGTGTGTACATATTTGCAGGTGGAATTGAAATGGCAGAGCTTTGAAATTTTGTTCTTTACACATTCACCTATTATTTACAGAGTTAATCCAACTGGGATTTTGTTGTTGTTGTTTTGTTACTGGTTTGGCACATTAGCTAACTAAGTCAAGAAAATAATCTAGTAAATTTTTAGGGTTTTTTTCTCCTTTCAGTAAGTTTCTTTTTGTTGATTTCCTTGTCCTGCCATCCCTGACCAGCACTCTTGAATGAAAGGAAAAAGTAGATTAAAACACTAAGTGTATGCTGAATTGCTTCAGCAAGTGGATCTGATGATGATAAGTGCTCTTGAAATAAGCTTTGCTCTGAGGTATAATCTCATAACCATGAAATTTAGTGGATATATCTGCTGAGACCATCATAGTTATGGATGAGGTGCTAAAATACTTTTAACAGCCTTTTTTCCTTTCCTTCTCATTCGTCTCTTTCTTTAACACAAACTAACTAAGCACGAAGATAGTGTTACCTAGTAATGCCCGAGATGGCGGGAGTTTAGCAAGGCAGTGGTAATGTGGGAACATGTTTCTTGATAGTATGTATCTGTTTTGTGTATCTTACTGCTTTTTTAAAGGCATGTAAGCAATTAAGGATCCCCCCCCCCCCCCCCCCCGTACTATACAATGCTTTCAGCCATAAGGAGATAATGTAAGTGCTCAATAATAGCAGTCTCTGTCTCCTTGGCTCTTTTCCCGTTCTAGTGCGGGGAAAAACAGATTAAAGCTGAACTGAAACTGGTCTTACTTATAGCAGGGTGTTGTAGTTTTGATTGTCCTAACAAAGATAAAGAAACATCTGTTATTCTGAACAAATAAAATACTTCTTTTTGTTTATGGGATATTGTGGCTCTTCTCCCTCTGCACTAGACCACACTGCTCAGAAGCAGCATCCTTTCCTATACTCCTACGTGTGTCCTCTGTGAAGAATATGGGGTTGTATGAAAACAATATTTGCTCAGGAATCGGTGCATTTGTTGGACACAAAGCAAGAGGATAACACACTTCTGCTTTAGAGGCTTCTCTCAAGGGGGAAGTTGGCTGAATCCTCCAAAACGATTCTTGACTAAATAGATTTCTGATGTGGTCCAGCCATCTTCTGAGTCAAGTAGTCTGATATTGCTGCCTTCTTTACACTTGGCTCATTTATTCAAGTTAGTCGTATCATCTTTGCATTGCATTTGCAGTATAATTTCCCTCACCTTGTAAGCAGCAGTTTGGGCTCAGATCTAATGAAATCACTCCATGAATCAGCAAACTAGGCTTATACTGCTTTTATTGTCCTCTGGCCTGGACGAGGAGCAGTTCTCAAAGGTGATGCTGATATTCTGCAGTTGATGGGATGGCTCATACGGTCAGAGATAGCTTGATTATATATAGCAACAGCCCTCCAGCTGTGCTGAGTTGAACTGAGCCAGCCACATCATTTACTATCACTCTGATTAAGATACCCTAGTCACTGAGTGTATGGAAATTCATGGCTTTTATATGACACTTTGCTTTTATAATGATAAATCAGCTCCAAAGGTAACCTCAGGTGACTCTCAGTTAGTATGACACAGTGACATAATGCAATGACCGTGTATGGGCAGGGATATGTATTTTTTGCTAACTGTAAAAATTCATTCAAGTGACTACATACAGTTTTGCAAGTGTTTCTTGTATGTGGCGTATATGTACAAATTTGATTTTTATACTCCCTAAGACATCTAGTATCTGTGTTTTCTTACAATGAAAAGGAGGCTAGACAGAATACAAATTTTGGAAGAGAGTATATAAACTTGGTGCATTTCCAGCAGCCAAAAACCTCATCTGGGGAGGCTGGGTGGGGCAGTGATAGTTATTTCTATTGAAACCTGTTTGTAGGCTGTGATATTTATAGATTTCTTGCCTACTTCCCTGTGTGTTAGTGAAAACTGATCATTCAAGTGTAATTCACATGTGTAAGTGAATGCATGTGTTCACTGACAATAGCTTTCTCAGTTCTTTCTCTTTTCTTTATATAATTTTTTTTCATAAAATGACCTGTAAGGTCTTTTCTTTTTGCTTGATTACTGTTTACTGAATGGTTAATTCTTTTGAAATGAAATAGAATATTGAAATTGCTAACTTCTATGAAAAGACATGGGCAGTGGAAAGAAAATAACTAAAAAAGCCATTTCTTTTAAACTTTAAACCAATTTCTTTTAAACAGTAATAATAGATCATTAGCAGTAAATAGCTTTTAAATATATTTATATCTTGCTGATTGTACGATCCATTTATCTGTGTTTCTTTAAGTTATTAATTTTCTGTCATTTACATTTTTCTTTATATAAGCAGGTTTTTTTTCCTAGGGTGCAGGGTTAAGCTTCAGCCACTCACACATGCAGATACCCAACAAGAAAATGATTGTTTTTACCTGGAGAGCTGTTGTCTACCTTGGCCTGTCTGTCTTACCAGCTCAGAACAGCACAGTGAGCTGTCTTACCAGCTCAGAACAGCACAGTGTGTGCTCACCCACCTTGATTCTGCCATGGCTGACTGGTACAGACTTCTGCTGTGTAATATAGTTGTGTGTTCAGATGTAAGCTCAGTGTTCCTCTAAAAGAAGGTGGAGTGGATAAAATGCATGCTATTTGAATGTCCTTCGTAAAGGGCCATGTATATGTGTGCATTAGTGTCAATCTTAAAATTAGGAGTTAAATGGGAAATACATGCTGATTTCCAATAGAGAATGCCATTAAAACTGATTTCTGAAATATCCAGGTGAATGAAGTATGACAGCTAAACCACAGCTCTGCTGATGGAAAGGTTTCAGTGACAAGTCACTAGTGGGTACTGGGAGCCTGTTATTGGGATTTTTTCTGAGTGCAGGTTCCAGTTACTGGTAGAAACTCCAACTTGGTTCCTGCCTGGATTCCTGTAACCGTGTGGTTGGATCCAAATTGCCTGTGGCTCTTTCCGTTGCTCCTACTTCTGCCTGTGTCACTGATTTACAGGCATTTGCTAAGGATTTGTTCTTGGAAAAAGAAGAGCTTCTGGTGTGCTGCCTTTTTCTACACATCTGCAGACCAGTGTCTTATTAGTCCATACAAACTATTTACTAAATTAACATTTGGGGTAATCTGTTCCCTTAAATCTATCTTTTCTTCTGCCAACAAGGTTGATACCTGAGCCAAACAATGGTTATTTGACCATATTTTTGGGGTTTGGGGTTTTTTTCCTCCCCCAAGTTGTTAAATATTCCATGCTTGCGGTAGTTTGGCAGTTGATCAGCATTTGGTGTTTCTGTGCCTGTCTTGGAGTCTTGACATGAAAGTTAAAATTACAGCATAAAAGCATATTGCTGTTGTAAGTGATGTAAATCTAATACTCAGTAGTAGGCTTAAGGCTGTAGTTGGTACCGTATGGACAGTCAGATGTGTATGATTTGTATCAACAGTTCCTTGGAGTTGTTCCTCTAACACCTTGATTGCCCTGTGGTCTCCCACAACAGTGACTCCTTTCACTCATTGTGCATGTATGGATTTTTGGGGTGCAGCAGGGACGGGCATCCAAATCAAGGAAAAGGAAGGGAAATGTGGGTCTCTGATCACTTGAAAGAGTAGGACTCCCTAATGTCTTGCTTTAAGGTGATCAAAGTTTCTGGCATTCAGATGGGCTGAGAACTTCTGTCCTCTGAGGCAGGGTTTTTAGCACATGGTCTTACAGAAGACTAACACTACGCTATGTAGCAAGCACCAGTTTCTGGTGATGCTTTTCTGGTTATTCTGAAGTAGTCAAATTGTGGCCAAGATGGGAGAACTGGAGTATTTAGCACAGTCAGTTATAATCTTAGAGGTGGCTTTCAGTTGGACCTGTAACACAAAGCTGTAACTTCTGTACAAACGGGGACTACTAAACTGTAATGATATTTTTTTCTTATGTAGTTAATACCTCTCTTAATAGCAAATTCTGCTGTTGGTAAGCTTTCATATTGTTGGACAATTATGATGCCTCATGTAACTATTACTGATGTAGCACAATCAAATTTTAACTCTCAAGGTGATTGTAAAATTACAAAGAATTATAAAGAAGTGTAACATCCAGTTAGACATGTCGTGTATTTTTTAATATGTAAGATACATGTATATTTGTATATTGGCTATTAACCCAAGTTACCTGTTGCAAAGGGAGGAACAAAATGCTAAGGTTCTCCAGACCACCTTGAGTTAATGAAGAATCCTTCAGATTCACTTACCTAAACCTCATTTTACTGTTACAAATGATGCACTTTACATTTTGGTCTGAAATGATGAAAAGCCTTCTTTGTGCTCACAGGTCACACTAGGACAGTTAAAGCAATACAGCTAAATCACTTGCATTTTTTTTCTCAGTGAGAGTGAAGTAGAAGTTTCCTTTTAGTAATATCTTTGCTGTATTGGTTTCTCCTGTGTGGATGGGGACAATAACCTATAGTACTATATTAAAAGAAATAAATCTAGCTGACATAGTCAACACTGGTGCAAAAGCAGAGGTTAGAGCTCAGAATATGTTCATTGTCATAAAATTTTATATTCGTGAGATTGTTTGAGTATTTGTGCATGCAGTAGTATTTTTCTATCCTTTGCAAAAGCTAGTTGCTCTGTTTTTATCAGTAATGAGATAACATTACAGATGGTGTAATGTTACAGTACTAGTCACATCTACTCACTGCCCATTTGCCATCCTTTAAGATAAACTTAATATTTTTTAGTTCTGCAAGCAGAAGGAGAAAAAAACTAAACAGAAATGATGCTGAAATTCTCACTTATGTGTTGTGATCTCTTTACTCCCTTTTCACCTCTGTTCCTGACTCAGTTCAGTTCTATATGACATTGTATAGATACCTGAACTTTCACTGGGACTATCATTTACCACATCCATGGCACTCTCATCATTTACTGAGAAGAGAGTAGAAGCAGAGACCACTTTGCTATGGTGTTTGGCAGAACTTTAAACTATGGAAACTGCTTTTGTACCAGTACTGTCTGTGTTGACAAATGGTACGAAGTAGCAAAACCGCCCAGGCTAATGAGAGGTGCTTTCATGCAGTGGCAGGGAATTGCTTATTTGCAAATAAGAGTGTGTTCTATAGCTCAAACTAAAGAGACATTGCTTACTCAAAAGCAGTTGCTGATCACAGAAGAATGTGAAAAGAAGATCAGAGTAGTACATTGTAATATACCTTGTGCTTGCTTTTGCTTGTGTCTGTTGTGACTGCGTGATGTGTCTGTTGCTGAGAGAAATGCAGTTTGCCCTGTAGCTGGAGGCAGCCCGGTTGGTGTGCTGCTAAGGGAACTGCTCAAACAAGGTATGTTCCTTAACACACACAAAAATTAGCCTTGATGTGGCAACTGCTGGAACTTGGTAGGTGGGCAGCATAATTGTGGAATGCTAGTGTAGAGCAGTGGGCACTGCAGTGTGACAAAGCAGACAAAATTAAATCTACATGAAATAGAAGTGAGCTGAGAAATTTTGGGGGTGGTGGTGATGAGCTCCTCTGCACTCCTGAACCAGGAGGAAACCTGTGCAGCTGGGGAGGTGAAGGCCTTCAGCCTGTCAGCCACATCAGGGCTGTGGCTTTCCCGAGCTCTGCTGTAACAGATGAGACCAGTGCGTCATCAAGACCAGAATCCCCCTTGCAACTGGTGAGACCACTTGCTTCAGTTGAAAACAAAGTTCTGGGGAACGAGTGGATCATGAATGAGCATGGACCTGTTGACAAGCTTTTCTGCAGTTGTCCGTTAGATTTTCTCTAACTTCCCGCTGTTCAATACTTGTGGTTGTCCAAAGCATGCTGCCAGATGAGATGATCAGGTCCAGTGGGGTATAATTTATTCCTGTTATGGGCATCATATTGGAAAGAAGCTGTTGAGAAAAGACAAACAAGTGATTAGACCACAAGCAGAAACATGTTTTGTATCTATTGAAGTAATAATTGGGTGGTAACTGAGTGGTTGATTCTTATCTGTCAGCTTTTCCCACACCGTAGTATGAGAGAAGGGAGAGAACTGATATGATAAGAGAGTAGCCTGAAAATACGAACGGTTCCAGCACCAAACATTTCCCAGGATTACAACACTTGTCCTAAATTAACTTTGCAATGATTGTGTTGATGTGATGATGACAAATTGAATTGTAGATGGAGTCCTGGGAGTGCTGGTGGACAAAAAGTCCCTTCTCAGTGATATACAGTGAAAGGACAGGAGGCAACAAGCAATTGATATGCTGAAAATTCTGTTTAAACATAATGAACGTCTTCTTGGGATGGTGGTGGAATATTGTGACAGGTTACCCAGAGAGGGTGTGGAGTCTCCTGTTGTGGACATATTATTCAAAGAAACAACTGGGCACAGTCCTGCTGTATGTACATCCAGTGGACTCATTGATCTCCAGAGGTCTCTTCTAACCTCAGTGACTGTGTGAAATCATAAACCTGGCTAAATGGCATCTTTTAACAATGCAGGACTCCAGGGGCTCCTGAGATTTATGTCTGTATGAAATGTGTAAACAATGTTGGAAAACTGAATAGGAGATGATTAAGTTGAAGTTCACTGTAAGCCTGCAGACAAAAGTTAGGGCAGAGCACATAGCACTTGATTGAAGGGACATCTGGATTTTCCATTTGCTGTAGGATGGAGTCTTTTGATTTTGTTGTAGTCTGGCATGCGAGCAGACTAAATCAACAAATAGATGTGGACCTTCTCTACCTAAGACAGGAATTACCTTATGGGTGCCCAGAATGAAGTTTGAGTTGCTGTGGTATAAACATATTCTGTTCCCTTCTAGGATCAATGCTTTGAGTCTCCTACAGCATTAAATTTGATTATAACAGGCCATTTTGAGGATGATTTTAGTTTTGTTCCCCTTAAGTTGATTCTTCTCAACACTACAATATCTTCAATACAATTTTGGTTTTGAAAAAAATTCACAGAAAGAGGTGCTTCAAAGATAGGGAACAATCATCAAATGTCTTACTGGAAAAGCTTTTATTCCCTTTGTGTTCAAGATAATAAGAGTAAATCAGTCTTGGAGAAAAAAAAGAGAGAAGCCAGTCTTTAGTTTCACATTCACTAATTGTTTATATAGATTGTTTTTATAATATATAGTGGAAAATATATATATATATATGTACATGTATGTGACACAGAGCAATTTATATACCACAATGGCATCATATCACTTTGATGTAATACTTTTTTTTTGTTTAAAAAAATAATTAAATTTAAAAAAAGAATCTTAAGGAGTAGTTGTAAAATACGGACTGCTCTAGAAAATGAGGTATTTAAAAATGTCAGTTGCTGGGGTGATAACAAAACAGTTTGATATTTGACACAAGAAACACAACCTGTATCCTCACTAGAGGAACTTTCGTGTGTGCTAATCTGGAATTGTTATTTTCTAGAGCATTTATAGGAAACATGAAAAATACTTGGTTTTCTTCCAGTTTGGAATGAAATGGAAATTTTGAAATGTCAAAATTTCATCAGGCACAGATGTCCTGACTTTCAGCCAACACTGATAAATGGGTTTGGTTACAAGACAACGATGTAGAGATAAAAATGATATCTCTATAGCATTGCCAGCCTCCAGAAGCATATATTCTTCACCAGCTAACCAGTTTGTATATTTGCATGCATGATGCACAGAAAGTTTCCTTGTAGGTTTTTTTATTTGTGGTTTTTTTGAAGGAAAAAAGATATCTCTTACCAGGTTGACTTTCTTGAAAATAGGCTAATGGTTTGTAAGAATCATGGCAAGAGCTTGAACCTCCAGCCTGGCACTTACCTTCAGTTGTCAAGATGAAAAGTGCACTAGCAGAAATAGAAGAACACCATTTTGTCTTGCTTACTCGGCCATTGAGGGCTGACCCCAAGGTTTGAAGAGCACGTAGCATTTTGTATCCATCACACAAGCATTACTTGTGTTTTGTCTTGTTTCCTGGTGGGAAGAATTCAGGCATAACAGTGGAGTGGCATTTGTTTTCCTAGATAAATTTTAATGTAAAAAAGTGCATTAATTTTGTGAAACTGTACTACATACGTAGAGAGAGTTTTGTCACGCAGTCTTATTGGATTGTTTGCAAACAGGAAGTTCTACTGGTGCTGTAAATTAGTTTGTTTGAGGGTGGTCAAAGTGATTTATACCTGTTGAGACTCTATATTAGTCTTGAATATAATTTATTTACTCACAAAGGTTCTGAGTCTGATCTGCCAATATAAATTAGAAATCAGCTTTTGCTGAGTTCTGGTGTTTTATCAGCATGTAACCTGTGTGAAAGACTGAAAGTTATATGACATTAGAAAGAAATTCTTTACAGAGAGGGTAATCAGCCACTGGAATGGGCTACCCAGGGAAGTGGTGGATTCTCCGTCCCTGGAGGTTTTTAAGATGAGGCTGGACATGGCACTCAGTGCCATGGTCTAGCAACTGTGGTGGTAGTGGATCAAGGGTTGGACTTGATGATCTCAGAGGTCCTTTCCAACCCGTCTGATTCTATGATTCTATGATTCTATGATTCTATGATTATGTATGGTCATGTGTAGCCACTGAGTTTTAGTAATTTAGTAATTAAGAAGGAGAAACCATTCTATCTGTATAGCTAGGTAGAAATCAAGAAGAGATGTAGATATATATACACCTAATTTTTTTTTTGTTCCATTTTTCTCTCCTTGACTAAGTGCCACATTTAACGCTTCCTCCATTTTTTCAGGACTAGTAGTATGTGTGCAGCCATTGAGTATTGTTCTGTCAGAAAATCTCAAACATAGAAGGTTAGTTCACATTCGATATTAACTAGAAAGACTTGTGCTGTTTTCACAGAGTAAGACGTGGGCCCTTGCTCCTGCATGTGCAAGGTGATGGAGCAATCAAAGGCATCTCATGCTAACCTTGCTACTCCTTCCCTCAGTCCCTTTGACAAGAGCATCTCTAATACTGACTAAAGACATCAGGTCTGCCGCTCAATGACAGCCTGCTGCTCAGCACCCTTGGACAGCTTTCTTGTGTCCTGCCTCAGTTCTGCTCTTGCACAAAGCTGCTTTATGGTGGAAGTCTGATACATCTGTGCAGTGGTTGTAGCTCCTCTTAACATGTGTAGGGTGGCCTGGAAGTAGTATTCTGATGTTGCCCTAACAGGCATGCTGCTGCAACTGCATTACTGTCAGTCCATGTGGCAAGTAGCTTAATGTGAACCCAGGTGTTCTGTGTAAACTATAGTTACTGCCAGAGTAACAATATACGCCTCTATTATGAGCTCTGAATACAAACAAACAGAAAAAGTGTCCTCCTTAATGATAATGATGTTTGTTCCACATGTGATGAGTTTGTGATTTAGAGAGTACAACAGGGTGTGTGTACATGTGGATATTAAAATGGATTATAATGATGGCCTCCAAGACTGTCTCAATAAGTCTTCCACTCTGCTTCACAACAGGGTGCTCTTTTTTCCTGTGCCTGGTAGTGCTGCAGGTATTTGTACTGAACGATAGAAAGAGGCCTCTGAATGAGTGCACTTGCATAATGAAAAGCATACTGGATCTTCTACCCTGTGTTTTCTTACAATTTCCTTTCACCAAGCTCTCTTCAAGTGAAGGCTTGGCAAATGTCCCCGCTCAGCTTTGCCCGCAGAAGAGCAGTTATCCACCAGAAAACTTAGTCACAGGGAGTGGGCTTTGCATCCTCCCATGCTTCCACAGTTCCAGCCCATGGGACAATAACTGAAAGTATACTGGTCTGGTTTTGCTGTTGACACTGAAAGAGTGAGGCTCCTGACCTCGGAGGTCTAACTTTGAGTATTACAGTCAAGCAGAGGACTAAAAATTGATGTGCTTGTGTTCTCTGCTGGTGATTTTGAGCTTAACTAGGGTAACTAGTTACCTTCTAAAAGGTTTTCACATAATTTAATGAGAACTATCACAAATAGTAGGAAGTTTTCAGAATTTAATGCAGCTGATCTGCTGAACTCCTAAGCCCCCTTCCCCTTGGACCATTTACAGTCTTAAAGGTGCAGTTGCTTTTGTTCTGGGATAATTTCAGAATGTGTCTGGGGCTATATGAGGATAGACCAGAAGAAGAAAGATGGAAGATTTCACCTTCACACTTGAGTTTTATGGGATACTTTCTCCTCATCTCTTAAATAAGATGTCCCAGTGATTGATAGTTGCCATCAACTGTATGAAGCATTCACTTCTAAAGGAGCACCATGAATGAGTCCCACTCCTGCTCTGACAAGGATGGACCTGGAAGAAGATGAAGAAGTTGTGGGAATCCTTATCAGAAATCTGTTTTGGAGAACCCAGATCTTGAAAAAAAGGCACTTTCTCTAGCAGCCACTGGAGCGTTTACTTTTTTTACTTTTTAACACCTTGAATATTGTCTCGACTGGAAATTTTTCAGCATATTACTTAAAAGAAACAAAAGAAACTCTTCATGGTAGCAATATGCAAGCTGTCAGAATATCTTAATTTTAATGGTGTCATCTTGCTTTGCCATCCATTTACAGTGTGCCTAGAAGAGTTATACACAGTTGGAGTTTTTTACTTCCTCATTTCTTACCTCTAAAATTGTATTGAAAGCATAATAATAATGACAATAACAACAACAATAATAATAGTAGTGGTGATAATGATAATATAATATTTGCCTGTTCTAAAGGTGTGTTTTCAGATGCAGGTCTGGAAAGCGGACTTAATGCATATGAATGGTTGAGAAAGGTGTGAGTAATGATATGATGGCTGTGTAGCTGGCTGTGTAATAAGGCTGTGTAAAGATGAAGAACTAGCAGGAGTAAATGCTGACGCTTTTCTACATAAGTGTGGTATAATACTAGGCATGAAGATCTGTGAGTAGAGGAGGGTTGCTGTGTGTGGCAGTGCTCTATATCAAATGGATGTGACCTTTTTATTTGGCTAAAAAGAAATAAATTTTGGAATGCCTTAAAAATTTTTGTTTTAATAATGCTTTTGGACACCTGAATGGTATTTAGGACACACAGTATAAAATGTATTTACAAAGTTATTCTCCTGTAATTGGTGTAATTTTAATAATGGCCTTCTTACTCTTTGGTTTTATTTATGACAATAGTACTCTAATGGAGTGTGCTTCATCTCTGTTTATAGTTTTAGGTTTAGATCTTAGTCCTGCAGCTGGATTATTTATGGTATAAATGAAATAGTGATAAAACATAACCTCTTTTGGTCCTACTGCAGAACAGGCTGAGTGATTTTGCCGTTCCAAGGCCTCTTAACAGTGTTAAAATAATGAGTAATAAAAACAGAAATTGGAATACTTCTGTGCCATCAATAAATATTTGCATGTCAGATGACAGATCATGACAAGTCAACCCCCTCATGTGTGTGAGTAATGTAGATAATTTTTGTGGAGATGCAGTGCAGCAACCACGTGACTTGTGGTGTGACAATCTGCTGCTCTTCAATATCTTGACACTTCTGTTGCTTTCTTGGAATTTAAAGTTTAGGGAATTAATTACTCCCGAAATTCTTCCTGTACTTGCTAGGTAAAAATCGTTAACAGAGAGGTTGAGGACCAGAGGTGGGAATGGGGCAGAGACGTAGAATTGGAAGGAGCACACAGGTGTCTTCTGCACCGTGGGAGAGAGGAGTGACTCTAAAGATACAGTGTGTGTGGGGAAAACATGACCATGATGTAAGTGCGTGGAGTTGGGAGGAATGTGGTGTCACCAGGCACGCCCGTTTGTTTGTGATCACCACAAACAATGTGCATTTGCAACTATTCTCTTCAGATACACTTCTAAATTCAAAGGTATATGAGAACACTTGTATCTTAGGAAAGGAAGAGGCTTGATGTATGTATGCTTTGTCTTCCTCAACTTATGCATGGGACAAATCTGAAAGTTTTTAAGAAGAATTAAAATTTTACCTTTTTTTTTTCTATTTTTAACTAAGCAGTAGAAAGCCATAGTGTTTGTATCATTGCAATCCTGTCCCCCATAGAAGGGTGTAGCATGTCCAGCCACCACCCCCACCTTCTTGCAGAATCTTCAATGAAGACAAATGGCAAATAAGAGATAAAAAAGATACCAGCTGGCTAATGTGACCCAAAATGGTTATGGACTGGTATCTGTTTATTTCTGCTGATGACATCTAGAAATCTGTCATTAGGGATCTACAGCACCTTTGCTCCTCTTTGCAAGTTAAATCAATAATAACCTTCCAGCTTTGGTTGGAAAATGTAGGTACTGTTACTTCTGGCAGATCTTTGTGACAGATTGGATCCTTGTCATTCACCAGAGCTCTGGGTGGTCAGTGAGACCAGGAACTGGTCTGAAAGAAAACCAAAAGGAAATACAGGTGTTTTTAGGGTAGGTGGTTTCCATCTGTAGAAGTTACAAATAGCATTAAAATAAGCCAATTTCTGATTGCTGAGCTGAGAGCTCCAAGAACAGAGGAATTGCAGCTGAGGCGACAAACCTAATATAGTCAGGAAGAATGGGAGATCTTGAGGATGAAGCAACTAGGTGAAATTTGAGTCTGAAGGGCCTTTTGTGGGGAAGTAAGAGAAATACTGTTACATGCAAAGATTTTTCTAAAGTGGACTTTTTTTTGCCCATTGCAACTGCCTGACAAACTCTGCTGTTGGCAAACCAAGACGGATGAAAGAATTCTTGATTTTAAGATAGAGAACATTTTCAATCAGCTGGGCAAGGCATCTTTCATATCCTTAGGCCATCACAGTGCAAAGGTACCTCTTAAATCCTCTAGGGATACTTAATGTGTTGCTATGCAACACATTTGATTAGCACTAAAGATTTCTTTTATGACATTAAGAATAATGCCAAATAATTGTTCTTGCTTTATGCTGTACTGTAAGGGCAGGGAGGAATGTGTTTCTATGTGTGAGAGAAAAGTGATAATGTTCTCTAGTAACCCAGAACAGTTATGATCGCCTGGATCATCTAGAAGAACAAGATGTTTTCGGCAATTAATTTATAGACTTAGCAGATGTTCATTATGGCAAGGACCCAATAAAGAACGAGAGCTGTTCTCTGAAAGACTCGTAGATGTTTCCCCAATAGCTGAGGCTTAGGAAAAAAATCCACAAATTTTTATTTCCTTATTGAGAAACATTTGTTTCATAAGGGAGATCTGTTAAGTTTGCATTTGTGACTGTCAGTCGTAAAATACGTTAATGATCTTACAGAAGGAATTTAAATAATTGAAAAAATTCACTTTCTTTACTCCATACAGTTTGAATGTTCCTGAGAGCTTTTGTTAAATTGTATAAAACATTAGTTTGAGTATCTTTTTAAATAAGTGAAGGAAAAAGTAATTTCCAGCTTGATTTTTGAGTACGCTGTAATTTCAGCTGGTATTTTAGAAGTAAAAATAAACTTTGTTTCGTATAGAAAAATAAAGGAAATATCATTTAGGTGAAACCAGATGTACTATCTTACCACTGTTAAAGGAATTATTATAAAAAGAGCTTCACATTTTTCTAAAAGCAGAAGGTCTTTATTAGACCATCATGCATGAGCATAGCTCAAGAAGAAATATTGAGCATTAAGGTACAGGCTTCAAAACCGAGTGAGTCGAAGTATGATGGATGTTGCCACCTGACAATGTAGTGGTTCCGGGATGTTTTTAGTTTGGCAATTTTCTCGCAAATGCTTGTTTTTCCTTCTTTGGTTGTCAGCTCCTCATATCTACCTCAAGAATCTCATCACTGTGGTTTCTTTGCTTACCTTCTGATCCAGTAGACATTCAGCAGAGGGTTCAAATTCCAAATGTCTTCCTGGGTTCAGGTCCAAGATGCCTCCCCTCTCTAAATGTGTCACTGTCAAAAAGCCTAATAAAACAAACATAAACCAACAAGCCAAAAAGAAAACCCAAACATTTTCCTCAGGAATTCCTTAGCTGTTTATCTAAGGTACTGAGGCTATAATTGTTTATGGCTTTCTGCGTTAAGGGTGAAAAATTGTTCAAGACAATGAAAGTTCAACTGTAACCACCATAGATAAGATACAGCTCAGAAACAAAGGCCAGATGGGACTGATTTAGATGAGTTGTGTGTAGCATAGCCTTGGCTTCAAAGGAATTCAGCCAAAGGCAGGAAGGGTAAAAGTAAAGAAACATCAAAGACAAAGGCTCCCTGTGCACATTCTTGAATTTAGGATGCATTCTGTGTAGTCTGCTGCTTAGCTGTATGCTGTGCTCCAAATGGCTTTTCTGGGTGGTCTGTAGCAGCCCTGAGTTTACTGGTGAGACAAAAAGGCTTTAGTAGCATAAGAGAAACTCTGCTTAGCACCTGTGTGGAAAGACAAATTATGACGATTTCCATTAATTTGATTAAATGGCTCAAGACTGGTTGTGAATTTTACCAGCCAGATCTGCAAGTGTCACATTCCACAATGGTCTTTATTTTCTATCAAACCAAATGAATGAGGCAGTTCTGCCTAACAGCAGCACCCTCCCCTCTGCTCTCCCACCACTGAGGTTCCTTGTAAGCAGTGTCCCAGTCCTCGTGTGGAAGGCAGCAACACCAGCAGTGTCCAAGGCCGCTGTCACACATTGTTAGAGGAAGCACTTGGCAGCAAGAATTGGAACTGGTTCCCCCCCAGCCTGTGTGGCAGGCCAGTGTTCCCCCAGCCGTCAGCTGTCAGCATGTGGCACTTAACCGTATGAGGTTGTGGTATGTGACTTGCCAAACCAGTTAGGTTGGCCATCACTGCAGTAAGTCAGAAAGCTGATTCTTTGCCTTCTTGCAGTAACTTGTCAGGCAGCATATTGCATGTGGTGGAAATAGGATTCAAGGGTGATTTTAGTATTTGGCTAATACAGAATGGCATGTCCTTTTTTTATTTTCTTTAATGATGAAATAGAGTGCCTTCTGTCTCTGTGACAGAAGGAGAGGAATGAATAAAAATGAGTAAGTTGAAATTGGACTGACTCGGTTCCTAGATTTTGTGAAGATTTAAAAACTTTGTAATGCCTTTGTGACAGTGAATATATGAATTGCAGTGTGTGAGTCCTTTTTTCCTGAAAGAGAATAGTTTAAACATACAGAGGGTGGTGTAGATATAAAAGCTAGTATTACAGTTTCTCTTTGGAAATGTAGAGTCAAAATGGAGATATTTATGAGATTTCTAAAACTGTTCACCATGAGGCTGTACAAAATACTCTAACAAGATGTCATTAAAAGCGGCAGATGCTACCGTGGTTTTGCTGCAAGCACAGCAAAAGTGAAAGCACAGCAATTCCTCTATTTTTACCTCTTGCTAGCCTATCTTTGTCTTGTCCCTCTCCCTCTACTTTTATATTTTGACATGCATCATTTATTTAGTTGCTAATGTACCTCTGCTCTAGGATTAGGATTTGTGAATTGGAAAGACCATAATAATTTTTCCCCCTTCCATCTGTAGTTGCATAGATGACTCCCCTGCTATGTACCAGGCAGAAGTAATTTGAGACCTGCATGATAGGTCTGTAATTGATTCTTGTTAATTGATTCCTTCAATAACTACTGAAAGCTAAAGGGGAGGAGGGCTGGGCAGGAACAGCAGTGAGGTTGACTAGCACAAGATTTGACCTAGTTTTTTCAATCTGCGTGGCTGTGCAGACAGACTCAGTTATAAATCTGCTCTTTCAGAAGAGCTTTTATTTTTTTTTGCTTTTGTTCTCTGTGTGAACAGCTGCATTGGTTTTGAATGTTCAAATTTGGTGTACTAAATGTAAAATTTTGTCATTATTGTATAGTGTTATTGAAATGTGCATGTGTGGTGAGGAAGGAATGGAAGGCACCTACATCTGGTGCATTGCTGTGGGGTTTGCTACTTTCTGCCCTGCCACTCAGTCATTCTTCTTTGTGTCTTACTTGATAGCTGCGTGACATTACATGCTTGGTTTTTTGTCCTCCCTGCAGTATTACTAAGTATGTGAAATACACTCACTCTTTACTTTGTGTAGGAGTTATGGGTACTGCTTTGCATACAAACTGAGGCTGAAAGACTTTTTTTTTTTAAAGTTTTTGATAACATGTCTAAATTAATCATTTTGCCTTCTTATATCTATTTATAGCAAGTGGTCCTGGCCTTTGTTTGGTTTACTTGTTTGTATATTTTTCTTCCCCTAGCAGTGAAGCACCAGGGATTAGTACTAAATACTGTAACAGCATGGGGATTCATGACAGGCTGTCGACCAGGGCTTTGATTCTCCAGATGCTCTGAATAAACATTACAACAGACATTTGAAGGGGGATATTCAGTTGCTGAATAGGTTTATGTATAATGAGGTTTATGTATAATGTTTGTCTTAGTTTTGATCACAGAGAGGTCTCCTTCTATAGCCATTCCTTAATTGAATGACATGGGGGTTTTTTACCTGTTCTGCATTGTGCAATAACTAGTTTTGTTCTTGAACCACTTGTATCTGCTACAGCAAAACCATACCCAACTGAAAGCCAGGAAACTGACTTCTGTTCCTGAAGCTGCTCTGAGATACAACTGAACCTGCATCAGGAGATTGCCTAAACCCATAGTCTGGCCTGAGGCTCTCTTTCATTCTGCTATAGGCAGTGGCCCTGGAGTATAGCTTCATGCTGCTTTGCTGTTTCTCACTGTTTGCATGTGATCTCTGCTCTCTTACGACACTGGTTGTGGCTCCAGTGTTGGTTCTTGCCAGCCGGAGAGGCTCTTGAAGAGGGCAAGAGTTCCAGCTCTTGGTTGGCAAGGAGGGAACCTCAGTGATGGGGAAAGAGAAAAGCTAAGGTGGTACTTGGACCAGGGGAGATTCTGTGGGCTTCTGGGGAACTCCTCAGAGATTTTCTCTCTCCTTAGGTGGCCTGTACATGTCAGTCAACAATATTCCCCTGCGTTAGGCTTGGAAATGGATGCATGCTGCTGTGACTTTAGTGTAACACCATTTACTAGCCTTCCTTCTTCCACTCCTGTTTGATTTCACAAGTGCTTCTCTCTGAAGCTGGGAAAATATCCCTGTAGGTAGAAGCTGATCTTGCAATGGGATAAATTCATCACTGTTTCCTATTCTAAAGTAAAATTTGAGATTATACCATAGTCCAGGGTATTCTGAAGACTTTTTGCTTTTCTTCGTGTTTCTACCTGTTGGTGAAATCAGCAGTCACGCTCTTTGGGAGCCAGGCTTTGTCAGAAACATTTCTTTAGGGGACAATGACTGACGTGCATGTCAAGGAAGTGACTGTCAGCCCAGGAGCTGAAAGGAGGTGCCTGCTCGCAGGAGCTGCTCTGAGTATCCTTCTGAGGCATTTTATCTGCTGGCCTGACATTTCCCATCCCACTCCAAGTGAGCTATGGTCTTGGGCTGTGATACTTTGTCATGTCCTGGATATAGATGTCGTGTCTAATTTGTTCTCAAGGGAAGGCAAAGTTTGATCTATGATTCCCTGTGAAGCTGGTAATTACCATGTGCCCTCAGTGCTCACAAAGCCTTGCTGCAGTTCAGGCACCGTGCAGGCGCTTAACTGATGTGCCTGCTGAATGTCTTAGAGTGTTGTGCAACAGGGGAGCGTGAGGATCTTGGCAGCACACTGGCCAGGGGCATATGGTGGCCTATAAGTTTATAACACTTAGGTTTGCCTGGGCAAGCAGAGTGTGTGGGTGAGGCTTCAAAATGAGTCCTGTAGTGATTCCTACCTACGTGTTTCCCCTCCCTGTTCCACCTCCTCCTTTCTTTGTGCTCTTGCCAAGCACACAGCCCTCCACAGTTCAAGTGCAGCAATATTACCCATGGCTAATCTATAACCCAGCTGGGTGAGAGACTGGCTGCCACTTCCATTTGAGTTGTCAGACAAACATACTAGATAACATTCTAAACAGAATTTGTGCTTTTTTGGCTGAGCTGCCTCATAATTGTCCATGCATACCAGAATGCTCAGTTAACCCAGAGCAATGGGACACACACTGAAGATTTACAGAAGAGCCGATCCCCAACAATGCAGTGTGTTTGTGTCTTAAGTTCTGCTGGGTGGGTTTTGGTGGTTGGCCTAGCTTAGCCTGTACCTTCAGGAGTACGTACGTTGCTGCTTTGCTCAAGCTGTATCCTGACATTGCCTGGTCACAGCTTGTTTTAAAGGCAAAATATTTTTCCTTTTAACTTTTTAGTTATTCTCTTAAGCAATAATTACTTCATGACTAATCTTAGGAGTGATGTTTCTTGCCATTTAAAAAATAAAACTGATGATCTACAGTTGTGTAAAAAATCTTCTGTAATGATAGTTATAAGTCATATGGGTTCCCAGTTTTGATTTTTATCCCAAGCAGCACGTGCTAAAGTGTCTTTTAAAACGAATAAATAAGGCAAGACAATTGTAATGATCCTAAGGAGATAAAAAGGCATATGGCACCCTAAACAGAAACATAAAGAGTAACAAATACTTGCCACTTGAAAGTTCTACGTAACTATTATCTTACAAGTAGTTAGTTTTACACCTTCTGCTGGTACAGGTGGGAAGTTATATACCAATACTATTAGGGAACCATGTTTTAGTTAGGTGTCCTTTATGAGGCCATATGAAGTTGTAGTGTGCAAGTTGCTGACAAAAATCTTGTAATGAGCTAAAAGAAAGCAAGATTGCAAAAGTTTCTTTTGTGTTTTATGTACAAAACACACTCGCTTATGGATCCAGTGTGTAAATTATTCACAAATACCCAAGATAAGAGATGACTTCTATTCTTCTGTTTGTCACATGCTGCAGCATTTTCAAATGCTGTCAAACCTGGTAGCCCAGCATTGTTCTCCTGTGGTGAGCTCCTGTGGCTGGCTGGTAGCTGTGTGTGCAGCTCACCAGTGCATCCTGCTGCATGGCTCCCTTCCCTGTCTGAGGTTTCTGGCTGCAGCAGCCCAGGGAGTCATTTCCAAAGTGAGGTTTGGGTGATCCGCTAGCAAATCCTATTATTTGTTAATAGGATTTGTTCTTGCACTGTTTTGTCCGATCAGTAATTGTTTATCACGCGTTAGGAGTACAATGAGATGCCTGTCAGCTGTGTTATGGGTTTTTTGTGCGCGCACTCATTGTTTGCCTGTGATGGCAGGTTTTGCTTTGGGACAGGCTCAGTGCAGAAGGCAGAAAACATAAGGCTCTGCATTTCAAACACTGCAATATAGTGTATCCTGCACTCTGGTAGACACCAGTTTCCCCATCTCCCAATAAATGGTGGGATGCACAGAGGGTCACTAAGCTCATCTAGAGGGCTGGGTGCTCTATTTTTGCATGCAGAGCTGCAGCTGCCTTCCTGGTTGCTTCTCTGCCTTCCCAAAAGAGTGCCCTGCTGAGGTGGCAATCAAACAAGAAAGTGTTAAGAAAATTCAGCAGTAGAATAGAAAGGTGAAAAATGTACAGAAAAACTTGGGAGATAGTGAGAACTAGTTGCTTTTTGTCTTTGTTGAATGTTTTGATCAGTCCATATTGTATTTAAAACTCATACAATGTAGGTAGAAACTACTTCTCAAAAGGGGTCCATCTGAGCTGGGTTTTGAGGTTTCAGGTGTGAGCATTTGTATAGGTAATTTTATGAATCTTTTGTTGAATCATTTCTTTTGGAAAAACTAATTGATAATAAATATTTTTAATTGCATGTATCCTAATATGCTTTTTTAATACCTTTTCTCAGAAGAGAATACATTTTAAGAAATACGAAGGTCACATTTCCAAAGCAGAATCTAAATATGGTCCTGTGATGGCTTGGCTTCAGTCTCTGGAGAGTTCACACTCAGGTTTGCTAATGTCTGTTTAGTGATGCTGTGTTGATGGAGTGAATCAAATCAGGTCACTGATCCAGCTGAAAACTCCATGCTTTTCTGGGCAGTGATAGTCTCCAATTTCTTGAAGCCCTAATCTGCTACTGCAGTAAAAGGGGCAGGGTAGGACAAGTGTGCTTTGAGTGGCTGCCCCTGCTCAGGGTGCTGTACCTGGGCAGGTGGGAACACCTCAGGTCAGCCTGGCCCATCCTGGCTGCGAATTTTAAACAGTCCTTGTTTTCTTAAGTAATAATAATTTAAGGATAAAGTAAGGAAAATAATTTATTGTGTAGTTTGGCTGCGTGCTTCTTTAGAAAGAGTTTTCCTGAATGTCTACATGTATCTTTTATCTTGTTTTATTGGAATCTAGTTAGAAATAAACTGAGGAACTTTGTGCCAGTTAAGAACTGGATTTTGTTCTGAGTTTGTGCAAAGTGTCTGGAAAGAAATAAGGCTCTAATTCTTGTAGTTGAGTAGTCAAATGTTATGCTGAAGTTTGATTATATATACACACTTATATTACATATACACATGCACAATATATAAATACATATGCCATTACATATACTTTATATATGTATGCGTGTTTCAGTATACATATATGCATCTGCTCATACACATATAAAAAATACAGTGAATGAATAACATTGTGATCATCTTTTGTGGCTATTTCCTGCCAGCCAGAATGCAAATTGGTTCCTCGTGAAGTTCCTGCAAAAGGTTTGATGATTTTGTGACCTAGCTCTTGGAAGCTTAACCTTCCAAGTCAGACCAACCGTCTCTATTTCAAGTACTTACAGAACCACAACCATCCTTCAGTGAGGTATCCATGACCTATTCCCTCTTCAAAGGGAACAGTTTGCACCAGAATAAAGATTTAGTGTGAACATTCTACTCAGAGCAGGAAAGTTCCTGAAACATGTCCTAACTCCTGATGTAGGGAGAAATAGAATTTGCACCAGAGGAACGAGTTTGTCCATAAGAGCTAGGCATACACTGAAATTCTCTCTGCTGTATGCAATGACAGCCCACCAGCAGTAGAGAAGCCAAACTCACAACAGGACAAAAAGAAAGCTTACAATTATTTAAATACTTTGTGGTGTGTGTTCTTCTTTCAAGACCTGAAGTTTGTGCCACTCCCAGGTAGTGTGATGACAACATTCAGGAGCAGACCATGCCTGCAAATCATGTGGGCAGGCTGGGTTATTTGCTCAAATGAAAATGCACATTTGTAACAGACAGACAGAAGTTTGGGGTTTACCTTTCTTGCAGCACCTGCCCTTGCTCAGGGATTGGTTGCAGAACCCATGGAGCAAGGCAGTGGAGTAGGATTCTTGTGCCCCTGAAACATTTTAAGGACTTATATTTTTTAATGTTTCGTCGAATACAAAGCATCATCTATCTTCTCTGCTTTCAAAAAATGCATTCTAACCTGATGTAACCTAATGAGTTCCTATTTAAGTTGAACAATGTAGTTTCTCAACATTTCAAACACCTCCTAATATTTTCCAGGAAGGCATTGCTGAACTCTTGCAGTTTTGTTCTGTGACTTGCTACAGTCTCTAGTGATAATATCAGATGGACTGTATGCTGTTAGATTAATCACTAGGGATTTTTAACTACATCCTTCATTTTTTGGCCTTCTGGTAGTAAATAGATCAAAGTAAGGAAAATAAATTAGAATTTAAGAGGAAGTTGATGAGGCAAGTTATCATGTAATGACCAGGCCAAGAACTGCCATGGAGAAACCTGGAGAGTAGCATTGACTTTCTAGTGGGCAGAGCTATGTTATTTATCAAACTGATTGCTGAGAATTTTGCTTCTTTAGACTATTGCTATGAGCCACTTAACAACTTTTGGGTTGTGCCAAGTGGCAGATAGCTGCAGTTTCTTTTGCACCTTGGAATCTGCCTTGGTGGATGAAGGAGAACTGCATTGAAAGCGTGTATATGCCAAGAGGCCAGTGGATGGCATGCCTTGCCTGCAGCTTTAATGTAGACACAGGTATTCCTCACAATTTTTAAATGTTTTTTTTTACTCACATATTTAAGATGTGACCGGAGTAAAAGATAAAGTAATGCTGCAGAGCCTGGGGAGTTAGAACTTCATCGTTGTTTTAGGTAACCTACTGCCATTTAAAAATTAAATTATCAATCTTTCAATTCTTTTTGTGCTATCTTTTTGCCCTTTTCTATGTCCAACATCTAATCCCATTTGAACAATGTGTCTTTTCATATGTAGATGTTTTATGGTTGGTTCTTTGCTTTAGTTGTCCCAGGCTTGCTGAAATGAAGGGACATATCAACTCTGTATGTTAGAAGGTGGCAGAGGGGAGTAGGAGACAAATCTATAATGTCAGGAGTGGCACAGAAAGGATGCTTTGGGTTTGACTGTTCATTTTTACTCAGTGCAAGAAATAAAGCAGAACTGAAACTGGACAGCGATGAGTTCAAAGCGAAGGGAGATGGTTGTCTTCACACAGTCTGAATTCATACTGGGGAGCTCTTCCATAGGCTGTGGAAAGTTTTCACAGGCTCAATGAATTACTAGTGCAGCTTGGGTAGGGAGGGTCAGCTCTTTGGGGACTGCTATGTGGAAAGATGCCTTTTTTGGTCTAGAAAGTCCCTAAGCCACAACTTTCTAGAAGTTGGGAGAATATTTTTATCTTCACTGACCTTTAGCAGTGGGCTAGAATTTTGGAGACCATTGATCCTGACTTGTGTGTCCTGATTTTACTGTGTGCAAAAAGGGTATGAGTGATAACCTTCAGCATTGTATCATCTATACCCTCTACAGCCTTGGTGAGGCTGGTGGAGGGCGGCTGAGAGAAGACACCATGTGTGAGAGGTGGGGGGGACTAGACTGTATGTCCCCTTCCATTCCTTCTCCCTCTGCCTGATCTGTGCTTGGAAAGTTACAGAGTGACTAAACTCTTTATTTTTAGACATTACAAAGAAAGAAAGCATTAGACAGCCGGCTGCAAAAATATTTTTTATGACCTTTGTCTACATTTGTGCAGTGCTTGTTTCTATTCTGGAGCATATAGTTCCTACCCGTTTCAGCTCTTCAGTCTTATGTAGTTTCATGAGAAACTGAAATGCTTATAACTTTATGCATATGTATATTCAAAAAAATTGCTTCCATATTTGTTTGTGACACATTTTCATTGTAACATACAAACTGGAAAAGCAACTGGAGCACTGTAGGTAGAGGCTGCACTGGGGTAGTCCCATATTGGTGGCTGAACACCCTCTGCACCAGTCGGTCCTGCTGTGAACTAACCTGGAGAAAGGATTAAATAGGTCTTCCAACTCAGTGAGGCAAAAAGGTTTAGTAGTATGTGTGAACAGGGTCTGGAATTGTGGCTGTGATCAGTAGGGTCTGGCCTGTGGCTTGGGATGGTAGCTAGCAGGTTTGCAAAAGCTTAAGCCAAATAGATGTTATGGGTCATGGTCTTTCTTATTGGAGCAATATTTCCAGAAAAGGGGAGTATTTTTAACTTTGAACAAGGAGGAGATGTGTCTTTTAGACATGCATGTTCAGTTAAAAAAAAAAAGAAAAGGCAGGACAATATAAATATGAGAAATCCAACTGTGAAAATAAAACAATTTTACAGTAATTGAAAGGTATGGGTCAGTCATGTCAGTTGTGTTCCTGAAGAGTCAAAACATTTTGTAATACTGCTGTTGAGTGATAAGGATAATTTGTTTTATTTACTGAAAACTATATGGGTTAGCACTGCACTAACCAGTAAGTCTTCAAGCTGAAATACAGATGCTAAATCCTTTTTTCCCACAGGTACCTTTCACAGATTGTTGGGTGAAGTGAAACTTGCTATTACGTGAAAGTACTCCTAGGTGGAAGCCCTTATATCCCTTATTGCCCTGAAGCAGATTACTGTGACAGAATTTTCTCCTCTAAAGCTGATCTGTGGAAAACCATTTTTCACTTGCATGGCATCCAAAGTATGAAAAAAACAGTTGATGCTGTTTTGCTAGGACAATATGCTGAATTTATAGGGCACTTAGTTTATCAGCTGAATAATTACAAACCCCTTTTGGAAGGTGAAGTATTGCTCTTGCAAGCAGAGCTGGAGTGATTTTGTACAGCTAATATGTTATGTGTCAGTACTCCTATTGCATCAAGTGTTACAGGTGTAGTGCTGTTCTTCAGCCTACCTTTTATGTCCATCTTTGATATATTAAAGGAAAGACTCATTTCTCTCAAAAGGCTGAAATGGGAGTGGTGCAGTAGCATTAGAGGGGCTGTGGCAGTACTTGGCAGGTGTTCCTTCTGGCCAATGGAGCAAACCTGACAGAGCCCATGTGCAGGGATATATTGCCTTCTGCCACCACTGGCTTGTAGAACTCTGCCCATACTAGATCTTACAAATACCTGCACTCAGTAAAGTGTTGGGTTGTGCTTTCTTATTATAGATAAGCAGTTTCTCATTCCAGACCATTAGTTCCACTAGCCCTCAATGGCACTGCAGGCTTCTGCCAGCCCTGCTCCATGAGGTCCAAGCATTTATTGTAATAGATGCATTTTCTGCTGCCAGCTTGACATGTAATTTGAATTTTGTTGGGAGGGATGAGCAACGCCCTTTGTTAGGAAAGATTTCAAATAGCTTCCCTTCTCTGTATTTAAATAGCAGGATATTGGTGATGGAAGGTGTTTTTTTGTTGGTTGGTTGGTTTTGCGGTTGTTTTTTTAAGCCTTTTAATGAAAGGCTTAGGTCAAAGACATTTGTTTCCTCGAAAGGTCTCTTGGGTCAAAACATTAACAAAAAGCTTTCAAAACCTTGGGGGGAAAAAAACAAACTCCAAAGTACTGATTTTCCAGGAACCTTTTTCCCTCTCTAGTGTGTATGAATGCTTTGTAATAATTTGAGCCAAAGACAAAAACCTCACTAATTCAGTAAGCTGAATTCTCTTGCAAGCTGCTTAGCTTTTGTTTTTTAGAAACACATGTGAATTGCACCATATAGTGTTTAGATTGTATAATTTGATGTGAGGTATGGGATAATGATGCTGGTGTTGAAATAACAGCTAATGCATCTCTATGAAAAGAGAAGGAAAAGCATTTAACCTCTCAGATGACAGGCAGATGCATACGTTGCTTTTCTGAAGTTATTTCAGGTGGTTTGGGTTTAAGTCCCCCTGAAAGAGTTGGCTCTGCCCTCTCCTGCACACTTGCCTCTGAGACAGTGCTTGGGATGCTCTTGCTTGGGATGCTCAGTAGGAGAAGGCTCTTGCTGATGTACCAAGTCGTGTGCTGGGCTTCTTGCTTGGGCAGACAGGTTCTTACCTCTGAAAAGATTTCATGAGGGAAAAGGGAGTTGTGACCCATTTCCCAGCAAAGCCCGTAAATTTCAGCTACCAGATGAGATTAATTGCATTAAGACCCCTGCCTGTGCTTCAGATGCTGTTGGGTCTTCTGCAGTATAAGGTGTTGGGAAACATTAAGCCAAAACCAGTGCTGGTATAGGTATATTGAAGTGATAACCCTGCTTACCTACTGAATTTATCCTAGGACTATTAAGATTTTTCTGTTGTTTTGTTGTTTGGTTTTTTTTTTTTTTATTTTTCAATTGCTACTAATACAAGTAACTTCTGAGTTAAGTACATCAGATATACCAAAATAACAAAACAAATTCAGTAATTATTTTCGTGTGTTGTGGTAGTAATTCTGTTGAGCATCTGCTCAGAAACAAGCCTCTTCTGCTTTTACTCATCCTTGTAGTTAGAGCAAACTTAGATTGTTTCTGTTTAAAACCAGCAAGCAATGTCAAACAAGTTAGACAATTGTAATCATAAATCCCTGGAACAATCTGTGTTTAGTGAGCATAAAGTAGATGAGCTGGGAAAATTTACTCTGCATCACTCTTTCAAAAAAGGAGCCAGACTCTTCAAAACAGATTTGCGTACCTCCTTACACAGAGAGGAATTTTTGCTGGTTTAACTGCCTTCCCTGCTATCTGTAAATATACTGATAGGAAACTATGAGATTTTATGGATATACTTGATTGGCAGGAATAGCTTGCTGGGGTGTTTTTTTTAATGGAGCTCACAGCTGGCTGGTGTTAGCAGTGTAAGCAGGCCTTTATGCAAGCACCACTTGCACTATGACAGTGTCTGAGTGAGCCTTTTTACCAGGTTCACAGGAATGCTGTATGTATGTAATCAGAGCACAGCACTTAACTAGAGTTTGTTATCACAGAACCGCAGAATGGTTGGGGTTGGAAGGGACCTCTGGAGATCATCTAGTTGTACTTGGGTTGATTCAGAGATGTGCTGCACGCTTTCACATTCACTACAGTTTTCTCAAATTTCTCCATATAGATGCAGCCTCAGCACGGGAAGAGGAGACTCAAGCTCTCATTGTGCCCTGACAAGCAATTAACTCAAATATTTTCAAGTACATGAAAGGCTAAAGCTTTATAGAATTTTTTATCTGTTAGCAAAAATCATGTAGGAACAGTCTCCAGGGTGATTTTGTGCAGATCCTTTGTGCCAGGCTGAGTTGTCTTCTCAGAAAATAGATTGTTAGTTATGGGATGGATGGTATGTAGTAAGAGGCCATTAGTCATGTCTCTTGGTCCATCATGTGACCTACTTTTGATACAAATGAATGACAAAAGTGAGTGATTTCAGCTGTGATTAACAAATTTTTTTTCTAAGTGTGAAATGTGCACTGGCATGGCTTTTCTCACTTGCAATAGTGAAAATTTCTGAGTGGGCTTCCATATTGAAGTTGCCGACAAAATAAAGTTGCTTAAGTGAGAGAAGAAACTTTCTGTGCTTAAAATAATTCAAGGGGAAAAGAAGTTTACTAATTTGTGGGATGAAGATTTTACAAAGCCTGTTAGCTATTAAAATGTGTTATACCTAGATAGAAAAAGTCATTGCCTTCACAAGACTCAGGAGGAACAAGAAGGCTGATGCAAAACTAAGAAATTACAGTAGTAGGGCAGCAACTGAAATGAATTCAGTCTTTGCAATCCTAAGGAGAGGTTTTGAGATCAAGGAGAAGACAGGTCAACTGTCTCAGTGCATGTGGTTTGAAAGTTTTAAATTAATAATTTAACAGATTTCAGAAATCTTCTTGACATAAAAACAACATTTAAAACATGTTGTATGTGAATGGCAGGAGAGCTTATAAAATCTGATAGCATCTGATAGCAATTCCCCAGCATTGATGGTCAGCTGGGGTGGTCATCTCCCTTGTGCAGTGCCACGCCTGCTTGGGGAAACCCAAAATGGTACTTGTGGTGAAAATGATGCTTCTTTTTATGCCCTAGAGCAGGTGGGGGATCATCTTGCAAAGAGTTTCCTAACCCCTTTTGTAGCAAAAAACTGATCTCTGAGTTTTGGCTGGAGTATGAGGCATTGCTGTTGCTGTTGTAAATAACTGAGCTGAGAAAGACAGGATTCCAAAGTGCAAGCTGGTCCCCGCCTTGAGAGGGGCACTGAAATGCTTGTCTTCAAGCACACGGTGTGGTGTTTGTGTGCCTGCAAAGGCTGAGTGCTTTCCACTCCAATGCTCTGCAGTAACCCACGTTATCTGAACTGGCTGACTGTGGGCTTTTTTATTTGGTTTTGTTTTTAAATGTGGCTTTAGACTGTGCATGAGGAAGCTGCCTTTAAAAAGGTTCTTGAATTCTGAGTTTAATTCTCTTTTTTTATGTTGGTCTTTCTTTTCTATATCCAGAAGAGAAGGGGCAGCATTCAGCAAAAGATGCTTGTCCTTTAATTTTTGTGTAATTGAATACCAGCTTTCAATTCAGCTGTATTGAAATCCATTGAAAAAGAGATATTAGTGTGGTGTTTGTTCAGATTTACATGTTTTAAAGAGAAAAGCTGACAATGTACTCAATTCTGCTCTCCTTACTCTTTCACAATAGTTATTCACTCTTAATTGCAGTACCTTATGCAATAAATAGTCCCACGGGTTTCAGTAAGACTGTTTAGGGAATTGAATACCACAGTGTTAGCAGAAATGGAAAAAAATGAATAGTGCTTTTAAGAAGTGCATGATTTGGCAAATTGCTCATAGTTTGTACATGTATCAAACATTAATTCTGTTTTGTTTACTTATGGATCAGTTTAAGTTATTACAGAAAACTATCATGTTAATGATGCTTTTTATGACACCTGATGGGACATTTGCAATCCTATTAATTAAATTCTACTTGAAAGTTCTATTTTAGCCTTGAAAAAAGTTTTTATACTGCAAAGTACAGCTTGAATTAGTTACATTTTTGTATGAAAAGTAAAAAACATCTCTTAAATTTTATTAGTTCCACCAAAAGTAATCATGTGGACATGGCTTGGCTCATCCACACTTGAATTAGTGGTAAAACCTGCTCAGTGTTGCAGGTATATAGAATGTTTCTGTTAAAACTGCTCTGTTTCTCTTGAGTGTCCTAGTAGGACCTCTGTGAGGGTTTTGAAGCCTTCCCTGTCCCTTTGTCCTTGACATGGCTGGACAAGATCATCCTGTGTCTTGCAGCTGTGTAACCTGTACGTGTCCTGACTGCTTTGCTGTCCTTGGGGACGAGCTCTGGTTTGGGTCACATGCCCGTTCCTCCCATGCATGAGAAAAACATAAGCAACAAAGGAAGAAAAACTCAAATTTCTGTTTAGAAAATGTGTTTTGTTTTAGCTAATGAGTATAACATCGATATTACAATTCTCTTCTTAAAATCAAAACAAACACTGTAGCTGTGCTTTGTCCTGGATTTATCTATGCTATTCATTAACGTGACACGTCATTTTAAGAATGTCATTTAAGCAAACCCAGCTGGTTTGCTTAGATGTAAATGAAGATCAGCTCAGCATGAAGCTTGTTGGAATTGCTTTGTGTCGAATTTTTTCTAACTGGACCTTTTTATCTGCTTTTGACTTTACCAAATTATTTTTTTTTTCATCTAAATTAGCACATTTAGGGAACTGCCTTTCTGTTGAAGTTATATCATGGATATCCCATTCCTTCAGTCAGTAAAGGAGAAAAGAAAGTGCTTAAAATGGGGCTTGTTTGTGGATAAGAATTTAATGATTTTTAATACCTTGTGGGCATTCAACTGGATAAACATGGAACTAAACTACCTACTGTTGTTTTGGTCCTTGTTGGTAAATGAAGTTTTAGGAAACAGAAGTCTTTTAAGTAAAATCAAGAGTTACATAGTTCAAAGATGGTAGAAGTTCATAGTATTCATACGTGAATATGATTCCTATACAGAGTTTGTAACTTTCATGGGAATTCCAGAATTGGACTCACAGTTACAAATTATTTAGTTTTTAATGAGTAGAATGGTGGTCTTTGAGTATATGTAATGTAAACTATGCAATTCATCTCTAAAACGTATCAGAGAACTTATGGACTGGTGTTAGAATCTGTGACAGCTTCTTATTTTAGCAGAAGAGTTTGGAGGCAGAGCGTTGCTGTGGCTCTGCACCATGTAAACTTTATGCTTCTAGAAAATTATGTTGATTGGGCAGCTTAAGTGCTTGCTGTCTTTCAGGATTTTGAAATTCCATTGTACAAAAGGAGTTCTGAGGCAGTAGCTACTTTGGAAACTGATTTACGAAAAAGGCTCTGTTTGGAGGATAATATTATGTGCTCTTCATTTCTGCAAGCTGCCCTGCTCTTTTCATTAGCTGGTGCTTCTCTAGGAGGCATTCCTCTCATGCTTTTGTTCTAATCTCTTTTTTCAATACATGAAAGAAAATCCTCTGTTTCATGTGCTCTGTGGAGTTCCTTTCATCCTTCAAAGTGATGTTACTTATTTTGCAATGTAATTGCCTGTATGAGCTTGCTTTTGAGCTGGAAAGCTAAGTACTGTTTTTGTTGGCAGGGTTATAATGTTTGCCCATTTACCACATGTCACTGATTGATAACAGTAAGGAAGTAAATAACTGAAGGATTTCACCTGTTTTCTCATTCTTCTGTTTCTCACAGGTTCATTGCTAAACCATGTGCCTTAGGCCTTAAAGTCCAAGCCAATGGACCACAGAAAGCTCAACCTAATGCTATTCTGGAAAAAGTTTTCACAGCTATTACAAAGGTAGTGTCTAACTAAAATATTTACATTATAAAGTGGGATATTGTGCTACAAACTATGTCTGAATAAAGCAAAGCTAATAGATAAATGGAGTGCTGCATTTTTACACCTAAAATCAGAAATGCTAATACTGGGGACACCATTAGTATGCCAGATTGAGCAGTTGTGCATCCCTTTGTGACACCTCCTGTAAGCTTTTAATCAAAAAAATTTTCACAGAAACACTTTGTAGATGTCATATGGCCACTTACTCTTTTTTTGCTTCTTATCTGTTAGAAATTTCCACAAAATCTTTGGGTTTTTTGGAAAAAAAAAAAAAAAAAAGAGTTAATTTTGAGCCAGTAAGATTGATACTGTATTTTCCATGAAACTTAGAGCTACTCCTTCTAGGGGACTGCCTGAGCACAGGGCACTGGTGTCTTGCTGGTATCCCAGCTACAGGAGAAGAAGATAGAAAAGTGGGAGAAACTGAGTGAATAATAGAGCTTGCAGATTTTTTTTTGTGCAAGTTTTTCACCCACAACTTACATCTCTATCTATACATCTCTCACCATGTGACATCTCAACTAAACCTTTGTCATTCTGTCCATACTTTTTGAAGCATCCTAAACTTTTCTGCAGGAGCTTTTCAGTCCCACCTTGGCTCCAGGCTGCAGCTGGGCATGCCACAGAAAGTATTAGACTCAGAGGGCAAAATTGGGTTCAGTGCCACAGACAGTGAAATATTCTGTGGATCTGCCTTTCCTGTGTGTCCCACCCTCTCCTGAGATCACCATGGCACTTGGTGTAGCTTTTGTCCTGTTTTCAGGGAGGGACTTGTACATACCTTCTTTCTGAAGGCTGTAGCACATGCTCTCTCAGATGAATGGTTGGATTTTGTTTGTTGTGGGGTTTTTGTGGTCTTTTTCTTTTTTCTACTTCTTTTTTTTTTAATATTTCCTTGTAGAATCTGGTAGTCTGACAGAGGGCCTGAAATCCCTGTGAGGGCAAAGAGGTCCAGAGGAGCTCCAGCAGAATCTGGTAGCTACTCTCAGAGAAACTGTCCAATTTAGCTAACTACCTTTTTTGAATCACATACAACAGTTCTCTCTAGTCAAACTCCTAAAAGCTGCATCAAGTATTTGAGTTTTCTAAGGTTACAGACATTGGTTTTCTTAACCTTCCATTATAAACTAATGGCTACTTTAGTTGACTAAAAAACTTCTTTGAGATAGACAGCAAATACTTTATCCTTCTCTTGTCTCATTTCCCTTTTTTTTTGTGTTTTCGTGGAGGCTGATAGACAAAACTTCAGCCTGACCAAAGTTTTGCTGTTCTATATCTTGTAGCATTTAAGAAGTTTTTGTCGTGAGAGCTCTTGTATCTCATTCAATTATATAACTGGCTTGCAGAAATAAAGCTAAAACTCCAGAAAACACATTGTCCAAAAGCTTTTTCTGTTTCTTTAAAAAGCAATGTGATTGGGAGAAATATGTAAGTAGTACTCATGCTGTGCTGTACATGTAGAATTGCTGAATGATTGAAGATGTGGCCTGTACTGCTCTTAAAATTAAGGACAGACTTATTTTCTTTTGCCTTACCTTACCTCTGCACTGGTTTGCAGCTGTGCTGATGGTATGAGAGTTCCACATTTTCTGCTTTGCAGAATATTTGTGTGTAGTTAATTTTACAGAAAAACATTCTCTCTCATTGTTGTCAAAGTGATTTTCCTTTTGAAGTTGTCACTTTGTTTAATGACCTCATTTTTTAACATTAAAATTCACAAACATGGGATTTATCTTCTTTCTGTGCCAGTCAAACCATCCTCACTACTGCAACAGATGATAGGACAAAGATCCTGATGTAGGAGGATGGAACAGGCACGCTGTGTGTCAGGCAGCGGGGTGTTTGTAAGACCCGCTGCTCAAGAGGTGCATGGCATTTTATACCTACTTACCTTCACTTCCAAGTTTCAAACAAGTTTTAATCCCATTGTTCCCTTTAAGCTTCTTACTAGTAATGACCTGTGTGTCATATTACAGGATCTGTTCTTCTAGATCAATACCAGTCACTGTAAATGTATTTTGATGGGAATCTGCCAGTAGAGATTTCTGTGAACATATTTCTGTGTATCCATGTGTCTCTCAGGCAGCCTTGATAAGAAGTCAACAGTCAATTATAGTGGTTCTAAATTTAAAGCATTAATGCAATTGGGCAAGAAACTAATTTTTACACTTCTCTGTTCTATAGCATCCAGATGAGAAGAGGCTGGAGGGCCTCTCCAAGCAGCTGGACTGGGATGTGCGCAGCATTCAACGTTGGTTTCGACAAAGACGCAACCAGGAAAAGCCCAGCACTCTTAGGAAGTTCTGTGAGAGCATGTAAGGATGTGTGTTCTCTTCTTGAGTTTTGTTGAGCCCATGTTCTCATCAGTTTTCCCCATTGTGCTTTACAGGTATTTCTGTAGACAGGTAGAAAATTATACAAATTGGTAGAATATGACTTCTTTAATGAGACAAACAATCTTCATTCTCCTGAAGGAGTCAGATTGTGCTTTTTGTGTACTTTCAATAGTCAAAAGCTTTCAGAAGTCAAACAGTTGTGATTCTGTACTGTCAGGGTGCCAGCCTGATCCTTTAAGAGAAGTTGCCTTGTGTTAGGGTGCCTAGAGCCCTGCCTTTAGCTATAAACCTGACAGAGATCTGAAATGGAAGAGTAAAGATGAAAGCCAGTTGGGTTGTTAAACAAAAAGAAGACAATAGATAAATTGACTAAAGATGGTTGCCCTCTAATAAAAAGAGGAACTTAAGTGTCAGAGTGCTTAAGTCCTCTCATTGGTATTTACAGCTAAAATCCTCCTTGCTAAATATTTAATAAGGCCAGGCAGGGTGAGATTATGGATAAACCTAGTCATCCTGTTGCCAGAAGCTGGTGGCCTTAGAGTAAATGATTTTTGAGATCAGTGAAGAGCACCCTTTTTTTCTTCAAGGGTTGTAGTTGTTAACTGGTCTGCTTAACTTGTGGGAAAGGCTATGGACTCTTGGGAAAAAATTAAAACTGTATTAGTGTTAGAGCTAGTGTATTTGGGTGGTATATCTTGCTGCCTCTGTAACTCAGGTCAAAGACTTCACTCTCTTGCACTAATGCCACCACATTTGGGCTGACCTAGTTGTTAAGAAAAACTTAAACATACCATGAAATACCATCACAGATTGGATGGTAATGTCCTTTGTGACATTCATTATGGAGAAAGCATGCAGATGACAGCTATGAATGCAGAATGGAAGGTAAGGTCAAGCTGTAATGAAGTGCTGACAGAATTTAGTGCCAGTTTTGTTTAGAGGGAGCCATTGGGCATTATTGCAATATGTGTACTTGATAGTAATGATAATACTTGCCCAAAAAGAAGCAACATGGCATAAATAATGGGTGGATAGTTCAGGTTCCATCTGCTAATGGTTTGAGGAGGTGCAGTGGGAGTTGCCTCTCCATTTCTGTATGTACATAGTGCTGTGATAATGAGGTGTTATCCAGCCAACCGTGTGTGCCTTGCCCTGGGAGCATTTCCAGTGGTGGAGTATGCGCCACCAGCTGACCTGTCAGATGTTGGATGAAGTTGTTGGCAGACAGTCAGACTAGCACTGGGAAGCCAGGGCTACCCTTTTATCCCCTCAGTATGGGTGTTAAACTTTTGTCTAGTTAAATCTGCCCATCAGGGCACTAAGCAAGGTACTTCAGTATGTTTTGACTAAAGAAATTCTTCGGTATGAGGTCTGTAGCCTTTTCACAGCTATTGAGTTAACAGGTGGCTTTTTAGATGTAGTGTCTCTGTGTGGCAGCTGCTGGGCTGCATAAAGTACATGTCATGGGAAGACTCAAGTCTTCAGTAACTGGGGTGTCAGTGGAGAGTTTCATAGCCAGGACAGAGAACGAAATGTGTCCTTATGTAATAAGTACAGAGCAGACAAAATGACAGTGATCCCTGCCTACACCTTCATACCCGTTGAGCTGCTGTTGTCCCTCCAGAGAAGACTTGAGTTTTGCTGGCAATGATATTGATTGACTGTGGCTTGGGAAGAAAAGTGACAGAACACACAGCAAATGTGAAGCTACTCTAAAAAGAGTTCCACTTCTTTTTACGTGGAGATGATTCAATTTACTGCTAGACAAAGTGTTCCTTGGGCCCAGAGTGGCTTTTGCATGATGAAAGGGAGAAGGCATCTGTGCCAGAAAGGCTGTAGGCCATTTCTGACTGCCTTATCTTTCTTGCAAATGAATAGCGTGGGCACTACATAACGTAGAGGAGTTTCAATAGGACAAAGGCTGAGAGTGAAATTTAGTGACAAACACACTTGCCTGAGATGCATGACACCTGAGATCCAGTCCCAAACACATTATACCAATAACTTCATCACTAGATTCTTAGTGTCCTGGATTTCTCACTTTCTCTTTCCCTTCCCTTCTTTTTCTTTTCAAGCAATTCCAATTCTATTCCTAAACAGAGTGTAGAGAAACTCCAAAACCTACACTACTTTGGTGTTTGGTTTTTTGGTTTTGTTCTTTTTTTTCCCAAATGGAATAATTCCTTTGCTGCCAGTCTGTCAGATATCCTGACCGTTGGCAGATGGTGGTTATATGAAGAAAAAGGCAGTAATAAAATCTCTGTCTATAGACACTGTTTGTGCCATGGCATTATAGTGAAAATAAACTATTTTTTTCAGGAAACTTAACCAGCATTCCCCCCCACAGTTTTGTCTGTCAATCTGAAAGAGAAGGTGTAATTTGATTATTGGGGGTGTAGAGACCCTAAGGGTGAGACTTCAATGGCATCATGTACCTGCTTAAGATTTGAGATGTTAATGGTGATAAGTATCTATTTGAAATACAAAAGAGATAATTTCACCAGGTGGTGCTTAATAATCCATTATTAGTTTTTCAACTATTTGGTCATTCTGGCACGAAACTTGAAGTTAAAGGCAGTCACAGTTTGCAGTCACTAGGAAAGGCATCCACATGGTATAACCTCAGATTGCAAAGATCAGGCACTTAGCTTACTCTATGAGCTGCTGGGGTTAGTCAGTCCTTAGCTTTTCTTTCTCTTGTGTGAATTTAGGCAATTTTGGCTCCTTTTCTCGACTTGAAAGATTCAAGGAGCATAAAGGAGATGACAAAGTGGTGAACTGAGTGTGCAAAGTGGAGTTTTCTACTTCCGTGTATTTCTGTTGGGTTTTTATTAGTCTGTCCCCATGGCACTGCCTAATATCAAGAAAAAGACTTTGCTGATTGCCAGACCAAGTACAGAATCCGAGAATGCCTTTGTTAAAATCTGATGTGTCAGAAAGCAAATGCAGTGTCGATTCCCAAGCCACTTCCAATTTCTTCCCAGTTTCAGCGTGTTGTGCTGCTGCTCACACTACCAGTGCAGAGGCATGTCTGATTTCCTCAAGGAATAAGTAGTATAGAAAGAGACAGCATTCTGTTCTCCCACCTTGTTGTCCAGATCAACGTGAAAGAACCTGTGATGGCATAGGTTATTAGTCTGGGACTTTGGAATGTCATCAGGCTGATGACTTGTCTGTCCTACGGCTATGTACATTTAAGCAAGATGTTTATTAGAGACATTTACGTGGTTTCCAAGGAGTGGCTGAAAGAAACATATGGCCAAGAGAGTTTTTTTGAGTTTATGCAACATTCTATGTGTGAAAACATAGAAATGTGCAGACTGAAGAGTCTGAAGATATGTTTTTCCCCCCTCTTTCCTTTCTAGAAGAAACTTGGATACTGAAATGTTTGTAAGTGAGGTGTCTTTTAGTTTTGACGTAGGGGAGAGAAGAGTCTCTCTCTCATATCCTAGCCAGACATTTTTTTTCCTAGGGCATTGAAACTGTGTTTATGCGCATTGCTTTGAGGGACATTTTATCTATCTAGAGTTGGTGGGTTTTTTGCTTGTCATGCACATTTATGTGAAAATTATATGGGCTGTTTACAAGTTCTTGGCTATACTGCTTTTCTCAACTAGCAGAGTAATTCTCTCCTCCAAAAATGTATTGGAAAAATAACTATGCAAGGGAAAGAAATTAAGACAGCTGTTTGGTTGTTGAAATTCTGAACTGTGCTGATACAAATCGTAACAAAATGCATAGAATTCTTCAGTCTGTGCTTTGCGTGTAGCAGTAAAGCCCTAGAAAATAAATAGGCTTCTAGCTCTGAATTTTTAATACCATCAAGCCCTCTTAAGCTTCTAAAACATATCTGATCTGAGGAAAAATACGTGGTAAATGGTATTTTGGGTCCATTTAATTCTGATTTGTCAGCTGCTTCAGTGCTACATGCAATGAAGGACTAACCAGTGTTTCATGACCAGAAAAGAGAACAAGGGTCTGTGAAGTCGTGCTATATGCTCTGGAGTGAGTGTGATAGTTACTCTTCAATGGCAGTAGAATTGGTAGTATCTCCCTTGTTTTCCTCTGCTGTTTTCCATGGAACAGGAATGGCTGTTCCTCCTCACTCTCGAAGAGGAATGAGGCGTAATCTCTTCGTTGGTTTTTTGGTCTGTTCAGGAGATCTAAAGCACTGGTAACTCAACCAGCTGCTTGGTGAAAGGGGAACTGCATGTCTGACTTGTATGCTGATAAACAGTTAAAGGTTTTCCTTGCTATTGTAAATCTGGATTCTTTATTTTTTTCTTAACTGGGCAGACACTCAGTTCTGCTGCTCCTTCTTGTAATGTGCTGCAGTGGCCTGTGTCCTGCCATGGGCTGCATGCTACATCCACGAGCTCGTGGGACAGGTGCTTCTGCTGACAAATGATCATAAGACAGCAGTTTCATCTGAAAGAGAAAGCATCAAGGAAAATCCAAAATTTCTGGTAGTCACTATGAAAGAGAGCAAACTCTGCAAGGAGGAATAGTATTGAAAGCCACTATGTAATTACTGATTTCTTTCTTCTGAAACACTTAGTACTGAAACAGTTAATAGAACTGAAACTCTTTTATACAGGTGAAAAAAAGTGAGTAATTTGCATTTTTCTTTTGCTGATCCTTAGCTTGCTTCTTTCAGTATTTCAGTTAGCTTTCTGTGACCTTGAATGAAATACTCCTTGGTGTTTCACAGAAATTTACAATACTGGAGCAGATAATTTATATTTTTCTTAGTGGCATCTGAAGAACACAGTATTTTGTGATATAATTCAGGACTATGAAGTGTGTTTTTGTGTACACCTCACCGTGTCTGGATGTAGATTTCTTTTTTCCCCTTTCTCCCTGCTGTGGACTTAAAGGGAGTTTGGCAGTAAGAATAAGAGGAGTATTCCTTCAAGCACATAGCTGAGTTTATAGCCAAGAGACTGCTTTGGCTCAGGTCAGGCAACAAGTTTCCCTAAAGCTGCTAACTCAAAACACAACATGTCAAATCAGACCTGGCACTACTGAAAGGATAATTCATTGAAAAGACAATTCACTCCAGGGATTTCTCCAGACAGATTATATGGATATAAAATTTGCTAAATCTGACTCTTCCAGCTGGGAGTCTTGTTATCCAAGGAGGGCTAGTGCCTCTACATTGTGCCATAGGGCAAGCAGCACATGCTTGGTGTCAGGCTGTGAAGACACGATACTGGCAAGGTGCCATACCTCAGTCTTAGAAACATGGATCCTTCTTGCAGGAATGGAGGAGAAGGGAGGGAGTGGGGGGAATGAAAACAAAAAACCACAAACCCACAAATTCTCATGATGTTTCAGAGCTGTATTTTGTATGAATGTAAAGTAGATCCTGAGCATATGCTGTCCAGTGTTCCAGCCCTGAGCACTCTGGCTACGAGCCCATTCACACTAGTTGGTTTCTTCCAACCTGGAATTCTATGAAATGTTTGGATAAGGATTCATATATCAGGTGATTCAGATTTAATGATGGTGTTAGTGTAAGACAAGGGGGAACAACAAAGGCTAGCTCTTAACACTACACAGGGAATGCTGTCTTTGGAGGGAATAGAATTGTTACCTGGTGAAACCTATGTAGCTGGGTTGCCCATCTCTGTTTCCCATTTTACTGCTAGACTGGTGTGAGTAGAACAAACTGTTCCATTGCCATTTTTAATTAAAATATTTATTAAATGTGATTGAAGATTCAGTACTTTGTAGGTGCAAATGGCAGTACAGTGACTTGTAGATGCTACCAGGATTGTTCAGGAGGTCAGAAAGACAATGGAAGAAGACAGGGGGTCAGCTTAGTGCAAGATAAAAGCGTATGGAAATGATAGATTATATAAAGAAAATAAATGGAGAACAGCAACTTTGTGCAAGAACCAGAAAGCATTAAATGGAAAAGAAAAAGAAGCATATTCAAAATTGAATAGTAAAAAGTTTTTCACACTCTGAGTAATTAAACAGGATTTCATGTTTCTTTCATGGTATTCATTGCTTTCCTGAGGCAATAATTCAGCAGTAAGTTGTAATTAATTGATTGGTTTATTTACTTGGGCAATTAGAGTATTTGGTATTGTGTTGATAAGTGGATTGTATCTTCTAGTTTGCTTAGAAGACTGTTGCGAAGACTAACCTAAAGTCTTTAAAGTACCCTGTACTGAAACTGGAGTACAGAGGTAAGGAGGAGAAGAGCCTTGTGAACAAATGGCATTTGTGGCATGAAGGACAAGTAGGGAGTAGGGGCTTAGGTGTTGACAGAGTCAGATTTGTGGGACAGCTTGTTGAGGGAGAACATAGGTTTTCGATGAGATGTGAAGGGAGTTTAGAGTCTGTGCAGTTATTCCAGAACAGGGAAGGTGTGAGTTTGCTGAGTGCAAGGAGAGTTTGTTATAGCTTCAGGTAGTAGGGAAGTTGAGAAATTGAAGTCATCTAGCAAGTGGTAACTGAAGTGCAGAGTAACAAAGATGGTCTGGCAATTGTTGTCTATAGCAAGCATGTAAAATACTGCAGTTTCATTGTAGTACTGTAAGAGTTATATCTAGACTCTGGGATTGATACATTCAAGGACCTATTATTCTCTTGAGAGTGTTGTGTCTAGTAACATCACTGAAAGGGAAGAGAGATGTGCTTGAATGTAAGGCCTCAATAGAAGGTAAAAGAGAATGAGGCATTTATACTGAAACTCATGTCAAGAGCTGTGCAAAAAGATCTGGAGTCATGTTTCAGTAGGTAAAAACCAAGATAGAAATCCATGAGAGTAGCAGTCAACAGCTCTGTATATTACTGACTCCTTTGTCTGCTACCAGGAACTTATATTTCTCTCTAAGCCACATTTGAAGTCGGCGCAGAAGAGTATTGATAAAACTTTTTATTAAGGGTAAATAGTCTTTGTTGTATGATGTCATTCAGCACTGGTTCACTGATGGCTTCTCTGCCACAAGAGAAAGAGGGTAAGACAGTACTCGTTGCCTTGAGTTACATAACACAAAGTAATTTGTAGCCTGAGTTCCTGGGCACATGAATAAGTCAATGGCTGGCAAGCTGTCCTGATTTTAAAGTTGTGAGAATGCAGTGCAGCCACTGACAGCGATTTTAATTCTGCTCTAACACTTGCTCTCTCATGAATCAGGACTAAATATCTTGCAGGTACTTCCTCTCCAACACACAGCTTGCTCAGCACTTGCATTTCCAAAGGCAAGGCCTGGGCAATGATGCCCAGCTGCTACAGCGTGGTTTGCCATGGGTTTATGCTTTCAATTTTGCCTCTCGGACCATCTGTATCAGGCTCTGGATAATTCATATTTCTTTGGTGTCCAGTCTGGATCTGTAACTTAGTTATACATCCTTTTATGATTTATTTACGCACTTTTGTGCTGTCATGTATTTGCACAGGCTGGCTCAAACTGTTGTTCAGCAGCACATGCTACCATTGCAGCTCCAGTACGCTATAAAGGCCATCTCCCTGAGCTCTGCACCCTTGCCCTCCCATTTGTCCTGCCCTGTGCCAGACAGCTGGGTGCACAGCTGTTTGTAAGGCAGCACACTGTACCTACTGGGTCACCCTGCATGAAAAGATACGGTGCTTGTCAGTCAGGTTTTCCTGTTGTGGGTCACAAGGTGGTCATATAAGGATGCTGGAGTTCTGTTGCTTGTGGTTGTGGAGAGCGCGTATGCAATCAAGTAACAGAAGGGAAACCAGGGAAGCATGGGCAGTACTTGCGTCCAGTGTGAAAGCTCAGGTTTTGATGTGATAGAGGAGAGAAGTGGAGGAAATAGCTACAGTCACTTGGTCCTCCTGATGTGACAGGGTGGGAGGACATGGTGTGGTGGAGCAGGGCATGGTGTGCCATGTGGTGCTCTGAGTGCATCTCTTCCTTCTACCTGCTCTGATACAAGGGCTTAGATTAACACAGCTGAGTAAATGAATGCCTTTCTGCTGAACAGCTGCTCCTGTGGCTGTGTTTATTTTCTTTGTCTAATTCTTGCTATCATTATTTCCCAATTTTGAATAGTGAAATACTGTGTCTGGGTCTGCTGTTGTTGCCTTGCTAACCTGATGCATAAGAAAACTGGTAAAGAGGAAGATTGGAGTAGACTTCTTGCAACTCTTTTGTATGCTGCTCAAGAGGCTCCAGCTAGCTCAGGGCTTGTATGAAACAGATCCCAGAATTGGGCAACGTTGGCGGTTTCCCTCGTGGTTCCTTTCCTACTACATCTGCCATACTCACATGTGAATCTGGTCTGTGATCACTGTTTTGCCTTTTTATGCTAGGCCTCAGAATGTGTCTCTGCCCAAACATGTTATTAGGGTGAAATGATAACACTGGCTAAGTGTCAGGAGTAGCCAGCCCTCTTCCCATGCTATTCTACTGGAGCAGAAAGGCAAAGCTGTCCATGCCATGTCCTCATTTTATGCTCACCGTATTTTTAGATTGTTCATTAAGCACTTTTCATTTTGTGTCTTATGAAATGTCCCTCTTCCCTCAAATTGGATTACTTAAAACTTTGAATTCCCTGCCCTTACTGCCTTCTGTGACACAGTTTTTAACATAATTAATAAATTTAAATTAATTCATATGCTGGTCCTGCAAAGACACTATCACTTAACATTATCATTGCACATTAGGCAAGGTTATAATAAATTAACTAGGTTTCCATTCTCTTGTGGCTTGTATGTACTCATCATTATTTTATATTACGGAAATTAAATAATTCCTCCCTAATTTCTAGTTAAGGTGAACATGGGTTCAAAATTACAGTCATAATATAACAATTAAAGACAACTAAAGGAAAACTGCAAAGATTGCAGTAGCTGCTGTTTTCTTCTGTGTGGAACAGTACCTTGAATTGTCTTTCTCTTCATTATAAAAGAGACCAGCTGCCACCTTGATAAAACCTCTGTCTTCTCCTGTTTCGGTGTCTCACCAGGGTGGGTATATGCAGACCTGCTGTGACATAACACAGAGCCCAGGCTGCAATGGAGACTTGCCTAGTAACTTCATGTGTATGCTACATTTTGCATTTTATGTATGTCCATGAACTTACTGTGTTTTACTAATAGCATTACTGTGACAGACCCTTCTGCTTGTATTGACTGGTGACTATTAGCATTTGCTCATACAGACATGTTTTATTTTTCACTTCCCTAAAGTTCAAGAAACAAGCAGATAAAAAAAAGTATATGTGAGAGTTAAAATTTTTCATTACTTTTTCCAGAAGATTCAAGCAGTGCATCAGCTCATGTAGTCCCAGTTACTTGCAGGTTAAATCTTCAAAGATCAGGCCCTGAAACAAGGTGAAATTGTGACTGTCAGACGAGAAATATTCAGCACAAGGTGCTGTGAAATATTTAATGCTATCTCTTGTGGTTAGTTATTTAAATACTTCCAAACTAATGAGTATGATTTGATTAGATGGTGCTTCTTGGTAAATTTGGGGTTCTGGCTTCTTTAGTTTCATTCTTGATGACAGCACTTTTGCATAAAAAATAGTACAAAAATTTCTTGTCCCTATTTCTTTGTAGAGTGCTTGAAATACTGAGGAATAATAAATCTTTAAAAATAAAAAACACACCAAAAAGAACTTGCTTCACTGTAATGAACATCTTGTAGTGGTTTTTCTAGAGTTCCAGTGATGCAACAAATGATGACTGGGAGGTAAGGAAAGGGAAGGAACAAAAATGACAAAGTAAATATACATATACAGGATGCAAAAGGGAAAATAAAATTGACAAGATGAGCTTTGGATGTACTGCTAAAAACATTCCTTATCCTCCAGTCTCAACTATGACAGCACTGCAACTCCTGCTTAGAAGATGGGGAGGTTTATCTTCTGGAATGAGAGTACAGAATGTGAAGACACAGCAGACCCTCCCTAGAAGACTGATCTATAACCCTGTAAGATGGAGAGTGTGTGGTTGCTGTGCACAAACTCAGTGTGTGCTACATGGATCAAAGAATGCAGCGCAGGTGGGCTGTTTCTTCAGGGAAATGGAGAAACAACATTGACATCTAGCCTACTTCTAGAAAGATCAATACTTGTAAGGGGTTAGCATCCGCTTTAGCAGGCTAAAAACCAATCTGGGGCAGATGACATAATGCTACAGGAAATTTACATTTAGCATGGAAAGAAAGAAAACAGCTAATACAACTTGCTCTAAGAAGATAGTTACCTGTCACAGAAGTTGCTTCGTGCATACATATATGTTGGCCATCATGGCTAGGACAACATTGCTAGGTGAAAAGCAAATGCAGTCTGGAAGATTCAAGGTATTATTCCTCTAGAACTGTAAAAGAGTGGGATAGTGAGTGACTGTTGTGTTTGGAAACTGGTGACTTGTGAAATCACTAGTGAGAATGGAGAGTAGAGGTCCCAGTTAGAAAGACTTCGAATTGGTTTTTCTCTCCAAGACTCATCAGCTGTGTACATCGAACATCACCGGTGGGCAGACAGGTCTGTTGATCAAACCACAGGGGAGGGTGCATGGCAGCAACGTCTGTTTTTTCTGTGTGCGCTTCCCATGAGCTTTCCAGATAGTATCTCTTTGTAGAGCAAGATTTGGCAATGCTAATAGACCTCTGAGGTCTTATCAGACCTTTATTTTATCAAGTCCTCACAGTACTCAGAAGAGAATAGTTGCATAACCATTAAACAGAAACTGTGTAACCTGGAAGGAGTTACCAAAACACCTTTTGTATTATGCATATTTTCTGGCCTAATTATATAAACATATTTTATTATTTATAAAACTGTATCTCTTAAATTTAGTACTCTGTTTCCTTTCTGCTTTTTTGCACTACTAAATTTTGCTCTTAAGATTTTCAGAGCTGCATTTTGAGCATACAGATTTAGGACAGGACTGGTCTCAAGTAGCACTGTAATATTAAATATTAAATGACTGATTCAAACTGCATCCAAGAGGAAAATCAGGTGACAGTCAAATCCTGAGCCAGAAAATTGAAGAAGAAAGCAATAAAGATTTCTCAATTTATCATACCTGCTATTTTGCACATCTTAGTGAGCTGTGCATAACTGTCTCCTTCCTCACTTAACTCCAGCTTAACCATAGTGCAGGAACTATTTACCATTTGCACAGTCCAGTCTAACTCAACAGCAGTATCATGCCAAAAGAGGCAAGAAGATTTTATTTATTTGCTTTTTACCTGTGTATTCTTTTTTTTAATTAACATTTTTAAAACCACTTGCACCTGCCAGGCTTTGTGGAAATGCAACAAATTATCATTATAGAAATCGGGGAGGCAGCACATTGGAACAGTGGAGTTGCTGCCATCAACCACACAGTTATACTTGCAGCTTTGTATGAGACTAGTTACTGGGAATGAATACAAGTAAAGATTTAGTGGAGGATACTGTTTGAGCTGGTAATAGTCCTATTTATTGGATGGATTAAGCATTATTTTTCAGTGCTCTGTCTTGTATTTTTACATTGTGTATTGCCTAAAAATAGTATCTTTGGGGAAATTTGTTTGGTTTTTACAGGAGAAGGGTTGCTGTTTGTTGTGTTGGTTTTTGGTTTTAACCTAAAATTGGAGTAGACCTAAAGTGGTCAGTAGACAATGTCACAAATATTAAGGAGTTGATCCAGAAGTTCAGAGTCCATCAGTTTTGGGATCATCCTCTAAATATCTCTCCTTAGACACAGTAATCTAGAAGGAATGCATACCTCTGCTTTTGTCAGGAGCAACATTGTTTGGACTAATAACTGTTGAGGGAATCAGAAAGTTGAAGGCCCTGGTACTGTGTTTGGGGGAGCAGAAAAATGTAATTTGAGGATAAAACGTAGACTGCTTTAAGTCACGGTAGGAACACGGGGAACTTAGTGATGCTTCCCATTTAAAACAAATAAACATTTGGTATTGTTTAAACTCAGCTTCAGAAATGCTCCTTTGAGCACTCTCACAGTGAATATACTCTTCACAGCCAAAGGAAATCATTGCAGCAAAAAGTAGTTTTCAGTCTCAGCTAATGATTCCATAGCCCCGCTACATCCCTGTCCAGTCCAGTCAGACAGTGGGAATTCAAATGGAGAACAAGCTGTGTAATGGCAGTTCAAGGTTTCTCATCTTCTTCAGAACCAAGACCTGCAACTGTGAAGTTTGCATTAGGCTCAGTTTGACTTTTAGCCCAAAGCCTGAGCCCAGAAGTCTGTCAGCCACTACCAGCAATTGAGCAGCAGGTGATGGAGAACAGCAAATCTCACATTTTACTGAAATGTATTTCCATGTGAAAGCTTCAGGTGTTTGCAGTTTCTCTGAAAGTAGTTTTCAGAGCCAGAAATCCAGTTTCTTTGACTGCAGGCAACATGGTGAGCCCTTAACTGGTTGCTAAATATGCTGCATTTTTTTAATGTTAACTGTTTGTGGCCCTGACTGTAGCAAATCAATGGCAAAAGCATCAGTGTAAATAACATCTACAATTCTAGAAGCAAAATGGCTGTTATGTTTTTAATATTGTGCATTTATTATGTTTCATGTTTGATTGCCCAAAGTCAGTTGAATAGATTTGGATCCTTGCACACCATTTCTAAGCAGCAGACATTGGTTTGGCACCAGAGCCCTAAGGACCATTGCCAGGTGGGTGCTGCAAAGATGGGGCTCTGCAGGAGTGGTGCTGTTCATAGCCTGGCCTGTCAATCTTCCTGCAAAAGAAATGAAAGAAAAGGAAAACTTCAGGAGCAGAGCCTCTTCAGTGCCTCTTCAGCCTTACCCTTGGAAGAAGCAGCTGTACTGAGCTCACTCAGCTGGACAGCAGATCCATGGGGAGCATGGATCTTTCTGACGCAGAGCACAAACTCCATGTGGTGGGTTCTGCAAAATGTGTGATGTGTGTGGGGTAGGGGAGTGCTTTGCTGGATTATTGCTTCAGCAATTTGTTTTTATTAGCTGAAGTTTAATTTCACATTTCAGAGCAGAAATTTGGAGGGAAATTTGAAAGACAGAATTCATCAGTGTGATGAAGGGAATGTGGTTAGACATATGCCTGAAATCAGTGAAGTGCTTGCCCAAGTGGGCACTGGAATATGTTTTGCTGAATTGAGTACCACAGGGTATGGCAGTTTAGTTGGTATAGGCTCTCCAACTTTTCCACATGCCAAAGCATCTTTAAAATTTCATTGGCAGCTCAAAGTTAAAAGGGTTGAGAGGTTAAGAAACTGACTTATGCTCTGTATTGCAAATGCACTTGGATGTTGAACAAGAGCGGTCAGATCTGTAGCTGCACCTTTGATGGTCTCTAGAGCATTCATTTTAAGACTACATTGGAAAAGAATTTTTTTTTTGTTACAGAAATGTCACTTTTTAGCTTGACTTTTTGCTGCAGTGTGTCACATCCACATTTGAAACACTGATCTGTTAACCACCATCACAACTTGAAGAATTTGTCAGAAGGGCCATATGTAAACTAATTTGATCTCCCTCATTCCAAGCTTGAACAGACCAGATGTAAGCCTGGTTCAGTCTGGAAGTCTTTTAGGCATTTTAATGCAGGACTTTATAAACTTTATTGCAAGCAGACAGATCAGGTCTTTCAGAACATTTGTTCCTTGAGTGCTTTCATTTGGGTTTGCTGAATTTAAACTAACTTAAAAGTCTTTCAAGCAGCCCACTTTGTGTGTATGTGGGTCATTCGAATTTTATGTCTCTATACAACTGACAGAAGGACTGTTTCAAGTCAGAGGGCCAGAATAAATTTTCACAAAACAGAACAGCTTCAGTTATCTTCATGTTTCAGTTAAATGCGATGAATTGATGTGGCCATCATCCACAACAGAGTGCTTCACCTAGTGGCCTCCATTGTATGGTTTTAGTAGGGCAGTGAGTATGGCTGAGGGAAAAGGGGAAAAAAGATATCTTAGTACAGATCTTGTCTTACTTTTTCTAGTTTCTTGGGCTCTGCTACTTCTGCTTTAGAAGAATTTGTTACTTTCCCTGTTGCAGACAACCAGCTGTGACCCAAACAATGGTCTCCAGTGACCCATGGACATTCAGCATGAGCTGCTGATGGTTAAGGAGGACCTTGAGCAGGATATGAGAAAAGGTACCAGAGGGAGTTTATACCACTGGCCAGGCATTTTCCCTTCCCTGGAGTCTGTGACTCTTCAGGCTGTGCTCAGGCAAAGGGCATTTTCCAACCATGAGAGTTGGGACTGTAATCTAGGACTAATTAAAGAATTAATTTGCACTTAATCAACTACCGCTTTGTGAATTCAGTTGGGAATAAGACTTGATAATCTCACACTTAAGAAAGATATTCTTTTCTATGATGTTCTGTGTAGAGAGAGAACATTTTGCCCAAGGTCCCCAAATACTAAGGTGGTTTGCACACTGGGCTATACTGTGAGTGGACGTGATTACTACTCATCACTGTTTCCCTTTGCTTGCATTCCCTCATCAGTGGGCTGCAGTGACACCCAAATAGAGGGATAAAGAAGTACACAGTGTAGATTGAAATCCGTTGTTCACAGTAGAGTACTTGTTGCAAGAGTACTGATTTGAGAGTCCACCTTTGGAGGAATCTTGTTGGACATATTTGCATTGCATGAAACTTATTTCTCACATACCTTCTGCCCTTGTCTGTGTGATTTTGAGTGAATAATGCAGCTTCACAACCTAGTTCCTGTCTCTTTTCTCTCTGTCCATCCCAAGTCATGGACTATGCATTCATCTATTTCACCTTGGCCTGTAGATGTTTTGCTCTTAATTGCAGCAATAAACTGTCTACAAGTAGTAGTAAAACAATGTGAGAAACTCCTTGGGCTTCCTTGTATGAGACTGAGATTCCGGTTGGGTTATTCAGCTGGCAGAATTGTCCTTTGACACCTGCAGAAAAGGCAGCTAGCTGCCTGCTACAGATCAGTGGAAAGTCCTTTATAGCTCTGCTACCACCAGAGTTAGGTGATTAATGATGATAAACATGCTCGGAGGCCAATTTCGACTTTGTTTTGTTTTGAATTTTTGTTTCTTGCAGTTTGACCAAGGCAAAATTTTGTAGGATAGCTTTTGGACATGTTGTTCAGCAGGAATGAGCAACTTTTTTCCTATCAGTATTATTTATTTTTTTTAAGGAGTTAGCACATTGACCACCTCTGTCTATCACTCAGTTCCGAGCCTTGCTTCATCTTCTGATGCTCAATCCTAGTACACTTGTTAGGTAGGTTAGGGAAAAAGACCATATATTGTCATATCCTTGTGTGCAATTTTCACCTTTGTAGCAGTTGAACAGTTTGTGAAAGTTGGTTGTCTTTGGCAGACCCAAATAATACCTAGTGCTCTTAGCTCTGAGGTTTTTCCAAAGCTCCAGAAGTTCTCTTACAGGGCAATCCATGGCTTTAGCTCAAGTTTACAGCAGAGGCAGTACTTTGGAAGGTGAGTGGAAAGTTAAATGGGGAAATTGGTGAGTTTGAATTTGCTTGTTTCAGGAATGTGTCTTTTTATTTTCTTTGGGGTGACAGCTGCAGGAAATGCTGCAATCAGAGTATTCCAAATGTCTGTGCAGACTGGAAAATCTCTGAGACCCATCAGCTAAAACTCAACCATTAACATATTTCAAATATGTTAGGCTGCCTTTGAACTCCTTTGTGGAATGTTGCATCTCCCAACAGCAAGCTACAAATGTCCTCAAATACGTTATGAATTTTGCTTGAAGAAATGTGAAATAAAGGTGATAAAACTCTTTGTGAGGAATTTATCATAACTGCTCATATTTAAAAGTGAAAGAAGAGCACTAGGAGTGCTCATCAGTGATTAGGTTAGACAGTTTTTTCCTCCTAATATTTTTATTTTCAGTGGCGGTCTTAAAACTTTCACTAGATGATGTATATAACCTTAAAGTTAAATGGCAGGTTTTCTAGCTACAGGATTGACCTAACAAGAAAATTGTTGCCCAAATAAATCCTTCATTCATAATACTGTACTTGCAGTTTCTTCCATGTGCATGATCTGAAGGTTTTCTACCAGTACAAGTAACATTTTGTCTCCAAGTACTCTGTTTTCTCAGTATCTTGACTAAAGTCCCGGCATACCAAAAAATAGTAAGGCCTGTTACTACAGTGACTGAACCCTTGAAGGGATTGGTATTTCTATCATATCAACTGAATAAATCATCTCTGCAGTGCTGTGGAGACTACAGGATAAAAGATAGTTTCTCTTTGGCTGAAGTATCACAATTTAAATCTCATTGATGTTCTTACACTCTCCTCAGTTTATCAGAGTGTTATTTATGTATGACACAACTGTCTTTCTAAATACCTTTAAAAGTAGCTTTGAAGAGAATGGTTTGGATTAACCTTGTTTTAGATAGAAACATTTTCAGTTTTTGTGACCATTCCACTAATGTTTGAACACACTCCAGTGCCAATTAACAGGAAGCCAATAGTTTTGCCAGTGGAGAGTAAGTTGTAAGTGCTGTAAAATATGTCATTGAAGATGATTCATGTTGCAGCACTGCCTCATTTTAAGGAAGCTAAATCTCATCCTGCTATAAATGTTATGAATATTACTTCACTGGTGTTTATACTAAGTGTGTATGTATAGTCACTCCAACCCTTGGGGAAAAAAAAAACAAACAGAAATTCCTCTAAGAATTTACACTGCACAAGGTTATGATTTTATTTCCATATACTTCCGTTAGCTCTTTCCTAAGTGAGTAATGGGTCCAAAAGATAAGAAGTTACTCTATATGTCTTCTTTTACTGGAGAAGGAAGAAAGACATAGATAAGAGGATGATTTTGTATTAAATCTCCTGTTGGTTTCTCTTACTTTCCATGGCATCTTGTTCTTAGCTTCTAGTTTGCCTCTCTCTGAAAAGAAAAACCAGAAGCTTGGCAATTTTTCCATGTATATTTGGTGAAATGTAGAATCACTTTTGTCAAGGGAACACTTGGGAAGCTGATGTAAATTGTGGATATATATATCTGTATTCAGCATATCTATCTGACACAAATGCACTCCCTAAAGCAAAGTATGAAGTGCTGGAATCTGCTAAGCGAATTTCTAGCTCATTGTGAATGATTCTTTTCATAATTAAAGAGTGTATTTGACATGCATTACTCCAAAGTCACCTGTTGAAGGCTTAATAACATTTCTGATTATCTTTGTCCTAGTGTCTAATAACAGGTGAACTTCCCTGCAAGAGATGTGCAAATTGTCCTCTCTCCTCCATTGTCCTGTTAGTTTTCATAAAACTTTTAAAAATCTTAATTATCCTTGAAAATTTGTGGGGGTTTTTCCCTGTTATGTTTAGGTGAAATTAGCCAGTATTTTCAGAGAGCTAATGAGTTCAGGAAAAGCAGCCAAATTGAGCACAATGCTTAGTAACAAAAGTTGTAGAAAACCAGACAAAAATTTTGCTTCAACTTCTGTTAATATGACTGTGGTTTGGCAGTGCTAGAAGAAATCATGTGTTGAACTGTAAATTATGTAAACCTGGTGTCCTAGAGTTAATCTCTTGTACCTTTTGCAGGTGGAGATTTACATTTTACCTTTATATATTTACCTATGGAGTACGGTTCCTGAAAAAGGTAGGCATTTATATTATTATGCTTTCATAACACATCACAGACTTGTTTGAAGTCTCATGTAGGTATAACATAAAGCATAGGCATAAAGCCTATGTTCATGAAGAATAAAAAATTAAAATTTACTTAAAATTCATAAAATGCTTTGCTACTGACATTATTAAGGTATATAAGTTCTTATCAATATTTAATGGGGTTTAAAAGAGAAAAAAGTCTAACAACGTGCCTAGTTCACTTAATTGCTTTTCATTATAGGCATTAAGCTGGCAGTAAGGCTTACCAAAGTGTTCATCTCAGTTTCTCCATCACTCTTTTTTTAAATGCCTCTGGCAGAGGTTACTTTTTACTAACAAACAAAACGCATTAGTGTATTATAAAATGCCTTTTTTTTTTTACCTATTCTTTGTCTGAAGTTTCCATGGAGTTTCCTGTCAATGGTGTGTTTCAGGTGATTTAAGCAGAGAAGAATATTGATAGCTTCTAAACACTCTGGGGTAGGTCTGTTAACCCTGCCATAGACAGTAATATGGATTTATGGTGCAAACTGTTTTCACAGTGTGACTAGTTCTCAGAGCTTTTGTGGAAGTCGGGTCATATTTTTGCAATTCTGAGAGGTGAAATTAGGGGAATGTGGGAGTCAATGTGTTCCCAAGCCCCAGGGGAAGGGTGGGCACCAGTCCTCCAAACCAACCAGAGGAGCATGTGAGGTGCAATCTCTCCCTGCCTCCTTGAGCACTTATATTTTGTGTGTACTTCATCCATTAACAGGCTGTATGGTCACGATCTGATATTCTGTTTTCTGCATTTGGTTTCGCAAATGTCTGTGGTATGAAATACAAGAATAGTTTTAATAGGCAATTGTCGCAGCCTAAAATGTTACTCAGCCTGCAGGTGTGCAGAGATCATGGCTGTGGGTTCACAGGATTCTGTAATACACAAGGACACAGAGACTTTATAATCTGAATTTTTCTACTTCATTACCACAAATGCCGCAAAAATCGCCATTAAAAAATACCACAAAGTCACTACAAGAAAACATATCTATGATTAATAAAGTGAATCTCTCTCAGCACAAAGTAAGTGTCTATTCTAGGAAAAATTCTGAATACCAGCATTTCTACAGACTAAGAAGAATACAGTAAATGCATGCTTCATTACGAGCCATTGTAAGCTGTTTCTAAAGGCTGGAAACATTTGGAAGGGTCAGGATGTCTTCCAGTTCAGCATATCACTGCAGTGTGAAGAGGGCTGGCTGGCACAGCATGGTTGTTTGAACAAGGTGTACAACTGCTTGCTTAACAAGGAGCAGCTGTGTTCTTTTGCTGTAATTTTAACTTTCAACATATTTCACTTTTACAAAGAGAAATTGTTCATTATGTCATTATGTATGTATTGATAATTACTCATTTATACACAATGTTATACACAATGTTATAAATGAGTCTTGTAACATTTTATGTTATTGTCATTATTCCCGTGTTCTGCTTTGTATACTCAGGTTTTTCACATGGAAATAGATGTAAATTAACAAAATTATGATTGTGATTGTATTTATATTTACAATATCTCCCTAGTAACACTGTGTAACTAAAACAAAGTATACGCTTTTTGCTGTTCATCAAAACATTTTGGTGTTGATCAAACACCAAAGATTTTGCTGAGTCCACTTAGGTGGGAGATCTGTATTTGCAAGAAGTAAAATCCAGACCCCAAAATCTGGAGGGAGAGCTTTGCTACAGTACTCAAGTGGATAATCCTTTTTAATTTGTCTTGGTTTTCATAATTGAATAATTGCAAAGAACAGTTAATTGCTTCCTTAGGAAGCTAGTGAAAGAATTTAAGCATAATAAATTCTCTGACAAATTTGATAGAAAGATCTTTTCTTCAAAAATCTGTTTTGCCTGGAGATAAAGTTCATATCATAGTCAGTAGTACCTTACTGTGTTAATGCTACAGTAGAGGTTTGAATCCTTTCAAACAACAAGGTCTGCTTAGGCCCATCCCTAAGATACCTAGTCCAGAAGACTGGAATAAGCATGGTGAGCGAGCCCAGGTGTAAAGGCAGTCCCTACTGGTGCAGTTCCATCACAGCAACATGTGCTGCCCTACTGAGAGAGGGCACAAAAGAGTGAATGCCACAAATGTTCCTGTTTTGAAGAATGGAATATGCCACCAGCATAGCACCACATTGGAAATACTTTTAAAACCTATGCTAATGCTTAGCTAATACATGATTTTGGATTGTTGGATTAGACATTTTGATACAGTGTGTCTTTCAAACATCCAAATGTAATAAGAACATATTTTTAAAAGGGAAACTGCATTTTAATGCTTTTCAAAATAACAGAATCACTCAAGGTACATTGGTTTGTCCATTTCTGGATAGTTAAGATCCTTGATTTGAGAAAACTGGTTTTACCATGTTGAGTGGGAAGTACTCCTCATTAGTTGACCTAATAACTTTAACTCTCACAAGTACTTCCTTTAGAAAAGTGAATCAACTCAATAGTACAAAAGGTGCTCCCTAAAACACTATGCCCAGTGCATCGCCTCTTTTGTAATTTCTTTTTTAACTCTTGAATTGCCAGGCAACAAAATACTCGAACTTCTGTATTATTGGCCGTCCCTCCTGACTTACCTAGTCTCCTTACAACCTGACACTCCCTTGCTTTGCTGCATATATTGATGACTTCATGGGGTTTTCTGTTCACTTTTGACTCTCTTACATTTTCTTTCCTTAGTCTGAGAGAGAAATTAACCTACAAGACTGGCCCAGGGCCCGCCAATTACTTAGGCACCACTTTGAGCTAGTTTGAGGTCCTTTGCTTTGTGCTGGCCCTTTGCCTAGAAGTGAATTTTGGATTCTTTCTGAAAACACCTTTCTCTTAATGCCGACAGCACATGAATCATTACTACTTTGTCTTCTACTGTCACCTTCCCTATTTGCTGCATAAAACAATATTACTGCATTGGTGCAGTACCAGCAGAAGGGTGGATGTCAGTGTCTCCTTGTGCCCACTGGACCACCCAAGAAGATCTATGCAGGATACTGTAGCAAATCACCATTCTTGCAAAAAGTGTCATTATGTCTTCTGTGGCTTTGTGGAGCTTATCTGGCACTTGGGGAAGATGCACCCGAGCTTAATAAGCAGTAATTAGTTAGATTTATCAGCTCTGTTTTAGTTCTGAAAGTGTGATACTATCAGCATGGCACACATGCCAAGGTTAATTTATTTTTGAATGATATTCAAAATAATATTTATACATTATAATATATATACATTCAAGTTTTAGGTTTGCCTGGGTAGTGCATCTTGCAAGGAAAAAGAGGCCTAGGGTTTCAGCTTTGATTTTTGCTTCCCTACAAAAGCACGCGAAAGCTAATAAAGCTGCTCTTCAGAGCAGTCATAACACCCTCTGAAATGCTGTGGCAAGCTTGTCTTTGTTGCTGTCCATGACTGCAGTTAAATGGCTGATAAAGATAGAAGAAATTTCTGCACTGAATTAAGCAACCCCTAAATTTTTGTGGTAACAACTGCACATGATATATCAATTCTTTTGACATGCTATATGTCCTGAGTACATGCTGGAGACTTATGGCCTTCTTACTGAAGACTGTGTCTCTTTATCAAATTCTTCTCTAGGGTTTTGTCTTTTTCCAGTGACAGATGTATGCTGTTAAGGTATTCATAAAATAAAAAAATGTTACTTCTGTTGAAAAGTATTTTCAAAAAATCTCAATTCATATGGAAAAAGTGTCTGACATAAAACTTTGTCGTCAAAGTTTGCTCTATTGCAACAGAACCTATATGTTTTAAATAAGTTTTTCTCTTAGTGGTATCTGCAGGACACTTAGATTGGGTCATTTTGCTGAATAAAGTTCATCATGAACTCAGAAAAATCCCTCAGATAGGGAAGGCTGAAGATTGACAGTAGTGTCCTGAGTGTGGCTGTTTGCTGTAGGCCATGCTTGTGGCTGATATTGTGTATGAGGGGCTTTAGCAGTGTAAAATGCATAATAACTCATGCTACCACCCACTCTCCCTCCCTCTATCAGTATGGATATCTTCTTTGCACAGGCTCTGGGTGATCCAACAGCTTATTCACAACACTCTCCCCCACCTCCTGTCAACAGAACCACTGAACTACCAAGGCAGGAGAACTTTATGGAGTTTGTGCTGGTCTCGTTCTTGGTGCCTGTGACCTCAAATGGGTGGATGTTTTCAATTTTGTTGTGATAATAACAGTGACACTGTATGAATATTCTTATAATGTGTGCAGGTGATGGCACAAACCATATTCATCTGCTTCAACTGTTTCCCTTTTCTTGGGCCTAAAGAAACAGTAAAAAGGCAGCTTCTACCATTGGTGTTTGCCTGTAGGGTGCAGCTGTATGACTGGTATGTCTTACAAATTTTTTATGATATCAAGGAAACGTGTGCCTCTTTGAAGAGTGAAGTGAGAGACTTAAGTCTTTGGTGGGAGAGTCGAGAAGGCAAGGTGCTTGCTTGCTTACAAACAGACCACAGCGTTCCACACACTTAGTCAAACCATTGTATCACCTACAAATTTTGACTTATATATGCATAAGAGACCAACAGACTTCAGAAAAGAAATTTACTATAGAGTTATTAGTATCTAATTATCATATTAGACATTCCTCCCTTCCCCAGCTCCTTTTCAGTCTGCAAGGTTTAATTTTATCAAGGTGTTTGCTATCATCGTCTGTAACTAGTGAAGTTGTTAATGATGTTTCAATGTCAAAGCATCTCAATGATTAAATTGTTTCTTTGATTTTGGTTTCTTTTTTAAATGTTCCTCACAAAGTGTTACTTCTTCATATCTTCTCTAACTTAATGTTTTCAGTTGTAACTTATTTATATTACCAAGTAGTGTAATAGTGGGATGAGACTTTCTGCTTCCCAAAGAGTCTCCCACTGTTGAAGTGAAATGTATGTTTGTTCTTTCAAATCAGAACTTTCAATTTGATGAAAATGGACTGTAAACTTGCTACATAATGGACATAAAGTAGATGTGGGGAGATTGATAGGTTTGTCACTCAAGCCCATAGCACTGTGGGTTTCTGGACATGCCCTGCAGTAGTGTAGTGGCTAAAGCACTGAGGGGATGAAACTGGCTTCCTAATGGGTTTTTTTGTGAGTGAGAGTGTTGCATCCTGCTGCTCAGTTCATTTGGCTTGTTCTTTGCCTCTTTTTGGAATAAAATAGCAGCAGTGATATATGCAGATGTTACAGCCTAGGGAGAGTAGTGTAAAATTTGTAAATGCCATTTTGGATTGCTTATTATACTTAAGAATTTTAGAGCCTTAAGTCAGGCCACCTTCATTTGAAATACAAAAAAAGAACTTGTCACTTCATAATGTGGTGACTGGTTTTTGACATCTTTTCTGTATTACAGTTCACCTGTATCTCTTGATTATTGATATTGTTAACCTTAGAGGAAGTAAATAATTGTTGATATGCACAGCCACTCATAAAATTGTTGTATTTGGGGAAATAGGCATTTCTGTGATGAAGACTGTAAGTTCATATCATGTGGGAAATAAGACTAGGACACAGGAACAATTGATGTTTACCTGCTGTGGCATCTCATTTGCCATTCTGGTTTTGGAAATTTCCTGCTGTTTGTCTTTTTATTAATTTTGTAGCTATTTGGGTATTAAACTATTTATCAGCTTCACTGCATGCCGTGTCTTGCATCTCTTCTATCACTGATACTTCATCTTCAGAACATCAGTTCTTCTGAAACATCAGTTTTCTTCAGAACATCCTGAGGTCTGTTCTGGATGCAGTCATATATTCAGATGTGGTCAAATACATCCCTATTGTAGCTGCTAAATAAAACTGTTTTGGAAGCACTAGCATAACTGCCTTCTTGAAGGAAATGTGTGCCTCAATATCTACTACTCTTACCTTTCTTTGTCAGATTGCTACACTGCATCTCCCCATTTCTTAAACTGACTTTATTGTTTTGAAAAATGGTTTTAGCAATCCTGTAACTCTGCAGGTTTAATGTGTTCATGTGGACCACAGAAAAGCTGCTTTGTTTCATTCCTCTCTTGTTGCCATCTTTTTACTGTTACCATTTTATCTACTGTTAATAGGTTTTCCCAAAGAGACAGATAGCAATGACCTTGGTTTAGTTCTCAGGGTCATTCATGGTTCAGCAGATTTGAATCAGGGTCTTTCTGGAAGTGATTTGTTCCTGTCAGTTTTCTAAAATATGGAGATAATAAATAAGGAGCTTTATCTTTGTACATCGCAATTTCCAAAGTGCTAAAGAGAACAAGGTGCCGTTCTGCCTCCATTACTGACACTGTGCCCTATCACCTGCTGGAACAGTGAGACAGAGGCAGCCGGGATTGTGATCAATGGACTCTGGAGGTGCAGGGGAAGCAAGCCCGGGTGCAGCTGCTTTGAAGCTGGTCTTTCTCACTTATCCAGTGACTCTTCACTGTAGTCACACTGCAGGAGATATACATAGTAGCCTTTTCAGAAGCCTCATGCTGGTTGCAATGTTTTATTGAACCATGATTTTAAAGAATACTTTTGAAGTCATCCCTCCCGTTTCATGAGAGAGCAGTTGTGTTGTAGCAAATGTGGCTGTATCTGCAAAGAGCTAAGATATGCAAGCAGAGCATGCTCGTGAATAGTTTCCCTAAAGTTACTGATTCTATGTAGGTCTTGCTGAAAAGGATTCTTTTAAGCTCTTTGATGAGTTTTGAGGTTGACATTTTAAATGCTATACTTACTTGGGAAGCTGTGCTGTATTTGTAGTTACTGTGCACACTACATTCATGACACTGTGAGTTCTGCAGTGGAATGAAGCCGCTAATAGAGAAGATCCCTGACTGTGCTTTCAAACAAGCTTATGTTTCTCCTTTAGTTGGAGTTGGATTGAGAAATGAAGGAATACGTGGGAAAATTTTGAAAATTATCCTGTTTGAAATGAAACCTGTAGTTCCTGTGAATGTTCTTCTCTGGCATTTGTGCCTTGTTGCTAATTAGATTGCATGTAAATAAATGTAAGTGTATATTCTTATAGCAAATATAAGTATAACCAACCCGTATATAGAGCTGATACTGTGCTTCCTTAAAAGCCCAGTATTTTACAAGTATGATAGCTTAGAAGTGTCCTTAGAATAAAAGCCCTTGGACTTTATGACCACTCACAGGATTCCTGAATAGGGCCTTCCCCTCTGTACCGGCTCAACTGAGGCCTTGCTTCTGATTCATGAGCAATGTGATTTCTGAAAACAACAGTTGCAGAGTCAAGTGTGTTTACTTGGACTTCTGGATTTTCATTTGGCTCAGGATCATGAACTTTTCATAATTTCAAAGCAAAGGTTGTGCTGCAGTTTAAATTATATTTAAATTATAGTTAGAATATTAATGATACTGTTCTAGGGAAAAATAAAAAAAGAGTTTGAATGCAGAAATTCTTTCCTACAAGTCTTCTTGAATTCATTGAAGCAGGTATTCTGTTGGGCACTTTTTCTGGTCTAGTCTGCATCTGTTGTTACATTTTTCTTTCCTGTGTTATACCTGAAAGGTTGTTGTATTATCTATTACTGAAACCTTGTAATTACTTTTGTTCAGTGACCTTATTTGCCCAATACTGGATAAATACTCTCATTTAAATGACGAATGTCAGAGGCCACTGTGGAGCCCTTTTAACACAATGCTGATATTTGATATTTTACTGTGCTATTAACAGAGGGATAATGTGATACATATGCCCCTCAGGGAGGAAATGAAGCCTGCCTTTGGCAGATTATGCTTCCTTAAAATTGATTTGGATTCTCTGGGGGGTTTTATTATGTTTTTTTATCATAAAACCAACTGCAGAATATCTGTAAGTGAAGAAAATTTTTAAGCTAAAATAATTTTGGATGTTAAAATCCAGTTATACTCTTACTCCTTTCTGTGAAAGCAGGATTGAGCATTAGGTGATAAATAAAACAATTCCTAATTCACTGTGCAAGCAGGAAACAATACTTGTGCAAGAGTCTTTTGAAGAATACTGTTGTGAGAAAGGGGAAATGCTGTATTACGTTTTTAAATAAACATCATGAATGGATAAGGTTTCCAGTAAGACCATAGTTAGATCCTATCTCATGGAAAAGGAATTTGTTTAATCTCTTCAAAGGGGCATAAAAATTGTTGAGGGCATTTAGGAGAGATTAATAGAGTGTTTTGGATGCTTGAGATATAAATCATGAGTCATGCTGTGAGAAAGATCAAAGTCGGTGGAGAAACTTAATTTTAAATGACTCCAGCACTTCAGTGTACATCACCAAGGAAAATGAATGCATTTTGGACAATGAGGATTTGTAATAGACAGCCAGTCAGCACAGGGAAGTTAAGATAATAACTGGATCAGGCAAAAAAGGACAAAGCTAGACAGGCTGGCAGAATTTATTTGAGGCTGAAAGGAAACTGAAGAGTTTTGAAAGAAAAAGCAAAAGTAGAATATCAATTATATCCTAATTCAGTAACAGGACACTAATGGCAACAGGACTTTCAAATGTAGACAATGGGGACAAATTTTACATAATCATGGGAAGGAAAAGCAACACACTAATTTAAAAAATACATCTAGAATTGAATTTCACTTTATCTGTTTTGAATCCAGCTGGGGGTATTTAATAACATCAGAGTAATAAGTAAATGCTATGTAATCATCAATTTGGCGAGTTAGGCTGGTACTGAGCCATAAACAGCATCTTTACTACTTGTGCATTACACTGTTGTTCAGGACAGTGAAAGAGTGACCACCAGACCTCATGTCCCCCAGTGGACTGATTGCTAATTTTGACTTGAGCACAGTATTCATTGTCCTGTCAGCCCAGCTTTCTGAAAGATAGAAATTTTTCAGTTTTCTATCATAAAAATGGCAGATCTAGATGAAATACTTCCCAAAGTGTTATATTTGGGCAATTTTAATAAATAATAAATAATTTTAATAAATAAAATAATAGTTTTAATAAATAAAAATCATTTTAATTAATCTGTAAACTAAGGTGGCTCATTCATACCTGTACCAAAGTATTTAGTTCAACACTCCTATTGCCAGAAGCTTTTCATGTTTTACTATTCAAATTAATGAAGCAGTCCTGTTTTTCACAGCTAATTTAACCTGAGCAAAGAGTACATGTTTGGATATAAGAACAGGTTATTAATAATTTGACTGGTGCTTTGAGTTACCATTGTTAAGTTGAACTCACTATTGAGGCAATGACTTGGAGCAGGATAGCTGTATTCTCATTTAAACTAGTGTAACCTGTAGAACAATATGTATTTTTACACTCTTAAGTGCTTTGAGTCATAAAACTGCTTCATTTTATCTTTAAAGTAGTAGGGCAAAAATCTGGCCAGTTAAATAAATATATTATCAGTGATCTTTTAGGTTTTTTTCATATTGTGAAAAAATTTCCTTCCATTGTTACCCTGTTACACCTTTCAGAGCTTTCTCATTTCTTCTACCTATTGATGGTCTTGGCTGCTGGCTATAAACAATGTCAGGTTAGCATGGGGAAGTACTGCTGTAAGTTCAAATCCAATTCAGTGTTTTGCTTCTATTTTTTTAACTGCCGTTATCTCAAATGTGACTTAAGGAGTTTCCCCGGGGATTTTCATCCCATCCCCAAGATTTGTAGCCTCAAGAAGCTGGAGTAAAGCAAATTCTTTCCTCTTGCCCAATTACTCTAGGTTTTTGTTGTAGCCAAAATTTACAGTTTATGGATTTATACTAAAACTTATTATGAATTTGCGAGTTATAAAACATAAGCATAGTTCCCTCATTCTCATATCTACCAGTCAGTCTTATTGCCAGTTGTTTTAATGTATCAGTTGCAGAAAAATACCACAAGTTATGTCTGCATAGATCCACCAGCAGGATGATAAATGGAAACAACAAATGGCTTGTATCTGCACTTTCTCAGCAGGAGGGGAAAGTGAAAGAGAAAATGGATGTAAAATTTTATGTAGGCTTAGATATTTTTAAAGCTTGGGGAAATTAATTTTGGCTGTCTTCCCTTGCTTTAGTGAAGTAAATGTTATCATGGTCACTGACTCAGAATTGAGCAGGAAAAAATTTCTTGCAAACTGTGTTTTAGTATTAAAATTAATTAGCATTTCCCCCTTCTCTCATTCTGTTACAGGAAAATACAATATGAGAGGGATTCTCTCACTGGGATTTTTTTCATTCAGTACTTAGTATCTGTGACATTATTAAATACACCAAGAATTGTGACTCTTGGGGTGTCATGTGCAGGGCCAGGAGTTGGATTTGATGATCCTGATGTGTCTCTTCCAACTCAGAATATTCTATGATTCTAAATATTCCATTTGTAAAGACACCTGCAGCCCCATGGGTGAATTGCCCTGATACAGTATATGTGCACTAACCTCAGAAAAATGCAATGGTTGCAGGACTGGAAGTGAAAGAGTTTGCTTCAGTCTGTCCTTATTGTTGCTTAGGGTTGTGCCTGATTTTAACTGTACTCAGTGACTTCATCATGGCTGGGCTTCGCGAACGAAGATTTGGGAAGGGCTCTACCCACGTTTGTTGCAAGCGCGTTGGTGGCTAAAAAGGCCAATACAAGATAGACATGACTGGTTGCAAAATGCACAGCAGAAAGACTCCTTAGATGGTGTATTCTGCAAGGCACGATTCTTTCTGCATTGTCTTTTCTCCTCAAGGGTGATCCTGCGTGCTTAGAAATGAGTACCTATCTAATGACCATCACACTAGTGTGGCTAGAGATGAGGTGCTTTTGGCATGCCTGTTCTAGCAACCTGTCTGAAGGAGCTCTGCTCCCTGAGTCATCTGGTGGGACTTGGTGGTGTCTCTATGTTTAGAAGCAGTCAGCACTTCTGCCAGTGACAAAGCACTTCTGCCAAGTGGCAGTATTTGAGAGTGGGGAGTTCACTAATGAAAGGCTTCTTCACCAGCCTGTAATGGCACCGTTTGATTCAAACACATTCTTGCCTCTCTGGGGATAAAAGTTGACCCTGTGAACTAGAGAAAGGCTGTATTTCCTATTAAAAATCCTGCAGTTGCAGTAACTTTCTAATTTTCAGACTGCCAGGGATGATCTTGAGACCTTGTCACATATGCCTGTATGAAAGTACAGCAAAACATACCAGTTGGAGGAGTGGAAGGTGGAAGAGGCTTTTGTTTTGTTTTTCTCTATACAACAGTTTCCCAGTAGGCAATGTAGGTTCATAAATAACACAGTCTTAAACATCAGGGTTTGTGCATGAAATTGTACCGTGGTGCTTATTTGGTAAGCAGTTGTTGTTTGTCATTATTAAAGTCTGTCTCCCTTTGTGGGCTGCATGCAGTGATGGAACATGTTATATGTCAGTGAAACAAGCCATGGTGAATCCTGCAAAGGAAAGTAGCTCTCTGGGAATTTCCAAAACTCAGCACCAGGAATACAATGAAGGATGGGGTAAACACTTCCCATCAGCACATGGTATGGAAGTCAGTGGCTGGCCAAAATCAGACAGATGCACTCTTCCGACAGAGCAACCACAGATAGGAGCTATAATTACAGAAAGTAGATATATAATGATGAGTTTAATTATTAACCACTTTCCTGTATGCCTTTGAGTAACCATAGTATCAGAGCACAGAGCACTGGAAACCCTGGAGGTTTGTTGAAGCTGCATCCTGTAAGAAAATTAGGAGTACTCTGAAATCATGCAACTCTGCAGTGATCTACCAGGGCAGATTTACTGCCCTATTTATTTTTTTAATTATTTGCTTCAGGGATTTTTCCTGGTCTCTTAAAGGTATAATTTTATGCAGGTAACCAAGGTGTGGTTTGGCAAGTGTAAACCTCAGTACTCTCCGTTCACAAACTAATTCCAGGCCTACAGTTATGTGTTGTCTTTTTAAATAAAATAAATTCAGAAATATCCTCTTAGACATCATCAATTCTAGGCTAATTGATGTGGTCTGGCTTTGTGATCAAAAATAGAAGGCAGCTGTAAAGCTAATGAGTGTACAGCTGCTTTGCTAAAGTGTTATCTGGAGTGCTCAGCTGAATGTGTCCACTACTTTTTATGCACCCTTCTTACTGTGTGGATAGAGTAAGCCCAAAATACATTAGATAGTGTTGCTGGGAAACCTTTTAACCTCAAATGAATAGGAACTTTAGCTGGTTCCTGCAATATTTATATAGGCCTTTGACTGCTCTAAACTGTAATAGCACCACTGGCTGCTCAACCTGCTTATGACCAAACAGTCCTTGAAAATGTTGCTATTACACATGAAGAAAAAAGTTTTTAGAAGTTTTGCTTGCTGCAAAGCAACTAGCGGAGGAAATATCAGAGGAAGAAGGTACACAGAAGAGAGCTTGGTAAGGGGAGGAGATGCTACAGCCACCAGTTTCTCCAGCTGGAGTGTTCTTCACTTCTGTTCAATGCATTGTTCTAATCAACATTGGGACCCTTCCATATTCTTTAGGATTATCAGTTCCTTTTGCCAGCTTCGTTTTCCACGTAATTTGTAAGTTGAAATTAAACATCTATCAACACAAGACATAAGCACCAGATATCTGTACATCATATTTTTAAAGAGAAAAGTGGATGTGTGTGGTGCATGGAGCTTATTCTGCCTTTCCAGAGATCATTTTATGTAAATACATCAAAACTTGAATTCGTATTTTTTCTAAAAATACTTTTTGCGCACACACGTATTTGCATTTGAAATGTCAAGTGCGTCTTCCAGTGATTGTGGTTAATCTTGGCCTTTATGAATTCTACCATATGTTTTATGGTTTCTGATCAGTAAAAGTATGATTTTTTATTATGTTTGGAAATCAGTAGTGCAGATTGCTGACAGCAAAGACTGAGTGCTCTTCATTGCAGAAGCATTTTCCCCCTAAACCCTTGTTTCTGCAGACACAAAGCACTAAGCTCTAGAGAAAAAAAAAACCACCCAGTTCTGCAGAAACTTAAAACAGCTTGCTTAGTCACAATATATGAGAAGAGAACCTCAGGAGGTTCATCAACAATGTGTCACAGTCTTCATTTCTGTAGTCAGCTATGCCAAGAAATATGAATGACTGCTTGGATCTGTGAAGGATTTATGAAAATTTTATTTCTGGTGTGAGAAGCTACTGCATCCTAAACCAAATTAATGATCACTGGAAGGAAGAACACACAGAAGTTGATGCAAAAGAGTAGCCACAGATTTTGTTTTTTTTCTGAATTCTCTTTGTTGCCAGAGTGTTGTTTTGTCAGAACTTAGTGATTTTGTGGATAGAGGGAAGCATACATCATTTTGCTGTGTAGGTGACTAAACATGGGTGCTTGCAGAGTGTCAATTTACTCCACAGTTCAACCTGCAGTAAACAATATCAACCACTGCTATTGGCATCGTTTGCTGCTAAGGTTGTGCCCTCAGTGCCTGCCACATGTGACCAGTGGAGACTGGAAACTGTCTGATGTATTTTTTAAATCAGTGAAACTTTAATACGAGAAATTCTTAAGCAGTAGCAAAACAAATACAACAGTGGCAAGGGATGATGTTATCCTGTGCAATTTTTCAGAGGATAATAAAAAAACCCAAACACATATTTAGGAAATCAGAGAGTTTCCAAGACATTGTAAATCTGAAGTCCTTGGAGGGCAGGTGAGCTTAGTGGAAGATGATAGAAACTTTGAAAAGCTGGCTTAGAAAGTTCTAGTTGTTCCTTTATAAATCTTCTAAAAATCAAGGAAAATGAGGATGAGTTTCATTTTCTTTCTGCTGGAGAAAAATAAGCTGCAAAATATTGATACTTGTGAAAAAGTAAAGGTCACTTTCTGTGACTTGTAAAACTGTGGCTTGTTTTACAACAATTAATACAAAAGAGTTTTTCTGTGGTTAAGTAGAAAAAGAGTGTATTCCTTTGTACCTTATATGCAGAAGCAAATGTTTTCATGGATATATATTGCCCTTAAGAGTGAAAGGCTGCAGTAGTCTACAGTTATGTTGATCCTCACTGAGCCACGTAAGAAGATGGGGAAGGAAGCCTGAGGTCATTGTGGAATTTATATCTGAGAGACTAATTTATTGAAAAATCTCTTGGGTTTACCATAAACGGGCAGAGTCATTTTAACACTAGAACATAGAGCCCCTGGCACTGGAAACTAAAGAAGGATGCTTTTTGCGCTGCCTAGTAATCTGACTTTCTCTCTAAGGTCAGCAGCCATCATGCCATGAGGTTGCAGGTGTTGCAGAAAAAAAAAAGAAAGCAAGCAATTTAATTCACCTCTAAGCAAGTGTTTATTCAACCAAGTGATGTGCAAGAGGAATGCTTATTAATATATTGAAAAAGAAAAAATTATTGTAATCCCTAGCCATAACTAGGGGGAAAAATGAGTGTTAATTTAATTTAAGCATGTAGAAAATCAAATATTAAAAATTAAAAAAAATTTTAAAAAAATAAAAAATTAAAACAAACAAACAAACAAACAAAAACAAAAAAAAAACCCACGAAAAACCAAAACAAACCACAACCCAACACCCCAAAACAACAGTTAATTATGAATAATTGTCCTTCTGCTGATGTTATGAAAGGTGCTGTTCACTAAAAGCCTGTAATTTTTCAGTTCCTGGATAATAAAAAAGGTGTGAAGAATGTTAAATGTATCTGTATTTTGCAGTCAAGAGAAAGCTTGTAGTCTCCTCCTCCCCTGCTGTTGCAATTGCACTCTTGGGTAAATAAGCTGTAAAGCTCAGAATACAGGGTGGTGCCTGTCCATGTGAGCAGGAGATGGTGTTCTGCCTGCAGTGGGAGAAGGCAGCTGCTCTTGAGGAAAAGACAATGTGTCGTGTGTCATATGTGTGTATCAGACAGTGAATGTTTGGTCTAGGGAAAGGAGAGAATTCCACACAGCATTTGTGGGGCTAATTAATGTTAAGAGGAAATCTTCTGGCCTTACTTTGTACCAGTTGTTTCTGTGAAGAGCAGGGGCCTGCTCTAGCTTGATGAAAGTAGATGGGAATGCCGTGAGACATCTTTGGCATCTTTGCCTGTATCAGCTTAAAATAAATGAGATAGTAGAACTTTGCCAAAAGTATATATTATCTTGCATGTAATTAACAGTGCTAATTTCTGTTCCACTTAATATTGCTTGTAACTGTCAGAGACAAATGATACAAAGCTGTATTCAAACACATTAACCAAGCCAGATAAAATCTTGGCCTTTTGAATTTGCAGAGCAGTGAACATATACACAGTGAATGCTCAGGATTTCTGTATTGTGCTGGTTTTGTTTTATAGGATCAAAAGTTTTCTAATTTCAAAAGCAAGTTAATTTTTTTTATTTTTTTTTTTTTTTACTAAGGATGTCTCTTTTTGGTTTGAAATGTGTTTTTGAACATAAATCAGCTCTTATGAAATGTGAGGATTGTGTCATGATGTTCCTGGATTTTTACATGCTGGATTCTGATAAAAACATCAGGCATATTGTATTTCTTTATTTGATGGAAAAGTCAAGATTTTTCTTACTTTTCCAAGAATTTGGGAAGAACCCCTTTGAGGGTTACAACATGCCTGTGAGGTCAGGAGTAAATCAGGTATATAACAGCGCTTTGTGATACTCCAAACTGCAGAATGGTGAACTTGCCTGGTGTGACAAAGTTTTCAGACATGTCCTATGAGCACACACAGGGCTCAAGTGAGCCCTGAGAATGTTGGTCTTAAGTTCTTTCTGATTAATCCACCTTTCACTAACGTGTCTAAGTCTCACACTGCAGACTGTGTGAGCTTTTTTAAGATTTTCTCCTTCCTACTGAAGCCTGTACAGAGTATTCCACAGTTGTGAGGTTTACAGAGAACTAAACAAGATGCTTCTTGGTCCAATTATAACCATGAGTAACCAATTATAACCATTATAACATGTAGAAGTTAGGTTCAGTCTAGGGCTATGCTCATTGTGGAGGTCAGAGCGGAGGGCTGAGCTTAAACCAAGCTCTTTGTCTACCTCTTCCCTAAAACCTTCCAGGGCAAGCACAAGCAAAGTCCCCTTCTGCTGCCGCTGTTAGAGTCAACTCAGAGATGCCAAGGCAAGTCAAGGGGAAAGGAGACTGGGGAGGAAAGAGGGGAAAGAAGGTGATATAGGAGCCCTGCCATCTTAACCGCTGTTGCCCTCATAGGATCCATTAGGTTTCCAAACAGCTACTCACAAGCATTTTATCTGAGATGGCAGCGGGGCTTTCTGAGCTTTATGTGGCTCAGAAGAGGCATATGTTCTGCAATGTGTTGGTCTTGGAGGCTTAATGCATACGTTATATTATTTGTCAGTTTGTGGTATCCTGTCGGGCTTTGTGGTTATACGTTCCTCCAATGAGCTCTATTTTATTTAACAATCGTCATTTTAATTGCACGTAGACCTTTGTGTCTGCAGCTGCTACAGCAGGCATCTCTATGAAGAAGCCTTAAAATGTCATAATATTTGAAAGAGAAAAATGTGCATTTTTTTCCTAGGACCTGTAATTTAGGCAGCAAAATAATTGGGTAGGAAGCATCTCTTATCTCTTGTTGAATCTGATATGAAAGACAGTTACAGCTTTTCAAACCTATGTAAAACTATGAATTATCCTAGAATACTTGTATTGATCTAATTTAGGCAGCTGTCAGACAGAAATATTTTAGATTCTTTATATTGTCTTGCAGAAGAGGGGCTGTGACTGTTTCCAAAGATGTTTTTTATTGCATAAAATCTGGGGAACTTACATAGCACGGTAACTACTGTGGAGATTAATTGGGTTGAACTAATTAATTTCTTCCATAACAATTATTTCTAATACAGAGAAGGGGAAGTTTGGGTGGACTTTGATCATTCTTACAGCATCCTTTTGAGAGGCATATCAGAAACTCTAGAAGTTCTGTTACTTCAATTGTTGGTATACTGCTCAGGTTACTGTAAGAATTATTCTTTGCCATTTCACGAGCATTGGGGGTATAGGTGTGCAAATTTCATTTTATCTTCTTTTCCATTAAAGGACACATTCAAAAATACAGGAAGAGCCTTTAATAATCATGTTAACCAAGAAAGGCTCTAAGAACCTTCTATAAGACAAATTGGGCTATAATTCTGCATAGGGTTTGTCCTGTCTTTTATTAAGGTACAAATCCTTCCTGCCTAGCCTGATTCTCAGCCTGGGGCTTTGACATTCTGCCTAGTGTTCATTTTATTGCTCTGACACTCACTCATTTTATTTTGAATGAGTTTGTTATTATGGCTTGCCTGAGCTGAGCTGCTCCACCTGATGGTGAAAACAAGAACACGCCATCCTTCCTGCAATGAGAATTTATTTGAAAAACTGTAATTAATCTAGGGGAAACATTTCATGCTGTAAGGTATGTGTGCCTTAATCCAAGAGATCTACTAATGATGTTCTGCCCCCTTTAAACTCGAGTTTCGAGCAGTTAAGGTTATGGGAACTAGTTGCAGTAGGATCTTGAATCCACAGTTTTCTTTCAAGTTTCTAATGAGATGGCCTGTAGGTGGTTACTTGTAGTGTAAACAAGTGCTTCTCAAGGTCCAGATGCTGCCAGAACCTGAGGTGCAGCTGTGCTTTGCAAGACATGCATCTCTGAAAGGAGGTGTTCCTGCTCATGCACAAAAAGGGAATTACTTGGTAGCTGTTGATTTGGTCACGTTCTTATTATGCAATGTGGAAATACTTCATGGTGAGTATGTTGGGTAGAAGACCTTGCCCATATGGTAGAGCCTATCTCAGATATATTTAATTGCACAGAAAAGGTGATAAAAACTAAATAACTCTGAAAGAAACAACCCACTTAACAATAAAAGATTTAAAAGGCTTACTTGTGGTATTGAAAAAGAAATAATCACATAAATCCCATGCAAGCAACAAAGAAACAGGAAGCATAACAGAGCTTCATCTTCCCAAGTCTTTTAGTTTACCGAGCTTTTTGCAATGCGAGGGTCTGTGGATCCTACAATAAATTTGTCTCTGGCATATTTCATGTTGACCTAAGATGTGAGAGTATTTTCCATGTGGTAGCAAAATCTATCATCTCTGGATGGTCATGTCTTCAGCCAGGAAAGCAAGAGATATGATTTGCTATTTTGTGCTGATGTGGCAAGGATGAAGGATGGTTCCTGTATAGAAGGATGCTTGTAGGTAACAGCACATGCGAGGAACTTTCCTTAAAATATTTGAGCAGTCTGAGGTCAAAATTTCCCATGCTATTGAGAAGGTAATGTGAGATCTAACCATCTAAGCACAGGCTGATTACATTCAGTCTGCACTCCTGCAAAACTAAGGTCATGGGGTACCAACAAAAAACAGGCAAGTTGCTCTAATTCATGCTGTGAAACTCTGGGGAATCTCCTTGTTCTATTCAGTTTTCATAGCCTCTAGCAAAAACTGAAAATCTTAAGCTGTTCCTGTAGTTTTGTCTTTCACTTGTAATAAAAATATACACTTAACATTGTGGAAAATGGTGTGTACAAACCTTTGTTTTGTTTTTTCTTTCTTTCTCTCAGACACCCTGGCTCTGGAATACCAGACAGTGCTGGAGCGGGTATCCATATCAGGTAAAAGTTACAGTGCTGCCTAAAAACAAACATGACACTTCTGCAAAGCTCTGTTTTTAATATGTCAATATGTTAGTGTGAGTGGGCTACTTGGTATTTCAGATCATTGCTAGATATGTCCCATCTTGCTTGAGTTCAAGATGGGAAAGACGAATATAGTTGTCACACCTGAATTCCACACACTGAATTCCAAAAGCTCCAGAGAAAAGTTGGCAATTTAAGGAGTTTCACCTGTCTAGGTGTTTTTTATTTTATTTTATTATTCTGTTTTCCTGAAGGAGGGGGAGAAGGGGGGGAAAGTCATTTTCAGACTTTCAGACTGGAAAGTATGAAGAAGAGTATTGTCTGAAAGACATGTGAATTCCCTGTGACAGTAAACAGCCCTTGACAGACTGAATAGGAGAGCTGTGTTTTGATGCTACTGTTCTTGAAGGTTGTGTACCTGTTGGAAATAGTTCAGTAGAGATAGTTCAGTAAGAATGACCAGAAATCTTGATCTGAGAAAGGTTGAAGGAATTTGGTCATGTAGCCTCAGAAGAAGTGATGACTTAAATTCCACCCGGAGACTGGAGGGTGAACTGAACAATATTAGGGAAGCAGCAGCAGCAGAAATTGAATGGAGGAGGTCTTGAATCTTCATCCCTCAGAAAGTTTAGATACAATTGTTTTTTAGATTGATATGGCTACAGTTACTGGTGCTTTTCAGTCCTGTTCCCTCCTATTTTTGTGTTATTATATGCAATAAGAGATTTACTTACAACAAAAGAATATGAATCTTACTGGTCAAAGAACATACATTTACCAGACTTACCAGAAGAACAAAGTCTGGTTACAACTTTTAGAGTGTAGCAACTAAAATTACTATGCTAGTAGTGGTGAGGGTGCAACAGGAAGCAAATCACCTAATTAAAGTCATTGTGAAAATCATTTTCTCAGAGATAAAATTGTCTACTGGGTGCTAATCAGAATTAAGTACTGTGTTTTCAATTTGTTTTGTTTTGTTGGCTTTTCCTTAACTAGATAAAATTTCTAATTTCTTGTTTGCTACAAATCCTTTGTAAGTTACTCACCAATGCATTGCAAAAATCCAGCTGGACTTTACTGTATTACTGTAGATATAGACAAATGGATCATTTGGGTCACAACACAGCCATAAGCACAGAACAGTCCTGTTGAGGTTAAGTCTTGAAGAACTGAAACCTAACATTTGAACTAAATTAAACACACACTATTGATCCAGGAGGGAATCCATGACATCATTAGAGTTACCCTACATTATCGTTATGTATGGGTTTAGAAATACTAATGCTAATAATGCTAATAAAGCAGCTGACAATCTTTTTTACTAGGAATTTTCCTCAGTGAGTTCCCTTGCAATAATGAGTATAATAGTCGCAGTTTATTGCTAGCTCTTATTCTCTTTCCCTTTTTTAATTACACCTAATTAAAAGTCTATTGGCAGTCTCACTAAATCAGAAAAGGATTATATTAGCCCAAGAAATGGCTTTAAAAGATTGATATTAAATGTACACATTTTCATAAAGGATAAGCATATTTCCGTATTAAAGAAACCCCTACAGAGCATTCATTGGGCACCTAAGAACTGTTTTTCAGCGACTAAGAACTTGTCTGCAAAAGAGAATGTGAATAAAAGAGGCAACTGAAGCACCTCTTGCCAATGGAAACAGCTCAGGCCCTCCTTGGGTGCATAGCTGTGCCAGTGCAAACTGCTCTAGAGATGGTTTATCTAATTCCTCAGGCAATGCCCTCAGGAGCTTCTCCTTTGCCAGTGTCCCTCTCTATCACTGAGGTGGAAGATATGACTATCAGGGAGGCACATTTGCATGGAAATTAGAGTAGCTCCTTGGACTGGCTCTCTTAGGCTGGGGGGCCAAACAGCTTATACCTGCCACCAGTTACCTTCTTTGAAGTTACCCCAAGTTGGTTTTGGTTGTGCATAAGTTCCCATCTCTTGCTATTTATATTTCTTTTACTTTTAAACATCTGTGTAACCATGTTGTATATCAAACAGGATGCCTGGATAAATTTATTCTATTTTCTTCTTTTCAAATGTTAATATGTTCCCAAAAAATGGTAAAATTCTTTAAAAGCAGACATCTATATTAGAAAGAGCCCTGTTCAAAGTTCACAACATTATCATCATGAGCAGATGAGATTATATACTAGCATTACTTTTTTCTAATCTGCTCTAGCATGGTTTTTTTGCTGTGGTTTAAACATTACTGATGTAAAGAAAGATGTTTCAAGTAATCTTTCAAAAGACTTAGGAGTACTCGGAATTTGGTTTGTTCTGGGTTCCAAATTGGCAACATCATAATTTTTGGTATTACAGTATTGTCAAGACTGAAATATTAGAGGAGAGAGGGTTGAGGAGCTTTATTTTTCCAGAACCATCAAAGTTTGAAAGAGTCAACCATCGTCATTTTTCTTACACAGGATGCTTATGTATAATTCAATAATTCCCTGTGATTAAACGTGTCTCCTATAGGCCACAGCTGCCTGTAATGTCGGTTAGACTCTATTAACCTTTTCTCGTCTCCATCTTTCAGCCACTGATGCCTGACCTTCATTATTACTACCTAGTTGAATTGTCATTCTACTGGTCCTTAATGTTTTCTCAATTCATTGACGTCAAAAGAAAGGTAAGGACAATCAGACTGAAAACATTGAAAGCTTTACGTATGTATCATTCTTGAGCATTATCTGTATTACTTGTGTAGTGAACTGGAAATACAGTTTCTAGTCTGTACTTCTTGCAGATATTACTCACTGAGAAATTGGTGTTGAAGTGTTTGTCTTACTCTGTTCCTTGTTACTATGATGTGGGTTTTTCCTGCACATGAGAAGAAAAGCCTGGAACAATCAAATATTGAAGGGCAAATAGCAGCAGCTAGAAAAACCTTCTGCTCTTATACAGTGACTTGAATGGAATTGAACATATAGTATCTAGTAGATGTACTGTTTCTTCTAAGAATGAAATGATTAAATATCAATGACAGAGCAAGACTGCCTCATAAATCCTCATAAATAGTATCACTTGGTTAAGATCTATGAGGGGTTTCAATTTTTTCTACAAAGGGATGGTAAAAACAGGATATACGTAATACTAAAAAGTAATTTTACATTTCATTTTACCATTATGGTTATGAAATTTCAAGTAGCGGAACATTGCTATTAAAGGGCTATTAATGAAAAAAAAAAACAAACTCTGGCCAAATAAAAACATTTTTCCAGAATCATGAGTAACCCATTCCATATTCCAAGTTCTCTCCTTCAAGGAGAATCCTAGTCCATAGCAGAACAGGCAGCACAACAGTTATTCTGTAATAACAATCCATTGAGATATTCTTGCAGGGGGTTTTAATGTTTCAAAATTACATTTTTAAAACATTTGGAAGGATTTTATAATATTGTTATGTTCTTCCTTCAGCTGGCATTTAATTAAATGATTGTAGGCTATGCTAATGGAAAAATCCCTGTTTATTAGAATTTTAGCAGGAGCATAACTCTGAAAAGACTAAATGAGAATCCAGTATGTCTTTAATAAATTTATCTGCTATTTGGAACCACAATGTGCTCCTGAGAGTCTTTGCCACATCTATGTATATAGAAACACCCCCCTCTATCTGGATTTCCAAATTACTGCGGAAGTAAAAATCTCAAGAAAGCATCTAAAAAATTTAAATCCTTATAGGAGGGTAAATTGTAAATAAAGCAACCAATATATGATGAATGCATGGAAGTCCCTTGTTTGCACAGTCTGTAGATGCTAAACATTCTGTTAAATAATGGCTTTGAAATGAGTGAAACTTCACTGGTTCAAAAACCAGAGATACAGAAAAACAGTGCACAACAGAGCTGTATGATAATGCAGATGAATTTAAATCAAGAGTAATATTGACAGTATACCTAAGCTGCAGGTGCCAAGTCTATTTCTTAGTTATATATAAGTGACTTGTTATCAGGAAGACTTTACAGCAACCTACTGTGGAAATAGAATGGGAGATGAAGGTGGGGAAGTGGATGGCTAACAGCTGAGTAACACCCCTGCCACAGATTTGCAGTGCTTGAACCAGAGCACTTGGATCTGGTGCTAGGGCATCAGATCCAAGCATGTCCCATGCGTCTGCTGTGTCTGAGAACATGCAGTGTCCAGCAGAGAGCAGGAAAACAGCATCTGCAGTGCAGTGACAGCAAGTGAAAAGCCTTTCATAAGAAGCAACCTGCAGGAGACAGTGGAGGTGCCGTATTTATAAGCAAATAATACATTAAATCACTGACCAGTTTGGACTGAAGGGACAGTTCTTTTTGTAGTGTAAGAGAAATTGATAACTAGGAAGATTGGATTGTAGAAATGCCCTGATGTCACACACTAAAACTGCTCTGTGCCCAGGGGCAAGTGCAAGCTGTCAGGGAAACCCACTGAGCTGAAAAATGTTAGCACTAAAGGCTTATAGTAGTTGACAAAAAGAGGTACAAGCTTGACAGAGACACCACCCCTTGCAACATAATAGTTCTCTTTTAAAGAGAAGGTTTAGTTTAAAATAATGTGGAAAACGCATAATGCACCCAATATGCAGTGTGTGAAATGGTGCCCATATGAAATAAGGATCTATTTAACAAGAAGACGCAGGAAAGTTGCCAGCTAATATCAGATGCTATTGTAATATTTCACAGTGGCTTATACAGAGTAGATTAACAGTTCTCAGCTGGAGAAACCTGTTGATGTTTTCATGTTACAGTGAAAGGATTACTTTTATCTAAGTCTTGGTTATCATTTTAGGTACTTTAAATTCAGCAGAAGTGTCTGCGTTGTATTCTGGGATGGTCAAAAGTGCCCTGGCAGCTTTGTGCACTGCAGGAATTCAGCCTTTCATGTAGTTGGGTTTCCCTGAAGGAGAGCTGCAGTGGGTCCTCACTGAAAGCACCAGCACTCAGCACTGCCCTAACTCCAGCATTGGTCTTTTACTTGCTGTAGCTCAAGAAAAATGTATTTGCTGTTTTCCATCTCCATTTTATTCTTCTCCGATAGTAAATTGATGACTTCAAAATTACTTCCACTTGTTTTTCAGACTTTCAAATACCTCTTTATTTAGGTGTTTTAAATTCCACCAGATTATCTTTCACTGGCTGGAGAGGTATGAGCAAACTAGGCCATTGCACATACCTACTATTGGCATTAAGGCAGTGAACTGAGTAGCTTAACTTTTACAGTTTTATAATGGCATATTGTTTGCTTCATAAATATCTGTTATGTTGTTATAATGATATTCTATCCTTAAAGGTGTTAATTTTCAAAGGCTGCAACCTAGTATGATCTCTGGCCAGCTTCCCATACTCCTGTTTTGTAAAAGACAGGAAAAAAATTAGATCAGGAAACTTGGTGAGTCTCACAAGAACCTGACGAGTCTTAAAAGCAGTGAGGCTTATTTACATGCTTTCTGGTTACCAGAAGTATTGTTTACATAAAAATATTTGACAGGTGCATTTAAAGTAATGTGTAAAATTTCTATCGAGTGTTTTAACAGGTTTGTAGAAGATCTAGGAGATCTTTCTGTGTATTCACATCTTTTAGTTCCAAACATTTGGCAATATCTAGAGCTTCTTTTTTTTAAAAAAAAAAAGTTCACTCATTCCCAAAATAAAATAATCTGTAACTGCTAATTTTCTTGAATATTCCATTTTGATTCTGTAAAGTTTATGCTATATTTTGCTAAATTTATGTTATATTTTGCTAGATCTCTTTCTTCAAACTCAGTAAAAAATGAGACACAGAGCTGATTTTTTTTGGCTCAGTGGAAGCAATTTAGATAGCGTACATTTTACAAACCTTTCACTTTCCTTGTTGATCTATAATATAAGCCATAAAGATGATGTTTTGCCCTTCAGTGGCACTAATACTCCATAGCCACTTGGCAGTTTAGTCAGTGAGTGTGACATGTTAAACAAATGTGGGTGGCAGAAGCCTTGATTCCAGAGGGCTTGTCTACAAGTTAAGAGCTGTGGGGTTTCTCTGCTGTCTGCCCTGTGTTCTTCCAGCTGATGGTGTCAGGAATAGGTTCTTTCTCCTATTCTTAGCCACATATCTTCATGACATAGGCACATGACAGCTTTCAGGAGGCTACAAATCTGCTGTAAATAAATACAACTTTCACAAACATGCATATCATTTGAACTACATAAAAAAAAATAGCCCATTCCTGTACAGCTGCTCTTCTGCTCTGTATGGGTGAAAGTACTGGAGTAAGCTGGGATCACAAGTACCATTAGTATCTATGTGTTCATGTGCAGTTTTGGTCACAAAAGATATTAAGCTCTTAGAGAGCATCCAAAGGAGGGCAACGAAGATGGCGAAGGGCCTTGAGGAGAAGCTGTATGAGGAGTGGCTGAGGGCACTTGGTCTGTTCAGCCTGGAGGAGACTGAGGGGACACCTCATTGTAGTCTACAACTTTCTTGTGAGGGGAAGAGGAGACACTGATCTCTGCTCTGTGGTGACCAGTGACAGGACCCGAGGGAATGGCCTGAAGTTGTGTCAAGGGAGGTTTAGGTTGGATTTTAGAAAAAGGTTCTTCATCCAGAGGATGGTTGGGCACTGGAATAGGCTCCCCAGGGAAGTGGTCACAGCACCAAGCCTGACAGAGTTCAAGAAGCATTTGGACAACACTCTTGGGCACATGGTGTGACTCTTGGGGGTGGTCCTCTGCAGGGCCAAGGGTTGGGCTCAATGATCCTTGTGGATCCACCCCTTCCAACTCAGCATATTCTGTAATTACTCTTATGTGTAACTAAAATCTAACAGGTAACATCTTCAAAGCATTGTATGAATTAATGACTTTATAATGACTTAAATTAATTAAAGAAATGTCACAAACAGGAAAGAAAGTACTACAATAATGAAAGTAGTTTTATTTATATCATTGCTACTTTTTTCTAACAGTTTTCAGTAGGTCAATCCGGCATTTCTGTTTCAGAGCTGGCAGAGTCAGATAACTGTCTCTTTTAAGAAACATTATTAGAGAAGGAGTTCCTTGGACAGCCTTTCTGTAAGAAGTGCAGAAGACTGCTGCCCAAGAGCATTAAGATTGCTTAGGAATAATCCATATTGTCAGGAATGCCTTGAAAAATACCCAAGAGGGACTAGAAATCTTGTATTTGTAGAACATGGATGTGTCAGCTATGAAAATAGAGGAGATTTTCTACTTGACTTCTTGCCCCGTTTGGACAACCCATGTGCTAACATAATTGCAGTTAGAAGGAAAATTAAGAACAGTGCCATAGTATTTACAGCTAAAGAAGGTAAAGAGCTAGTTTGCAGTATGGCCATAGGGCAATGCTAGTAGCTTACTTCTGATCCCATGGAATAAGGTAGGTGCTTTGCCCTTTTTATTATTGTATGGTGAAATGGTCTCCATGTGTGGGTTTGTAGTTACTGAAATGACTAAGATGCTATACCCTTGCTTTCCCTTAGGACACTCAGAAAGGGAAACAGCCTTTAATTCACTTTTTCTTCAGTCTGCTTGAAGAAAATAGTTTCAAAGCAATACCTTGATATGACTCCTGAATGTATTTAATTGTGCTCCATAGTGCTGGGGGCCAAATAATCTGGCTGAGAAATGTTGGGAGTATACTAAACTAGGATATGGTTCCCTCTTTTAGTCTTCTTTTTATTTCTTTTCTCCCTTTCCCCTGCCTTCCGTGCCCTCCTGGCCTCCCTCAGCTTTGTGTTGGAGTTACTGGGAGTGCCCACAGATGAGTATGAAATAGGGTCTTGTAGCAAGCACCTCATGGCATTAAACATAGAGCGATAGAGGCTGGGAGCAGGTCCTGTCCCTCTTCAGTCAGTGACACTGCTCAAGCTGCACGTTTGTTCACTCCAGGTGCACATTGCAGTGAAAACAAGTGCTGGTACTAAGAGGCAGTGGCATGCATGTCCTTAAAAACAGTGGTGTCTGCTACATGCCTGCTGCATTCCCAAAGAGAGAGGCGTGGGGACATGGTGCAGTTACTCTTCCTGGTATTGTAGAGACAGAGCAATCGGGAGCTGTAGCTGCTGCTTTTCCAGAGTTGACTCTGTGTTAGTGGGAGCTCACAACACTTTCTGTAAGGCCCTGCTCAACACATGTATCTTCAGTCCCTTTGCAAACCAGGTGTTGCCTCTCTAAAGGGTCTCAGTTTCAGTTTCTCTGCTGTGGGCCCTGTAGCTGAAGACTACCACAGCTCAGTAGGACTGGCCCACGAAAGCTATCAGAAAGACAAATCCACCTCCCAAGATGCTGAGCAGGCAGGCTGCCTGGAGGAGCTGCTCCTTTTGACTGCCTGATCTCTCTCCCTTCAGACAGCTCTGTATGAGAGCTACTAGATCTGCCAGGAGCTGTGGTACTAACATTGCACCTGGTGCATGGAGAAACTCCCCAGTTAAATGTTGTCTGTGATCTTTCCTTAAGGGTTTTGATATCACTTTCTCAAAGCCATGCAGGTAGTTCAGCAAATGCCAGCAAGACTTCTTTTTGACTGACTTAGTGCCTTGCAGAGAAGAGTTGCGTCTCTGCAGGTCCTATTCTCTCATTAATCAGTCTGGAAGTCTAGTCCAGGCAGGTAGATCATTGCCTCTTCTTTGTCTGCCCCTTGGCATGTATCTGGGAACGTGATGTTACAGAAGCTTCACTGCTCCCTGATTTTTCAATAGTAATAGTTACTTTCTGGCCAAATAACTGAGAGTTACTGACCTGGAGACCAGTTAGCCTGCATCGTTTGGGAGGCAGTGGATTAGAACTGAGTAGGAGGAGCTGCACCAGCTCATTTGAAGACTTTTCTGACCCTGTTACAGTGTGAAGACAAAGCACCTTCATTAAAAACAAATAAAAACCTGGATCTGGAATTCTTGGCTCAGTGAAAGCTCTCAGTTGTGCTTGGCAGGTGCCTGTTGTCCTAGTGCAGTGGAAATGTATTTCTTGTTTCTTTGTAGCTGTTTTATCTCTCGTGAATAGTGCACTTGATTATGCATATTTTTATATGCATACGTTACTCAATGCATAAAATATATGGTGTAATTTGATTTGTAAGTACATATGTCTTTTCAAAGTAACTTCAGTCACAAATGTTTATTAGGTTAAATTACTATAAACTGAGAAGTGTAGATATTGCCTAGTTTTCAATAATATTTTGCATTTTGTTAATACAATGATTATTTTATTCAGTCTAAATGAAATACATAGCACTTATGTAGTAGGATCTTTATATAACTTAACCATAATGCTGGGTGTAAGAAACATCCATCCATTTTTGTATATGAGTACTGAATATAACTGTTTGCTTCATTGTTTTTTGGTTTTTGTTTCTTTTCTTTACTTTTGCTGCTCTAGGATTTTGGCATCATGTGTACACATCACATTTTAGCAGTCACCCTGATTTCCTTCTCATATATAACCAATCTGACACGAGTGGGAACTTTGATCTTTTGTCTCCATGATGCGTCTGATATTGTTCTAGAGGTGAGATAATACGTATGTCATCCTGTCAGCAGGTAGAATCTTTTTGCTATGCAAAACACGTATTTCCTAAGCCAGGGGTCCAGTTCAAGATGGTAATGGTGATTAATATAGTGTATTTACTTAAATGTATTACCCTTGTAGCAATGCATGTTTCTGACTTAAGGCTGATTTATCCCTTGATAAGTTGCTTGTCCAGAGAAGAGAGAGGTAATGCATTGTATGCCAGGGAGGATTACACACAGATTTTAATTACAACATGGTAAAATCAAAAGCTCAAAGTTGCAAAATCTGGAAAGTGGTAACAGTGGGATAGAAGCTCCTGGTTCTTGACCACTCTGACATGGGGTGAGGAGCAATAACCCTGTCTGCAAAAGAATCAAGGTGTCACAGTGTGTTTCTGCTGTGCTTTGCTGGACACAGTGTGTTGGACAATTTGGTGGCTATTTGGGCATGGGCAGTGAGCTGACCTCCGATTTTCCAGGTTCTCGTGCCTCTGGATCCCAATGCCACAATTAAGCATTTGGATTTGGAGAAAAAGGGACGATTGAAATTCTTTTAAGTCAAAATGGTCTGTAACTTCCATAGTGGCAATTTAGAGATGATGTCATCTTTACCTGCATCAGTTATTAAACAGCTCTGGGTGATGCTGGGGTTGGGTTATCTGTGAACTCTGCGTCAGGATCAAACCAAAGTTAATAACTGTTTTGTCTGAAATTATTTTTTACTAAAGTATCTGCAAGGATCCTATTATGTGAGAATATAGTCTCACTGTGTGAGTCACCTATTGCAAAATCAAAATCCTGCCATTCTGATTCAGTAGTAAATCCCAGCTGTAAATCTGGTTTTATTTTTTAATCTTCTTTTAATCTAGAAGGCACATGACTGCCTGAGATAGAAAGCAAAAGAGAATGTGGATTTCTCCTGATAGAAATAATTGCATCTTTACAAGTTTATTTTTCTGTTTTAGCAATGTGTGTAGCTAGCTGTGGCTTCACCTAAACTTTCTTCATTCCTCTTTTCTCACCACCAGAAGGACTTACTTGAAGATGTTCATTCCAGATCAGACCAGCGTCTGTGGAATATAAAAACAGTGGAGAGCAGCCAGAATAGGCTAGCTAAAACCTTACCTTGAATACAGTGAGATACATATTTTTGCTCAATTCCTTTGTTTATTCACTGACAAAGAGGAATTGCTGGTATTCTCATGTGATTTGCAAACATTCATCAAATACCCTTCCTCATGAGGCACATACTTCAGTGGTCTTTCTGGTCAATTCTTTCAGTCTGTTATGACTGGAAGTTCTGCTAGGGCAGTGGGGCACAGCCCTGGTGCCATATGAGAGGAGATGGACTCTTACACACTGCTGATGGTACTGAGAGGAAAGTCAGTGCAGAGGAAAAAAAATGATCAAACTGCAAAAGAAGTTGGTTAAATATCCTTCCATGATAGGTCAGTTGTATACCTGACCTATTCTAACTATTACATATTTGTAAAAATGAAAAGCTATTTCTGGAGGCCACTAGACTCTTTCCACCTACCATTTCATAATGAAACATGTCCAGTGGAAAGCTGGAATGCAACATTTTTGCTATTCTCATTGCAAAAAGTAATGTGAATTGGTGGGAATCCTGGAGATGAGGTTTTTTCCCATAGGTGTTAAGGCATTTGTAAGTATGGAAGAATCATAGTAGGATTTTCAGGAATTATAGCTGGTTTTTTAGGTCTGAGTGAAAATTATCTTGGATATTCAAAGCATTCTAGCCATGGCAGGTCACATCAAACATAATTTGCTTGCCTAGGAAGCCATTAGATTAGCATAAACTAAAATCTAGGCCTCTGAGAAGCAACTTTCAGATTCCCAGCTAGTTGTTTATGAGGTCTTGGGTCTATTTGCACTGCAGTACAGCTTGTGGGTTGAAACCTCTGTGACCTAACATGTTGAAGCACTTAAAATCCCACCTATTTGGGGACCTTGAGACTTCTTAACTTCTATTAATGGATATTGTGGCAGTTTAATGCTAGTCTATGCATGTGAGAAGTTGCCCATGTGTGTAGTCACAGTTCAACCTGATTCCTTTCTGTCAGGTCCCAACTATCTGCTGACATACTTTTATAAAAGAGCAGGGAATGGAAACTTCAGACTAAGGCAAAAGCTGTGCTATAAAACACATGGATTTAAACAGACAGACTAGCAAGAGTATATGGAAGAGCTGTGTTACTCAATTGTAGTTACGGTTTTTAAGCTCTGAAAATTGTGTTGTATTGTCTCAGGTGGCAAAATTCCATCCAACAACAACATATTCTTTCCCTTTTTTTTCCTGTAGTCTTTTTTAATCTATAATTTATAGATTTGTTACTTGAGAACTGATGTTTTTGAGAACTACAAGTTGCTATAGCAATATCAGCTCCATGCACTATGAAAACAGTTTTTTACACTGCTGCCATGGAAATACATGCAGAATTCCTATGTGAACTTCGAATCATCCAAAAGTCAAGGAAGTTAGTAATGCTTCTGTTTTGCATGCTGGCACCAAAATGTTCTCTTTTCCTTAAACCAGTCTGTGAGTAAAAAACTGCTAGGAAACTAGCACTAGGGCTGATTCAGAAGGGTTATGTTTTCTTTGGAGCACTGGTGGCTTTCCTCATGTTTTTTGAGCTTCTTAACTTGGTTTCTGTTAGTGAGGAATATTCTTTATATTCAGGTTTTTAGTGGAAACATTGCAGAAATTGGGTAACATCCAAAAGTGCAGTTTGGTTTTGGTATCCAGATTGTTTGATTCTCTAGTTTGAATTCTGCATTCAGAATAGTGTTCTCTATGCATAGCTGTGGTAATTTTGTTCCCTCTTAGTCCTCTGGAAAGTCTACGCAAGTATCTTCTCAATATGGGAGCTGAATACGGGTCCCCTCAGAGAGGGCTTTGAAAGGGTTCCCGGTGACTTCAGTGGACACAAAATCAGACTCTTCGTGTACTTCATTGTGCAGTGACTCTCTGGATACATTTGACAGAAAGTATGAAGGAAGACTGTCCCTGCCTTGAAATAGATGTTATTTAAAAATAATTAACTGCTTACACACATGAATACTGTGGAAGCAGCAGAGATGTCTTAAAACAAGCTTGCTTGTACGTACCATTTTCTTCAGGGAGAAGAGGCTAAAGAAACTTCAGGGAAGATCTGTGTTTTTAGTGAGGAGTAATTAGTTCTTCACTGGGGAAGACTCAGAAGCCTGCATTACGATAAATGAGAGAAGCATATAAAAATAGGCATAAGGCAACAAGTTGGAAAGGAAAAGTTGGAAAGAGAGGGGAGGAGAGCCTTTGAAAAAGACTTGAAGAGGAGTGGTATAATCTTTGAGGTGGGAACTGTTCTGTATAGGCCAGAAAGGAAGAAGAGATGCTTTAGGAGAAAGTAGGGTATGGGGTGTAGTAGAGGAATTGAGACCGCTGGAATGTCAGAGAGCATGGGGCAGATGGAAGGTAGATGGACTTTGAAAATGCAAGTAGAGCATACTGGTAAGGTGAGAGACAGGTAGGTAAAGAGGCTGGGGACAAGGACAGCATAAATGCAGTGGGGTTCAATAAAAGGTTTAGAAGAGTTTTGTGAATCTGAAATTGTAGGATCTCAAAAAGGAAATTGAATGGGGGATAAAGAAATTAGATACTTATTCTGGTTTTATGCAGTCTGGTTTGTTTTTTCTTCAAAGACATTTTCCAACTGCTTAGTAGAGAGGAGTTGCAAGATCACTATGAGGTGGCACAATGAAAATGTTAGTCATTTCATAAAAATTTGATTTCTTCTCTTACAGCTTATACATGAGAAAACTCAGTTGTCCTCACAGAAGTAAAAAGACATTTCTTTCTTTTTCAGGCTGCCAAAATGGCAAATTACTGCAAGTGTCAAAAGCTGAGTGACCTTCTGTTCCTTACATTTGCCGTTGTCTTCATTGTCAGTAGGCTTGGCATATATCCCTTATGGTGAGTAAGCACATCATTGTCCTCAAATGCTAAGCATCAAACAAGCTTGGCAATAACTATGTTGTAATTGAACATGATTCATTGACATTACTCTGTTTTCCAAAGCACCAAAGAGACATAACCAGGTGCTCAAATAGCCTATTTGCTAGAATGCCATTGTGTTTACTGTGTGCTGGACAAGAAACATACAGGGCTTCTGCTGATTTTAAGGTAGAAGTGAGTTGGAGACAACATAGCTTCAGGTTAACGGTTGGTTGGCTGTCTTGACAAGAAGTTAGAGGAAAATTAAAATATTAGTCACCAAAAACACTGACCAAAGGCTAAGCTTGAAACTGGGATATTCTCAATAGCTTTCAGTGCACACTTTATGAACGTGTAAGCTGTGTAATACATATATCTGTAAGGTAGTTATACAGGTGTTACTGTAATCTCACCTCTTCCCAGACAAAGATAGCTGCTTGCATGTGCACATACTCTCTCTTCTAGGTACACACACAAGCATGCACACAAATGGAACACAGATGTTTGATTCTTTAGCTAGAGTTTTTAGCATCCAAAAGGCAGCTGGCTAATGAGGAAATACATTGATGTACTTCACTGTAGAAACTCATTCAAGTTTCTCTGTAAACCTGTGCGCTATATATCAGGAGGGCTGAGAGAAGGCATTGGCATTGCTCTTTTCTCTTCTGGATCCTTCCTTTCTCTTGTATGAACAGAACTAACACAAATCTCAGTATTCCTTTGTATCTTATGAAAGTAAGAGGTGTCTGTCATTGCATCAGAAAATAACAGTGACAATTTTGTTCTTGGGAAGCACCACAGACGCCAGAAATTTTACTCTTTGCAGAGTATGTTTAGAGAGATTACCACCAAGCTCCTTGCTCAAGTATGCAGAGGATTTATGGATGCCACTTATTCACTGTGAGAGTGGCTGAGGACTGGCACAAGTTGACCAGAGAGATGGTGGAGTCTCCATTCTTGGAAATACTCCAAAGCCATGGTCCTGGACAGCCTACTACAGGTGACCCTGGTTGGGGTCACCAGGGTTGCTTGGACAGGATGATGTCTAGAGGTCCCTTCCAAACTCAGCAATTCTGTGATTCTGTGAGCTGTCTTATGTGTTTAGCTGTGATTCTAGCATTTAAACCTCACTCTATTATTTGAAATGTCAAAGAAAGAACTAATGATTTGAAATTTTTTGTTATTCAAACACAAAATTTACCAAATCACTGCTATGTGCTTGCTTTGATGAATAATCAACAAAGAGCAGATTAATCTTTTCCAGAATGATTTTGAAAGAGGTCATTAGAGTCTTCACACATTTAACTAGGAGTTGCCCAGTATTTTTTTCTTTTGAGGCATCTGAAAATCAGCAAGGTCCAGATTTTCCATCCTTTACATTCTTACTATGGTAGTAAAATTTTGCAAAGTCCACATTTTCAACCTGAAGTGTTTTAAATAACACTGTTTATAACTGGAACTGCAGCTCAAAAACTGGAGGTTTATGCTGTCTGGAGTGATTTCTGTGAAGTATTGCAGCCAAGTGTCACACTGTGCAGAAAACCATTGCTAGGACTATGCAAATGATAAATTAAACATTGACATGTCTAGTGGGAATCAGGGATCACAGAACTGAAGTCTGTCTCTAATACACACTTCAAGCTGTCTGACTGGCAGAGTCCCAGCAGAGATTACCAGCACAGCAATAAGTTATCTAGCAAGTGTCAAAACTTGAGCGCTGCTTTACAGCTGTGGCATTTTGTGCTGGTGTTCAGGATGTGCCCATCCATTCCTGTATATGTTAGTGACAGCAGCACTTCCATGCCACCTTAAATTGAACCTTGTCTGAATCCTCCTCTGTAGAAGTTGGCCCAGTGTGCTGAAAGCAGAGTAAAAAGAAGCAAGTAGGTCTGGGGAAGAGGAAAAGGGAAAAGGGCTTCTGTTGTTGATGTTGGCTTCCTTGGTACTGAATGTTGGGCTAAGGAGGGCAGTAAGTTACAGCCGTGGGTGAGGTTTGCCACTGGAGTGGAAAAGATCAGCATTGATTCTTGAAGGCAGTGAAGGCAGAGGGATTGTTTATTTAAGGGGAATGCAACAGCTGACAGTGCCACAGTGTCACAGTGTCAGAGGGTGAAGTAGTTACACTGGTGATCCTCTGTCTTTCCTCTCCCTTGTCCTAGTTTAACTCCAGCTGCTACAAAGCCCGGTGCAGCTGCTCACTTACTTTCCCCGGTGGGGTGGGGAAGAGAATCAGGAGGGTAAAAGTGAGAGAACTCATGAGCTGAGATAAAAACAGTTCAATAGGTAAAGCAAAAGTGGTGCACACAAGCAAAGCCAAACACAGCATTCATCCACCATTCCCATGGGCAGGCAGGTGTTCGGCCATCTCCAGGACAGCAGGGCTCCATGGATAATGGTGACTTTGGAATGCAAACACTGTCACTCCAAACATGCCCTCCTTCCTCCCCCAGTTTTATATGCTGAGCATGACACCATATGGTGTGGGATATCCCTGCTGGGTGCAGCTGTCCCAGCTGCGTCCCCTCCCAAGCCCTTGTGCACCCCCAGCCTCCTCACTGGTGGGGCAATGTGAGGAGCAGAAAAGGCCTTGACTCTGTGTAAGCCCTGCTCAGCAATAACGAAAACATCGTGGAATTATCAACCCTGTTTTCAGCACAAATTGAGAACATAGCGCTGTACTAGCTACCGTGAAGAAAACTAAGTCTATCCCAGCCCAATCCAGCACTTCCCTTAATCAATGAAAAATACATTTATTTATTTGAAAATGCTCAGGGTTCAATGTGGTTAATCTTTGATTTTGAAGACCATTTTATTTCCAAACTAAGGCCTCGATGTATATATTCCTAATGGTTACCCCTACATACACCCAGAGGCAGTTTCATAGTTCTCAGCTGTACTGTAGGCGATGTATGTGGGAGTCAGAGTTAGCAAGGATGAAGCATGGGATTTATGAGCTTGTCTTTCCCAAATCCTTTTTCTCTATGAAACAGCAATTCTAAATCTTCACGCTCATTAGCTTGCATGCCAGCAAAGATGAGTCACTGGAGTGGCCAGGAGCAGGTCAGGAAGCATAGTTTTGCTCTCCTTTGCTGAAAATTTGAAATAGCAAAATTTGGTGCCTGATTAACATTACATAAATATGCAAATTTTTCTATCATGAAAGCTGAGAGGTATAAAATCAGTGTGCATGTAATGTAAAAGGAAAACTGTAATTTATAAGAAAACTTCCCCCATGCAGGCAGGTGAACACCCAAGACATGCTTCAAGAGACGTCACTTCCGAATCGCTGGCATGCTGTTGTGCTCCGGCTCTGCACAAGTGCCATTTAATTTTGCATAAAGGTGCTAATAAAGAATTCAGAATGTATCAAATGCTGTTGTTTGAAGGTTGTTTAACAGCAGGGCTAAGACAAAAGAAACTGGCAATTAGGTATATATTTAGCAGTCTTTCTGCAGGCATCTGGAGTTCATTTCAGCAATAATTCAAAAGCCCCAGGATACTTTCTCCCTCCTGCTGCTAAGTGAATGTAGGAGTAAAGCTGCTATTTTCACTGACAAGACATTTTACTTGTGAAATTCTCCCACTTGCACATAATCACTGTTCTAGCAAATTACAACATAAAACAAAACTCTCAGTGAGTCAGGGGGAACATGATGCCTTCTCAGGTGATAGAGGAATGTAGGGAGAATGAAAGCAATCTCAAACAAAAAAAATAATAGAAATTATGTGGACCCTTGGCTAGTCTAATCAGGCTAGGCAAAGCAGTTACTTCAAGCCTTTTTTTAAAAATGCTTATTTAAATAAGCATTGCAATTCCTCTTCCCCAGGCCTCCAATGCTTGGTTTTGCTGTAGCTAGATAGAAAGAGTCTTTTCTCCGTTGACAAAGGAATGGATTGCTTTTTGCTTTATTTTGTTTAACTTTCAATATCCAGGAAGGGAAACTCCATGGGGTCATTCTATTTATTAATCATTTTTTGAGGTGTAGAGAAGACTAACAGGCATCTTCCATCCCAGGAGATGTGAGTGAAGAAGGTGATGTACTGCATTTTCCAGTCTTCCTTTGCTCAGTGCTAACTCCAGAGTTCTTCTTGTGAGAACCATGAAACTCCTCAAGTTTGGGCTGTACAGGAGACTCAAGACTACTCACTTATTTCCCTTATTCTTCTAGAATATGTGATTTTTTGACAGGGCAGTTTGAATAAATCTCCCAATGCTGTGAAGAGTTTGGTATCTGAAACTGGTTTCACGGAGTGAGTGTGAAACAGGGTATTTCCATAAGCCTCAGTGGAAGGAAGGTGGTCAGTGTGGAGGGAGATGTAAGCTTACTAAACTGTTCATTGTTTTAAAAGATAGCTTAGAGTAACTGCAGGTAAAATTATAAAGCTGACTATAAAGAGCAGAGGTCGTGTTCTGCATATGCTGTCCCCCATATTCTCACCTAGGCAAATTTGGTATAATCCAGGTAGTCTGTATGCCTTTCTGTTCTTGATCTCTTCATACATTGTTAATGCCCAGACATTGTATCACATTAAAAACTATGAGGACAGACAGTCAGCTACTTTGGTTAGTTGGTATGGTCTTGTTTGATGTCAGTAGGTGTGTCTTAACTGATCTTCTGTTTGTGAGTCTGTTTGGAAAGATTCTGTGGAAAAAAAATGGAAACATTTCTTGCTATTAAAATTCAAAGCTTTCAGGTGTATGTCTCCTCATCAACTGTAATGTATGGTTGCTAAATGGGATTTTTTACCAACATATCTTATATAAGCATGGGTCTGCCACTTCTCGGAAGAACAACTTTATTCCTTGTTATTCTTTCATTTTTAAAACTCTTGAGAGTACACACGGTCTGGCTCATGTGTGATTTCTAATTGCCTTTTCGTGGCAATGAGTATCTGCTTGAATCAGACAAGCATGGCATGATTCTTGATGAGTTAAAATTAACTTCTCTTCACCATGGTGAGCTGTAATGAACTCTAGTTACTTATTACCAGACTTTCTTTCATCTCTGCATGACTGGCCAAATAGCTCTTCCTGAGTTTCATCGCTGGTTCAATACTAGTGAGAGATACAGCCATGCTGCTAATGAACACACCGGGTCTCCAAACAGTAATGCCATACTGTCAGTTTACACCGTTCTCTTTACGGTTCTCTATCCTGGAATCAGCTTCTCTCTGAGCAAAATTGCAGCTTGAGTTACAAATTGGGCAGAGCAGAACCCTCATGAGCAGCAGTTGCTGCAAAGATCTGCTGAACCTTTGTTTTTCTTAGCTTTGTTGTTCTTTAGCTGATATTGACTGGTTTTGTGCAGCTCTTAACATGCAGGGAAGTTGAGTTGTCATCTTTCATACTGGGTTTTTTTCCTGACACATTTTCTCCTGTTTGGCCCTTGGAGCATGTCTATTGTGTGGGAAGACAGCATGTGGACGCCAGCAGAGTCATCCTGAGTCATTCCTCTGAAGATACTGGTAAAACAGAAAGCTCCAACCTACTCTTAAAAGCACCCTACTATGTCAAAGCAATATGTAGGCAGTAGTTAAAGCAAGAGTACTGATCAGTTACTTGGCATGGTAAGAATGTGGGTAGCCAGATGAATCCCAACTGTCCAGATCTTGTCTGGACTCTGAATGAACACAGTGTTTTGTGATGGTTTTAGCTACTCTTGCTGAATTGAAAACCCTTCTAGCCTGCCTAGTATTGTGTACAGAGCCAAACATCTCTAATTGCTCTACAATAAAATAACTTTTTAACTAAGATAACAAATCTCTTCTGATGCTGTTCTGAGCTCATTTTGCTTAGAATATTGTCTGAACCAGAGCACAATCTTAAGTTGCTGGTGGGGAGCAGTTACTGAAGGAATAAATTGTGATTTTGGTACTTGATTCCTGATGTTATTCATGCTGTCATTGAGTGGATGCTGTAGGACTAACAAATATTATCTAATATGCTTATATTTCAGTCTGTTTGTAGTTTCAGCAAGCAACTTATAATCAATCAGTTTACTGAAAACATTTAATAAAAAGGTTTTGGCAAACTAATGGTAGTGTATTTGAAGAACTCATAGATTTCAATTTATGGATTAAAAAGAAGGTTTAATTAACTAAGTCTCCATAAATTTACTCACAACTCTTGTCTTAGCTCTTTAGCAGAACATGTAGAAGATTGTCATCCCATCTGCTTTTGACAAAACATTATCTGATGTTGTTCTTTCTAATACCTGGTTATTTTATGTCCTCAAATTGTTTACTACATTTGTGAACTCAGGCCTTTGAAGTTGTACAAGATGCAAAGCTGAAGTCTTTGGAGTATTTGGTTAATACTGACCTAACTATTTAGGCGAAGCTATAAGAAATGGAAAGGTTACAAGTGTCATTCACCATTGTAGGCTTGCAATGTAAATAACAAAAAGTGGCATTTGCTCAGTTTTCATTTTCAAGATTTTCATGTGATCACAATAGGAAGAAATTATTTGAAAAAGGATTTCATCAGACTTCTAAACCTGATTCTTACCCTCATTTTTATTTTCTACAGGCTGTACTCTGTGGCTATAATAATGCTTTCTGTTGTCAAGGATAGACTATTCAGTCAGTGTTCTCCTTTTCCTCCTTTTATTGTGAAGTATGTCCTTTCTAAAACCTGTGCTCTAACTGAAAACAGGACCAATACCTGTGATGTGGCACTTTTTTTGCCACTTTTTTTTGCTTTGTAGTCAGCTGAAGTTCTCCAAGTCTCCTCTGAAGTTGCATCGCTTGCAGGAAGGAGGGGAGAAAGAAAAAGGCTGGCCATTGGAATTTTCAATTTGACTGAGTCTTTATCTAAAAGAGAGGGATGTGAGGAAACTTTGCCCCAAAGTACACCTCTAAGAGTTGCCCATTCTGTGGAGGGAAAAGCCGTGCTGGTACAGTAGTACCACAGTGAGTGACAGTTGAGGTGGATGGAGGTAGTTCAGGCATGGGCAAACATTCTGCCTCTTCTCAACCACTTTTCTTTTCTCTTAGAGAATGTATCTGTAGCACCAGGATGTATCTGTGCTGTTACTGGCACATATTTTGTAGTGCTACAGAGTCAGTATAAAAGCAGAACACTGTGAGCTTCTGATGTATGTGGGATGTAAAAATCATAGCACTACAAAAGCATGGGAGTAAGTTAACTTACCAGCTTGAAATAGCAAATGACTTTTGAACACCGTGTTCCACAGCCATGATGCAGTTAGGATCTCATTAGTGTTCAGCTAGGAGGAGGTCACTGTGACTAAACACTTTGGGAGAAAACCAGCACCCATGTAAGTAGAGTAACCATGCACATTCTATTGGTTTTATTAGTGTTGCACAATGGCAGTTTGACCCATAATATGTGACAGTAGAGATCATTATTAAGAAAATTGGATTAAACTGAAAACTGTTTAAGGCTGATTTCACAGATGTGGAGAAAATTCTTATAGTGCTTTTTGTAGCAAAGTAAAGTTGATTGGATTTTTGGTGGTGGTGTTTTTCCTCTCCATCCACAACAGGACCATAATACTCGAGTCACTGTTTGAAAGCTGAGTCCTTGGCAGACACTGTGCCACCACACTTCCTTAAGCTGTATGATTTTTATGGATTTAAAAAATTTTATATTACTCTAGGGGCATGTGGGCATGTTCTCAAAACTAGGCCAATGAATCCCAAGTGTGATACCCCTACTATTAATGGTAAATAAGCCACCTAAAAATCACTGGGTGCCAGGCAAAGAACTGAATGCAGATGTTCTGTGATGCTTTGTGGGCTTTTGAACTAGTTCTATTTTGTTCCTGTGTTTACAGAAAGTTTGGGTAATCTTTCCCCCCCGAAATATCTGCCATGGCGTGTCGTTAAACACAACTGCACTTATTTTTAGTCAACAGAAAGAGGCCTGAGGAAGGATTTTTTATACTCTGACAAGATTGGAACCTATAGTTTACAACAAATGCTTTTCCTACTTGGAGAATAACATGAACTCCAGGCAAATGGATCTTGATATGTGTTCGCTGTTGCTCATATGAAAGTTTTATGCATGCCTGGAGATTTTCAGATTTGGAAGTGTTATTGTTAGCATAAAATAGTTTCTTTGTGCCTGTGTGGTATTATCACAGGCCTTTACATATGCATTTTGCCATAACACATTTCTGATACAACCTTTTGCTGAGTATAATTACATTCTACTAGGAAATATAAATTCCCTCCATATCCTGATATCTGTTAAAAGACTCTCCTGAGATTTGAGCTTGGATTGTGAAGGTGTCTCTGACCTTTTATTCTTAGTTTTTTTCTATGCACAAGAGTGTAAATACTACTATTCATACCAGTGGCTGCAGAAACAGCTTAATGGGCAGTAACCTCTGATGAGAACAAATTGAGTGAAAAGCACAGCTGAAACCAGTGACAGCTTGATCAGAATGGTCTCTTCTACTGTACATCACACATGAATAATTTCCTGCCTGCTCCATCATTTTAGACAAGTAATTGGAAATCCTATTGATCTGCACAGGGCTTAAAATAACAGTCTCAAGTGTCAGGCTGTGATTTCTGCAAAGATGTATTGTTCCTAATTAGTATTAGGACAGGAGCCACCCATCTCTACAGCAGCTGAGCTTGTATTTGGCACCATGTCAGGAAATCCTCTAATGTGGGGCTGGTATGGGTGAGCAGAATGCCACATGATGCTCAGCTCACTGATAAAATTGAAGTGTGGGGGTTTAATGTCGCTCTGAATACTGAGTTACTCAAGAGTTTATATTCTTTCTGTCGCTGCATTTTGCAGAGATCTTTCATCAGCTGTCTAAAAGAAGAGGGTAATGAGCATCACCAACCAAACAATCTGAGGAATCAGCCTGAGATGCTTTTAAAAGATCATCTCTGTCTTCCCAGTCCTTCTTTCCCTGTTTCATTGTTTCTGTGTGGGTGACTGGTTCATTTGACTCTTCTCAGTTTACAGTGGGTCTCTGCTACTCCTCTTGTATTTGCCATGTGCTGCTTAGTAGCTTAAGTCCTTCTCTGGAGGACTGAAAACATAAGAGGCAGCAGGATCTGAAAAGGGAAACAAGCTTGTTCTCCCACTCAGCAAGAACCAAGAAGCATCTGTTCAGAGCAGAACAGTGATACAGACACAGCAGCAGCTGAAACTCAGAAGATGAAGTACAGCTCTTTATGTACTGAATTTGCTATAATTAAATACTTAGCTGTGCTGCAGCTTGAAGACTCCAGTACATGAAGTGCTACAGACCAAAGTTTCTTCAGTTTAATGACTATTTTGTGTATCATTCCATACACTTCTCAGGTAAAAAGTTTTGTAACTCATCTGAAGTCTCTCATGCAGAAATATCTGTGTGTCAGGTCTGTTGTGTAGCATTGTCATTAAAAGTAACTAGGACAGCCTGGGATATGAAGTCCTATTAGATTTCAATCAAGGTCTGAATCCTAGAGATAAATCTTGACTTCTGATGAAATGTAGCTGATGTACTGTGGCTGATCAACATGTGTGCATACGTGTGCTTTCACACTACACTGCCTCTTCATTTATATGTAAATCGCAGTGATATTTTTTTCTTACTTGTCAGTTTTAGAGCATCCTTTAAGGCAGTAGTCCGTGGTGTTTTATAAACAAGCTAATTCTCCCAGCATCTTTATGTGGCCGACAGAATGTACCAGTACCTTGTGCTCATCATTAACAAAAAGTGAACGATGTAAGGAAATTTGAAAATTTCTTGGATCACATAAGTTAATGTAACTAAATCCAGAATTTAGAACTTCTGGCTCTTTGTTCTTTGGTCTTGGTCATTTTTTCCTATGTATAGTAGAGAACAAATGACTATGCTTTGGGGCAAAAGTAAGTGCAATTGTTTTTAGTTTTTTTAAGGAAAAATTTAAAAAAAGCAGGAACTTTGAAGCATTGCTGGCAGTGGTATTGTTGGGTTACTTGTGCTAAATAGGATCTGAATGTCATTAACACCCACCTAGATGTAATTGCCTATTTTCTGTCATTAATGCCGTATTGAAAGATGTCCCAGTACAGGTGGTTATGGTGCAATATAGAATACTGTTGTTTAATATGCACTAGGTAAAGGAGATAAAGACATTCATTCTGAATTATTTAGACCAGCTAGTATCATATTGCACTATCCTTGGTCATACTTTGAGACTTCAGACTACTGTACTGAGGTAACAACATGACTTCAGTGTGTTTCACATACAGTATGTTGGTCACTGGACAGTGCTGCAGAAGTTAAGGCAACTTGCAGTAGCACTAATTTCAGCTGCACAGTTTCTGCTCTCATTGGATGTGATAATAGTGCCCATCATTCTGCTATGCTTCATTCTGAAGAGTTTATCAATAATTTCCTTCTTATGTGGAAGAATGTCTATTCTTTCCACATGATCCCCTTCTTTATCTCTTTTTGTTCCTCTCAGGGTCCTTTCAGAAGGAAACACAGCACATTTTTGTCAGTTCTCAGACAAATACAAATAAGCATTTTACTCTTACACCCATCCCTCTCTTTCATTATCTCTCTTCCTTCATCTCCAGGTTCTCCTTTCATCCTTGGTGCAAGAGCCTGGACTTGGGCCCACTAAGTTGAGGGGAGGGAGTGTAATCTTAATGAGTCAGTGTATGGTCTGTTGCCGATAGTTCCTTAAGTACTGCTTTGCTGGCTAGATAAAGGGTTAGACAGTAGAAGAAAAACCTATGTTACTGTTGATGTGTTGCTGCTGATTGTTTAGTAGTTGTTGAAAATGTGTTATTTTTATTCTAAGTGTTCAATTAGAGTGGTAATACAGTACGTACAGGATTACCTCACACAGTGGCTCAGATATTGTGGCAAAGTTCCTGAAAAAATACCACAGATTTCTGTAAGAGTAGATTGGATCTTAAGGGGTGAATTTATTTTTGTTTGCCTTCATCAGCCACACTACTTAAATCAAAATGCTAAACTGAGAGCTTCCCACAGCCAGGTGCACAACCCTGCTTGGGATGAATTTAATGAGGGAAGAATGCTTTCCATGAGATTGTGTTGTTTTGTCCAGCTATTATTTATTCCAGGGCCTCAGAAAAATTGCTACAGTCCAGAACCTATTTTCAAAAACAGAAGCTAACATTTAATTTCAAATTGCAAAGATCTGAGAAATGCTGACCAAAAGTTTCAGAAAGGTAGAGCACTTGCAGCTTAAAGTAATTTCCCACTGTGATCAAGTCCAGCTGTTTCAAGTTAGATACCCAAGAACCAAAGTTTACACCATTCATTATGAAAAGCTGGGATTTAACTACTGGACAGCTTTGAAAAATTCTGGCAAGCATATTTGCAGATTTAAGGGCCTGAATGCTTTTCTGAGTATTTGACCCTAAGATTTATTTGCATATACATCATATAGGCACTTTCTCCTTTGTGTAATCCATTCTCATCCTGCTTTTTCCACTCCCTGTTATTTGTGTGGTTGGTTAAAATGCTTCCATTGAATATTTTTAGCAGTGGAATTGATGAAAAATGGTCTAGCCTTTCTTCCCTCCCCCCTTTCCTCAGTCTCTACAAGTAGAATTTCTCTGTGTATTCCACCTAATAAACTTACGGGGTTTTTTCCCCATTTCAGACTTTTAATATGAAATAATTGATTTATACTGAGAGTGTATTTGCTTAACTACATTTTTTCTGTCGTTTTCTGTTTTTTTCACTCAGCTTCTGCCCAGCCCTAGGTGGTTAGATATAGCCTTAGCTCTATCTGCACATCTAGCAGATCACTGACCCCTCTTAACATTGCTGAGCAATTAATGAGGTCCTTTATGCAGCTTTAATGGAGAATTCCAATCCTGTCCTTAGTTTGCCAGACATGAGCAGGTTAGAAAGAGGTCTGCTTTTTCAATGAAGGCTTATTTCCCATATCTAATACACACTAGATGACTCATTTGCACATGAAACTGCTTTGGATACCAGAAGCACTCTTTTTGGCCTTGCTTTCTTCCTGACTTCTGCAAGACCGGACCATCTGCATCTCTAATGCTGCTTTTTTGGCTTGACCTCTGTGGAAGTCCCCAGAGATGAATTTGGTCCAGTGAATGAAAATATAAACAGAAACCTGTAGAAACTGCATCTACAATTCTGGAGCTATAAATTTTAGACATAAAGACAGTTGGGTGTAAACAATGGTAACTTTATGTACAGGAGTTGTTGATTTCAAGTTTGAATTTGATATAATGGTTAGAACTGCAATAAGTGCTGGTGAAGTAAAACATTGCTGACTAGAGTTCTGTTTTGATATGCGTGAAAGTGTCTCCTTGAACAGGAAAGTGCGGTATTGCTGTGCCATGTAGGGCTACTATTGGCAGAACAAATTAGACAAAGCTGAGACTGAAAAGTTCTGTCTGACAGAAGCAATAATGTGATGGGATCTTTGCAAACTGGAAAACAGTTTCTTTTTCTAATGTTCTCTCCATAAACAGAAGACGTAAAAATACAGCTTTATAATAAGGTTATAAAACATCAACTTCTCAATAAACCATGAAGCATATGTGCAGTTTAGTGTAAGAAGGCACAAAATAAAAAGGTAGACTTACTATGAAATGCCCATTAGGCATTTAAGGCCAGTGTATTAGAAATCACTGGTTGATTTTTGATCAGTGCTGTTATACACATAAATCATTACCACTAAATGTTGTGTTCTGGGTTTGCTATCTGTACATACTTCTTATTAATATTAATTTAACTGATTTTATGTTGTTGTAAAGGATTGTGGCAAATGTGATTGCTTATTAAAAGGCTGAGACCGGTATCTGTAACTTCTCCACTAAGAGAAGTGTGGGACTCCAGTGCCATCCCCTAGAATCATAGAATCACAGAATCAATCGTGCTGGAAAAGACCTCTGAGGTCATCAAGTCCAACACTTGAGCCAACACTGCCGTGGTTACTAGACCATGGCACTAAGCGCCACATCGGGGCCGAGACCCGGCTGGTGCCAGGAGCTGCGCGGGCGTTGTCTGGGTTAAACGCGCCATCTAGTGACTAGCGGGTGATAGTTAATTTAAAACAAAGAAAAAGGACATAAAGCCAATGGAGATTTTAATGAATTTTTACACCAGCGGGGAAAATAGATGGAGGTTGACAAATCCTTATATTGCCTTATTTTTCTCCCCCTAATTAACAGCCATTACTAGATCAATATTTGTTTCAAAAAATGCCACTGTTTCTATTGTCTGTTCTCCACTGTCTGCTCTCAGGCTGTTTGCTGGGGTCCAAGTTGAAATCATCTGCTGTGTCAGAGTATTTGGGCAGAAAATTAGTGCTGTATTCACAATGCTTCAGAAGTCATGTTACAACATCTGTTACTGCCTGCATTTGAAATGCTGATTCTCAAACATTTGCTTCAAATGACTAGAATTGTCTGAATTTCTTAAAATCATAGAATCATTTGGATTGCAAGGGACCTTTAAATGTCATCTAGTCCAACCCCCCGGCAGTGAGCAAGGACATATTCATCTAGATCAGGTTGTTAAGAGCCCTGTCCAACCCAACTTCGAATGTTTCCAGGGATGGTGAGTTTACAACCTCTCTGAGCAACCTGTTCCAGAGTTTAACCACCCTCAGTGTAAAAAACCTCATCTTTATATCTAAATCTACCTGTTTTAGCTTAAAACTGTTACCCATTGTTGTATCTCAACAGGCTCCACTAAAAAGTTTGTCCACATCTTTCCTATAAGCCCCCTTTAAGTATTGAATGGCTGCAATAAGGTCTCCCATTCCTTGCTGCCCTGTTGGCCACCTGTCCTTTATGTAACTGCTAAACTTCACTCTTGATTGTACACACGTGGTGTGCAAATTGGATTTTGTGCAGAAAGTGGCCCCAGAGCTTTCTAGTACCTTAGTAGTTACTGTAGGCACCCAGGATGTTCAAGACCCAGTGTTAAGCCCCTTGACTGGTTGGCTGTTTTGAACTTGGAATCCTGTTGGTGCTGAGGTTTCCACTAAATAAGATTTTAGCCAAACAGCCAAACTCACACACCCGCCCCCAATTCTTAGAAAACCCCGAAAGAAGGTGAATCCTGCCCCACGTGCCATTTTTCAAGTGCCACTGAAGTTTCACTTTAATTGAACAGTCTCAGACTGTTTTCAGTTCCACACAGCACTTCACTCTCATTGCTGATACCAGCTGGACAAAGACATCCTTAGTTGTGTACACTGAAACAAATCCTTTGAGACTGGCTTTGGGAGAGAGGGCTTCAGATGGGAGTACCTAAGGAGCATTGCCTGGCTCTTGGTACAGGTTTGTGCCATTTAACACAGGAGAGGTTGCAGCTCACTGTCACAGCCTGGGAATGTGGTTTGAAGAACATGGTGCTGCATGTGGATTGCATGGGAGTTTAACAGTTCCCATACATGCTCTTACCTGTGCTAATATGGGCGTACCAAACCTGTACTGGAGGCAGCTGAGATGGAATAGCTTTATTTTTAAAAAATGGAATAAAGTAAGTTTTGTAATTAATCAGGGAAGGAGTTATTTGAGTCAACCAACACCTACCAGCTTTATAGATGGAGTGGAAAAATGCACACTGAGGATCTATATTTACTGTATGCTATGTTTGCAAAATGAAGTTAAATATTGAAAGCAGTATTCTTGTGTTGTTTCTCTCTGGAGAAACCTGTGATGTTCAGTCCAAGCCAGTATTACTGTGAGAACCAACTTACACATGTGGATCCCATCTAATCAAGTACTAGTCATCTTGATTTAAAAAGGTCTTCTTTGAAATTTGTTGGCTTAAAGAAAGTGTTATTATATTTCTGTCCCTCTCTCTTCTAGGATATTAAACACAACATCGTTTGAACTGTATGAAGCTCTGGGCAATTTTCCTGCCTTGTGGGTCTTGAATGTGCTTCTTATGGTTCTTCAAATTCTGCACTGTCTTTGGTCTTACCTAATCATAAAGACAGCCTACAAAGCTATTTCAAAGGGCAAGGTAAGACAGCATGGTTCTGTTTCATGATTTTAACTTTTTCAATATCCATACAGGTCACTTTTTGGTTACTGGTTTTTTTCCAATCCATAACACACTACTGAAAACACATTTTATGTAAACTCTTCTTTCCTTTCATGAAAACTTTTTTCCACTCCTAACAATTGTCAGATAAGTTAATGATACTCTTCATAGTGATTGCATTTATATGTGCTTCCACACTTCTTTTTTTGTAATCTGGTACACTGAACCAAACTACATTAGGGAAATTGGATTAAAAAAAAAACAACTCTCTCTTACTCTGCTTGTTTATCCTTTCCCTTGTGCTGTGCTGGAAGGCTGGGAAGTGGAACCCCTTGCAGGTAAGTTTCTTTCAAGTTACTTTGCAAAAGATTTATTTTGACAAGGCTGGTGTTTGTGTTTTGGTTTGGTTTTTTAATTTGTAGTTTCTGATTGGTATTTTTTTCCATTGTTGATATTTATATATTTGAATTAAGGCTATCTTTAAAGGCCATATTTACTTCTTGGCTATGCATTGCCTAAAACCATTCAAACCCACATTTATCTGTAGTATCTGGGTGCTGTTATACTGCAACCTTCTATACACAAAATACACACACATGTCTATATATCAGCAGGATAAGCAGCTGCTCTGTCACCATTCAGGATGCATACTTGAGAGTGTAAGTCCTCCACCTTGTAGTTCTAACAATTGCACAGGAGAAAATTTAGATTGTACAAGAGCAAAGTTAGACATTTGCAGTAACACAGTGACCAGGTTAAAGATGCATATGTATGACATATACACAGAGGATTCTTCTTCCTTCAGATCTTAATTCCTCGCTGGCAACCCCATTCTTTCCATTTCTGCAGTAAAATAAGTATTTTCATGACACCTTACAGATATCTTACAGTAAATTTTCGTCCTTAAGTATTATTTTGTTTTTGTAGTACTAGTATCCACCTTTGGAACAGCTCAGCTGATAAAGGAATTTATTATCATTAAATTCGTAATGTAATCCTGATCATATATTTTTTACTCACTGTTGCTGTACTTAGAAGTTTTCTAAACCTATATATACATATACATATATATATGTATTCTAGACTACTTCTGCAGAAATTACTCCAGTGTGTTCTTTTGGGGATAAACAAAGAGAACTAAATACTGCAAGATACGTTGCAATCATATCAGGTTTTGAGTGCAAAAATAGAGCAGATCACATGTTTAAATGAAGTGGCTGCAGCATAGAATCTTCATTTGATTGTTTGGCTTTGGGGCAGGACCTTAGCAGAAGAATCAGCAGTGAATCTAATATATTAAGAGAATTTAAGTTGATGTAGAATTTTTCAATCATCTAGTCTGCCCTTGAATTGATCACAGCTCAGTACCCTGTGCTGAGACTATTCTCTTCTGTCTGATAACAGTATAGTTTTGTGTATTTGTGTACCCCTAACAGATTTAATATAGAACTCCCTTCATATGAAGGACACTGAAGTAATCTGTTAATTGAAGCTGTGTAAGCATGGAACCAAATTTCTGGCCTCTGCTGAAGTTCGTGGGTGTCATAATTGTGGGCTTGCTAGATATTGACATTAAAAACTGTACTTATTAAGAGGTATATGGGACCTGTGTTTCCTTTTTTCACTGGTCTCAAGCAGAATAGTGTCACTCAGGTGTTATGATATTGTAAGGACAACACTGGGAGCCCCAATGGCAAATGACTGTTTCTGAGATGAGAGCTGGAGAGCTGAATTGTCATGAGGACTTTCTGGAGTAGGGGAGGACTACTGTAAGCAAAAAATTATATGCAGTGGCCCTGCTCTTTAATGGTTTTGAGGAAAAAGACTTGACATATGTTTTGCCCCCTTTATGTCCATTCACTATAGTAAAGCCAATTGTAATTGCCTGCTGTGGCAAACAGCATAGCATGGAGAGATTTTAAACAAATGTGATGCTCAGCTATACAGACAGGAGTAGAAGCAGGCATGAAAACTGCATTCTTAAAGCTGCATGCAGGTTAAACTTCAGACATTTTTCTGTTGATGCTTTTTTTGTACTTCATCTGGTGCACTCTTATCAGTTTTGGAGATTTTCAAGGAAGTCAGCTGGATATTAGCAGACAATCTGTATCAGCTCAGGTCGTCTGTTTCGGAAATAGCTTTCCAGTGACACGATGGGGCACACAGTTGAATTGCTCTAGTAAGTTTGTCACTCCTGTGTTAGGGACTGAACTGGACTATGTCCACAGTTTGCAAGCCCCATTCTCACCATTTGTCTGAAGTCAGAGACTGGAGTTACCCAGTGTGGTGAGTTATGTTTCAGCCAGTATTCCTGTCTCCTACTGCTAGTGTGTAGAACCGTTCTCTGGAGCCATGTGGTCTCTAGGGAATGAGCTGGGAGGTGAGGGGAAGGAAGTTGGGTTGAATATTTTGTATTACTAGGTTGAAGAGAAGCACCCCAGATGAAGGACAGGAAATACAGTTGTAGTTAGGAGAGCAGAGGGACTGAGGCTAGGTTGAATTTGGGATCTTGGATGTTGGTTACTTCAGTCTATGCACAACCCAGTCTATGTACAACTTCAGTGCACGAGTGCTAAGTTCTCACCCTCCCTTTGTACATGGCATATGTGCATGGCAGATGTGTACAGACATCTGTGTTTGAAGTGAGTCCAGACATGCAAAGGAAGAGAAGTGTGCCAGAGCTGAGATTACCTTCAAAGCTCAAATTGTAAAATGTGTGAATTTCTGATTCTCTTGAACCAAAAAGCTGAGTTGTTTCCTTACAGTCACCTAGTGCTTGCTTCTTTTTTAACTTCTACAGGTAGCAAAGGATTCCCGAAGTGATGTTGAGTCAAGCTCAGATGAAGAAGAAACAGTACCTCGCTCAAAGGCCCCGCACAGCACTATGGCCAGTAATGGGACCAGCGGTGCCAATGGGACAAATGGGTATCTTACTGGTGGCACTTGCTCAGAGGAGCATTAATCCTTGACTTCAATCATGAGACATGAACAGAATGAACTGTTTGCTACTGGAAGTAAATTATAAGTTGTGAATGCGGTTTCTTCATATATCTCAGCATCAGAAAAAAATATGAGTATCAAAGCATTCTGATAGCGCACTGCCATTATTTCCTGTTTGTGAATGAAGACAGCACACCATTCTGTATACGTAGGCATGCTGTATGTGTATGTAACTGACACAATGGGAGCAGTATTTTCACTTGTACTGTCTTGGAAATATTATTTATTTTGTATTCTTTTGGGAAGTTCTGGACAAAAGGGAATATCCATTCTTAAACTTTGTATCTTGGATTCTCAGTGGTGGAGAGCATCATGCTCAGATCTCTTCTGTCCATCCCTGATGCTTTTGCTGAATCTGCTATAAGTAATAGTTGCTTAATTTGTTACTTACAGTAAGATAGAGCATAGCTTTATAGATTTTAGATCAGCTTCAGATATTTTTGCTATCTTTGTGTTTTAAAGTACTGTTTTTGAAATTGCCTGTCAAATCACAGTGACTGTTCCTCCAACATAAAATTTTAAAACACTGGATCGATATTTTAAATAGTAGGTAATGTGGTTAATTAGCAATTTGGGAAAAAAATGTGGTAATTGTGGGATATTATTTTAGCATAATTTAAAACTCAATTTGGTGGTTAATTGCATTAGCAGTAGACTTGATTTGTTGTGCAAATACCCAAACGCATTGATGTCAACACTTAGGATAAACTCATTCTCACTTTTTTTTGACCTTTCAATTTTTTACCTCTATAGATTTCAGCTTTTTGCAGAGATTCCATGTAAAAAGGTATTTGTTCAAGTGCACCATTATGAATCCAGACCTCACACCTGAAATTGTCCTTGCACATTCTCATAAATGAAAGCAGGGGTGTAATGGGAAAAACAGCACATGAGAAGTTCATTGCTTCCTCGAACACAGTTCAGTCTAGATATTTTTCTTAAAATTATTGCCACTCCCTTGGTAAGGTAAAGAAGAGAAGGCAGAATGCCATGCATTACTAGAATTAGTTTATTTCAAATCTGTGAAAACTTGAGCAAAATTCACTTAACGTAATCCACAGCAACTTTTGATTGCTCAGCAGTATTTCATCACCTCTACAAATAAAATTAAGGGTGTCTGTAAAATAATTTTGTACTCCTTTTTTATTCAGGATTTACAAACAATGTCCCAAAGAAGACAACGTAACACCCAAAGTAAACATCTTCTTAAACATTATATACATACTTCTTCCAGTTTCTAGATCAAAGTTTGATGTAGGATGCTAAGGATCATACAACTCTTGCAGGACACTTTTCTGTGATTTGTGACAGCAGTGCCAAAAGTAGGCAAGGTTCTTGGGTAGCAGACTCTATGCAACCTACTGTTCAACAATGCTGTGTGTGCACACAGAACCAATGTGCTTGTAGACCAAAGACTTACATATATATATATTTAAAAAAAAAAAGTTTAAAAAAAAAGAAGGAAGGAACAAACCAGGAAAGAAAAAATCCTAAGTGTGTCTTCTGTATTCAAAGGGTTTGGAGTGCTGTGTTCAGCTGGAACTCTGAGCCAGGAAGTCTTTCTGATTCCTTCCACCTATGCAAATAGCAAAATATACATGGCTTCTGATGCCATAAAACATGTTTAAAGACTCTATTTTATACAGACTCCAGTGAAGAAAGTTGTGTTGTCACTTCTTTCTTTTGAAAACAGATTTGTCCTATTCCACTGGTCACTCTTGAAAACTTCTGAAACCTTTATTATCCATAAAGATTCTTGTGTGTTACCAAAAAAAATGTGCTAAAAAAAGTTGAAAATAAAGGTAAGAAAACTGGAAAATTATAAATCATGGAAGAAGATCTATCAGTTTTACTACCTACAGAGCATCTTTTGAAAAAGTCAGGTAACCTTGTCAGGTAAGCTGCAGCTTATATGTCCATGAGTATATCTGAGGGAGCAAGGGAGCCTTATTTAAATCTCTGTCTCCCCCAAAAGTTTATCTGCCTCTAATTTTTCTCTTCTGTCTCCTGTGCATTTGATTTCATAACCAACAGGGCAGGTTATACATGTGAAAATATACCAATTGCAATGGAAAGAAGCCCACCCATGGTGTTTGAAGTCACAGCTGTGTAGTAATTACTGTCAAGATGATACCAAGATTTTAAAATAAAATCATCCTGGAATATATTAAATGAACATTATAATTTGTGAAATCTGACCTGCCAATATGGTAATTGAGAATATCAGTTTAAACACACCCCTTCCATGGTGTTGATTACTACCTCCACTGCATAGATGGTTACAAAAATGGCATTCTGGCAAAATACTTTGTCTTACATGAGAATATTGCTCTGAATCGTCAACATGCACAACATAGACAACATACTGCTGTGTTGGTGATACCAGAGCAGAGAGCAGTTCCCAACAACAATCCTTGTGCAAGAGGCCTTCAGTCTCTGTTGGTCCTCCCCAGCAATGCTCTGTAGTGTTGATTCAGGTTTACAGTCAAGGCTACAACCCTTGAGATGATTTACCATCACTGGCTACATATGCTTTTAGTGTACCATAGAATCATAGAATGTTAAGGGTTGGAAGGGATCTTAAAGATTATCTAGTCCCAACACACTCTGCCATGGGCAGGGACACCTTACATTTGACCAGGTTGCTCATGTCCTTGTCCAGCCTGGCTTTATCCAACTGCCAGGGCTGGGGCATCCACAGCCTCCCTGGGCAACTTGTTCCAGTGTCTAACCACCCTCACAGTAAAGAATTTCTTCCTAATATCTAGCCTGAATTTTTCCTCTTTCAATTTTTATCCACTACTCCTTGTCCTGTCACTACAGTTCCTGACAAAGAGTCCCTCTCCAGCTTCCCTGCAGGTCCCCTTCAGATACTGGAAGGTTGCTATGTCTCTACACAACCTTCTCTTCTCCAGGCTGAACAGCCCGAACTTTCCCAGCCTGTCCTTCATAGGGGAGGTGCTCCAACTCTCTTATCAACTTTGTGGCCCTCCTCTGGACTTTCTCCAACAGTTCCATGTCCTTCTTATGTTGGGGACACTAGACCTGTACACAGCACCCCAGGTAGGGCCTCACAAGAGCAGAGTAGAGGGGTAGAATTGTCTCCTTCGACCTGCTGGCCGTGGTCCTTTTGATGCGGCTCAGGGCACTGTTGGCTTTCTGGGCTGCCAGCACACATTGCCGGCTCATGTTGAGTTTTCGTCAACCACCACCCCCAAGTCTTTCTCCACAGGGCTGTTCTCCATCATTTCTCCATCCAACCTGTAGGATTGCCACAACTCAGATGTAGGACCTTGCACTTGGATTTATTGAACTTTAAGAAGTTTTCATCAGCCCATCTCAATCATGTCAAGGTCCCTTTGGATCCTCACTGGTAAAGAGTGCATCTGGGATTAAAACTCTTCCTTTGAGGTTTAAATTCATTTGCATCTATGATATACTAAAGCATGTACACAGTTATCTTGGTTCAGGTATGACTTACCTATCCCCTATAAACCTGGCTTTTTGGAGTTTAATACAGATATGTGTAATACAGATTAGTTTAATTTTAATACAGAGATGTCTGGAAAATAGGTGAGGTAAGAGATTCAAATGACACATTTGAGGAAATGGGATAAGAGTAAGGAATCACTGAGAACTTCACTAACCTTTGCTAAACAATCACTGATCTTTCAAGCTAGAGGATTTTTAATAACAGTTAGGAATCCACACATTTTTTCCTCTCTCTAGTGGGAAGGACCAAGTGTTTTAGTGATCAGGTATAGCAGTGTGCTTTGATTCATTGCTTTAACTAATGGTTGTCAAAACTTTGGCTTCATCTTGCACTCTGCAGAGAAAATGCTGTGCAATTATTTCCTTTTTCATTTGTATTTGTTTGCTTTTCTGATGAAGAGCTTTGCAAGATGCATTTGGAGGCCATCAAGTATGTAGAGGTTAATTGCACATATTCCAGAAAATTGACTGAAATTATTTGCATGGTTCATGGTAAATGTGAGACCTTAAAAGGTTCTGTATGTTCATACCTTTTGTAGAATTGTCATTTTAGTAATTTTAGAAATGAGGGTTTGTACTCCATAACCTCTTTGTCTTCAAGTTCTATGCTCCCTTTTTATAGTACAGTACACAACGCAGTGGTTGAGATGTTGAAGTAGTAAAATGAGGAAATTATATGTAGAGTTGATTAGTAAATAGTAAGAATTTGTCTTCTCTCCCTAGACAGCCCAGAATATAGTAAAATAAGATTCAGGTCACACTTTTTTTTTACTGTTTCCCATATTGGCATATTTTGTACCAAAAGAAAAAATATATGGTGGGTTGCTGGGTTTTTTTCTTATTAAAACCAACATTGCAGAAAATGGTAGAAATATCTGATCAAACAACAAGGGTGGACACTGGAGTCTTTTGGGTCTTGGATCAGTGTTAAATAGTGCTAGTTTTAAAATACCAAAGCATCTCATGCTGTTTCCTTGTTGCCCTTTTGTAGTTTTTTCCTATGTGTTATTTATTTAATGATTCCAGCAGAACTGGTACAGATGTCACAGCTTCATTTGCTCCTGTCTCAGCCTGTGACTATTCTGTGACCACATGATTGCCAATATCAAATGCTTTTTCTGAGACCCAAATACATGCACTAAAGTTTTGCTTACAGTGAAGTGATTCTTCTCTTAAATCTGTATCTGTTTCAGGTGAAAATCACTTTCTGGTTCTGAACAGGACATGACTGCGACAGCTGTTCCCCTGCAGCACGTGTCAGTGGTGATCAATGCTGGTTGATTTAGTCACTGTGTGTGTTTTATGCAGAGTGCTCTAGTAGGAAGCCTAATGCCTGTTTCATTCATCTTCCCATTATCGCAGCCTTCTGTATCTCAGAGAAAATTGGTTTTCTACAGTTGATGCTTTGGTATTTTTTTAATCTCTTTGCTACAACTCATTTTTATATGTCTCCTATTGTCTACTTCCTGTGACATTTGGGGGAGAGGAGCTACTGAATAATTTTTACCCTTCCTGTAATGTAGACCCCGTTAGGCCTAACTTCAGTGTTCTGCAAACTACAGTTGCCTTTAAACCATGAACCAGTTTGTATTACTCATTTTGACTGGTTTTGATTTAGAACAGGGACCTAATGTGAACTACAGTAAGACAATGTTACTCTTTTTTTCTTTTCTTTTTGAAAAACACTAGTGGAATTTTGAGAAGGTGGTGTACATGTATAGCCTTTAAATTGTAAAGATTTCTGATTGTAGTTGCAATGAAAACACAGTGTTTGAGTGTCTCTGTACAGAATTCTCAGTCTTTAAAATTGCTTTCAATTAAAACATGGGAGGAAATACTCTGAAATGATGTTTTGGAGCTATGTCGGCGATCACATATGTCAGACGAATGACAAAAATGATTGTCTTACTTGACTTAAAATGATCTGTGCAACAGTATGCATTTTCTGGCTTCTCTTGAGCTTCAGCTTCTTGCAATTGTGGGGTTTAATTTTACCATACCATACTGTGTATGTTGACTGTTGCAAGTCAGGGTGAGGCAGATGACACACTTTCACCTGTGTTTTCATGACAGTCCTGTGCTTGAGCAACTCCTTCAGAAATGCAGTGATGTGTAGGAATTCCACTGTCCTGAATACAGTGATACACTAGCTAAAAGTCCTTTCATATATAGCTGTTGTGTAGAACTTTGGGAGTTATTTTGTGTTTAATTTGACTGGGTTTGGGTTTGGGGTTTTTTTTAATATGGAAGATAATTATTCCTCATAAAATCTCTGGAACCAACCAGTATTGTGGGCTATTTTATTTGGAGACACTTTCATAATAAACATAAGTATTAGGAATGTAGTGTTGGTTTTGTTCTCTTTTCTGTGAGATGCAAACAATATTTTCCTTTGTTTTAGCTCAAAGATTGTTCCCCACACTGCAGACTCCAGCACTTTTCAGGCAGATCCAAGTGTGTCTTGCTGAGTTCATCACTGCATTATTTTATATTACTTCTGGTATGAAACTGTTTGTAACAGGAAGTGTTAGAAGGACAAGTTCTCTCTATACAAATTAAAATATTTTATTTTTTAAAAAAGACATTTTCCTAGCATTTCAATATTAAAATTTTGCATGTTAATAATTCCTGAATGTCCAGCTTAACCTGCTGTGGAAAAGCTGTCTTTTTTCAGTCTAGGTGGACAGAGTTTCTTAGAAATAGATATTCATTCAGATGTTTTGGGCTAAACTGTCAGTCAGCAAAGCACCACTTAGTAACCTCTTCTGGAAGTGATAGAAGAGGGCCACTCTGGTATAGTGGTTCTCCTAAGGAGAAAGCTGCAGCTCTTGATTTTGCCAAGGAACCTGAATCTTTCAGACCTCTACCCTTACAGTAGACCAAATCTGTTTGCTTTTCCCTCTTTCCTTTAGAAACATGATTTTATCAGGTGGCTTGCCTGCCTTTGTACCAAGTATAGGAAAATACAGGCCAGTTAGTCATGCTGGTACAACTAATATGAAAAAAACAGAACTACCAATTTGCTGCATTGTCTTTCCATTAATGGGGTTGTGTCAGACATGGAGTTAGACAAGCAAATTTATTTCTTGTTAGCTTCATTTGGAAAGTTAACTATTAGTTGTTTGCCTGTTTTTAACCTATGAGGTAAGCATTTACATTAATGTATTGTGCTTTAACTTAGACAGCTAGTACACCACCCACAAGGTCACCTCTCTATCTCTTCAGCCTATTCCTCACTTAGCCAAAAAGTTAATGTGTGCAGCCTGCTGTTAAATGCCTGGATTCCTTTATGAGAATTGCCATCAGTATAAAGTAAGTGTAGCATGCTTCTAAATCAAACAATAATGATGCACAGCTTCTGTTTGTTCATCACACCTGTTTCTCTGCCCAGCCAGTTATTCCAGCTGTAGCTGTGATGCGGAAGATACTGGGTAGTGAAGAACCAAGCTCATGATCAGTAGCCAGTGCAAAATAATCCACTGAGGCAAGTCAAAGAGCATCCTTCCACGTAGAGTTATCCATCAGTCACAACACAGGTGAGTCAGTAGCAATTTGCATTGTTCAACATGCTGTGACTGAAGAGGAAGAAAATCAAATTGACTCTAATTGCATCTTCTTTCATTATTTCAGTGCATAGCTACTTTAAATATATATTATATATAATGTCATATAAAAAAATACCACACACTTCTGTGATTAAACGCTATTTTTAGCACAGTCTGTCAGTCTCCCTAACAACTTTTGGACCTGTTGCTCAATTAGACCAAATTTGAAAAGGAGATTGTGTTGCAGCTATACCTGATCTTGTAATGTACTTAAACTCAGGAGCCAAGTAAAGGAGAGAACCACTAGAAGAAGGGGAGGCAGGGTGCAACCAGTGTCCTGTGGCTTTAGCAGCAGCCAAGCAGAGACTAAACTAGCATAACTCAGGAGTGGTTCTATGGCTCCCATCCATAGACTCCGAAGAGCTAGGATATTGCAGTGAAGAGAATGGCACTGTTTAAGGACAAAACCAGATCTATAGGAAATCAGGCTTCATTGCCATTGCCTCTGCTGCAACAACTTATTTATAAGCTCAAGTTTCTAAAGGGTTCTTTGCGTGTAGTTCTCAGAGTGATTAGGGATAATAAGGATGAAAAGAATGGAGTCTCACTGTCTGGCAATCAGAGCCATTCCTCCCAACCCTTCAGGAATACAATGCTATTTTAGCAGCAATGCCTGATGTAATTGGATTGCAACTATTGCTTTCAAAAAGGTAAGAGCATTACCATAATTATTTAGTATTGTTTATTCATACAGTTAAAATATGTACGGTAATCTCCCTGTGGAACTGATTTCTGTGTGCACGTCTGTTAGATCATGTTCAGCAGGGCTTGTAAAAAGTTAAAAATCACTCACAAATGAGTTCACAGCAATGTTAGAGTATTATAATGACACAAATAATTTAGACCACTTCAAGGCACTGAATAAATTCAGTTTATTGAACCATTAAAGAAGACAGTAATATAACACAGCTGGAACATGACTGAAGCACAGCATAACTTCCATGTCTTTCTTAATTTTCACAAGTGTAGCCAATACTTGTTTGTTTGCTTTTCAGAATACATCTAACAATATCCAGGAGTAACCACCTCCGCTCTTGATTGAGTAGGTTTGTAATAAAACTGTTCTGTTAGCCAGAAGGACTTCTACAGTAATTTATTTCCCTAGCTAGCATACAAATAATTGTGATTAAATGCACTTAATACATATGCTATTGACATTTAATGTTCTTTTGTCTTCCCAGCAGTCTTTAAATTCATAGTGTATTTCCAATACTGATAAATTCAACACCTGTTTTTCCAGATTTTTACATCCTATTAGGAGTGAAATTTGATGAGGTGCTGAGCACCAGTACATCAGTTTTCTGTATGGTCAGTGTTCACGGCCCACACATTTCAGATTTGACCCTTGGTACCTAAGTACGGGTCAGCAGTTTGAAAGGGAAGCAGTGTTCACGGTTGAGCAAATTGATTTATGAAAAAAGAAATGCCTTTTCTGACCTTCCTTGACATCTATTTCTACCTTAAGATAAACCTGATCCTGCTCATAGATGGAGCACTAACACTAGCTGGTTGTGTGTCATAGTCCCTAAGCTGCATATTGCTTTTGAACTCAAGAGCTTTCCCGTATGCTCTTTGGGGCATTTCAGACTGTATTTGTGCACTGACCAGTACACTGGGGTCTGTTGAGTCAGTATTATATTGTATTATCCTATTTGTCCTATTGGATATCACTGTATTATACAGTTTCATAACAAATAGAAAATTCCAAATTACCTCAGATCCAGGTGTGTGAAATCCTATAAGCACCAAGTACCTTTATTAAAGCCACAAAGGTTTTAAAATTTTAAGACACATCTTCCACTACCATAAAGGCTGTTTCATGGGAGTCACAAGCCAGTTCTACTTCCTCTTTTTTAATAAGCAAAGAAACTTCTGTGTACACTTTCCTAGCCTTTACCCACTTTTGGAATGGCTGGCTATGTTTTAGTGGAAGTAAGATCTGCATCTGATTTGCCTTGCCAAATATAAGCAGGTATATTATTCACACTCCAAAAGGAGTTGTAAAGGTTTATATTACACACAATAAATATTTCAAACTTTTACTTCTTGCTTTAGGCATATGCACAGAACATTTACAGCCAGGCACATCATATTTTCTAGGAAATAATTTCTATGAATGTATATTCCAATACAGTAGTTGTCCCATATTTTATGCTCTGTGCATAGTAATCTTGACAATTCATTTTTTCACCAACTACTCATGCCTGGGCTGAAAAAGAAAAAAATATGGCACAAAGTTTAAGCATTTGTCTTTGTTACTCAAGGTGTGTTTCAATTTCTTTCTCCTGTGAAATTGATGATCAAATCAGATATGCTACAGAGTATCTGAGCAATAAGTACACCCTTAATGAATAAACAGCTCCATTTGAAATTATGAAAATGAGATGGTCGTGTTCTGTCAGTCTTTGTGCCTTCATACAACAGATGTAAAATAGTTGGTTGAGCATCCTGAGGTTCAGAGCAGCTAGGAGTTGCTTGGCACAGATAGGTAAAGAAGGGCAGGAGTACACTTCAAAATTAATAGTCATTCTGGATACGAGAGCAATGCCATTAGTGAGAAGGGATATGCTTCCTGACATGGAAGGCAAGAGCTTCTGTACAAGGAAGGGTTGCCAACAGCACCCATCATGCCTGGGAGAGAAGATAGAAGTGGGAAGTGCAGAGGTGGCTCAATGCATTTTTTTTTAACTCCTGACTACAAAAAGTGCCTACATGGACCTACATAAAGTGCCTACAGCATGCTTTTGGTGGTAGAAGCAAGTAATTGAAATAAATACCTGCTATTTAAATATTCCTTTATTTAAATAAAAGGAAGCAAATCTGCAATGAACAAGACCCTGTACTTGAAGGCAGGCTCCCAGCCTATGTCTCTGTCTGTCCCATTGTTGGTTACAGAATCCTCAGACAGTGCACAGGGTTTACGGACAAAGCAGAAATTGAGGATTTGTTTAATTAGAGATGTCATTATAAAAGCACTTACTAATCTCTGCTGCCATTCTGTTCTAAAATTGCAGTGTAATCAGCTGGCACCTTTACCCTCCTTACTGCTAGTTTTGTGTATAACTGGCTATAGCAAAAGAAAAAAAATCAACAGGGCATACCAAGGAAAATGATGCATTTTTTAGAAAATAGCAAATTATGCCTTATAGGGAAGAAGAAATGGAAGATCATCTCTCTGCTGGATCCAAGAGGAATTACTTTTTTTTTTCTTAAGTTGCACTCAGAACATTGAGGGTGTAGTCTGTGGTGTATCCATCAAGCTGTACCATTAAGTCTAGACAAACCAAATGAATTAAAACACAGTTCACGTCTGACCAGGAAATAGTAAGAGTATCTTATCAGCATCTCCACATTTAAACATGCCTAAATGGCCAGGTCTCACATACTAGTTTTCAATTCAAGTGGTCTTTTACTTCACTAGAATTTCTGGGACTGAATTTTGTAAGATTTTATTTGAACTATGTTAAATTATCAAATGAAGCTCTTTCTTGTTGCAGCTGTCCATTTAAATATTTTGTAATAAGGAAAACACTTTACAAGCACAGAAACCTGAAAGACTCATCAATGTTTTTTGAAAAGAAGGAGAGAAACTCCAGAAGGTACTTTATTTTGCATATCTTCCTGGGGGTAGCTAAATAGAGATCATCACATCTTTAAGCCACTTGCTACTGGATCAAAACTTACATGTCTGGAGGCATTCAGTTAAGGGAGCAGTTACTATACTGTTGTTTGAAGAATGATCCAAAATGTCTCTAGATGACAGCAGACTACAATACTGTTTTCATTATTTTTCTTTATTTAGAAAACAGAGTAAGACAGGGATAAATACACAGTTTCACAATACAGAAACGAAACAAGAGTGCTCTACAGCTAGAAAGAGAGGTCTGAGCTAGTTTTATGCAGACTGTTTATACGATAAAGCAGTGAAAGCTTTTCTGATGTTGGCAACAAATGCAGGAAAATTGTTAGTTTCTCTCACTTTGAGCTGGAACTCTGCTATACAGTCCAGAGTAGGAGTACAGGAAGTCACTAAAATGACAAAAATTTCCAAAAGATGAGACTTATTAAAAAAAAATAATATTAGTGTTTTCGCATGCTTCTGAAATACTAATGTAGTTTGTTATCTTTTTATGTTTTAGCTTCCACAAGTATTATTTTTCAGTAGCCTCATTTTCTGTCAGCAAGGACAAAGCCTCAAAAAACACAACAGGTTTTTTGATTTCCTGACTTCCCACTCAGTGCTGTGCTCCTACGTGAATTGTTACAGCAATTCCAAGTAATCCATAGCCTGGTCAAAAACTGAAACACATTTCTAAATAGTTTTGTTGCTCTGCCAGCAGGCAGATTGTACACTGATGTAACCCAGTATCTGATGTACTTTTAACTTCAAAAGTTTAAATTTGAATTAGTAAAACCAGAAATCTATTCAGTCCATACCTAAAAGCCCCAATAGCATCTTATCTAGACGCTCTGCAGCACAGCACTTAAATTCTTCATAACTGAAGTAAGATCCATATTGCAAAACAAGCTTTAAGATCTGAAATGCTGTATCCTTACAGAAATCCAGATTGCTGGATTTCAAGTTTTATTCTTTTACCTATGTCACCCTGTAAGGGTTTCTCTGCCCTCTAGGTTTCTCAAATGAAGTTGAAATATGCCTGTCAGCATAGACACTGACTCTAGCATAAACAAAGTACAAAATGAAGCATCCTTATCTCTGTATATCCTCTTTCTCCCGCTTTGCTTGATAAGAAGTAAACAGCATCTCCAAAATGGAGAGTGAAGATAAGCAGTTATATTTTCATGTAAGTTAACAAGACAAACATAATTAAAGAAACTATATTACCATTGCAATATTTTTCACTCAAAAATTGGAAGATAAAGGTTACAACTAAACTGCACTTTGCTCCTCTCCACTTTTTTCAAATAGAGGCATCAGATTCAGTCCTCTTGTGTACATATTCAAAATTCACATACCTTCATAATCTCCTTGGTCATTTATGGAAAGGGTAAACGTGTATGGCTTGTCAGGATCTTTGTGGTCAATGTGTCTGAATATAAACTGTAATTGTTCATCTAAAACACAAGCAGAATTAATTAACACCATTAACCTCTGCTGGAGAGTCACAATGAAAACTAAAAATCACAATATGAAGTTAGTTTCAATTAATATTCTTAGAACATTTATAAATTAGGGAACTCTAGTCTCTTTGAAAGACAAATGCATTTCAACATATTTTGCCATTTGAGAAACAATGGTAATGCCCGGGCTCAGACAATTCATCAGGTGTGTATGCTGGTTCTTCACTGCACAATCCAGCATTAACCACATTGGATCAGTGCACACACGGGAAATACAGAAACCACAGCAACTTACTGTGAATTCTGCGTATCTCCAATCCAAGACACTCCTCAAACAACACTTTAGACTTGCACAGTCGTTCCATTTTCTCCTTGACAGCTTTGTCTTTAGAAGATGTTACTAGAATTTTAAAATCCACCATAAGTATCAAAGGCAAAACAAGCACATGAAAAATATTTAGAACAGTAGAAAAGCCCTAAAGAACAAGTGTTGAAAACAACTCCTCCTTCAATTAAAAAAATTTCCTTATTATCCGTTGCTTACTTACTTTCCATTTGCTTCACCAACTCTTCTTTTAACTCTTGGATGCTGTCAGTCAAGTTCTTCTGTTGCTCTTCTTCTTGATTTAGCTTAATTTCTGCCAACTGCTCTTCCTTTTCTGATATACATTTGCTCTGCTGGAGAATCTCTGAAAGGAGGCAAGAAAACATGAACACATACAGTTGATTAAGTAGGCCCCTGCTATTTAATACTTAAGTAATTTGAGATGATTTATTTGAATAAAATGTTGTGAAATACATTCTATCTCAGCTGCAAAGAGAAGTCAGCATAATTACACTAAGAGTATCAAATAAAGTTTAGAGTGAAAGTTACTCCTAAGAGAAGCTACAAAGTAGGGAGCTGTGATACTTCAATCAGATGTGATGTTTTCTGGTGCCAGCACTGTATACATCTTCACAGTCTGAAGACAGTGGATCCTCTCCACAAATAATTTGACAGAAAGCAAAGAATGGACACACTGGCTGATATTAGAGTTACAATAATATTTACCTGATATTCTGAAGTTTAACTACAAAATTCAGAGAAGTTGACCCTGAACTGATGAGCTGTCAGTGTTCTCTTACTAATATGGAAAAGGCATAAGTAACCTCACAATATTTAACTTTACTAAGCAATTTAATTTACTTTTTCTATTGAAGTCAGCAAGTTTTGGTACTTTGTTGTTTTAAATACTTAAGCACCAAAATCACTATGCAGAAAACTGACTTATCTTTTTGCACTATCAATGAAGTTTTTCAACAAATTTCTTTTGAATTGAAATTTACATCCTGTAACCAACCAAATATGTTTGTTTTTAATTCTATGTTCATTCTGATGTTATCATTTACCTTTTAAAATGTGAAGTTAAATATACTATTCAGCTGTATTTAGGTAATTTTAGAAATGTTAGACAATAAATAAAACACCATACTGTACCATTGTTATACTCCTGAATTTTGTCAGTCATCAGGTCTCCTTCTTTCAGCTTCTTGGACCATTTCGCTGTAATGGAAAGTTACTCCAGTTATCTCATGAAGTTTGATGATAACTTGCAAAACGTAGAGGCAAAAGGAATATAGAGCCTTTTTACCTGAAAGCACGTCTATAGACCCCTTGCATGAATCTCTCAGCGTTAAAGTCTGGTTGATCTGTTCAGTGCCATAAACGCTTTTAAACTCGATCCAAAACTCTTTCATATCTCTTTCAAAGAGAGTTATTTCATCTTCTGTCTTTGCATTAGCCATGGTGCTGTAACACACCTGTCAGTGAACAGACACAGCGTCAGGACACAGGAGGCAGTGCCAGCGGGTGTAACTCACGGAATAAACCCTCGGAGCTGCTTTGGTCCCCTTGCCTTGTTGTTGAAACCTCTTCCCGCAAGTCGTTATTTTTTGTCACCACTGGCTCAGCGGGAGCCGCGTTCCCCTCGCTCCTCTCCCGGCGCTCAGATGCTGCGCTAGGGGAGGCCCCGCCAGGGTTCTGGCGGCACCGCGGCCGCTGCAGCCGGGGCGCCCCCGCCCCTTCGCCGTCCCCCCGCGAGCTGGCACTGAGCCGGGGCCGGGGCCGGCTCCCCACGCCGGCAGCCTGGGCCAGGGGTCGGACCGGGCGCTCCCCTGCTCTGGCCCCACCAAACCCCGCACCCGCCCAGACCCACCGCGTTCAAACCGCGCCGCCTTCCCGCCGCCAACGGTCCGCGCGGCCCGCCCCGCAACAACCGCGCCGCTCATTGGCCCAGCCCCGCCGAGGCCCACCCACGCCGTTGCTGCGGTAACGCCGCGCGCACGGGGCGGGGCTGCCGTGAGGGGCGGAGCGGGGAGCCGGGAGCTGGGAGCCGGGAGCGGGGAGCCGGGAGCGGGGAGCGGGGAGCCGGGAGCGGGGAGCGGGGAGCGGGGAGCGGGGAGCGGGGAGCGGGGAGCGGGGAGCCGGGAGCCGGGAGCCGGGAGCCGGGAGCCGGGAGCCGGGAGCCGGGAGCCGGGAGCGGGGAGCGGGGAGCGGGGAGCCGGGAGCCGGGAGCGGGGAGCCGGGAGTCGCGGGCCTTGCCCGGGGAAAGCCTGTGGGGATAAACGCGTTTCCTGAGCGCCCGCTAAGGGCGCTGCGGCCAGGTTGCCCGGGGGGCCGGGGCGGGGGGACAGCCTGACAAATCGGGCTCGCTCTGGGGAGCGGGACGGTTCCCTTTCGCTCCTCTGAAGCCGCAAGTTGTTTCCAGTGTCTGTTTTACTCACAGAACACGGTCCTAAGTTTTGTGAGGCTCCTGAATTGCCTTTTAATTCCCCAGGCCTGAATTCTGTCGAGTGTGGATAACAATTTACCTCTTAAGGTAGCTCGCAGTGAGAGGAGTCCGACCTGCACCTCTTCGATGCGAACAAACCCACCACACAGTAGCGCTGCCCGCGCCCGGTCAAACACTTGCATAAGCCTCTGTCATAGCGAATGTGCTCCTTATGACACGGTGCCTGCTTTTTCTCCGGTTCTTTATATTCCCTTTTGGCTCTTGATAAGCACTAATTTGTGATCCCAGATAGCAGCCTTCAGTTTATCATAAACGCTACTTTTGATCATTTTGTTACCACAGCTAATTATTTTCTCCTGGCTTTACTTTTTGCCGGTGCTATTTAGATAGTCTCAGAATAATGTCAACTTATTAAAGCGTTGAAAATTGCTCTGAAAAAATGAATTACTGCCTTCCCCCCACCAGACCCAAAGCAAAGGCTGAGGTGAGACCACCAACTATTAGTTGTGTTACTCTTGTATAAACTTGTATAAGCACTTCTATCCCATTGTATTCCTGTCTCACTTGACTTGGACATCTCTAGATTTCACAGTTTCCTCAGCATTAGTCCTAAAACTAATAGACCTCTGTTTCTTATCTGCTTTACACTTAAATATACTGAAGTTGGGCTGTTTCAAGAATGATTACGTAGGCAAGTATAAATCTGGGAGAAGGAAGGGAAAGGAAAGAGCTTCTTGAAATATTCTTCTCTTCCTAATTAAAAAATTAAGATATATCTTCTCAGTGTTCCACTTGGAAAATATTTATACTTAGGAAAATAGCTGTCAGCTGTTGTATATAGTGTCTGCTGGTGAATTTAGTAAATTACTCATTAATTCTTGTAGCTGGTCTAGCGCCAGTGGAAACACTGATGTGGAAATTAATGCTATTGTTCAATTAACTAAGCATAATGTACCAGAAAGTTAGGCCCAGCACATAGGCCTCCATTAACAGATTTCAAAGAATGTTTGCTTTGATGGCTTTTCCTTCTCTTGCAAACATTTACTTAACAACATCTGATAACAGTTATGTAATATTTGCTCTAATATGTAGGTGCAAGGGAGCTGTAAACATTTTATCCTCCCTCCAATGGATCATCAGCATGGTTCTTGTTTCTACGTTATTACCAAGAACATATAAAGTCTCTAGTTTTGTATGTCTTGGAAAATAAAATAAATTGAGAAATTATCAATAAATTAAAAACTCTTTATATGAGCAGATGGCATTTTAAAGGTTTTTTGCTTTGTACTAGGAACTAACTTGATCATGTGAAGGCCAAACTTTGGTTCTGCAATATCAAAACAGGACAAAAAAGGTAATTGCATACACTTTCTGACCATTTTGTATAGATCACTAGTTTTCCTTGCAGTTCCATATGCTAAACCACAGCAAATAGTTTTATTTCGTATATTATCTCAAGTGACTTTGAAGTACTAAGTGCATTACAGAAGCATTTTGCAGGTCTTTGCATAGAAAATGACCGGGGGAAAGTTTATGAAGGAAATGTTTCTCTGTTAGTTTAAACAAGTTATTAAATATTGTATTTCAAGACATGTTTTGCCATCTTTTCTGGTTATTAGAGCTTGGAAAGTCTTTAGTGTCTCAGACTTTCATTGGTTGTGAAGTACTACAGGCAGGACAAGAGATGACTGGCATGTCAGTTGTTGATTGCCTCTTGGATGGAGCAGGATCATGAGTGCTTCCAGGTACAATGAAAATTGTCTCTTTCACAGAAACCTGCTTACCTATTCCAAAAACTCCCTGCTTTCTGTCTTGCAGATTGTGGATTTGTTGCTGGTTTTTAAACATCCTTTGTAAACATGACTCCTCTAGTATCTCTAAGGTGACAATGCAGGAGCTTCTGAAACTCTCAGAAAGAATATAGGAGAAAATGAAAGCTTTTTAATGTTTCCTGTTAGCTGTTAGTCTTCATTAGGTCTAAGGTGTTTATCTTCTACCTAAGCAGAAAGATAATCAGCAGCATAAGAATCAGCAGGAAAATCTTGAAAACTATTATCAGGAGGCCTTCAATATGTAGACTAAAAGAGGTTACTTTACTGAAACAAGGCCAAGATATAACTTCAAACATTATATTGACAAAGTTTTTGGGGAACCAAAGTGTGCCTGAGTGGTTCTGTCTAAAGAAGAGTTCAGCCTGAGCAGATGCATCGTATCCCAGTGGATAGATAACATGGGTGGGTGAGTTTGTATTTGTAAACAAACATGCAAAAAGTTATTGCAATGGTTCCGCACATCCTGTGTCAGAGAGGCAACTTCTCTGATACTATTGAGTAACAGTGGTGCCATTAAAGAGGTACCATAAAGGGTTGGTTATTACTTGGTAGACACTCTTTAAAGGACTTGATGGAAACTGACTGACTTACTGCAAAATATTTTTCTTATAGAACAATAGTTATTTCAATTTAGTTAAAACCCGCAACTATGATGAGGTTAAGTACTAAAAGAAAGATTGTTGTTATTCATCTACCAACTGACTTGACATTTACACTCACATTTACAGTTAATTATTGTTTCTAAACTAGACTGAAAAAGAGAGGAAAAACTTACATTCTCCACAGTTTTCCATGCTAACCTCAGACATGTATAAAAGAGTGATTTTTATTGTTGTTATTGTAAGTCTTACTTGTCTTTAAAGGCAAGATATTTTTGCAGTAAAAAAATGTAGCCAAAGGACATTTTCTTTAGCAATAAGGTATAAAGAGTTATTTGTGAGAGATATTTCTAAACAAGTACAATCTTGGAAAAGAACTGGGAGAGGGAAAATTAATTTTGTCTGTTCTTTTATATGACAGTTGCTTTGCTGTACGCTGTGAAAAGCAATAATCTATAAGGGTTAGCAAGAAACAAACCTCAAATATTTTCAGCTAAAAAGCTAGGAAATATTTATTGTTGAAATATCCTTAAATTTTGCTTTTGGAACAGTTTTCCTTGAAACCAAATGATACCAGTTGAAGTGAGTAATTCAGTCAATGCAGAGAAAAATACTGTAGTAATTCAGAAACAGTGCATAGAATTTTAAATCTGTTTTTAACTTTAAGGTTTTCTATTAAGCTCAATGCAACTGGTAGCAATAAACATATAGGATTTAAAACTGCTAAAAAGTTTCTAAAACCAGACTATTAATAGGTAAAGTAAATGGGAGTAAAGTAAATGTGAGATTGTGTCAGGAGGAGAGGTCTTCTAAGTCCATTTAATTGTCGTGCCTTATTTGTTGAACCTACTTGATGTTTCCATGTGACTTCCCCGAGGACACATCATAAAGCCCTGGTAAGCCATTAAGTCCTTCTTCAGCACAACCAGTTAAGTAGTTCATATCTTTGTCTCCACAACTTCTGCAGTTTAACTTGAAGTGCCATGGAGAGAGCAGTAGGGGAAGTGTGCAGTGCATATATAGAGCTGCTTTTGTCTTCAGATTCTAATTGTTTCAAACACATAAATAATCTTCGATAGAAGATATGACTATGCTGGAATATTAGAGCCTGATAAAGAGCTTGAAATTTTCCTCTTGCTGCTCTGATAATATCAGAAGATGGTATCATCAGGCTTTTAGTATCCATTTAATATCTAGTGGAAAAAGTTTTTTCATCTAACCACCTCACAAATTAACATAATCTTTTCCCGTTCTACACTTATTAGCACTAATATTGATAAATCCGATGTGCTAATATATTATCTGTTGTAATCTTTTAAAATCCTGCTATGTGGCAGAATCTGTTTCCTCTTGGCTGTTTGCCCAGGATGTTTCCCTGTGCTTCACTTGGGAATACTTCAGGAAAATACTCATAATCATCTATTCCCAACCTTGCTCTGGTTTGCAAAGCAGGTCTCATTTCTGCAGGGCTGGGCAGTCAGAAGAGGGGCTGCAGCTCCTTCTGGAAAAGCTGTGTAGGGCTTGCATCGTGTAAGCAATGCACAAGAATGGTGGTACCAAATGATGACTCGAAGACTAAGCTTCATCTGCATTGTGCCCTGGATTAACAGGCCTCTAGTGTGAAGGAAACAATTGTTTTTCAGTGTTTTAAGAATATTGCTGCTTTAAAAATAAATCTATAGCTCAACAGCCTCATTGATGTATGGATGCTGGTTGTATTTTCTGTGACTGAAAAATGTGTTGTCAAAGTATTAGTAGCAGCATGGTAGCCAAGTTCTATTTCAAAGTGAAATGTACAGCTTTAATGACAGTTCTGCAAAGATCAGTTATTTGTGTATTCTTTCTATCCTTTATACAGGCAACACTTAATGAAGTACACACATTACTAATGTCCATCCTGCAGAGAAATGAACTGTGAAAAAATTTAAGCAAACATGTTCCAACTGTTCATACGAAGGATTACATAAGTTATACATTGTGTTTCCACAAAACTTTCCCCACAATTTGCTGCTGCTCAGCATGTACTTCACTTAGCTTCCTTTAATTAAAATTTGCAAACAGAAAAGCTTTCCAGGGCTAAGAGACTCATGTGCTTTCCCGGAGTTTTGGAGCCACGTGTTTCAAGAATGGCTGGGTACACCACACCAATATAATATAAAGGCAACGTCAATCACCTTCTCTCACTTTTTAATAGCTCCCCTCCACGGTTCTCATTCTCTGTTACTAGAAACTTAAGATTAAAGGAACTTTACTATATTTCAAGTACAGTTTAATCCATTAAGATGGATCTCCTCCATAGCAATGGCGTGCTTATCATTCAGCATTTACAGAGGGACTACAGGGCTTACCAGGATTTCCTTAATTTTATGTCACATGTTGGTGATCCGCGGAATATATTCTCAATTTATTTTCCTCTTTGGTTTCAGCTCAACCAAGTGGTTGGTACTAAAATGATATGGGTGGCAGTCATTGGTGATTGGTTCAACCTCATATTTAAATGGTAAGAAGTTGGATTTATTTTAAAATTTGGTATTTTTAATGATAGTTACTATATGTGCCTCAAGGTTAGAAAACTTTCTGTGAATAACGTACTAGTAGACTTTCCCGTTATTATAAAAGGGGAATTCACAATGCAGGTATTTAAGATATGTTTGAAATGACATCATGGTAAGATGAGAAAAACCTGTAGAACTATTACAGAATAGTTTTGGCAATATAGCTCTTCATATTCTTTATAGGATTATCAGGTTTTACTAGGCCTTCTTACATAAAAATATTTTCATTGAGTTTCTGCTTTATTTTATTTTATTTTTTGTCAGGATTTTATTTGGCCATCGCCCATACTGGTGGGTGCAAGAAACAATGATTTATCCTAATCAATCAAGCCCATGCCTTGAACAGTTTCCCATAACGTGTGAAACTGGACCAGGTAAGAAATGTTGGAGATTACATTGGTACATTTAATAGGTATAGTGACTTTGAGGGAGAGAGGATGTGACTTATGAAGGTCTTATATAATATACAAACCTCAGAGTTCATATATAAAATAGCACCAAAAAAAGGAAGAAATACAATGTGACTGGTGTTTGATTGCTATATGACAAAATGTTTACTTCATTGCCTTTAAATAGTGCAAGGGAGGGGGATTTACTTTAAAAATAACTACTAGTAGAATGAACCAGCATATTGGAAAGGAATTTTCACAAAACTTGTGAAATACGTTGTTTAATATGTTCCAAAATAGAGCACGGGGCTGTTGAGTTTGAGGACCAGTGCACTATTGCAAGAAATATTCAAACCCCAAAAACTAGTAGGTGGTTCAGTGTAAATAACAATAGTATCAATAATTGTTGATGTAATGTATCATGAGTGGAAAAGGTAACCCCTCTTCCCAGAACCAGACACTGACACTAAACGTGTATATATACAAATATATGGGGGAAAATTATTTTTAAAATGTACTTTCTCTGTGTATTTTCACTTTTTTATGTCTCATTGTCTTTTCTGTGGACCTCAAATGCAATACTCCTGAAGTCAAATGAACTTATGCAACTCTAATACGTGAAATAAGATGAATTTGCTTTGAGCTGACTGACTGAATTTAGTTTAATTCATTGTGCGAGAAAATACTGACTGTGGAAATTAATGTGCTTTGCACCTCATCAATGCCACTGCAAGCTTTAAAGCAGTTTGCAGAGCTGAATTTGTTAACAATATCCTCCATTACATTCCATTGTAATTGTGAACAAGAAGTTTAAGCCTTTGTATGAGGCAAGGTTAAATAATGCCTGGTGTATATGTGATCTGCAGTCTCCTTCAAGTGAATTCATTTGAGACCTAACCCAAAGTATTAAAGTACTTCAGATCTTTTCAAAAGCCTTTTAACTGAGCCCATTCGGTACCATGTAGTTCCAAGCCCTGGCTAAGGAGCCAGTCAGTGTGTTTCATTCTATTCATTGAAACAGATCTTCCTTCTTGTTACTTTCTTCCTGAAGTAACAAGTCATTCCTATTTCTGTTCAGTGGATACAACTGTCATATTGATTCTTTCTTTGCACTTACGACCACATTTTCCCCACCTCCACATTTGCCCTGAACCATTGACAATATCTGTCACTGACCTGCTCCTCATTAACAAGAGGAGGTGCAGTCAGTGCAGCTGTTAAGAGCACACAGTCGTTGCATGAGCTTACATGGTACTTCACACACTTTTAAAATATGCAAGTTATATTAAAAGAGTAGGAGCAGCCACAGACATGAGAAAAGCAGATTCAAATATTGCTAGGATAGCCTGAACCCCAGAGTCTCACAGCTCAGCAAGAGGGAAAGCTGTGAGAACTGTTTATATGACTACATGGCAAGCAGGACTTGAATTTGGTTTGTACTTCTGGAACTAGCTGAAATAAAACCCTATTGCCATTTTTTTTTCTGATATATTTAAGGCTTTAAGAACATAAACCTTAAAGTGGAGCTTATGCTGTTTCTAGTAGGTAATTTGCAGATGAACTATGAAACATTATTCCTAGATGACATTTTCCTAAATGACAAGACAGAGGAGCTTTCCCAATGCTGACAGACAACATTATGATTTCCTTATCAGTGACATTTGTTCTGTTGTGAGGTTTAGGAGTGCACATCTGTTAGGCAATTAACAAAAGAGCTGGTAGAGTGACTCTAAAGATGCTGGCAAGCAGAATAGCAAAAATGAGTGCAGGGAGTCAGAAATCATAGTGCTTGTCCTAGGCATTCCTGTTTTGCTACTTCACTGAAATATCCTATTGCTCTACACACTGCTATATAGTTCTGGATCATAACACTTTCTGGACCCAAAATTATTTCTTCTGACAGTGAAATAACTCTGTCCCTTTTACTTCACTTTGTCTCCACAGAAAGCCAAGCTGTAGAAATACGGGATTGACAGATTTCAGTGATCTAATTTTCTCTCTTTCCCTATTTTATTTTGTTGAATGTAAATTTGGTGAACAGGGGAAAAGAAGTGGCCAAGTAATTTTAGGAATCATTTCCCTTGCATCATGACAGCATAGTTTGTTTTTTGGTGATTTTCACAGTTGTAGGAACTTTTCTGAGGCTTCATATTGTTTCCAGTAAAATTAAAATCTGATTTGTTAAATTAAAACAAATTACATTTATATTATTATAACCTGGACTAAAAGGAAATTACTGTTTGATCTCTACATAAGAGTGTGTTCCCTGTTACAGACTGTTGGTACAACAATTGGTTGGATATGTTACAGTATCATTTCATGTGCCAATTTCACTGATACTCTATTTTCAAGCTAGTTGATATGTATGACACCTTAAAATTTATAACATAAATCAAACTAAAGTATAAAGACACAGTTCTTCCATCATGCTTGAGATACATTTCTAAATTTATTACAAAACTACCCAAAATGTTAATTATCTGGATTGTGATATTATTAATGAGACACAGATCTCAATTTTTCACATCACGATAATTGCAGAAGCAGATAAAAGGCAGTTTGGAAGGGTCATCTAAAGTTACACTGTTACTTTAGTTTAGAATGTTACAAAGAGCTAAAGCTCTCTTGCTCCCTTTAGTTATGAGGAGGCCCATTCAAACCCTTTCTCATCTGATCCTCATATATAACTTCTACATTCCATGCTACAGTCCTAAGAGAGTCCTAGATGCCTTTTTTTAAAAAATCACAATCCAAATCTAAATAATGGGAAAATAGTGTTTTCCAATCAAGATTCCACCCCACACTAATATTAAAGATAGTTAAACTGTTACCTACTTGATTTCAGACAAATATGGCTTCCCTATAGATGAGAAGTTCATATTGAGAAAATTAAATTTTGCGAAGCAGTTGACATTCTTCCAGCCTTTGCTACCCATTTCCTTTCTAAATGATTGGGTGCCTGAGTAACTGCCAGTTGACATTTTCTATATGACAAATGCTACAGTCATCATTCTTAAGGTGAATATTTCCTTTTTGTTTTTACTAGGAAGCCCATCTGGACATGCCATGGGATCATCCTGCGTCTGGTATGTAATGGTCACTGCAGCACTTAGCTACACAGTTAGATGGAAAGATAAATTAGCTGTTACCCTTCACAGGTCAGTGTCTTTCCATTCCTCTAACTCATAAAGATAATTCTTTATATACATGTTATGTTTTTAATGGACTTAATTTAAACAAATATTCATAGTCTGTTCTATCCAGTTTGTAAAAAAAAAATAGCAGCCCTTTATTATGATCTGCCTCAGCTAAAGAAAAAGTATATGAAGAGGATTTAGCCATTTGTATAGGTTCTTATTTATTAAATTACCGTCATTGCATACAATATCTCAAATCAGCTCCTACTAAAGGTTGTGTCACCTCTTCAGTATTGGAAATTTTTGATTCTATTAATTGTCATTATTTATTGGATCTTTTGGTTAGAAAATAAATTTACTGCTTTGATGGTCATCCTTCTTAGCCCATTTTAAAGCAAATGCACATAATGTTGACATAGTTCACTGTAATGTGTTACTCAGCTCTGTGGAAAAGTCTCATAATTGCTGTCAACCCAACAAGGTTGTTCCCACACTATGTAAATTTTATCATGAAATAACTGAACTTTTACATTTAGGTATGACTTCATGATGAGAAATAAGCTCAGGGTACTAGTGCTAATTTAACCTACTATGCATGACTTTCATCACTAAAGCCACAGTGGTGTCTTGGACCTGAAACTGCTGGGGTCTCTTCCTGAAACCACTCTTGATAATGTTTTAATACTGACTTCCAGGTTTTAATCATCTGCTCTACTTGGTAAATCTCTGGATGGTAAAAATATGAGCCTGACATGATGGGGCTTGGGATAAATTAGTAGATGAAATAGTTTGTCTTAATTTTTAACCATTTTCCTTTTCTTTCTTAGACTGACATGGTCATTCCTCTGGAGTATTTTTTGGATTATCCAGATCAGTGTGTGCATTTCAAGAGTATTCATAGCAACACATTTTCCTCATCAAGTTATTCTTGGAGTATTTGCTGGTAATGGTTTTTTTCCTTTTTAACATATTTGTAAAATCTCAAAAAAAAAGAAGTATGAGAAAAGACAAGAGATTTTTCGTAGTGCTACTCATCTTGCAGCCCCAGTGGTGCTCTCCACTCTCTGGAAGGTCAAGGATTTGATAAAAGTCTAAAGGTAAAATTTGCAAGGTTAGAATGTGCCTGCTGCCTTTGTAATTCACAGAGTGAGGGGAGTGAGCCTTTGTCCACTTGCCAGTCGATGCTGACTGTGTTATATCCACACTGCCTCAGACTAGCTCTGACTGCTTTGTACTGGCTGCATCCAATCTTTGACTGTGCTGCCTGTGTGGAAAAGATCAGAGAGGAAGTTGTTCCTACATGACTCTGACCTTTCATCTCAGGAGGAAGGTGTTTGGGTCACTTCAAATGGTGACCAGGTGCAAACTAGCATGTGTGCAATGTGGACAAGTATGGGGTCAGAGACCTGGGGCAAAATAGAGAAAAAGGTGAATCAGCAGTAAAAACTCCCCAGGGTGATTTAAGAAGCTGAAGTACATTTTTCAGAGTTACTTAAGCGTGTTGCAAATTGGTATTCAGGGAGTTCAAACTATGAATAGTCTCTCTAGAATCTATCTGATTTTATGGAGGGTGACCAAAGCATTGAGCAGGGGCTGCCTGCTCCTGTTCTCTTTCATGGATGCAGTGCAGCCTGGGTAGCCCTGGCTAACAGCTTTCCCTCTTCACAACCAGGATAAAATGAGTACGAGAGAAGATAAGTGTGTTCTGTGTCTTTTCCTTCAACACTCAAAGCCTGTGTGGGAACTGGTGTTGAATTCTGCATTGCTGGAGCCAGTCTTTGAGTGAGGGACTCTTTTGGAAAAGGAATGTTCCAGTTTACATCTAATATTTGATAGGTTGTCATCTGGGAGATGCAGTCAGGCCTTAAGGTATGCCTCATATCAAAACCATGTAGTGCTTGGTATTTAATTTCTTTTTTTTATATTGGCAGTTTTGAGTGGGAGAAAAGGTTTTGTAATGTACTACAGAAGTGGTAAATTGTGTGTGTGTATGTGTATATATACACATAGATATGAAAGACATATTCTTCTGTCTTCAAAAGTCAAATTCTACAGGCACACTGTAGAAAGTGCTTCTTCAAAGTACAAGTGTGTTGTTCCCTGTAACACTGAGTTTCTAATCCACAGGCATTCTTGTGGCAGAAGCATTTGAGCATACCCCTGCTATTCAGACTGCGAGCTTGAGAATGTACATCAAGACAAACTTGTTTCTTTTCATCTTTGCCCTTGGGTTTTATCTATCCCTCAAACTTCTTGATATTGATTTGTTATGGTCTGTTCCAAAGGCCAAGAAGTGGTGTGCCAACCCAGACTGGATAAACATTGACACAACTCCATTTGCTGGACTGGTGAGGAATTTAGGGGCACTCTTTGGTTTAGGTCTTGGAATTAATTCTGAAATGTTCATCACAAGCTGCAAAGGTAAAAATAGCTGCAAGCTAAGTTTTCGCATATTGTGTATAGCTGCTTCTTTAGCTACACTGCAGCTGTATAATTTCATTAAGATACCTACTCATACTGAGTATTTGTTCTACATTCTCTCCTTCTGTAAGAGTGCAGCTATGCCTCTGACTGTAGTTGCCTTGGTTCCATACTGTGTCCACTCATTAATGAAGACAACTGAAAAGAAACTTAATTAAGTAAAGGTTCAAAATGATTAGCAATGTGGGGATGGATATGAGCTGTTCAAGAACCTTCCACAAAGGCAGTTTTGCTAACTCATTTTAACTAAAGGGATGCTACTGCATCTTTGATGTGCTCCTGGTAAGTAACCAGTACGTCCAAAATCAGTACACTCTAGAATGATTTTGGCAGCTCATAAATATTAGTTGCTGATTCCTAGAAATATTGCAATCACACTGCAGTATGGTTAGAAATGACCCAATACTCTGGGTCATAACAAAGTTTTAAAGTATAATCAACTAGTTTTATTTAGCTATATGGTGGTCTTTAAGTTCTTTCCATCTCTAGCTAGATGATGCTTCAAGCATCAGTTGTACATAGTGATACTCGGTATTTAATTTTTATATATAGATACTGTGTGTTAAACTGCTACATAATGGTGTGACGGTATCACACCACCTACGACTGGACTGTACGGCTGTACCCAGGCACTGTGAAAAAGGCCAGCGTAGTTATAAGCAAGGCTTTACATTTAACTTATTGAGCTTCCTGAGCAAAACAGCTTCTGATTAAGTCAGATGAGAAAAAAAAGTTTATTTCCATTATACTCTGCAGAATATATTTTTGCATTATTATGTGGGTTTTGTCATTCTTACTTTTTCAAAGTGGTCACATAAATCATGAATGATACAGATCACACCTTTGAAAGTTGTCAATGATGAAATTATCTCAGTATATGACCTCAAGAATATTGTTCATGCTCCTATATTGCAAAGATAGCTCTCTGCTAATTCTCTCAGATCAAGAGACACAAGCCTGAATCACTGTTAGTAGTTGTGTAAATCATGAAAATGTGGTTGCAGACTGTCATTGCAACTTTATATTCTTGTCAGCTTTGTTTACCTAAGCACACAAGTAGCTCGTATGTTAAATATGTTTGCTATATAAAATGGATGTTCTAAATAGGCAAAGGTGGGTACTTTCCATTTTTACTCATTATTTGGCATCTACTGTTGTATATTCCCTTTCAGTACACAATTTTTAAGCAATATTTTGCTGATACCATCTCATAATACTTGGTATACAAGCTGTTTATACATAGCCTTAGTATACAAGGCCATAAGATGAGTAATGAGGGCTGTGTATGTATGATCTGAAAAAAATAAGGCTTAGAAGATGTAAACATGATGTTGTTTCCAGACTTCCAATTAGGTTTGGGATAATTCAAACTGAAAGAATCTTATTTAATTTGGGTAAACAAAGTGAATAGTTTTGTATTGGCCTTTAGGAATAAACATTATACAAATTACAGCAGCAAATCTGAAACAGGCATCCTTATTTAAGAGCCTAGTAAGACTACCTTGACTTAAAAAAATGAGTCATCTGTTTTTAACAGTTTGAGGAGTATTCTACTTTGTGTATCTCCTCATATCTTCTGTACTGGATCTCTGAACTCTTTTTCCTGCAGCAGCTGACCTGAAACTAGTCTTTTCTATAATTGTAATTCCTTAAGCAAAATTACTAAACTAATGGGACTAGAAACAAATAACCAAGAACAAAGACAGCCAAGACAAAGATCAGCTGTGTTAAGTTGCTCTGTGCTTTGTTATTCCATACCAGTGAGGTGACCTACAGAGGCATCACAGAACACTAGCAGGTTGGTCTAGCTGTCCTTCTATTTCTGGCTCCTTCTGGCCAGCAGTAGGGGATGCTTTCACAACAGCATTTGGATTTAGTGGCAATGTTGGCAATTTTAAGCTGGGAGTTATGGGTAGACATCACATTTTTAAGCTTCTACCACATGAGGGTCTCTGCTTCCTGGCCCTGGCAAAGAATCTTGGTGCCTCTGTTGGGATAGACACAATTATAAATGTAGAATGACAACTGGCATTTCTGCAGAAGACAGCAAATCTACTGTCAAGACTAACAATTCAGGCTTGAAAGATGTAAGCAAATGCCTTTGGGTTGGCAAATGCCTTTGGGTTGGCTCAGGGACTTGTCACCAAGTTCCAGGGCTGGGACATCTTGCTGTGAGGCAGCTACGGCGGCACGACCAGTCCAGCTCTGCACCGAGCAGTCCATCAAGGCTTGTTGCTCATGCCCAGACATACTGTGTAGCTCCACTTGAAATTTAATCCCTTTGCACAGGTACCAAAGGTCTTTATAATCAACTGGTTGTCAGTAGCACATAGAAATTAAGTGGCAGGAGCTGGCACTCAGGAATGTGCAACTGTTTGTGTGTGCTGTGAGTGCCTCACATGCATGCTTCTGGGAAGTACCAGCATACTTCCCAACACTTAGCTCTCGATATTTCCTAGCTGCTTGAAAACAGCATGATGTTACAATGAAGAGCAGTAGCAGTGCCATCTAGGTGGGGCCGTGTCCCTGTGCTCCTGCAAGGGGATGACAGGCAGGGGCTAGTGTTCTTGAGCTGGCCTTCTCTGCAGCTCTGTCCTGCACAACAGACCCTTGTCACAGACATGATCCAGTTACCCAGAAATACCTGTTAGCTGGTGCAAGATATTCATGTGCCTGTCTGAAGGGTAAGAGAAGTGCTAAAGCACAAGAGCAAGTGAAAAAATACAATTCATTGGTTTAATTTGGGTCATGAAAATGGTGTCCTTTTAGGCAAAAGACTTATGAAATAAGTACACATAGTCATGGTAGTTTTTAATAAAGAGTCATTATTTTTCCATGGCCTTAAATACTAATATAAATTAAATATCATATAGGTATGTCAGTAGCTTATTCATACTGATATTTATATTGATACTCTGTCGATATTTTCAGTCCTAAGCCATCAAACTAATTATTGCTCTGAAACATAAAAAGGCTGAAAATATTAAAGCAAATAATGCAGCTTTTTTTTTAATTTCTAGTTAAGGTTTAAAATACAGACTTCCTTGAGAAAATAGCCATTTCAGTGCCAGCTGTGTGAGTTCAGTAGGGACTTTGGCAGCAATTCTATTAATGGATTTGTACAAAAGTTGAAATTGGTTTTGCTGCCTGGAATTAAGGGATGTATCCTAATAAAATTTTCGTCCTTACAGCTCTATTCAATTACTGATACTGTTACATAGTTTTATAAAAAGTGGTGTGATTTTTTTATAAAGTGAGTGGAACTGCCCCCTGCCCTGCAGATTTTAGGACATGGAGAATGACTTTTCTGGTTAATACTCTATTATTCAAAATCAATATTTAAATGTTGGAACTGTAATTTATACTTTCAGTCTATCTGCTTTGTCTCCAAGATCCTAGTCACTAAAGCAAAGAGTGCTGTTGTGGTGCAGACAATAACTCATATTTCAGAGAAACCTGCAGTAGATCTTGTAATAAACTGTGATAGATACAAGCTTCTGCCAAAAGAAGCTCCTTCTTGACCTTTGTCATATCTGAATACATTGTTGGTGTTTATCAACTGTATTTAATGCAAACAAAGAGCTAATTATGGGGGGTTTTCCACCTTTACTGATTATGATTTCTATAAAAATACACATTATTGTCTTGCCTTCCAAAAAAAAAAAAAAAGAACTGGTTTAAATAACTGATGATTAACTGTGGGATTTTACATTAATTTATCCAAAGCATGTATTCCTATTCAAAAATCTATTTGACAGCTTTGATTAGAATGGTGAGTGCTAGGTGGAGAGTGGTGGGCTAGGAAATGATCCTCACCACCTTCTGTTCCTCGTCTTGATTGCTTTCCTTACTTTTGTGGAGCTGCCTTCTTTGTAAGTACTTCCTGGTTTTGTTGAAGGGGCACCGTGGTGTCAGTGCTGTGGCCACACACGGGGGAAGTGCAGCCTCCTCCTCAGCACAGCTGAACTGTGTGGTACGACGGGGTGAAAGGGTGGGGCTTCTGTACCCACAGGAAAGGGATCTGCTGTAATCCTCTGCAGACTGAACATTAGGAGAGATGTGATCCCTTCATATGTACAGCATCATTCCTGGGATTGTTTTCACTCATTCAACTTACCTAGAGAAGGGGCAGTTTCCAGAACACTGGAGCAGAGTCTTCCTTGATTGCTAGTTGAGGCATGACAGGACTGTGCAGTCTGACTGCAGCTAGTGGCAATTCCACCAGATCATCAGAAAACATCCTTCCCATTGTCAGGCTTGCTTTCCCCTATCAGTGGGCTAATTTACTTCCTGAATGCATTAGCCTGTGCCTAGTTCCCTGCATGTGCTGGACAAATGTGCTTAATGCAGAGCTACATACCTTCAGTGTTCCACAGGCCTCACAGTACTGTAGAGCACTTCGTAGCAAATGGAGCACCAACATACACATACCTATCATAAAGAGTTTGTTTACAGAAATCTTTCTAATTTAGAATCACAGTAATTCAGCTAATAGGGGCTCCAGTAGTAACAAGTTTCCAATAGGCTCCCTCCATGGCCATCAGTTCATCATGAGTGCCCCTTTCAATGACGAGTCCCTGGGACATCACCGCAATGATGTCGGCGTTCTGGATGGTGGACAAGCGGTGGGCAATGACGATGCAGGTCCTCCCTTCTCTGGCCTTATCCAGCGCTGCCTGCACAGTCTAAAGGCAACAAAGTGTCAGAGTGAAAATATGCAAACCAAATCAGGGTTCAGAGCTGCAGGGCTCAGAGCTCATTGCTTCACATAAATTGGCTTTTAAAAGTGACAAGTGAATGAGGCTAAATCAAAGGTTATGATACTGGTGTGCTTAGCTGGGTCATGAACTCTGTTCACAAGCAGTACAAAGGAGGAACAGGTAAACACAGACAGTAGTAGAAATTAATGAAGGCTTTTACTCAGGTAATGTGCTCAGTGTCAGCTCAGTGTGGATATGGTTTTAAATTCCACCATTTCTCTAATGCCTGCAAGTAACCAAGCTACACAAATTATCACCCAAGTTCTTAGGCCCCTCACTGCTGTTTTTATTGGCTAGTCAGGATTATTATTTGTATGCATTAATACATTTTTATTTTGGTTGTTTTTTAATGTACAGTTACATTTATGAACTATTCCCATCTGAATGCTTTGAAACCCAGGCAATTAGTACCCACATTTCTGAAAAAGTGCTGCCTCTTATGGACAGTTTAGGAGCCCTTGGAGCTGACTGCTTTTTTTTATAGCTGTGCCTCCTGCATCTTTTGGAAAGATCATTAAAGATGGAAGTGCTGAATTCACAATACAGAATAACGTGCGGTCCTGTAGTGGAGTATGTTGGGATGTCTCTATAGAACAGAAAGGCTTTGTACACCATAAGCCATTGTATTAACTTTCCCCTATTGCCCATCACTGCACATCTACCTTTTCGCTTTCCGTGTCTAAGGCAGAGGTAGCTTCATCCAGTAATAAAATTTTAGGATCTCGGATGATGGCCCTCGCTATGGCAATGCGTTGCTTTTGCCCACGAGACAGCTGGGATCCTTGTGCCCCAACATTAGTTTCATATTTCTGAAAAATATACAAAAGGAAGATTTTATTCACTTGTAAGCCAACACAGCAGCACACAGCCTGAAGGAAGAGGAGGAGGAGAGAGGCAAAAATGCTGACCACAGCTGCCTCCTCCTTACAGAAGCCAGGGATGCAGAAACACTGTGCAGTGCTACACTTGTTTGAGGAGAGGTTTCCATGCCATGCTTTGCCTGCACGTGCTCAGAGGCCCAGGCAACACAGTGATGAGCCTGGAAGAAAACTGTGATAGCAAGATGCTGGCTGATTTGTCTGAGGCAAAAAGAAATCCCCTGCCCTAGACTCGGGAGAAGATGCTAAGAGTAATTTCAGAGCTTGTTTTGTTTGGGTGCCTAAATTGTATTCGCACCTTTAATGTTCTTTTGATTTATGTTGATATGATTTCAGTGCATTTAAATACTTCTTAAGTGAACATAAGCAGCCAGCTTCAAATACTTTTTTCTAAATATCATGCCCTAGTCACAAGGCAAATCTCTTACAGCTGAGAACAGGATTTATATATTTGCCTACTGTGTAAGAAGCCAGTAGCACCTCACAACCACAGTCTCAGGAACATAAGGCATGGTCATGGCACCCTCTTTGCTCCTACAGCTGTAAAAGGACATAAAAGGTGTACGTGTGTAGCAACTTTAACTGGGTTTGGAGCAACCCCCACTGCAATGAGCACTGAACAGCCTGTCTGTAATTCCACAGCCAAGGCCTCACAGGTACTTACATTAGGCAAGGACATGACAAAATCATGCAGTTGAGCCTTCTGGGCTGCTTCTATGACTTTTTCCATGGTCGCCTCTTTCGTGTTACTGCCATATTTGATATTATCAGCAATGCTGCAGTCAAATAGCACGGGCTCCTGTGACACTATTCCAATTTTTGATCTAAGAAACTGTACATTTATGTTCTTAGAGTCATGTCCATCTATTAACTATAAGGAAATGGGAGAAAACTTGAAACATCATTAGGAAACAACGGCCTGCTACACCCAAATACTTTATAGCAAAACTAAACGATTGAACTAAATTATTAAAATGCAAACACAACTGATTTAAAGTGATTAAAAGAATTGCTTATATTTGTCCTTTGTGCATGATGTGTATTTTGTGTTATGGCTTTCATTCAGCCAAATGCTAGACCATTTGCTCAATATTAAGTTATAGTGAACTATCTAATTGCTTGAGGTTAGGCACATGCTTTATTGCCTTCCTGACATTGCGATCACCACAAGGATTTTTTCCAAAGAAAGAGAAATCAATCTAGATGGGTATTTACATTAGGAAAACATATAAAAGCTTACTAAGCTATCAGTAATCAAGTTAAATCTAGACAAATTCAACCTGCAAAGAGGCTGCATATTTAGGGATGTTCCAGGTTCTTTGTTGCTCCATTTAGACTTGATTTTTTCTTGTACTCCCACAATATACAGCACACATTATATGTTTCATGCAGGAGCTACAAAGGCAAAAGCCTATGGGGTACATAATGCATAAGACTGCACCTGAGGCTTGTAGTTCTCTTATTTTGCCTGAATACATCTGAGATGATATTTGGGAACTGTCCAAACAGTCCATTTGTGTTTGAGAAGGAGCCAAAGCCCCAACCTGCACATGTACACGCCACCACTGCTAGGCTGCACAGGAGGACACAGGCAGAAGGCCCCTGGAGCACTGCTGAGAACAACAGCACAGAAACCATGTTTTCTTTGCTTACCACACTTCCTTTGTCAGGGTCATAGAAACGCTCCAGAAGCTGGACACTGGTGCTCTTACCACAACCACTACTTCCAACAAATGCTAAAGTCTGTCCAGGCTTAACAGCGATAGAGAGTCCTTTCAGAACCTGAATATCAGGCCGAGAAGGGTATGTGAATTTACAATTAAGAAATTCAACACTTCCCTTGAAATCCTCCTGGTGAAAAAAAGAGAGAGAAAGATGTTACAATGACCTAAAGCTCAAAACTGAAAGTTGTAAGGTACAAAATAAGTCTTCCTCAGATACCATTCTGGCATCTCTTGTTTAAAATACAACATTCGTGCTTGTGAAATTAGCTGAGGAAAAGGGATAAAAACCACACTGGAGTAGCTGTCCTAGACATGAAGCTATTAGTCATAACACTATTTCTCTGCTTGTACTTCCCCACATGGCACTGGTCAGAGCCATCAATTGATGGGATTGCCTTGCAAATGGGTAAGTTTTTAATTTTAATACAGACACTCTGTATAAAATAAACAATTTGAATTTTCTGGGTCTGACTTTTCAATGCACCAGAAATTGAGCATTTTCATTTTGTCTGACTCAGTGATGCTTCGCCTCCTCATGAACACCTCCACCAGTTTGATGTGAATGGAAAAAGCCTCCATTGTAAGCCAGTGATAGTCAGGTTTGTGCATGAACTGTAGAGCAGGAAATAAAAACTTGTTATTCTGTGAGTCATCCAAATCCGTTCCATTCCAATGGACAGGTATTTTACATGCCAAATTCCTAATGGCCCACTTTATACTATTCTTGCTGCCTAGTACAGAGCTCACTGCTTCTAAAAGAGCAAAGACAAGTAACAATTATACAGCCAGCATAACCTTCTTGTAAAGCAGTGATCCTCATTGACTCCTGAATCATTAGTGCAACTTCCATGCTTATATTGAGCTGAATGACATCACAAATTACTCATCTCCACTCTTACCCATTTTTCCCCTTTTTCACTGTAAACACTGATTTTAGGAAGCCGATCGACCAGTTGAAAGAAGCGTGCAGCAGATGTTTTGGCTTTGGCATAGTTTGGGGTATAGGAAGAAGCTTTTCCCAAAGCAGTTCCACTGGTGACTATAGCAGAGATCACCCTGTGGGGAAGGGGGACATGGTCATTTTTGGGAAGCCATCAGGGAACTGAACACTAGACCAAGCCCAGCACTTCTGGAGACCTGTTTGTGGCTCCAAGCAGACTCTCACCTGAACACAAAGCTGTAATGGAGTCCTTCAGAGTCAACTAGAAACCCCCCGTATCTGTAGGAGACAGAGTTGGCAATGAACACTATGCTCTGGGCAAAGCCAAAGCAGAGCCCATAAACATGTGCTTTTTTGATTGCAGCTCTATAGGGCATATTCAAGTGCTTCTCAAAATTGTTGATAAACATTTTCTCTTTCCCTATCCCAGCTACAGTCCTGATGTTAGAGACAGCTTCACTGGCAATCTGGAGGAGAAAAAGAAAAAAAACAGGTAAAAGCTCCAAATTTTTGCTTGGAAAAAGTTGAGTGTGCTTTCACAAATGCATGATTCTTTCATGAACACAGGACACTATTGCAATATATAAATTCATTCAAACATGATGCAGACTGGCCCAAATATCAGCCAACCTAAAAAGAACCTTTCCTACACGCAATTATCTACTGACATCCTCAATAGCAATGTTCTGCATGCTCCACTGGAGCTGACTTACTTTAAGTGCACTGAGGGAATCAGGCACATGCTCTCACTTGTGATTTATTTCACATAATGTGAATAAATGCAACATCTGCAAAAGGAAAAATGTTTTTAGGAACACTGTTATTCCTAACATTAGGAAAGGTGAACCAAACTGCTGAGAGATCTGTGTCTACCACTTCAATCATTTCTGAAAGGTCAGTCACACTCCATGCAGCAACTGCTTTTGCAGTTAGAGAGTTCCCAACAGCATTTCAATGGTTTGACAAGCTGAAATATTGCACCTTATTTGCAAAACATTGCCAGTTTACATTTGAATTACTGAGGATCCCAAATGACCGATTTTTCAACTACCCATGACTGCAAATATGAATTAGTCTTTTAAACAGCATTACCCGTCCAGTAGCTTCCAGTGCTTTCTTGTCCTGTGAGGCAAATCCTGTCAGCATTTTAGCCTGCACAGCTCCAGATAAGGCCAAAAAAGGCAGGAAACACAATATAACTAAGGTCAGTTTCCAGCTGAAGTAGAAGGAAATGATCATGGCCACACCAACGTTAGTAAAGGAATTGACAATCATTCCTATCTGTGATCCAGTTGCCTTCGAAGAAAAGAAACAGAGATGACTGACTTATACTCCAATAGTAACTTCAACAATCTTAAAATAAATTTTCCTATAAAACTTTAGAAAACTCTAAATTACATTAAAATATCATAAGGCACTAAGAGCTGCTGACTGCACTGAAATTTAGCCAGTTTGGATAGTCTGTTTCCAATTAATTGTATCAAGAGGAAGCCTTCAAATGCTCAATATTCCTTTCATCCACCAAATTTTCCATTGAGAGTTCAGAATATTGTTTCTACTGATTGTGAGAGAGATAATCTAATTATTGAAATTAGTTCCCTTGGTTCCCTGAGGAATCACTCATCTGAATGCACTGTTTAGCCCTCACATTTACCATCTATATATAAATAATAAACAGGACCCTTTTGTAACTTAGTTATTAGCAACAAAGCCTCAGCTGTGCTAAAATCAGTAAGAAACATCACTTAAAAAGCATGAAACAAAGCTGCATTTCTGCCTATCTTTCCTTTATTAAGGAAAAATTTTAAATATAGCTTTGACATCACCTTTATTGAATGCATTCATCTTCTCCTTATGCACTTCAACAACACTATTCTTTTAATAAATTTGATTTGTTTACTACTTTCATAGCAGTAAAGAGCAGCCTTAGATAGGAACTATGCTGCTACGTATTAGAATAAAAATGTACATTTGATATCCTTGATGACTTTCAGTCAAATCCATTTGCAGGATGTGAACTTGCAGCACAAAATGCTTTACCATCTGTTCTCTGACCTGCAGCAAGTTCTGTGTCAGTCAGGGAAAGGTGGAGGGCACTGCTGCCCAGGTAGCTCTGTTCCCCCATCCCAAGCTGTGGAACCCCACTGCTCTGCCCACTGCTCTGCATATGCTTTGAACAAAGCTATCCATTAGGAGGCTATTATACAGTTCACTCAGTGTTTTACAGGTTTATTTATTTCAATTAAAATATGCCCTGTAAGTGCCTGTAAGGTCTGCAGTTAGTTTCTCTGATTCTGTAGAAATTGTGCTGACAGGGGTTTTGGAAACCTCTTCTCTCATTTGTTTTTTAAATTATTAAAACCCCCATTAACAGTTTTTCAAAACTAACCTACCATGTTCAGTCAAGCTGAAACAGGACAGTTTTTGTAACAAAGAAATCTGTACATCTCTTTCTTTCTTTCTAGAAAATTGCTTGCGTTGGAGCCAGATAAAATGGCATCTGACTCACACCTATCAAAGGATCAATCCAGATAGGATATATATATAACAGTTATAGCTCAACATGATTTAACCTTCATCCACTAAGGAACACTATGCATTAAGTTAGTGTTTCATTTTCCCAAACACTGAAACTGGCTGCAGGATTCCTGGCTGGAACATCAGCCAGTACTGCAAACTGTTTTTTCAAGTGGGCTGTCAGTTTAAATTGAAACTTCCACAACATACTCAATACCATGCTGAACACTGGAAAACATGGTTAGTGATCAACGTCACTAAAATACTAGTTTGACATGTTTTGGAAATAAACACTGAAGCATTGTGGCAAAAAGCTAATTCATTTCCAGAAAAAAAAAATCCAGACAGGAATAATGGGTGGTAAATTGTGAGCCTATTGGTGCTTTTAGGAAATACCACTATAATAGTTCCACACTGACAGTCTATGATAAATAGAAATAGCTTAATTGGCTGACCAAGGACTGTTCTACATTGACCTGGCTGGTTCCACTCTAGATAATTTCTGTAACAATGTGCCAAAACAGGCCTTCAATCAGTGCTTAACAGTAAAATAATTCATAAGCTACCAGGTCTTACCCCTTGGACCTGTGAGGCATCTGTTGCAAGTCTTGTAGTCAAAGCCCCAGGGCTGTTCTTCCGGTCATCAAACCAGGCAATGTCTTGCCCCAGCATAGCCTGGAAGCCAATTTTCCTTAAGCGCCTTGTAAGCAGCTCACCAGACTTGGCAAAGGTGTATCCCTGGGGTGCATGAGAACAAATATAAATACTGTAAGAAAGAGATACCCACAGAGTAAGGGTTCAGAAACAAAATTTAAGTATGTTGGACTGCTATTACCTGTAGAAACTGTGTGAAAAATGAAAGAACTCCCACCAAGACAAAGAGCACACAGACACCATTGATCTGGGTATTTTGTTCTTCTTCATCAAGAATGGAGAAGGTCTTTGAAAAAAAAAAAATGGTGGCATTGTATTAGAAGTGTTAGTTTTTCTGTGTGTGAAGTTTGTTCTTGACTCCCTATTGCCAAGTGCAGAAGCCCACCCTAGAACCAAAGCCAGAACACAGAGCTCTCCCTCATCCACTGCAAAGGCATCATTCCTTATTTTTCTAGGGTGACCCTAGGTTAAAACATAATGGGGTTTTCTCCTGTTGAACAACAAGTTTATTATACTCAGTGTCTGCAAACACTACTATTACTACTATTACTTGTGGCCCATCCCCAGTTATAACTAACCAATCGCCACTTACTCTAAACACTGATAACCAGAGAATTGCCATGAAATAAATAGCATAGCAGCAAAGCAAGAGTACAGCAGCATCTCACCTCCTCAATGGTCTATGCCATTGCAACTTTATTGGGCTGTACAAAATAAAGTCTGGGTAATTACAGTAATTACATCTCAGCATGACTTCCTGCACAACATTAACAGATGCTATAATTACCATAAGTAGGCTCCAAGAGGAACCAAGTGTCTTTTACTTCCAGAGTGTGGATACAAGCCATTCACTTACTGCTGGGCACTTGAGAAAAAGTATTAGTGCTTAAATTATAGCCCCTTCACCCCATTCAGCACCAGCCTCCACAGTAGTCTTCTCTCACTCTTAATATCTGTTCTTTTTCAACACCTGCCAATGTTATTGGCTGCTGCTGAAGTAGTGGTCCAAATCTAAGTAGCCATCCTTTAGCAATTCCTTTCAGTCAGAGCAGTTGATATGTAGGTCAGTGTATCTATCTGAAGCTGTTTATCTGAACTATTTCTGCTTGTTGCAGTCAGAGCATATCTTCTGGTTGAGTTTCACTGGAAAGGATCCATTTCCCATACTCTGAGACAATTCCACAAGGAGAACAAAAGCACAAGTAAGAAGAAACTACTGAGAAATTTGTTCAAAAGGTATATATCCAGGATTATCCACTTCTTCACTGACTTTTGGGATTAATTTCTGAAAACTTTTAGGGCAGACTCAGCTTAATGGATCCTTTTACTTAATAACTGTGGGGATTCCCCAGTCTATTTGTCCCAGAGTACAAGTCCACATGTTTGACACAACAACATTGCAGATATTCAGACAGATTTAAAAGCAGATGCATATTCCATCTGCCTGACTGCCTTGACACCGAGCAGAAATATTTTAAGTTTATTAATAATAAAACACAGATGTTGGACTTTGCTCGTGTTCGCCATGGATTGCTTTTTCTTGCAGCCTTTCTCATTCTCTGCTTCAGAGCTAAAATACACATTAAAATGTTATTATAACATACCCCAAGAATCTGACTGAATAACAAAGCATAGAGTGGATTGACTGCTCCATTCATAGCTGCTGCCAGAGATCCAAGCACCAGGTATGGCCATTCAGAGGCATTGTATTTCAAAATTCTGGTAAATGATACAGGCTTGGCGTCTTCCTCCACAACAGATTCCTAAAAAACAGGTTGGATTTATGAAGTGAATGCATTCCCCCAGTGATGCTCTCCCTTTGACAGTGAGATCAAATAGTTAGCCTAGTTTGTTAAATGACCATCTCATGCCCAAATAGGTGCTCTAGCTTTGTACAGGAGGGGAAAAGACGGCTGCTCTCTGGAGTTCCTTTGTAGGCCTAATGAGTCACAAGAGGGTTACATAAATGACTACCTTTACTGTCTCTGGAGAAAAAGAGAGAGATTCATGCCTTGTGGAGCTCTAATGATTCCAGCTGAAGAGGTTATTTGCACCCAGTTTAAGATATTCTGCCACTGAAACTCAGGATGTTTTCTTTTATCTACCTCCAGATGAGGTGTGGTACAAAACCTAAACTTCTTCCTCACAAGCAGCTTTTTGTGTCACTCATTAAATTTTCTTAAATATTACTTTTTAAGTATTGTGGATGAACACACTGATCAGACTCTGCATCAAATTAAGAGCTATGTGATATAATTAAAACGAGAGATCTCACAGTGATAGCTGGATTCAGGCTTTATACACGCTAAGTATGACTCCCTTCTGTGAAACATCCTCAGACTATATGTTGAATTCCCATAATTATGCCCAGTAAATGCAGAATATTCATCATCAAATTATAACTTGTCCTGCAGTTTGATATTTGCAGAATTTTTGTAACACTTACGTGCTCAGCCCTGCTCATGTCCCTCAGTTCATATGACTAGAAATGCCCAGACAAAAGAGACACTGTGAAGACGTCTCTGTTGGAAAGGAGGCAAGGAGGAGTGGGTGGAAGCAAGCATCTTGTATTTTCTCTTGCTTCTGAGCTAGTGATACAGTGACAGCACTAAAGCACTCTATTTATCCACAGAATTGGCTTAGCAATAGCAAAAAGAGTGACTTCCCACTGCTGCTCTCTGCACTGAACAACCACAGCCATGAAAATTGGTGCAGAGAGCTTCATAAGCAATTTGGAAACCCACTGTGTATATTCCTACATATTCTGTGTAATTTTAAGGCCTGCTGCCTTCATTTTCTATGCCAGCTGATTGCAGGAGGACACTGACAGCAAAAGGACTCTGGGTTAGTTGCAGTGAGGGGGTCTCTCTGCTCAAGTCTCTGGATGATTTTGAGATGAAAGTGAATTTACTCTTTATTGAACAAGAAGCAGTGCCATTTGTATCACTGAGTGGCTATTACATTTCACAGACTGAGCAGTTTGCTTTTTGTCAGTTAATTCAGCTTTTATGAATATGTTTCTCAACTAAATCTACAACATGTATCAATTCACCAATAAGTCATGCTCTGCTGGAAATTTTGTATGGACCAATAAGCATAACAGACATCAAAATGCAGCCTAGGGTTTACACAGAAATAAGAATTGAAGCTGTGGTTTTGTTTAAGCAGAGAAGAGGATCAAGCCAAGAAAACATACCTGCCATCAACTCCTACAACACAGACACCTATCTATAGGTGATCATTACCAAGGGATATAACCTGATTGGTTGAAAATTTCCTAATAAGCTATTGAACCTGACCTTTCTTGCTTTTCCATCATCTTCTCCATAAGAAGACGTAAGATACGTAGACTCTGCATGATCTCCTCCTATAGATAATGGAGGCTCAGGGACCATATTAGAGAGCTGAGATCTCGAGCGCTCCCGAAGTGAAGCTCTGCAAAGAGGACACAAATAGTCTGTTCTTCATAGCTCAGTAACACAATACCTGCTTGCAAAGCAGGTACAGTTTTTATATCAACTAAATCAGGATGCACTGAAGTAATTAGTCAGAATCCCACAGACCTTTTCTTTCTTTTCTATGGTCTTTCACCTTCTTGAGGAAAAAATATCTCACAACAGGGGCAAATACTTTTCAAAATCATATTCCACTCACACCACTCAGACATTGTCTTAGATATACCACGCACTCTGTATTTGTTGAGTAAAATTGCAGTGTGTCCTACTATATTTGCACAAGTTAAGACACCAATTCAAACCACCATTACCACTACCAGTAATTCAGTCCAGAAAAACAGGATGTTGAAACAACTCTACCTCTGATAAAACATAACTCTGTAATGTAGGACATGTATTCATTTGTATATGTCTGACATGGGCTTGCCAGAAAGAAATAATAAGTGTCTAACTATAAGGCAGTCTGGCTTGTAAAATGCTTTAACTTCCATCAAGCAGAAGCCATAATAAAAATGTCCTTGTGGATTGCATTGATTTCCCAAGTAATTGCACAGCAAGTCATTTTTCAAAGGACTGGACTGCAAGTGCATTAGATGTTACAAATGTGGCTGTATGTTAGCAATAATAAAAACAGAACATTAACACAGTAAATCAAAATTGGAGAGAAAGTACTATGGATAGAAAGAGGAGCAAAATTAAGAGCCTTGCTATTTATCCATGGACTTCAATCAGTAACATTAATACTCAAGCTATTTCTTTCCAAATGAATCTATCTCAGTAAAATGCTTGCAGTCCTTCAACCCTCTTTTACGCAGCATACAGAAAAGTCATTTATTAGCACTACTGGTATTTTGGAATAGCAGGATGAAGCATAGAGATCTGGAAACACATTGAGATTTACAACCATTTTTAAGACTCACCTCAAACTGGCCCGATAGCTTCCTCTGCTGAATGACTGGACTTTCTCAAGAGTTGGCTCAATCACATCATCCTCTGCTGCTGCAAAATATAGTATACAGAGCTCTCCAGTTAGTGCTAAACTTGAATACAACCTAAGTTCACTGTGGCTCTACAAAAAAGTGCAGTGTCTCCAAGTCATAAATGGAATACCTTGTAGAAGGCAAAGAATGTAATACAACCATGCTACTCAACCTACGTGTATCACAAGGTTTATATTTGTATTCGACAGGATGAATTTAACCAAATTTTAGCCCAAGGACCATCTCACTTGAGATGTGACTGCCAAAGGCTTTTTCTCTGTTTGAACTCCGTAATTTCTCTCTTATTTTAAGATAATCATATCCAATGTATGACAATTCACAAAAATACAAGAGATCATTCTATTAGACCTTAATTTCCAGAAGCTTTGATTCAAATCTGCCTCTAGCAAAACAAATAAAGTGGTTTCAGCATACTCTGTAATTTGCTTGAATTTCAAATGCAGCAGGACTGGACCGTTGGCACACAATGGAGCTATAAAATGATGGGTATTGAAGGTCAGGACTATTTCAGGGTAGGTCTATATTAGGAAGGTCATTCAGTGCATATGCAGCAAAAACACTTTGGCCAGGACTGTCAATGTGTTACTTCTATGAATGATAAAATTCAGCCATAAAAGTAGAAGAAAAAAAAGAAACAACTAGTCCTTATCAAAAAAAAATACTTAAAATATCTGGATTTTTACCTAATTTACTTTCTGTTTCTTCTGTAGTAGGTGCTGGGTCTCCTTTGCTTTGCAAGGTCACCAACATAAAATAAACCCCTTTCCTCTTCAACAGTTCCTCATGAGTTCCTCGCTCTACAGCCCTTCCGTGCTCAAACCCCACGATGACATCGGCGGCCTTGACGGTTGACAGGCGGTGAGCTATCGAGATCGCTGTGCGGCCAAGGCGAGCCTGGCGGGAAACACAGCACATGGAAATGCTTGGAACCTGAGCCATGGAATCTAACGTCTAGTCAAATTAACAGGAGTAGTTCCAGCTGACTTTGACTTAAGCTCCATCCATAGCCCACAGAGCAGAGCTATAGATTTCTGTTAATGTCCCAAAGTAAGCAAAAATTATTCTCTGTCAATAATACCAAGGTTCTACTTGTGCATACGAAACAGTTATTAAGCAGAGCTTCTCACTTATTTGTTGAAATTCAGCAACACTCTCTGCAGAGTACGTTAAAAATAATTTCTGTCTTTTCAAGTCTGATTTTTGCTATACTATAGCAAACCTTATGAAGTGCTTCTTGGACAATAGCTTCACTTTCATTATCAAGTGCTGACGTAGCCATATCCAGTAGCAGGATTTTGGGGTTTCGCACCAAAGCTCGAGCAATAGCTATCCTCTGTTTTTGACCTCCACTCATCTGGCTTCCACCCTCTCCAACGTGAGTGTCAAATTTCTGTGTGAAGGAGAAACGTGAAAATGAAACAGATAACCAAAAAGTCTGTTAAGCTTCTGGTGAAGATATTGGTAAAACGTCTCTCAGATTTGTCCTTGGAGTAGATTTTAAAAAAATTATTGTCTTTGAAAGACAAAACCATTGTTAGCGCAGCATATTCAAAGGACAACTGGTGAAATAATTTTCTCCATAACGTACAACATCATTTTGCCTGAACTGAGCTTCCAACCCCAAGCCAAAAGTATGCACTGGTAAAAAGGTGAAATGTTCTGGTTTAATTCAAAACAGCTATATGAGCAAAAGCTGAAATGGAGAGGAATCACCCACCCACTTTCCCTCAGATGACTCAGAAGCAAACTTTTCACAGAGCTGGATTTGGCTGCTGATGACCTGTGACTCACGGACACTGTGTCTGTGATTCATGGACATCACATTCTGGTGGCATTGGGTTAAGGTACTGAATTAAACAAACATGTAAAGCCTGGCATATTGAGAGACAGGATAATTATATTTACCTAGAGCTAAATCCTCCACTTCCAGGAAATAAACATGGGCCTTTAAAGAGCCTTTCTATGAATAGTCTCCTGGAAGCCTGGAAATGCATAGATGGAGGATAAAAAGTACGTACTGACTGTTAATGGTACTTGAATCCCATCAATAACATTCACTGTTGTATCATGTCATTCTGAGAAGTTACTTGGCAAAATAATAATCTAGAAAAGTAGACAGTCCAGTACTATTCAATATGGGCTTTGTAAGGAGGAATTATTGAAGCCCTGTCATCATAAGGGAAGGAACTGGAGAAGAGGGAACCTCCAGCTAGTTTACAAAGCTTGTACAAGATTAGGTTGGGAGCATCAGTACAGACTACTTCTACAACATATGCTGGCTACTGAGAGACTGGGCTCTACATTGCTTTTGGCCTGAGCAGAAACAAATCTACATACCATGAAAAATACGTATTTTTAAATCGTGCTATGATTATCACCGTGATATTGAGTGTTGTGCATATGATTCCTGAGGAACTAATCCTGCTCGAGGTTGTTTTTTTTGGGGGGAGGGTTGCTGTTTGTTGGGTTTTTAACTTGAAGACATGCATATAATAAGACCTAATTAACTGCAGTCAAAGGAAAGGTCGCTGCCTACTATGTATATTAATCTTCTGCCCTTCCACCTGAGCACAAATTGCTGCAGAGGGGGAGGGACAAAAGGATTCTCTATTTTTTCATCAAATTGTGCCAAACACTTTACAAGGCAGAGCATACCTGTGGTAAGTCCATGATGAAATTGTAAGCATTGGCCTGTTTGGCTGCTTTGATTATGTCTTCCATGGTAGCCTCATCCCGACCATAGCGAATGTTCTCTGCAATTGTGGTGGCGAAGAGCACTGGCTCTTGTTCAACGATGCCAATCTGTGAGCGCAGCCACTGGATATTCAGGGAACGAATGTCATGGCCATCGAGGGTAACCTACAGAAGCCAATTAAAACACAGACACAAATTTAAGAAAAAAAGTCAGGGAAATTATCCCCTCCAGTTCAGAGGCAAAGAAAGACACACTGGAAATGAAAGGCTTGTGATGCTTTGTTTCCATGACCTGCATAAAAATCAGCTTGCATACACAGAAGAAGGCAATGCAGTATCAGTAGCATTGGCTCTAGGAGTTGTGCTCTTTGATTTCATTTCCATTTTTGCTTGGCCTCAGAAATAAAACCAGGTGAAAAGTAATCATGAAAATGATCATTACATGTTTACAAAAAAATCAGTTCTTTGTCTTTTATACATTTAAATAAAAGAAATGCACAGGAAGATATTTTGCTCATTTAAAAAATAAATTTTTAAAAAAGAAGGAAACAAAAAGGGAGTTAGGAGTCTTCCTTTCCACCTTGGAGAAGAAACTACGCTATTCTCTCAAGTTCCTAAGGCTGGAGAAACACATTCTAGGCTGGTACACTCACCATGCCTTCAGTGGGGTCATAGAAACGTTGGATGAGCTGCATCGTTGTACTTTTCCCAGCTCCACTAGCTCCAACAAAAGCTGTTGTCTCCCCTGCTTTAACAACCATATTAAGGTTATCCAAAATCTAGAGAGGAAAAAAACCAGAAAGAGAATCTATCGATTCTAATTCTTTCACAGTCATACAACCAAATGAGTATACTCTGTATCTTCAAGGGGAGATTCAAAGCAATTTTACAACATTCAGAACAGTATTATAAAGAAAGAGGATAAAGCAACCCACATATTTTTACATTGCTTGAAGAGTTTGTAAATGCAGAGCACTTATTTACACAACAGGGAAGCATATTTAGATCTTTTTTTGTTACTGTTGTTCAGCATTAAGAACTAGTCAAGTTAATACCACTAGAGAACTTGGCAGCAAATTCCCTTTAAAGAACACCACGTGTGTACTGTGAGGGCCTGGTAAAGCATAAATAATAAGAATGTCAGACTGAGATTCTGTAGAAAAATCTGGTACTTCATGTACTTCTGTCTCTAGAAGCAAAAGCACTCATTTTCTTGTCCAATAATATGCTTTTCCAAGAAGAATTTGTCAATTCACACACAGCAATAGAGAAATTATGGGTTATACAGTCAATGTTCCTGTACCTTTCTTAGCATTTTAATGGGTCACATGGCACATCCCCAGGATAATCGAAGAGTTTTATAAAATCTCCTTGCACCATTCAGCTTTTTACTTGTGTTCTATTCTAGCAAACATTGATATAAGTGCATAATTGATTGTAAAAGAAGCTGTACACAAGTGAATTTGTCTGAAATTACTAGGAGTTTATGTTCAGCAGCAAGGAATATGTTGATGTGGCAAGGGATATATCAGAATGGTAAAATAAGCAGAATGGTAAGGAGAAGAACCCTTTAATAGAAGAATTATTCACTTGACTTTTAAACAAAGGATCTGGGCTTCTAGAAAATGACCTCTACTGAAAATCTAGAAATTGCAGGCAGAATCAGGATATTTTGATTGTTTCCAATAATTGTGTTCACAGGATGGATGATGAATAGTTACCTTTATGTCTGGTCTGGAGGGATAATGAAATGTTACATTATGAAATTCAATTTCACCTCGTACTTTATCCAGCTTGTAGCCATCTTCTGACATGCAGTCAATGGTGGGTTTCTAGGATAAAATTTATTATGTTATTTGCTGTTAAAAAGACAACAGTGCTGCAGTATATAAATATTCCCAATACCATACAAAGCCATAGCACTTCTGTTTGAACAGCATTTGGTTGCATAGAGCCAGCTGCAGGCTCTGCCCCAGGGACAGCAGGCAAGGGGCATGAGATTGAGAGCCAGAGTGATGGGTGAGTTGTCCCCAGTGGATAGTATGGGCAAGAAGGATGCATCCTCTTCTCATTTTAGGCTGACTGCAAATACCACAGTCAACCACTCAGCTAGGTTTTGCTGGAACAGAGTAGCTGACTGAGCGAGGCATTTTGATTAAGTTAATTTAGCCAGCTCCTCAGGAATAAAATGGCACTAACCCTGTTCATATAAACATTCTCTCAAAGCACCCGACAACCAATTCATTGCTGAAAATCTGCACACCTCACCACTCTGCATCTAAACATCATCCTAGCACACTCTGTCCTAAGAGCTGGAATACTGAAGTTTTCCTGGGAAGTGCTTTGGGTCTCACATACCTTTGGCCAGGCCTTGGGTATTGCAGACTGTTAGACACAAGCAGAGAACTAAGGAATTTGAGGAATTACAAAGAAATAAAATTTTCTAAGGGCAGACTTCTGAAGCATGGAATACAGAGAATGAATTAAAACTACAGCAACACCAATATTTGATAATTGAAATGTGCATGATTTTTTAAATGGCCTAACAGATTGAAGGGAATGTTAATACGAGAAATGTGTATGCTCTAAGATGTTAAGAACAGCTAGAAGATTGGTTCCTCTTAAGGAATATATCATACTTAAATTCAGATACTAAGCTATGAAGTAAAGTTTCACTGATCCTGCAAATGGGAACCTCAGCATGACTGTAAATTTAGTGCCAGAAAAAATCTGTATCAGGGCAGAGCTGTGCTTGTACTGTCTAATCACAAACCTACAAACACGCCAAGCAGATGGATCTAATTTTGTCACTCTTTCTCTAGACAGATGAAATCTCACTTTGGTTTGCTTTTTTTTACCCTAAGGTTATCTGACTCAGCCTTATCTTGAATTTTGTGATTAATCCTTACTGTTGCAATTCTTTATGCTTTTGATTTTTTTCTCTGAAAAACAGTAACCTTGTTTATCTCTTTTTCAGTTTATCTTAGAGTTTTAGCTTATGAAATGCATTTATAAGGCATGTTTTACTGTTATTACAGAAATTTGAAAGGTTACTAAAAAATCTATTATTATTACCACGGCCCCTCTAGTCCGCTTTATACACCCTTATGTGCTCTGTAAAAGACAAGCAGCATTCTTGTCTTTACAGTTTTTAACACGATAAAGCATGTCAATGAACAGAGATACTACCTACTATTAAGAAATCAACAGTACTTTTCCAAGAACTAAATTTATAAAGCTATAGAAAGGAATCCCCATCAATAAATGCCAGTGGAGTCTCAGGCTGTCTCATACTACCTTATTTCAAGTATCTGTTTAGATAATATTGTGATTAACATTTATGACTGCTACATGACCAGTGCCTGTGCCTGTGATCATTTGGGTAGCTCTGGGACAGGTGACAAGAGGCCACCCTTGCCACTAATGCCAATAGTCACACCTTTTGATGCCATCTGGAGGCTGGAAGCTAGATGCTTGCTGCAAGTTTGATTGCAAAGTGACCATTACTGCCTGCTAGTACTACACTTTCCATCAGCCAGTACCGATAAGTAATTGTATGGCATGAGAAATAGGAAAAAAGAACATCAGTAACTGAGGTAAAAATTCATTATTCAGAAGCAGGCCACTTAAGAAATCTGTTCAACACGTTCTTTGAGCCTATGCACATGCCACTAGACCTTTCTATTGGACAATCAATTTTTCTTTAATTGGACTCATTTTTCCCTATTTTACACAGTAGATAGAACTAGTACCACTTCAGGCTTATTTAATTATTTTTCCACTACAAAATAACATAGCTTAGAAATGCATTACTTACTTTATCTATTGTCTCAAAAATGTCTGCTGCAGCCCCACGACCGGTGGCAAAGGCTTCCAGGCAGGGAGATGCCTGGCCAAGATTTAATGCTCCTACTAAAACACCAAAGAAAACCTGAAGAAGTGGAAAAAGAAATTAACAAAATACGACATCACATTTTTGTTATAATTTATAGTTTAGACATACAAACCAAACTATAGTGGCTTCATGAATTCTCATGCATCTGCTGAACTGCGGTGATTCACTATATGAGCATTATTAGCCAACAAGAAAGCAAACAAATGCATTTTAGAAGGTATTTTCACTATTTTTCACAACTTTTTTTGAGGCCAAAGCAAATTACCCTATCTTTTATTTGCCCTGTCCTAACAAATCGTGCATCCAGGTATTCACTGACATGCCAGTGATGTATTTTTAAGCCATCTCAGTTTGACTGGGTGCCTGTTCCTTGAAATATGGACTGGAACTGAACATCGGTGGGAAGTAGATTATTTTGGGAATGTCTTTTACCAGTAAGCAAAACGAGAAAGAAGCTTAAAACATTGTATTACAACGTTTGTATACTGCAGTTCCTGTCTCATCCAATGCTCAAAAAACTTACTTCTGGAGGAGGTACCAGCTGCAAAGAATACTTTTTTCTCTATCTCACGAAGAAATGAACTGTAAGAGTTGCTACCAACACTGAATAAGCCACATTCTGAGGTGAGATTATTCTATCAGTGCAGGTGGACAGTTTCTGCAGGTAGCACACACCCAATGTGCTCACTGTTTCAAGTCCTTTTCTAAGAACCAAAAGGAAGAGTTACTAATGACCCTCTTCTGAAAGCCCCAGGATCCCCTTTTTACCTAAGCCTAGGACAACACGAGAGAAAATGAGCCACAGCATCCACTCTTCCTGGAAAGACTGGCAGACAATAAAGGCAGCTGAACAGAGTATCAAGTATCAGAGGACACTTCAGTTCAAGAATTCACACAGCTTGGTGTCTGGCCTTGCAAGTGAAGCTGTAGCATATCAACCAAAATACCAAAAATGTTTGTTCAAAATTTCCTAAGAGCTGCCAATGCTTCATTTCCTACAAAGAAGTTTTTATCAAGGTTCTTAAATGTAGAAAGGAATTGTCTAAGACTGAAAATGCTGGCAATTCTGATATGAGAGAGGATCTTCAAAGAACAGGACACTGGAAGAGAGTGAACATGAAAAGGTGAAGGCTTATTTACCACTTATACACCACATATGCAAATATATTCAATGTGTTCCTACAACAAGGAGTGAACTGCACTGTATAGTAAGTATAGTTTATTTTTTCCAGTGCTACCATGTCAGGGCATGATTTTGAACAGTTTTTGAAATATTTTTTCCTAGAATTTACTCTGCTTTATTTCTTCTTAGTTTTTCAGTTACAGAGGTGGTTTGGCAGAACAGCTTATAAATGTTTGGACAATATCTTTGGTGCAGGCTTTTGGTCATTTTCTTGCTTTGTTGTGGCTGATAGTTTGGACATTCACCCTGCGCATTAGGAAATATGTAATGTAATGTATAATATGCAATCCTTTGCTCTAGTTTGACCTGGGAATTCTGCTAAGAAGCAATCAAGGACTCAGCTGGCCTTTAGGATGCAACACAAACAGTAGTCAGGATAAATGGGGCAAAGTGTATAAGGAAACACTACTGCTGAGAAAGAAATAGCAGTACACAGAACTCAGTTCTCCTGTTTACTGAGGATAACCCTATAGCTAAAGTGGAGGATTCTATTGTACACTGTGTACTGCAAATATCTACACTGGGATGTATAGATTATGCCATAAATTCATACTCAGCTTTACTACTAAGTAATTTTTTTGTGAGAATGAGTCCCAAAGCAAGTAGGTTTTATGCATGTCAGAGTCCATCATGAACGTAAGGGAGCAGGTTCTGTACATCTGACAGAAGAGGAAAGGAAGGCAATACTTAGTGTATCTGAATGCAGTATGGCTGGTGGACAACACTTTTTGAGAAATCAGGAAAAGCATATTTATATGTTTTGTATCTACAAATCCTTCCCTCCTGCACCCTATCAGACTAGGAGTGTATGGTAGAAAACATCAAAGAGAAAAAAGATGACTGGAAACTCAGAGGAAGGGGGGCAGAAGGGAGAGTCTCTCCATTGACAGCTACAATTTTTCAGCTACAGGGTAGCTCCCCACTGTTTGCCATTTGTCATTTGGAAGCACTGAACACCAGTTATCATGTGCAAGACAAGGAAATTGCTCACTTTGTTTTTCACAGCACTACCTCGTATCAACTACTCGTGTCAAGAGCAGGTGCAAACAATTTCCTGTGAGGGACATCCTGCTTGAACAGAATTACTCAAGTTAACAATGTTTGCAGAGTAATTCGCCAAACTCTTAGCAGGAAGCTTTGCACTGCGTGCTGCTGGTGATTGAGAGCTGCGCAAGAGGCAGAGAAGGAGCGAAAATAGATGTCTCATCAGAATACACAGGACTTACCAAAGTTCAGGAAAAGTTTGCTCTGGGTTTAGACTGGAGTCTGCCATTTGGGCAGTCCTAGCTCAAAGCAAATAACTAAAATATCTGTGGATGTTGGTTTTGTTGCATTTAGGCCATCAGTGTCTAGAACATCTGCTGTGGAGAAATGGATGCACGAGTGCCACGGTTTTTTACATACACTGCAGGAGCCACAGCCATGTGTGTTGTTATCCACATACATGTTTACATGTCCTTTGTAACAACAAAGCAACAGAAAATTTTTTTTCAAAGGAACAGAAAGTGTTCAAGAGAGAGAGGTTAGATTTGACAAAACTTTCTTTGCTTAGGTTTCTCTTTACCACAAAGGGTTTTTTATTACAAAGTTCTTCAGAGAAGCCAGCATCCCAGAAGCCACATGCTGACTCAGAAAATGGGAAAGCTAGTTTCAGGCCTCTGACAATTGTGTAGTGGGCTCTCAAATGAAAGCATTATTCTGATCACAATAGGTAGCATTTAAAATCTTTAAAATAAACATGGATTTTTTTTTAAATCTTATCCAATTGTGTCGTATACTTTCATACGTATATTGAGTAATGATCTTTAAAAGACATACATCGTGTTTGTTACCACTGAGTCACCAGATACCAGAACACTACAAATATGTGTTTCAGAATTACTATTTTAAAGAACAGTCCAGAAAAGTTGCATCAAGCTAAAATGGGTACCTGCAGAAGAGTGCCAGGTGAATACTCTTCTTCTTCAAGGACAAGTTTAGAACCATACCAAAAGGCTAATGCATAACTTAGGAAAATTATACACCACATGTAACCAGTGAATAATCCCATTATTATTCCTTTTCGAATTCCCCAGTGCTGAGCAAACACCAGATTCTTATCATATCTGTAGAAAGAGAGAAAAATAAAAGGGAATTAAATCAATTTGACAGAAATTTCAAAATGAGCAAAGACCAACAAAATGAGGCATCTTTGGTGACAGCAGAGTGTACACATAAGGTTGATACAGAATCAGTCTGAAGTGAGAGATCACAGCTGAAACCAGCAATGCTCCCAAATCATGAAATCCTTGTATGTTCTAAGTGTAACAAGCACAAGAAAACCCACACTCATTGCAGATACCTCACCAGGGGATTTGGAGCTGATTTGACAATTCAGCCGACACTTCAGAGCACATCCTACAGTCATGTTATGCTTTCACAGAATTTAAGAGAAATTTGCAGTTTAACATCATCAAATAATGTCTTGCTGAAACTAGTTCTCTTACTTAACTTGGAAGTACCTAAATTTTTCAGATGTGCTGTGAAAGTGATATATCAGACAATGTTTAGGGGAAAATTTGACAGTATGTTCCTACAAGTAGGAATGAATTGAAGGGAGCATTGCTGATGTTTTATTTCATGGATAAACTGAGTTATAAAACTAATCTTTCAAATGTTACTTGAAACCTAAATTTCTGAAACATAACATGCATATGCATCTCAAAGCTAACAGATAGCCATTGCTGTAGAATATAGAGAATATAATGGGCATGAATCTGACATGCATTACAGCATTTCATTACTTCAGGAGAAAAACATCAGAGATCTTGCAGTTTGTTCAAACAAACCTTTCAACTTCTTTCTTCTCCCCACCAAAAGCAGCCACTGTTCTGATGGATGAGAGCACTTCATCAGCCACAGCTCCAGCTTTTGCATAAGCCTTTAATTCTCGTCCTGTTAGTTTTGCCACAGCCTACAAAAGCATGAGAAGTGCTGGTTACACCTGAACTGCAGGTACAGAGAAGGTCAGTGATAAGCAGTGGTGGCTGTCACACTGTGCTGTCTGCTCTGCACAAGGTCACCTCCTGCACTCCAAGCAGGCTTTTATTAGGCACGCTGCACACTTGAACACTCGTGTCTTCTAGTACTAGGGCACATACCTTTGTAGCATAGGTTTTGCAACAGCTCTCTGCCCCAGGTAGCTAGAAAAAGCAGCTGGCAACACCTGCTTTCCCTCCCTGCCTCTCTCTCTGCTGCTGTGCTTAAGCAGATTGCAGACTCAGGGTTTGTGCATAGGGGGAGGAAGGGGGAGCTTAAGTGGCCCTTCAGCCGCTGTGGCAGACCCTAGCTTCAGAAAGAAGAGGTAACTGTAGTGGTGGGGGAGGATGGAAACAGATGTTGCCCAAAACTGTGCTTTGTTTCTTGGACTGACAGCAAGCAGGCTCCTGCACAGCAGCCCAGAGCACACTGGATGCCAAAAGCTTACTTAAACTCAAAAAAAATGGATGAAAATATAGTCATGTACAATTCTACACAAAGATACCACATTGGCTTGAGAATGAGATAACATTAGAAAGTGTAAAGTGTCATTATTTACTTTCCCTCTTCCAATACCCTACTCCATGCATCTATTAGACACTTTTGGAGATAAGAAACCAGTCTAGATTAACCTTGGGTCTGTTTTCATCATGGTAAAAAAACAAAGACTTGGTCTGGAAAGGCTGGTAAGGAGGAAACACTTAACAGTAGGTCTGTGAAAGGAAAGAGATGGGTACAGAGAATTAACAGTGGAAAGGGGGAAAATTACAGACATAAAGGGGAATGAGCTCAGAAAGGTATTGCAAATGAAGGAAAAGCATCTGGGTTTTTTTTCATTCCCTGCCAGGATTCTGCTCTCCCACTTCACAGAGTCATTATTCATGTCATCTACTTGCAGCCAGCACAAGACGCTAAAGGAGAGCTGGAAGACAAGACATTAGTCAAGGTTATATTAGAGGTTTGATAGAAAAATGATAGCAAGCTCTTCCTGAAGCGAAAGAAATTAGATTCCCAGAGGGCTGAGCCCAACAAGAATGCAAAGGAGGAGCAGGAACTACCCAGCCCTGATGAGTGTGGTAGAGGAGGTGAGAGGGCAGTTTCCCTTTTCCCTGTCCTTTTTCTGCACAGTAACAGGAAGTTTGTAGGAAGTGGATGGAGAAGCAGAACAGGAACAACAGGGAGAAGGTGCAGCAGCTTCCAGGAGCAAGGACAGCTTGAGGTAATTTTGAGCAGTTATTTTCAACTATTTTAGGTTTCTGAAACTTGATTGTTCTCAAAAGCTGCCAATTTACATAGAGAAATCAAGTACCATGTCTTGTAACCATCTAAACCAGGTGTGCAGTAATAGAGAGAAGGTAAAGGCCAGGTTCTGATCTCAGCAATGATAATATCTATCCACAAGACCCACAAGAAGGTGTGCCTATACTCCCATCTCAGAAGCAGGATATGTCATTCTGAGAAAGCAACAGTGGGAGCAAAGCCCACCTCCCCTCCACACACCCTTTCCTTCCCCTCCTGTCCAGTGCTGCTGTGACCATAATCTGCCTCTCTTGACTTTAAAGGGGTGTAATAGACTTCACCAATCCTCACAGCTCCATGGCATGATCTTCCCTGCCTATCGTTCCTCAAAATGAACCTTTCCCAATTCACTTACCAAGCCATAGATAGCCGCTCCAAGCCCAAGCAAAGGGCTGACTGCAATGATAACCAAGGTTAATTTCCAGCCACTGACAAATCCCAGTAGGAATCCACACACAAAAGTGGTTATGCGCTGGATAAAGATTGCTGCTTGGTCAGCAATAGCCTCATTAATTTTGTTAACATCACTGGAAAAAAATAAAACAACAACAAAAATCAACAGACAATTGGTGAGCATACCTTTTGTTTGTGTTACAGGTCCTGGCCGCATTTGGCTTAGTTGCTTTTCCCTGGAGAGGGCCCTTCCTCATCCCTATTCTTTCACCATCAACCCTTACAAAGACCCTGGGTTACAGTGAGAAAGCCTTTGCAATGGCAGAAGGCTTTTAGACATGAATACTGCAGAGGTGATGGCATCCTTTCCCAAGAAAAGTTGCCCCGACAGCTGACTTATTCACTAGCTGGTTCTTACTACTCTGCCCACGCTGATTCCAAGGACAGGGCAGAGACATCCCAGCTGGATGCAGCTGTCTGATAATGGAAAAACAGCATAGCTGATATAGCATTCCTCACATCATGGGGCACTGAGAATGTACCATACTACCTTACCAAGGGGACAGGAAAGGGGAAGAGGGCTCTAACTCTCTTCTAGTTACACCTTCCACCACCTCCCAGTTCCTCCATCCATTCTGTAAGGTAGTTTATTCTCTAAATGAGAGAGTGGGAAAATCAAGGAGGGCTACTTTAACACTGGAGGCAGTGGGAAAACATGACAGTTCTATTACATGGAGGATAGTGGTGCAGCAGTTGGTATCATTCAACTCCTAGGCAGCTGCAGAGTTCATTTGTTCTCTCTTAGGCATTGCCAATACAGAAAAAATGTATTCAAGCAAAACACTCTTGGCTACTACCTCATCTCTGAGATTAGAAGAACTAGGAACTCCTGGAATAAACAGTAGCTCAGTACTACTGAGATTTAAAGTACAAAGTTGCAAGCTCATTGATACATCAAGTGAAATTACAGTCCTCTGTTGAAAAATGTAAGAGTGTTGAGTAGAAGAATCATGTCTGTATTTCTTCTGGCAAATGGTTTTGCAGTCAAGAAGCTTTCTGCAGGTCACAGGACAATGTTGTTCAAAACCAAGGGAACTGTGTTATTTATTAGACAAATACATGCTTAGTTCCTACTTTTTCCGAAGAAATTCTTCACAGCAACATAAGCTTGCCATTTATTCCTCATGAAAAGAACACCACAGAAAGTAATAGATACCGGTGAGTAAAGGCAAATAAAATCCCCTTCAGCTACAGAAAAATCTTCTGCAAATGTGACTATTACGCAGGCACAACTGAGAAGAACCATCTACAGTCGGCATATCCACCCCGCAGCTGCCTGCAGCCTGTAAACAGGAACTACTAAGGAGCAAGCCTTAAACTCTGTTTTTTTCAGGGCTAAATGTTTACCCAGGATAAGATGGTTTCTCCAACTGCCTTGTGTCCATATCTAAAGGTAAGAGCTTGTATCTTCTTTAGCAGAAGATTAAGCAAGGCTCACTCTTTCCTTTTAAAACCCAACAAAAGCAAAGTCATGCCCCTAATGTGATTTTCCTTTCTGAGAAGTGAGAGAGGGTTCAGATCAATGTCTTCAGACTCAGGGATTGTGCACTGACAGCCAAATTATAGATCATTCTGAAAGGACTGGGCACAGAAGGAGAAGGCAGGAGAAGACAAACAGGAAAAAAAAACCCTACCCCAAAACCCATCCAACCCCCCCCACACATTTACTGACAGACAAGGCACAAAAGGGAAATAATTGTGGCTTAATAGTTATGGCACTCAGTTCAAAGACGAGGGAGATAATCCATCTGGTTGCTACTCCCAGGAACATAGCTGTATTTGTATTAAAAGTTGTTTGTCAAATGCCTGATTTTTGGCACTCTCTGGTGTTTGGAAGGAATTACAAAATGTTTTCTATAGCATACATTTTTTTTCTAGATTACTTACTCAGAAATTCGGGTGTTCAGTTCTCCTACAGATGTACAGTCAAACCAGCCTATATCCATTCGCATTATTTTCCTGAAATAAGCTTTCCTGATTTTCTGTATCTGACGAGCTGCAGACATAACCCAAAAGCAGATCTGGGAAAAGCATAAAGTGGTTGATAAAATGCAGTAAAAAGTCCTTTTACTCCCAGCAAATGGGAAAATGCAATTTGGATAAAATGGGATAGAGCAATTTGGCTATTGATAAAATTACTATTCAGGTAAAATACATTCTGGCTACATAGACATGCTAGTTGTTTTGATCTTTAAATAATCCAGCAATTTTATATAGCCTGTGAATCAAGCATTTGTCACAGTTCTGGTAGGATGAGAGAAGAGGCAAGGTAAATTATTTATGCTGTTATGTGAATGTCATATGGACAAACTTTTTTCCATCTACAACTGCAAGTAGTACAGGGATGGCAGCCATCCTACCTCAGCAAAACTCTGGAATAGTTCTCAGGAAGGAGAATGACAAGTGATTTTTGTTATTATAAAAAACTTCCAAAGCAGTGAACCCTGAGCTTGTGACTCATCTCAGTCATAAGGACTGAACCATTACTACAGAATACATAGGGTGTGATTCTTCTCCAACACCAGTTTTACACAAGTATTGCTCTGTAACATCTCTGTAATAGAAACACAGGGCTCAATACAGTTGAGATGCCTGCTTGGAATCTGCATGCCCTTCAGCTGCTATTGTAGGAGGGCATGTGGATTCCATAGCAGCCACACTTGAGCAAGTATTGCTTGCGGTGTGGGTAAAACTTATCCTTTTGCAAAGGTATGCATGAACAAATCCAAGGAGCTCTCAAACTGACAGAGCTAACATATTTCAGATGATAGAATGCGAACTGAAAGCATCTGTTCTGCTCAAATAGGTAGCTAGCAGTTAAAAGGAATATAATTAACATAAACTTCATTATTTAGTGATTTAAACTTTGAAATCAAAATAGAAAAAAAGAATACTGACTTGGAGGTATCCTAACACGAGTATGGCACAACCAATTCCTGCGTAGTATCCTGCAAATCTGGTCATTTCTTGTTCAATATCCAGCAGCCTGAAAAAAAAGGGGGGGGAAAAAGTTAGCAATACTGTTTTAAATTTGATTTCTAGTCTGGTGTGTCCTCAGGTTAGAGTCAGGTCAGCCAGCAAATCAACTTGTTTTGCTAACAGAGGCTATCCCTATCAGGGGCTGGATTCCTTGCTCTGCCTGTTGCACAGGGCCAGGGAGCTGGCAGGGACCAGAAAATGCTCTGCCATCCTGCAGTCTCTGGGAAACCCCCCAGACTGCATGCTCCAAAAGAGCACAGGTGAGCAGGGGTTTCAGAGAAAAACTGCAAAACAAGTTTTCATTAGATGTTGAATGTGCTTGCTTTGTGCCATTATACCAGCTAATAACACTCAGATTTCAACATGGGGAGAAATGAGGGCTGCTAAAGTCAATTCAAATATTACTTCAAATATAAGTTTCTAATCTGAAATGATTATTTGTTTTTGTTACTCAAGTAGGAGTGTTAAATTACTCATAATATCAGTGAAGGGCATTGAATTGCTGCTTTTGCATTTAGGTTACTTTGAAATAGGCATTTAAGATTGTTTTAGGTTATTCTTTTAGACAACTTTTTAAAAACATCCTGCAGACAGCAAATTCTATTCCATTTACCCAAAATTTTGCACACAGAACTTTTAAGCCAAAAGGGAACACTATGAATCTGACTTGATCTCTTGCAAAAAGCAATCATGGAAGCAACTCAGCTGCCTGACACAGATATCCAGTACAATTTTTCATGTTTAATCAAGATCATGAAACAGATCCTCCTAGAAATTGTGCCAAGGCACACGATAAATAAGGAGGTGGCTGGTGACAGCCAACATGTCTTCACTGAGGGCAACTCCTGCCTGACAGATTTGGTGGCCTTCTATGATAGGGTTACAGCTTTGGTGGCTGAGGGAAGAGAGACTGACATCATCTACCCAGACTTGTGCAAAGCATTTGACGCTATCCCACATGACCCCCTTGTCTCTAAGCTGGAGAGAACGCAGATGGACCCCTTGGTGGATGAGTAATTGGCTGGATGGTCACACTCAAAGAGCTGCAGTCAACAGCTCAATGTCAAAGTGGAGACCTGTGATGAGTGGCATTCCTTAGGGGTTGGTATTGGCACCAGGGCTCTTTCAGATCTTTGCCAGTGACATAGACAGTGGGATTGAGGGCACCTTCAGCAAGTTTCCTGGTGACACCAAGCTGTGGGGTGTGATGGACATACAGGAGGGAAGGGATGCCATCCAGATGGACCTTGACAGGCTTGAGAGGTGGGACTGCGGGAACCTCATGAAGTTCAACAAGGCCGAATGTGAGAGGGCAATCTCAACCATAAATACAGGTGGGGCTGGGGCTGGACTGAGAGCTGCTCTGTGGAGAAGGGCTTGGACAGACTGGAGCAAGTAATTTGGCCCCAGTCACCTCTATCTAGGTATGTGAATCACTTCCATGTGCTTATAATTTCAAAGACCTTTAGAAAGTGACTTTTAATTCTAATTAAATATCTAATTAAGTGTGACTCAAAGATTAGAAAACTCTTGGAATGAAGCACTGAAAAATGACTTTTAGGAGAGGTTACAGGGTCAAACTTGGCTTTGACAGATGTGTATCTGAATGAATCATCTAGACTCCATTTATTATAGTTCATGGAAAGAAATAGGCTGTCTTACATGGTGGTTCATCTGACCTGCCTCAGAAATCCACCATAAGCTAATGAATTGTATTCTAGAAATGCTCATTTCTCTCAATGACAAGAGTTAACTAACTTGCTCAGAAGTCATCAGGCATTATAGGTCCTAACCTATAGTCCTAACCAGAATGACCAGAAGTCATTATTATCTATAGTGTAATCAGTAAAATAGATTATTGAATTCAGATATATAATAGGTATATCTGTTATCAGAACAATCATAATCAAAGAATATTCTTGCTGACATCTGTAGCTGAAAGATCAAGACCCAAGCTGACCTTCTGTCCCTCTAGATAATATCTCCAGCTCAGTAATAGGACTCTGTAATAAGAACCATGCCCCTTTTTTGCCTTATGAATAGAAAATGTAAGATTTAAAGGCTGAACAGGACCCTCAGTAGCAAGGCATTCTCTGACAAACTACAATAACAATGGAAAAGAAACAAATACATTCATTACTTACCCACATCTTACTGTGACATTCTTTTCATTCTGATGAATAGTACCATTAATCCACACTATGGTGTTATTTACACATGTCTTGTTTGGGTCTTTAAGCTCTTGCATTTCAATGTCATATTCAATAAATGTGTCTGCCATTGCACCAAACACAAGCAACACAGCTGGTTGGGCTATTCCATGAACAATAGCACAGAAACTACCAACGACCATCATTAAAATCTCAGTAGATGAAGCAAATCGAAACTAAAGAGAGAAGAAAAAATATGGTCTCTGCTGAGAGGCAGTCTTCATACTGCTTGTTTACTGATAAATCATTAATTAGGTGGATCAGATAAAAAAACATTCTCTTTAAACTTCAGAATTATCTTCAATACAAAAAGAAGACAAATCTCTTCAATCTAATCTAATTGCATCTGTGATTACAGCCTCATAAATTATTGAGCTCCATTTTAACATGTGAATGAATGTATTATCATGTAACATTAAGAGCTCAGTATTGTTCCACATGACCATCATTGCAGAAATTAGCTAAGAGATTAAGAATAGTAACCATAAATCATAGAGGGAGAGGGAAGGGAGGAAAAAGCCTTGGGGCATTATGCAGAGCCTCCAAATAGAGTTAGAGTTTCTCAAAAGTCTGAGGTGCTTTGGTGAAAATTCAGCTAAACATCCCAGAGCAAGTTCTCATAGTTAATATTCTAAAGCCTGTTGGCTGAGCCAGGCAGTTATGCACTGGCTTTAATCTGGGAGAAATGTATAGAAATATGACATAGTATGCAGCAAAAAAAGAGACTGAGCTAAATTCTATTACCTTACATTTGCTATGGGCTAAGAGTGTGCCCACGTGTAGCTGGTCACTTGGCAAAGATACAGTGATTTAAGTTACCTTTTTCATGATTTTTTGAAGTTTGATTCTCTGGTTGAAGTCAGGCACAAATATATAGTTTAAACTGTCCATATAGAATATCAGTTTCAAATGCTATACATTTTGAAATAGGAGAGTAAAGAGAAATCATAGCCTATTGAAGAACCTATCCAGGTTCTCTAGGTGCTACAATGTGTCTAAGAGAAGAAAGGGTGGAAATTTGAAGCACATATGGAAAAGGGACCTTAGGGCAAAGACAAGATACAGTGAAAAGCAGTTAACACAAAAGAGAAATAAATAAAAGGTCTTTCAAAAAAAAAAAAAAAAACACAAACACCAAAAAACACAAACCTGTAACACTACCACTGTTCTGCAAACCTTGCTCATAAGAAATCTAGGAATTCCTTTGTTTAAAAAAAACTCCACACAGAAAATGCACAGATATGTGGTATCTGGTCTCTCAGCACATCTGAGGCAAACATACTGTGTTAACCCACTGCACTTTAAATATCTCTGTAAAATTGCCTACGGAATTCAAACCTCTCTGCTTGAAAGAATAGCCTTCTCTGTGGACAGACTGTTCTCTCCACCCAACTAGAAGTTGAGATACTTAGCCAGGTACAGTACAATGAATGTAACTGCACTAGCCCAGTTTTACAGTCAGGACCATATTAGTCTGGACACATTACAGGCTAATTGCCCAGACTACGTCCAAAACAGAAGTAATAAGACCTCTTAGCTGCATGCTGCAGCTGCAGGGTTGGACATCTCTTCACTACATTAAATTTAAAATATATGTGCACCCCATGGAATTACATCAAAGGCCAGACATACTATATGTTATTGTGCATCCACAAGTTTCTATAGCTACCAAATCTTCTAATACACATGGAGCAATTACAAGGGAGCTAAATTATCTGCCAAATATCACACAGTAAATTTTTGGCAGAAGTAAGAATGAACCAAGGTCACCTAGATCCCTGTTTTGCATCTTACCTCATTTCCACGTATCTACCTGTAGATTTAATATAATGTTTTTCACAGGCAATTTTGACATAAACATCAATTATCAATACCAAACTGACAAGATGACAAAGGGTTCTATTAAATTCCCATTGAATTTATTGGCAGGATTTCAGGCCAAAAGATTTAATCCTTAAAAGTTTGGCTTAGTCACAGCTATTCCCCAAAACAACCATATTGGTTACTGTCACTTATTCTGCAGCACAATACACATCAAATATTTATAGCCATTGCTTTCGTTACCAGCTGAAAGAAGCCAACACGAACACTGTTTTCTTTCTTCTTTGATGACCTTTCAGAATAGAAAACATAAAATTATTAACTTATATTTTAGAACATATTTTGTTCTATACGCAAATATAAAGAATTGAACTTAACTCACTTTTCACTTTTCTTCTCTATAAAAGGTTCTTCATATATATAGAAATTCCTGGCAAAAAGGATAAGATTTTACATTATTACTTTTAGTCTCTTGGTTACTTCTCTGAAATTACATTTTGTTGAGACATCTTCCCCAGGTTTATACTTTGTTTTATAAACAGCTCCTCAAAATACTGTTGCTATAATGTGGATTGTGGGTTCTCTGAGGTCAGTGAGAGAAAAATCTACCATCAAAATTGTTGGCTAATCCTTTCTTTAAGAGAGACAAAAGTCCTGTATGTTCATATTGCCATAGTGCAATAGAATCTCTTATCCTATCATAGTTGAGTTGATTTTTTTTCCTCGGTGATCACATTTTGTATAATCAGTTAAATCAAAAGGACTAGTTGCACTGTTATGGATGGGATCCATACATAGCAAGTAGTCATCATCAGGTGTGTACATTCAGTGATGAATGAGTAGGGATATTCTATTTGTGGTGGGGTTGGGTTTTATTTGTTTCATTTGTTTTTATTTGGTTTTTAATGAAACAAATTAATTCAAGCTATATTTGTCATAAACTGTTTTTAGAAACCAGATCCTGGAAAGCCTGAAGGAAGCTTTCCTTCAGGTATGTAGGACCATATGTGTGTTATGTGTAAAAGTCCAACAGAAGTTGGGTTTGAAGATAAGTGGGAAGACATGGTAGACCTTGAATACTGGCTTGGTGCTCTCTTAGATGGGCAACCTGATAAAGACAAAAATTAAGAGATGCTCTAGCTTCTACATTTTAGAAGTAGCTCTCAGACCATGTACGCTGTGTCAGAAAGAGCTGGCTCAAATTATAGCACCCATTGTCCAGCCTGCCACAGAGTTGTCCAAAGATCTAGAAAAGAGCAGGGTCTTAATCCCATTTGGATCTCTGATTATAGCTGAAGGTCAAATTCTCTAAATCATTTCATATTTTAACTATCCGGAATTCTATGTTTAAATATTAATATCTGAGCTCAAATGAAGTGAGCAAATTCCTTTTGTTTTAAAACCTCACAGTTAAGCTTTAAAAGAAATTAATCGGGATTGATTAAAATTCCTGAAAAACTCATTTCTCAAGCTAAAAGCACTGAAGAAAGATAAATTCGAATATCAAAAACATTTTCAAAAGGAACACCATATTTTGCTGGTGTTTTTGTTTCTAAAGGTTTCCAAGACTGCTTTGGTCTACCTGTTTCAGTTGTATCAAATAAGGCAGTTCAGCTGCAAGAGAACAGCTTTTTCAAAAAAAAGTCATATATTTTGTCAGTGTGCCAATTTGATCCGATGACATTAACTTCTTTGAATATTCCTAGAAATATTGATTGTTCCGTTCGTGTACACGACTTACTCTGATTTCTTCAAGCTGTTACCTGTTAGGGAAAATAAATGCACAGTCTAGTTAATAATTATTGTTAAAGTACATAATCTTCTGTAGACATGTGAAATACAAACCCTAGAACCCCATGGGACCTGATCATTCCTAGGTTATAAACATCATATTCTCACTAATACATATAGAAACCAGGGATATGGTTTACACTAAATACATTATTCAGGACATTTGTCAAAAGTCAACTCCTTTTCATTGCAAACTGTTTGCTAATATTCAACTGGTTCACTTGGGAATGGTCTCATCAAGGAATACTACTCTAATGTCACTCCATGCATGCTTCCTGAAAGCAGGATTGGTAGCTCTTCAGTCTTGCCTTCTAACAACTTAGAGACTGCAAATCCTGTGGAAGAGGGGCAGTTGTGGCCCTGAAGAATACAATGAACCTGTTGCACTGATGTCTACTCTTGGGGCATTGTCTAGGGAACCACAGCTTAGAGAAATGGAATTATACTGCAAGACATAATTATGCTGTAAAGCAATTCCTTGGTCCCCAGAAAAGGTCTGGATTTAGCTCCCTTTCAAAAGATGTTGTGAAAGACATCATACCTGAAGTACAGCTTGTGTTGTCAGGGGCCCCAAAAAATGTCATCATAAGGTCTGATGTAGAAAAGATTTGCTGTACATCACTTGAGATGACAATTAATAAAGAGCTAGTTTTATACCTACATCACAATTTGGATAATCTAAGGGCACTTAGCATATGTACTTCGTTAATTTATGATGCATTTGCCAGCTCAACATCAGGTTCAGAACCATGGTTTGCTTTTCAAGCACTGCCTTCCTTTCTTCACATCTAGCGACACGTCACTGAGCATGTACAGGTCCGTCTCACAGAGTAAACACAGAGCAACTTTGCTTCAGAATTCACAGAGGGTGCAAAGAAAGTCACTGCAACCACAAATTTTGCCTCCATGATTTTTCTACCTAGGGAAAGAAGGTTTTTCCACTATCTCCAGGGTTTTGCATTTGCCAAGAACACAATGTTAGATGGAAACAGTCTGAGTTTGTAACTGAGGGAATAGCTGATTACATCTCCTTTTCGGGGTTAATAAGACAACTTTATGTTGCTTAACAAGCAGTCTATTGGTTTTATTCTGCTCCCTTTGTTACTTGGGGATGGTAACAAAAAAACTAAGAAATCGGAGGCAAACTCACTTGATAGGGCAAAAAACCACCCCAATTGTAAAAAGAGGAATAGTTATGGTCCCAGTAGAAAGTCTTTCGTCAAAATCCCACAACAAGTAATAGCAACAAGTATGTAAAATAAACTAGCAGACAAAAAATCAACTCTACAAGCCAGCAAGATAAATCTAAGCAAACTGGGAGTTCAAAGTAAGCTTCTGTCCCAGAAGCAGCATATATCCCCTCAACCTATTCACTCCCTTTTTGTCATCATTCCTGCCCACCTCGACACCCATATTGGGATCCACAATGCCCCTTGCATTGAAACTGCTGCTAGTTAGCAGCCTAAGTGAGAGGGTTTAAAAACAAAACAAAACACAGCAGGTGAGGTGAGTGGGGAGATCTGCAGTGCTACAAGCACACAGACAGCTGCTCATTCCAGCAAGGTGCAGAGCAGTGTGCTGGGGTATCAATATACACTGGGGAGAGAACACAATATTTCAGAAAACGTTCACATTGGGTCTTTTTACAATCATGAAGCTGACGTTGCTGCTGCTATGTTGGAGACTTCAAAATGAGCTGCAGAATCTAACATGCCAGAAAGATATTTGATGAGGATTGTTAAAAACCAAAGAAATTATCTGGCTAACACAGAGTGACAAAAGGTGGGAACGTAACACCTTCTGCACATGAAACTCTTGTTCAGTTTCTAATGTCATAGCAAAAAACTGCACATGTAGTGTCTTCTAATGGAACAGCTGCTTTTATGTTTGCAGGTATAACTCCATCTCTACAAAGATAACCACAATCAAGGCTTAGTCTAAGCTCAGACTGAATACTCTAAATGTATTCAGACTCTACTGTTACACCCACAGCAGTCCTATGAGACATCCTATTACCGATAAAAATTGGAAGGAAATCCCAAACCCAAGCAATGAATGATAATAGATTTGAAATACAGACTTCAGCTATGAAGTTTTCAAAATAGCAACAGACACCGCAGATCAAGTTATAACTGGGACACTACTGTTATATAGCAGAAAGAGAGGCTTGAAGAGGGCCCTCTTATTAAAAATCAGCCATAGGGTCTTGTAAAAGTATTTTATTTTGTGAAATTTCATTATCTACTTGGTTATGTGAAGAATTACGCTGTGTGCTGCAAGTTTTAACAAAAGGCAGCTGTATGGTTCCCAAGGAATGAAAAACGCTGAGGCTGGACTGCCTAAAACCTGAACTGTTGTCTAGGAAGGGGAAAAAAATCACTTCATCTCAGTCTAGTATGATTTGCTTTATTTTATTTTTGTTGGTGAAAAATAGTTCCAGCAGAGAGGCACTATCTTTCAACATGAGTCTTCAGTTTCCTGGAGGGGATCTGTCATAAAGTATTTCAAGGGAAATAAAACTGCATGCTCTCTATTACTATCCAGCTTGACTGTTCTAACAACACATCTGAATATTTAAAAGATAACCCAAGCTAAGAAAGCATCCCTCCTCCCCAAGCTGTTTTGTTCAGAGCTGACTCAAGAACACACATTTTGATGACAAAGCAGGTGAAATTGGGGTTGATTGTCACATTTGTAAATCCCAGTAAGGCCCTCATTTAGAACACAAGCTATTTCATGCATGGTTTTAAGCTTTTCACTCACAAATGTTTTTAATGAAAGTTTAAACACTTCCAGGATTAGGCTGCAGCTGTCATACATACAAAATGCATGTATGCTTAGGGAATCTGGTGATATTTGAGTACTGGAATGCTTTTGAGAACACTTTTTACTCTATGTGAGGAGCAAGTACATTGCCATTCATTGCAATTTATCTTCCACTGTGGGCTACTGTTTTGTTTTCCTTTGAACTTTACAATCTGTATAAATATTTAACACCCTCTTTTTTGATGGCTTTTCTCAAGTCATATAAACAGAACTGAAAATATTTAGCATTTTCTCTTCATGTTTCTCCTTGACTCATGCTGCATTTAGACTGGTAAAATGGACATTGCAAAGGAAAAATGGAAAAAAGGAGGACAAGCTCTGATGAGAAAAAGGAATGCAGATCTTCACTTATCATTAGTTTATAAGAATTATGCCTATTATAAGTATGACTACAAATAAAAGTGTTTGCTGAAAGAAACTATGGAAGACAGCACCTTTTTCTTTTTCACAATAAAAGCCTTTTACTTGTACACCAAAGAGCTGAGCATAAAAACCGATGTAGATACCTTGAAATTGTAAATATGTAAATATTGTCCATGAGTAGGGATTTTTATACATAGTTTTTTACAGAAAAGTTGTTTTGCAGGCAGCATACCCATAACAGCAGATACCACATAACTCTATATTTATTCCACAGTTTTCTTTGTATTCTGTAGACTATTTGCTTCACTTGGGCCACCCACCATCTATTTCACATGCTTTATAAAATAAGGAGGTGACTGAAGAATAAACTTCTTACATTTACCATCCAAGTCGAAAGCATAGTTATCCTCTCCCAATCTCTTGATGCTACGCAGAACAACTGGGTCAGACATGATGATTATTTACTTCAATCAGAAGCCCTGAAAAGAGACGGTGGGAGGGAGAGGAAGAATATCAGCATACATTTGTCTGTAAACATAAAACAATATTATGTTAAACTTCTACTTACCTCAGTTTTGCCCTCATGATCTCAGGACGATGTCTGGGATTAGAGCACTGATTACAGCACAAGTTATAACAGAACAGCTGTGACAGACTCAGTGAAACTACAGAGCAGAAAAACACCTCAGAGAAGAGGGCTCAACTCACCCCAGAGTGCAAAGCCTCTGACAGGCTTCAGTGCCTCCTGCCTTGAGTAGAGCTGTTCCTGGGGCTTGTCAGCCACTGCAAAGAGCCCTGTCCCCATTCATGGCTCTGTTAAATAAACTACTGCCTTTGTGTGGGTGACATCTGTAGGCAATAGAGTGAGATATTAACATGACAGGTCCTGCCTCACTTATAAGGGAGCAGCAGGCAGGAGACCTCCCCTGCCTTGTGCTGTCCCAGGTGTCAGCAGCCAGCAGGACCATGACAGGGGACAGCTGGGGGACAAGGGTGGATGGGGGGAGGCCCCAGAGCCACACCGACACCTGCATCATCACCACCACAGCAGCACTCCCACAGCTCTTGGCTACCAGACCTGCTCCTCTGGATAGTTTTATTCCTAACTATTCACACTGACATGCTGAATAGATGTCATACATGAGAAGAAATAAGAAGACGAAGTTAGTACTTCTTTGTTAAAGAAGCACTTCTGTGAGGCAAAATCTGCCAGTAGTTAGGCCTGGCATCCAAGATGGCGCCAGGGAAAAGTGCTGCAGAAGCCCTCCCCAAAACATGCCCTTTCACAGCCAAAGTCATCTCATCCACATCTTTGTTTAACGTAACGTGTCCCAAAACATAGTTACAATATCTTCTTCCAGTTTTCAAACATCAACATTTGCATGATTATACTTCTGTAAAAACCTCTCACAACCTCTCATTTCAGGCATATTGCAGTGCGTTCGGATAGCAAAACTTCTGTGTAAAAGACGCATTTCCATAGATTACTTGTGTTACACCACCTGACTTCCCAGCCAGCTGAGTTTCTACCTATTGAGCCCTCTAAAGGAACCGCTTATTTCCTTTTAATAGCATTAAAACTACCAAAATCCTTCATATTGGCAATAGCTGTGTGATTAGCTACAGTCAGGTAGTTCCTATAAGTGGGAAGGATTGAGAAGCAGATTGGCTTTGAAATTACCCAAGGATGAAGGAAATAAATTCATTCTTAGATCAAAGTGGAGCAACATAAGGATCTAGTCCAGTGGTTCAGGGTGCATATGTAACTTTTAATAATTTCACTTCCCATAATTGCCCAACCTTTCCTTTTTTTTTCTTTTCTCTCCAATTTGGCTTTCAAGAACCGCTGACTCCCAACTCCAACTCTTTTTACCCTTTTCCCCTGAATTTTATGTGTACATCCCTTGGCACATCACTAATACATCGCTAAGTCACACTGGAAAGACCAAACTCTCTTGAATAATTCTAAGCATCTAATGCAAAATTCAATTATTCTTATTTTAACTAATCTTAACTAACTTTAATGATCGAAGATGTCTGAAGCACTCCCCTGACAATTAGTGCTTCAGTATCCTTCTTGCTAACATATTTTTTTCCTAATGTATAATCTGAATATCTTACTTCTTGTGCACCAGGGAGATGAAACATAATATTCCTTTTCACTTTGTAAGTAGGCTGTATTTATTTTAATAATACTAGAAAGTCACCCTCTTCAGATAAAGAAAGCAAGTCATTCAATTTTCCTTGGTAGGGTATATTTCTTAAACATCTGACAATTTCCACTGGTCTCCTCTGGATTCTAGTACATCCTTAATGGAGTGATGAGTGCATAAGAGCACTACAGCACCAGTCTTACCAATACTGGACAAAGATTATTTCCCACGTCATGGATTATGTTCCTGTTCACACAACCCAGTATGACATTTGGGTTTTTAACAAAACTATCACATTGTTGATTCGCATTCATGTAGTCCACCATAGACACTAAATTTTTGCAAACAATTTGCTACAGAGTCAGTTGCTTTCCAAACTAGGTTTTCACATTTGATTAATCCTGCCTGATATTGCCCATATTTAATTGTACCTTACATCCTTCAGCCCATTTTACCTGTTTATTAAGGGGATTTTGACTTCTAGTGCCATTCTTCAGGAATATATGCAGAACATACCTGCAGTCTGTCCCACCTTTATGTCATGATTGAATTTAACAAGCGTATTCTCCATTGTGTAATCCACATAATTATCAATATTACTGGATTATACCATTAAAAATGCAGACCTCTGCAGAACTTCATTTAGCACACCCATTCATTTGGACACTGGTTCATTGATCACTACTCTATGGGTGTAGTTTTTCTTGTCTAAAAGTTTCTGAAGAGACAATCTACTCATCTGCTCATCAGTAAATTCTGACCCCCTCACATTTTGCGACCCCCTAAATTGTGACCCAAATTCTCTTCTTAAGTAAATGTGTAAAGCCAAAGAACTACTGCAATAGCAAAATGTCTGGCCAGGACTAAAATAGTTACTTAGAACATAAAATCACAGAAGCTTTTAATTAATCCCCACATACAAATGAAAAATTTACAATTTTAGTCATAATTTCTCCATTCTCTGAGACAGATGGCAAATGAGCTGAACAAGTTATGGTACTTCCTAAGTTAAAGTCTCTACCATGTGCAAATTTCCAAGTTCTCTTTCTGCTTCTGACCAGAAATAAAGGAAAACATCATCAACACATCACTGCTTCACATGGGATCTTATACAATTCATTAAATTTCAAATTCATTAAATTTCACAACAAACTTTGAGTTTGTATCAAACATATGGAAGAACGGCTTAATTTCCAGATTACATTATTCAGTTTATATTGAAATAAAGGGTTAATAATACCCAGCAGATACCAACTGCAACCATATTCTCATATTTTCTACTGCAACAAAATAGTTTGTCACAACAGTAATTTTAGTAGCAATTTGTTATTAAACGCGAAGGCATCATTTGCAGCTCTGTCTAGTACTGACTGCTTCACACTGCTTAGCACCCAAGTGATGTTACTGTATAAAGAAAGCTGAGCTACTACACAAACTGCTGGCTTTGCACTGAAATTAGTATAATGGGAAATGTCACCTGGATTTTGAACACGTGTTCTTCTGGAGTAAAGAAGCAATGTTCCTACCTGTTCTGCTATCAAAAGAAATCCAAACTCTAAGGGTGGGATTTACAAACACTTTTTAGCAGCTTTAAAATGCTTCATGACTCACAGAATTATAAATCTATTTAAATTAAATGATATAAACCACTTGAACCATCCTACTGACTGTGGATCCCAGTGAAAAGCCATGAAGTGGTTAAAAAGCCACCTCACTACAGTTCTGCTTCAGAAAGATAATGCATAATGTCATACTATAAAGCGATGAAGGCTCAAAAGTAAAGCAAAGCAAAGTCACTCTCTGCCTGTCCTTTTTCAGCTACTTGTTATTTGACTCTGCTACTATTATTCTACTCTGTATTTTAACACTATGAAATGTATTTTGTAACTGATTTTTTAAGCCCGAACGCTGACATAGTTCTAAACAGGAATAGTGGGGAAAAAACCCCAATAATTCATAGACTTGAAAAAGAATTCTAGTTACAAAGACTTGCTAGAGCTAAATTTTCTGGAATTATGTCACTTTTCCAATAAAATTATGACTGTCCCACATTTTTGAAAGGAAACATATTTTTCCTATTTTTTCTAAAGCTCAACACATCAAATACTATCCTGTCTGGTAGGCATCATTAATTAGCTCACTGAAACAGATTAGTATAGCAGATAAGCATGCTGTATTAAATTATTAAAATAACTTTCCTCAGTGTCTGAATGTTTAACTGGGGATCACTTAGAACATATTGAAAAATACTGTTGCTGATGTCTGCATTTAAAATGATAGTATAAGGCATTAGATTATTCTATCTACCTATGTGTGTGCAAAATACAACCTAGGAGCAGAGAATACCTCAGAAACTGCACTGAAGTGAAATAGCATCTTAACCTAGCCCAATACAGTATGGCTGCTGGATTTTTGATAGACAAAAATCTTTCAGGGACTCAAAATCTAGATTTAAATAAGTAATACTTGAAAAATTGTAACAAAGGAATATATCCTGTGAATGAAGCAACATTAGGACCTCATCCAAAGCCCACTACAATCTATTTCAAATAACCTCTTTATTCAGATTAAGATCTTTATTTAATATAAAGGGGAAGAAGGGAGAGAGAGAAAAACAGTGAAAATTGGCCCTGCAAGCACCGTTCTTCATGTTTCTTTAAACCTAGGTTCCTCAGATATAAATAATAGCATATAAGCAGAAAGATGTTTTGCTTCAAAATAAAACTTGAATGTCTTGTTCTTCAAACAGTTCTATTAAAACAAAACCTCCAAAATTTAAAAACAAAACAAAACAAACAAACAAGCAAAAAAAAAACCCAAAAAAACCCAAAAAAAACCAACGAAAAAAACAACCAAAAAAAAAAAAAAACCCAAGCCAAAAAAACCCCACTAACTTGCAAAGAGAATGCAGCATTTAGCTTAAATTGTCCCAAAGAAAAAAAAATACACGTACTTTTCAGTTCAGGAAGTTTCATCAGTTAACTCTGAAATATTAAACACAATAGATTTGTTACTCACCTGTGTCTGTGAAAAATCATAGAATCACAGACAAATTGCAAGGACCCTGCTCAATCAGTCAGTGAAGCTCCCAACCATTTCCCAGCATATTTTCATTATTCTAACCCATTTGTCAGAACTGAATTTTTAAATTGGGCATTGGCTATTTGCACCTGGGTCAATAACCACACGGTCACAATGTTCACAGTTCACTGACATCCAATGGAGTGTTTAAATTTGACTAATGCAATCTCACAACATAAAGTCAGGGCACTTGGAAAGCAATTATACTTGAGGAGACCAGACATTCCCTGGAAAACAATTCACAATGAATTATTATAGCATTATTTCATCAGCATTAGTATCAAATTACTTTATTTGCCAGGCAATAATTTTGTACACTATTATCCCTACTATAAATAGCAACACCAGCTGAATAACACAACAATTGGTTCAGAGATTAAGCCAAATTCACATTAAAAACTTGCTCAAAAGCTTTGTTTTCTAACCCACAGCTTCTAATTTTTTACAATTTTCCTTTGAAATTAAGATTTTACAGCCTGAGTAGTAGTGAATTCTAGTTGGAGATGAGCCCTCCACAGACTTTTCAATAAGGGACACTGATGAGGACAATGCTGTGACCTCAGACAATAATACCACAGAGTTTAGAGGCAAATGGCAGGCAGGGTTTAGTTCCTCTCTGAATTCAGTTCTTGCTACAGAGGGCCTTGACTGATAGGACAAGATAGAAAGACAGTGTTTTAGTCATAGTGACTGTCAGCTCTGCTTGAGTTGTCTGCGCCCTCAAACTTTCCATGATAAAGCCTCATGCCCAAAAGTGCATCACGATTAAATGCTAACCAGAACTCCAGTTTTCCTTGTTCAGCATCATTATTGTGTTCACAGTGACAGCATAACTAAATGCAAAACTGGTGTCTCTTCCCACCATCTGTCCCAATGAACAAAGCATAGCTTTGAGAATAACACTATCTGAGATAACGTCACAGTGATAATCATCTGCACCACCACAGCATAGAGCCAGAGGAAAAGAAAACAAGTTAATTGCAGTGCAGGGCATGGAAATGGAAAGGCTGAAACAAATTTAAGTGGTGGAGCAGATTTATTCACCTTTGACAGCTTCTTGAGGAGCAAGTTGGCCAAAGGTAATTCAAGGCCTTTGCTTTTCAAAGTACTTGAGCAGAGCTCACTTGCACTTGCACACAAAGTTATCCAGCACCTCCAGAAAAGATTTGGTTGGCCAAAGACAGAATATAATTTTAGCTTTACATAAATTACTTTGGTCTTCTCACATAAAAACTTCGCTCATCTAAGCATTCAGAAAATGTATGCAGAGTGTGTTCCAAACTGCTAATGAAGCAGGTTACGGCAGTGATGAATTGGAGCTAAGACCATAAGCTACTACAGCCCTTTTGAAGGGCTCTGCTCCCTCGTAAACCTCTGCTTCTATCAAATCATCCTTACAAAAAATCCTGAAGATTGATAAATTCTGACCTGACTTTATGACATCAGCCATAAAAATGAATCTCTGGTGAAAAATCACCCAAATCTGTGTATATCAAAAGGGAGAATATAAAGCACTCGGTTCTGGTCCCGCTCCCACACAGTCATCTTCATCTTTTATAGCTGCTAATGGAAAAATTAGCCAAATCCACTCCATCTCCTCAAGTCCTCTTGTACTTTGCTTCCTTTTGTCCTTTCCAAAGATCTTTAGCAAGGGTTCGACAAGGAAACCTCTTTTTTACACTTAGGAGCAAGACTTCTTTTGATGGCTTTTATCATTTTTACTGCAAACAAAAAGCTGTACCTTGATAAGAAATCCATTTCCTTTTTTTTTTCTCAATCAAACTACATTTATTCATACTGAAATGGGAATAGCAGACTCTTCCCTTACAGTGAAATCAGGAAAGTACCTAAGGGTACAATGGGGATGTTTCTGTGAACGTGACTTTCTCTTGTAAAAACTCTAAGTCGTTGACTTATGGGAGCAGACACCTCCAGGTAGAAGGTTGGCTCAAAGAAGGAAACAAACTAATTTCTTCTCTCATGGTCTAAATCACCATCAGAGGCACCAAGTCATAGTATGTTTATTTCTTGGTCACAAAAATATGCTATACTGAAACTAGAAAATACTTCCAGGAGTGGGTGCAGCAGGAAGGCCAGGATGTAGGCAGCAAGGGACTTACCTACCTCTAGCAACTTGTCTTGTTTCTATACTTAGCCTCTCACCATCTGCTCTTGGAAATTACCAGAAGCAGGACATGCACTTATTATCCCATTGATCCTACCCAAGTCTGGCAAGTAGTAAGGATTTCTTCTAAATTCCAAATCCTTCTGCAAGTAAAAATAGCAGAGATAGCAACAACACTTCCAAAAAAACCCACTATAAATTTTAAATGCAAATTATAACTTTTCTATCCAAATTAAGTGATTCACCGTGTTAAAATAAATCTTTCAAAAAGACATTTTTCAGAGTGCTTGCCCCACCCTCTGGGCAACCAGCCCCACCTCGCCTGTTCCTGTCAGAAGCTGGCATGTCCATCTGGGCCTGCCTCTCCCCTGTGCCTCATTTTTCCCAATCACTCTTGAATGCCACAAAACAAACACCTTTGGTGCTTCTGATCACTCATATCACTCTCCCTCCTAGAAATTACAGAAAAATACTTTTTTTCTTGATGAGCCCTTTAGTTTGTTTTTGGTTTGTGTTTTTTTTTTAGTTTTGGTTTGTGGCTCCTATAAAAAATTGTAGGTAGATGTTTACATTGCAAAGTTGGACCACAGTGGATGGGCACTGAACCTGTCAGTCTCTCTGGCAGGCTGGAGTTAGAAACTAACTGAAAACCTTGTAATTTCAGCACTTTTATTAATTTGACATAAAGTCCCACATGCCTGTTGCCATGGCAAAAACAGGTCTTTTCCTTCAGTATAGCTAAATTGGCTTTTATTTGTATTTATTGATCAGATTGCATATCAAGCCAAGACTCTGTTTTGGTTAATTTACTAATTATAGTTTATAGTAGGGTGTGATGAAACACAGGTCTGCCTTTTTCTCTAGAGGGGCTGTTCTCAAAGTCTCTTCAACCCTGGGCCCCTGGGTTGCTTCCATGGCAAGACCTGTACGGGCTTTAGCAGGCATGAGGTACATCTGGCATGGCTGAGGTCCCAGGACAGGAAGGTGTGGGAGGGCAGGAAAACAGTGCCTCTGTGCCAAGGAGGGCAGATTTCCGTGAGGCCTCCAGAAGCAAGACTGGCCCTGCCTCTGATGTGCAACCGCCACAGACTACCCAGAGTGCTAGTCAGCTGCAGGTGCAGGAGGGCTGCAAAATCCCAGCAGAGTAAGGGATATTATAAAGAGAATGGTAATTTTAGTAAGTGTTGCAAGAGAAGGAAAGCCTGCCTTTGTGGTGGGTCTGCTATGCATGCATACATAAGCCATGGGAAAATTTTCTCGACCACCACGGCAGCTTCTTGTAACTCAAACAGGGAGCAATTTGTGTGCCTAAAAATATATAGAGCCATTTTAGATATCAGGACACTCACACAGGACTGAGACCCACCAGATGAGACCAGAAGAAACTGTACCATCAGCCAGAGGTTTTCCTTAAAGAAGGGATTCCCTGATACACGCAAATTGGCTTTACACACTTGCATTAAGGCAGCCAGCCAATCTTTCAGACAAGTCAGATAATTAATGGGCTACTGCAAGGTGAACTAAGATCTGAAATACACTGTCAGCTACTGTGCAGTCACATGCACATTCTCATTCTGTGAAGCATGTAAGATACTTCACTCCTCTTTCATTTAGGGATAAAAAGCTGAAAGTTCCCAACCACGAATAAACCTCACAGTATTCGTGTTCTGGAGTGCCATATAAAGACAGAAATAAAAATGTTAGTACAGCAAAAAATCCAACACTTTAAATAGTAGTAGTGATAATAATAATAATAATAATAATAATAATAATAATAATAATAATAATAATAATAATAATAATAATAATAATAATGTCTAATGCAATTAAATCCTGCCTTTGCAGGAGAGATATGAAAGTTTTTGGAGTTAAGGTTTGTTGCATTCAACCCAGACTGTCCAAAACAGCATTAAGTAATCCAGCAAAGATTATGAAAGAAAAGGAGGTGATATTAAGTTTCTCCCTGATACTAAAATGCAACTACAGAGAGGAGTATTTTCAGAAAGGTGAGGTAATGTCCAGACATTTGTGTCAAAAGAAGCAATACATTTGTCACTGAGAAAGCCTTGCAAAGTATCATTATATCTCCTAAGCATTCTGACTTTTGGAAAGACTGTGATGTGAAAAATTACTTTTCAAATGCATCTGCATCACAATATGACCATCCACACAAAATACTTCGTCTGGGAAGATTTATTCAAATCTTAGTTAAAGATTAATTATTCATGTTGGCTTGTAACTTTTGAGTGAACTCCCAAACAGAAAAGCTTTTATCTGCTGATGTAATCAATGTGCTCAATGTATTTTTCTGTCACTATTGTTTATTTACCTAGTAATCAAATAAGGATCAAGTCCCTTTGCTTCTGTTAGCCCCAGTGACGAAGCAGCCATTCTGAACCTGTTGATAGACACTTGCCAAGCCTGCTTGAACAGGGACTCATTGTCTTCCGATCCTTGGACTTTCTTGCTTCACATCAAGTCTTTCTAGAAGCTAAAGCTTTTCATCTTTCTCCACCAAGAGTACTCAATCAAAAGTGATTAGGGAAACAAACTATGAAATGACACTACCTACTCTGATCTTTATCTTTAGACATTTTGGTTTGGCTGGTTTAATTCAATCCCTGTCAGGCCACTAGTATACCTTCAGGTGCTGTGAGACACCAGCACTGGAAATGTTAACATTCGAAGGAAAATACAAACAGGATTTGGGATAGGGCACACTAGCTGTAAACACGTTATTTAAATTAGAAATGCAGGAAAAATATCAGCTGCCTAAAGTATTACTTCTCTATGGAGGACCAGATTCTGCTGACATTTGCTCTCCTGGGACCAGACACCTCATTTACTCAAATGCCAGCAACAAAAGCCAATGACTTCTGTAAATAAGCAAACCACAGTGTGCTCTGCTAAGACTAGCAGAACCTAACCTGTTCACAAGACTATGAGGCAGATGAGAACATATTTAGACATATGATTTTAAGGAGTAGAAAGGACTTCTCATGGAAAAGACCCTTGACTTCCACAAGGTCAGAACACACTGGGGAAAGCACCCACAGGACCCGGCTTTGGTTAGTTTGTTAGTTAGCTTCAGACATGCGCTTCAGAATTTTCACCTGTCCAGCAGGAATAGCATTAGCTTCTCAGTTTTCACTGGAGAACCAAATTTCCTTCCCCAATGTTAAGCTTCAAGCAATTTTTCTATGTCCTTTCTATGAGTCAGGGATCTCATTACAAAATACACCTAAGAAATCAATGGGAAATCAGGCAGTCAAGACTGTCTCATGATAAGCTAACAGAAAACTATATTTAGAGCTTACATTTTGCTTGTGGGATTTCTCTTCCAGTAAGCTCCCTCACATGTTATGTTCTAAGAGAGTTGGAGAATCCTTTGTGAAAAGGGAACTTATTGGGAAAATTCCCAATTTTGATATTTTCTGAGATGCTAAACTGGATCTATTCAGCTTTCTGAAATGACTTTCTGCAGTTCAAAAGTAGTTTGCTGAGAAAAAAAAATCAGTGGTAGAGAGAGAAAATTTCCTTTCACGTTTTTCTCTCCTACATTTGTATGGCAAAGGATTGCTACCCACAATAGTAGGACTCCAGACCTGACACTGATTGAGCGATGTCCCCCTGTGACAGGCTTTGCATGCTGGTGGAGTGCTGTTTTGTGGTCATTTCAACCACACCGCAGAGCCTACCACTAGAATCAGGCCAGACAGGGCTAGGCAGGCACTTCTGTCAGGCTTGTCCTGAAGAGCAAATCTTTACCAGCCACCTGTCGAATCCCCAAGTCTCCAGCAAGCAGGACACACTTGACTGCCCAGAGAGTGCTGAAAGTACAGTAACAACCAACACCACAGCTGAGGCTGGTGTGGCACTGAACAGTGGCAAAAGAAGCAAGAACTTCCAGGCCCAAGCCAAAAGAAGCAGGGAGAGAAACTGAAGGGGGAAGAGCTGCCCACCAAGCAAAGGATGATGTAACAATTCTGCAGCTCCTGACAGGGTAGTCAGACCAGGTGTCACCAGCCAGTCTGTGACAGGCTGCCATTGCCATGGTCCAATCAATTGTATGGGGCAAGATCACTTCCAGCTCCATCCTACCACCTTGCTTGGTTTCCCCAGTTTTAATTTCCTTCTCATTCAGTTAGTTTCAAATCAATTTTTACAAAGAAGCTTATTTATTCATTCTCCTGTTGAGAATGGTCTTTGCCCAAGCTTCCTTGCTTCGTGCAGCATCTGGCACTGCACAGCACTACGAGCAGAGAGACATGAAGAATGGGGAAAAGAAATTCTGCTGCCATGTTTATGCAGTAGTACTCAGAGCTGAATTAGAAGTGCCCATCAGACTCTGGGCCAAGGAGCAAGCAAACAAGTCTCCCAGCAATCATATGATAGCATCTGTGTCCATGCAAAGTGTAGAGCTTTTGTTTGCACAGTTTGTAGAATTCGAGGTTTTATTTGAGAAACATTGTAATTGGTTTGTTTCTAGTATCAAAAAGCTGCCCCTAAGCTAGTAAAAATAATTTCATCCCTGAAGGTTTTCACACACAAGGATGTCTCTTAAAAGATTAAGTCCTATCAACAATAACTCACACGCAAGAGAAAAGGTAGAGGTCTGAACCAAGCTCTGTTAAGTCAGTGGAAAGACTCCTGCTGCTTTCAAGACAATGCACAGATCAGCTAGTAGATTAGTTCCTTCCCAGCTCAGTAGATTAGTTCTCCTTAATGAGTCTTAACAGTCCCCCAGGCTCTGCAAATCACTATATATAGCCAGTAATGCTTATACAGCATTGGTAGAAGAAGCAGGCATAGAACATATTAATACCAAATACTAAGGTAGACACATCACAGCACAAAGTCATTATCAACAGCAGGCAGAGGGGCCCTGCTCCTCAGCCAATGTATGCCAGTTAGAAAGTACCACCAGACACAGAATTTACAGTGAGATGTTTTTGGAAACTATCACCATGCGGGTCTCGGTGCAGAAGTTTATGAGCAACTTGGGCTGTTTCTATGTTCTGACACTGGAAATGACTGGTGAAGGCAACTCGTGAGCACCTGGAGGTATAGACTGAGCTTGCAGATGTCTCCCCAGAATGTGAGTAGAACTCGTGTCTATTATTACAGTGAGCAGTACCTATTGCAGCTAAGAGAACAAATTAAGCTTTTTTTTTTCTAGTGCACAGACAAGAGAACATGCAGTCCTTTCCTTTCTAAAGTAATTTTAGCAATTGTTGCTTATCTAGGCACCTAAAATGTCCAAACAAAATGGTAACTCAGAATGCTCTTTCCAACATCTGGAATCTTTCCTTACTTCAATTTCCAATTACTGGGTCAGTCACCTAAGAGTTTAAAAGGTTTTGTTTTCCTGGGTCTTATACCAGTGCTGTGGTAAACATCTGAAGTGCAAGTCATACAAGGAAGATACAATTATGGTGAAAAATCAGCCCCTACTGTACTAGACTACATTCATCTCCCTGCAAAATGCTGTATAAGAGAGTTTGGAGATGTGTTTCTTTTAAGGTGACATATTAATGAAGATCTTAATTTATCTGTTGACTGCCAAACTGAATATACTGACATATTTACCCAGCATACGAAAAAGCACTCCTTTACCATGAAATGAAAGTGCAAAGCCCTGCACAATCAGGAATAGCTTACCTAAGACTGGAAATGTGATGTGTTTGTGCTGGTATATTTTTTCAATTCATTAACTAAAGACTAGGGGGCTTTTAGTTCTGTCAGGATGAATGATTAGTAAAGTTTGTGCTCCCTAGGCTCTGGAGAGCTGTTGGATGATCTCTCAGATCATTATCTGAAACATCTAAACCTTCTGCTCAGTGCTACATGAGTGCTGATTCTGAAGAACAACAGTCCTTAATTTCCCCTTGGCAGTTTTTCCTGCAGAGCAGTGACTTCTGGAAGTTTGCACTGCCTGCACAGTGGCGGATGAAGGAATCCAAAACACACCCAGACCCCAACTTTGCCCCACCCTGAGGTTCCTTGGCATGACTACCAAAGCAAACTTGCTGTAGGAGTAAACCAGTAACACCATCCTTCAATACAGGGTCTATGTGCTTCAGTTTCCTGTAGTGCAGAGAAGCAGAGGAATGCTGTACTTTGCAGTCATCTAAAAATCTTAAAGGGCTCTCAATGCTGTCAGGCTGCTTTCTCTAAAATCAATTGCTTTTATAACGGCACTCGTCTAGAAGTAAGAAGCCAAGTTCTATCCCAAGAGTTCTCAATTTGCCAGGCAAATATCAAAGTTTTGATGGAAAGTAGAATTTGCCTTCAGCTATTTACTGGCTACATTATTAATCAGAATTTAATATTTACGAAGATACATCAATAGTCTAGAAAATCATGCTGACATTTTCTCTGGAAACACACTCTTGGCCACTCCACGAAGCTATTTCAAAATCAATATGCCCCTGGAAGAAAAGTGGCTTTTTTAGTGCTTTACAATTAGCAAAAAAGAGATATTTTGGATAACGCTGTACATTCACAGAACTAGATGATTTTCTCAAAAGAAAACTTTAACTGAGACTATTTCTCCTGGTTCTGACCACAGACTCCTTCCAGCAGCAATAACATTATCTAGCAGAATATGTGGTGGCACAAGGCTACAGCAGAGCAAAACCCACCATGATGCTCAGGACTGAACTTTGACGTATTACCAGAGAAGGAGCACTAGTACTCCATGAAAACTAGGCAGTTAGGAATTACAGGCTTAGTAACACTGGCCCAGGACTGATAGAGAAAAGAGCAGTGGAAATTCCACACACAGTGCTGCCCTCTCAGCTGTCTCCCCTAGAGCTCTTTGTCTTACAGATCTTCTGTGGCAATTATTGCTACCTAAACACAGTGGCTAACACCAACCAGAGCAATTGCAGCTGTTTTTCCTACAGAAGGCAGGTAGGCATCCTGGCCAGACACTCCAGAACTTCTTCACAGAGCCCAGTTTCAAATTTAACCTTCTTTCCAGTAGTGCAAGTTCACTGCCCACTGCTTCCTCCCTACAGCACAGCCAAGGAAGGAAGATGTGATTTACAGCTCCTGTTTCCAGTTAGATTAATCTTTTACCCAAATCTCTAATTATTTTGTTTCATTTTATATTGGCACAAAGGCAAATTCAGTCCCAAAGTTATACATATCACAGCACTAGCTTGCTGTGATTTATAGGTGTGGTGTTACCAAAGCCTGCTGATAGTAAATCCTCCCTCTCTTTGTGTCTAGCTCTGCTCCAAATTCTAAATCAGCAATCAAAGGAAATGTCATTGCCTGGCACGTCACTGCAAATGGACTGGGGGTATCTATGATCAGCTGCTGCAACATTCTGTTTTCAGACCTTATTTTACAGCACAGAAGCTTGAATTATCCTCAGTGCTTTCACATAGTTTCAACGGCACTTTGTCAGAGCACACTCTGAGTCCTCTCAGAAAATAAACGTCACCAACAGAGTGCAACATTACAAAGATGATTCCCAAGTGCACACATTCAGGAACACTGCAATCCTTGTCAAACTTAATAGGGGCATTCACAGCAAAAAAGCCTAGTGTCTAAGTGAAGTACCTGAGCTAGAAGGCCAATTACATCAACTGCAAAACAACAGTGAGATGGGCTGCTAAAATAATCAGTGCAAGCACCCCAAAATTCAGTGGAAGCCCTCCTGTAGATGCAGTGGAAGGAGAAGCAAACTCTTACCTGTATATATTTGCTTAACTTCTTAAAATCAGAAAGCATTAGTCAATAACTCAGGAGTCCATATTGATGGCTACTGAGAAATTCAAATACATAAAATAAGATCATTAAGCAGCAATGAATGTTGTCACTGGTTATCCTTTGTTATCCTATGTGACTGACTTAATTATTTAATGAGAGTTCAATATTCATTCACTATCAGATTCTAAGATTCTTTCCATTCCTACTTGGTGAGGTAACAGCAAAGTTTAGAATCAGAATAAATGAACTCAGAAGGAATAAGAACAACGGACAGGGTCTACCAAATAGGCCTAATACATTGGTCCTCCTGTAATATTCATGTCTTGAGATAGCAAGAATGTTATGTAAAAAACAGCCTTTAAAAATCCCTCATTTTAAAGGTGAGATGTCTGCACCTCTACTCATATGTAGGTAACTAGAGCCTAGTTGGCTGCTTAGCACCTGCAAAAAAAGTTTCTCTTTAACCGAAAATGCTTATCAGATTTATTTGCTTTAATTAATTATTTTAGTTTAATTCTTGTACAAACCAAAACTACAAAAAGAAAACTAGTAATCAATTATGAAGATTCTAGATGGCAAGAACTGCATTCTACATTTATAACAAAATTTCATAATAAACAAACAATATCATCCCCAACGGTTAGGAAACCTTGTGTTTCCTCAGTGGCTCTTTTTTTTATTGAGGGCAACATCTCCATGCATTTCTACATTTCTTTATAAAACACACTTCCTATGTAATATATTCTGCTGTGCTGTGTATCAGTGTTAAACAGGCAATGAGTGACAGAAGACTCAAGCACTGCCTCAAAGTCTACCTTGTCTATGGGGTAAAGAGCAGATCACTCATCATCACACAACACAAGTCACACAACAAATTAGTCATCAGATCCACCACCACACCTTACACTTCTCTGGTTGTTCTTGGGGTCACTCTGCTTCCATGCTACAGATTAGAAAAGCAGCCTGGGTGGCACCATACAGGTGGTCAAAGAGAATTGTCCTTTTTCCCAGAGGAATTACTCTCTCCAGTATCAGCACAAATAATGACCAACGCCCACAAAAAACCCCAGACACTACTTAGAGAACTGATGCAGTCATACCTTTCAGTCTGAAATGTCCTTAGAGGACAGGGCTGACTAGAAAGATTGGTCAGCAAAGCGTGAAAACAGTGGAAATCTGTTGAAAAGAAAGACAGGGAAGGTTTTGCCAAGGCACATATTACTCATGGATCCCAATCACATTGTGCCAAAGCTTCTACCCCTGCTCTCCCCCAACATATAAGGGCTGCAGCCAGAAACAAAGCCCCTTACAGGAGTTGTGTCTCAGGAAGTTGAAGGATTAGCTAAGCACATTTGCTTCATTGCACTTCTACATCATTAACTTATTTGCTTGTAGCTTTCATTTTCAGACTCACTGCACATAGCAATTTTGGCTTCCATATTTTCTCTTATAATTTACTGGCTCATCAGAGACAGATACAGAGTGAGAAACCTGAGTGGAAAGCATGTCTTCATAACAGGCTGTGACACTGGACTTGGAAACTCCCTGGCTAAATGGCTTGACAAAAGGGGATTTTGTGTCATTGCTGCATGTGCCACAGAAAAAGGAGGCCAAGAGCTACAGTCCTGCTCTTCACCCTCACTGAAGACAGTGAATCTGAACTTAGCAGACTCCATTAGCATTGCCAGGGCTGTGGGGTTTGTGACTGAAGAGACAGCTGGCAAAGGTAAGTGGCAAGGCAACTTCCCAGAAAAATTATTCAATACAACCAAATCTGGTCTAGCTAAAAGTTCCATTCCCTCTCCACTCACTGCAGAGGCATTTTTCATCTTACTGATGAAACACATCCACTTTTCAGTTCTGTCATTTCTCAGTTCAGAGAGATTCCCTCCAGCAATGCTTCCCATTGCTTTCACCAACAGAGTGCCTAACAATCTTGTCTCTCAGTCTGTTAAAACCAGATCATTCCCAGGTATGTTTTTTAGACTCTTTTTGGTGCAGCTGAAGAATGTGGAAGGAAGGTGCTAACTGATACCAAAAAGAACTTTCTTGACAATAAAATCACCCCACTCAATTAAACACGGGCAGTGCAGGGATTCTGCAGCCCTCCTCTAGAAAGCAGAAGAGCATATTTTTGCATGGCTGAATATGTCTGATGCTTGCATTGTACACATTAATTGCACTGACTGTAACAATTAAACTCAATTTCAGCCAGTTTTCCTGGAGTTGTTACATAGGTAGCTCTCACTACTGCTATCATACACCTCTGAGCAGTCACGTAAAAGAGGAAGAGTTTGTCCTTGGATACCTATGAAACGTGTCAAAAAATAGGTGGCTTTGGCAAAGGGTGCTAAACAGATCTGCCTGGTAAATATATTCAACTGAGGCAATATGTGTTTCTTTATCTGCACTGACAGCTCAGACTAGACATTGCTAAAGGCCACAAAAGGGGATTCACACCAGTGCAACTACCAGCTGTAACACAGTTATACCAAATATTCAATAGGTTTATAAATTAATTAACTACCTAAACCAGCAAAACATATATCTTCTACCAGTAGGACTTTCTCCTCAAAGCTTGTAAAACACCGTTGACCTTGTCATGAATACTCCAGACCATTCTTGAATGCAGAGATTAAGAGCAAGGTAAACAAAATTATTAGCACTTACTTCCTCCAGCAGGCTCCTGCTTCCAGCTTGGGGAAAGCCACACGTTCTCAGTCAGGACAACCACTGCTGACACTGTCACTTCAGTCTGTGAAACTCTTTATGGAGGCTGAATGCTGGACTTTCAGCCTCTCCCCTCAGGCACAGGCTGTCCTCAGCAAACTCTTAGAAACGTCACTATTTATCTTAAGTTCCTCAAGTAATTTATAAAGGTAGTAAAGCAGTATTATCAATACACAGCGTTAAGCCAGTATCTTTAGAAGCATTGACTAATTCTACACATCTGGCTCAGACCTTTAGACCCCAAACCAGAAAAATTAGTCTCTCCACTTTTATGCAGACTCTTTCATTTTCACAATAACGTAAATGCATATTAGGAGCCTACATACTTGAGCGGATCTGGACAGTAAAGTCCAGTATGGTGGCCTATATCTCCAGCCAAAGTAGTTTTCCTTGAATACTTTATCCATGCTCTTTTAGAGTCATTGCCTAAGGCCTTCAGCAAATTTTACCAGGTATACAGAGTAGATCATAGCAAACCCCAGACAATTGTATTCATGTCACTGAGGGTTTTGCAGACTGTGTGCTTGCTTTCCAATGTATATATGATATTCCAGGGTAAGATATTGCCATATACTGAAATAAATGGTTTTGCAATCCTCTTAGGGCTTTTTGGCTTGGTGTGCAATCCTGAAGGAACAGCTCCTGTAGCACCCACTGACTGGCTGAGGATTGAAGACTTCCATTCAGTGCTGGATGTTAATCTGCTGGGATTGATTGAAATCACACTCAAGCTTCTGCCACTTCTGAAAAAAGCTGAGGGAAGAGTTGTCAATCTAATTAACGCCAGAGGCCTCATGGCTTTTGTAGGGGGTGGCTATAGTCTGTCCAAATGGGGCATGGAAGCTTTCTCTGACACTTTACGGTGAGTAGCCAGAAACACATGCATGAATCCAATAACAGATTCCAGACGTGCTGAGGAAGGGTGACTGTATGTTTGCCCCTCTTGATTTCTCTCTGGAAATCTTGGCTAAAGGGGAGAAGGAAAATAAGAGGATGTTGGTCACTTGTTTAGGATTTTAGTCTCCAGTACTATGAACAGACCCATCAGGGAACTGCACTGGGAAAAATTTTCATATCCTAGACAAGTTGTTAGCATGCAGCTTTCAGGCATGTGAATCCACTACTTACATGAAAGCAAATCCTGGTCAGGCACCCAAAGTTTCCCGGGGAAGCTGTACTTGCAGACTTTTTGCTCTAACCTTCACAACAATCTGAGCTGGGTGATTCCAGACAGCAACCACATTACCAAACGTAGTTGTAACTTCAGAAAATTAAGCTGAGCACCCTTCACTGAAGCCAGTTGTGCTGTACTGCCTCCAGAAGGCTAAGGCCCAGCCCAGGGAGTCAAGTCTTCACAAAGACTAGAAAAGCTGGTTTCAAACCATTATGAGAACACAGATAAAGAAAGTATATATCCCAAGGAAATAGAAAATAATGGCTAATGTACATGTGGTTCATCCCTTTGTATACTTTAGAATGCAGCTGCCTGGGTCTCTTGAGCTGTGCAGCAAGACAAAGAGGCCATTTGCACCTCAAAGGAGTTGTACAGAAACTCAGAATTACATAGAGGGAACTACACTACCAGAAAACACACTAACCTTTATTGCACTAACATTTAATCATTTAACCACAGCCCTTTAACCATAGGATGGAGAATAAAGTTCTAATACAACTGAAAATTTTTGCTCACTTTTACTTTTTCCCAGACATTTTAATAATCTGTTCCTGTAAACTAAAATGATGGAACAGTATTTGAAATAGTCAAAAGTTTTAGTATGATAATACATGAGTAAGATGCAGCTGGCTGCTGCATCCTTTTCACCAGTCCAACATAAACGACACAGAGAGCTGTGAATCTACTTGACACTCTTTTTTTTTTTTTTTTTTTAAATCTCATTTAATTGCCAGCTGTTGTTTTGCAGGACAGGAACACTGCTATGAGGCTAATTTGAACATCTCAAAATAATTCTGCCATTTGAAGATAAGAATATTCATTTGTGTGACAGACTTACCACTTATGTTTAATAGTTATGCCATTATTGGGTGGTTATTGGAGTTTTTACCCTTCCAGGATAGAGATGCAGCATTTTGGAGTGAAAGTAAGCATTGTTGAGCATGGTTTCTTTAAGGCAGGAGTAGTTAATTCAGATATCACCGAGAAATACCTCTTCAGACTTTGGAATGGACTGACTCCTGAGATCAGGGACTCCTACGGAGAAGAATACTTTGTTGAATGTAAGTAGAAAAAAAATTGTATGAAAGCTTAGGGGGGATATTATCAACATGTATAAATACCTGAATGGAGTGAGGATGACCAAGGACTGGCACAGGTTGCCCAGGGAGGTGACGGAGTCCCCAGTCTTTTGAGATATTCAAAAGCCATCTGGACATGATCCTGGGCAACCTGGTCTAGGTAACCCAGCTTGAGCAGGTGGGCTTGGTACCAGAGGCCCCTTTCAACTTCAACCTATGTGTGATTCTGTGAATATTTTCTGGACTTTGTTAACGCTCATCAAGAACCCCTCACGGACTGTTCTGGACTACATGTATGTTAGATGAGGCCTGAGCTATTAGTTCACACATAGATTGGTGAGATGTGAGGTCACACTACCTTCCTTAGTCCCTCAATACTTAGAGGTAGGATCCCAAGTGGGAATGAATTGCTATGCCCACATGCTAATTGGTCTGAAAAGTTGTGCTGTGTCACACTGCACTTACTGTACAGAACATCTGGCTCACAATATGGGTCAGGGAGGTTTGTGCTTACTGGGCTCCTGGGTGTTTTGCAGCCTTTCTGGTCTCTTGAGCCAGTAGTTTAAAGCAAGCCTGAAGCTGTAGCCAGACCTTTGAATACAAAGAATACTCTCACAGAGAATGTTGTGTATAAATGCTTTCAGGTTTATTTTCTTCTTTCCAGATGTAAAAGCACAAAGATCTTCAGTCAGAAGACTGTGTGACCATGATATTTCTAGTGTCATAAAATGCATGGAACATGCCCTGATAGCAAAGTACCCAAGGACACGATACAGAGCTGGATGGGATGCAAAGTTCTTTTGGCTGTTTCTCTCCTATGCCCCAAGCTGTTTATCTGACATGCTGTTGCGTATGATGTTTCCAGCTCCAGCAGACAGCGGGAGATCAGTTCCTGGAGTTCTAATTAATGTCTAGTATTAAAACAGTATCAGCTCTGCACAAATAAATACTAATTCTGTCAAAATCAGATGTCCTCTTTACCAGTTACTAGACTGTTTAAATTCCTTTCAGATGACACTTTCTCCATCCCCCACCCTTCCTTACCTGAAATTTCTGAGTTTACAGGTCGGCTTGTAAATCCAGTGTGTTTTTGAAGGCCATTTTTTATGCTCAGAAATGATACCTCTATAGAATCTGCATTCATAAAATATTCAGCTACAAAGCTAGTTGATACTATTCACACAATAAAAAAATTTTAAATAAGGAAAATAAAATCACTAGAAGAATCAGTTTTTCACATTGACTTCATCAACACATAGTGTTCTTGAAATAGAACAATGGTCTTTCAGAACACATACATGTACCTTACAGAATGTATTTAGTCAGATTTAGTCATCTATTTCACTGGCAGTTTGCTCATGGTCATATTCAGGAGTTGATAATCTTCAAAAGCTTCTAAGCACAAGACATGAAGTCAAACAATAACAAAGCCCAGCTAATGCAATATATTCCAAAAATTACAATTACAGTGTTTGACCACGTCTAATCACCTGATTATTCAATTGTGTAGAACAAAAACACAAACTTTTTTACAGATATGCAATTATGGGGAAAATCAAAATTCCATTGTACTATCCAAACAGCATATCCAAACACGTATTTTAAACTTCTTCCTAATATTAGTACAGTTTATGAGGAAAATACTAAAAATAATACGCCTTCACATTTCTTTCACCCTCAGTGTGCTCTGCAAATTAAAAGTATTATTATTTCACTTATCAGATGAAACAGGTCATTAGTGTATGCTATGGCAAATTCTTCCAAGTGTGCAAAGAGTGTGTTCAGAATGGCAGAACGTTAGCTGAGGTTCCTGTGCCTCTTGTACACTGTTTCTATCTGCTAAGCTGTTGGCCAGAGGTTCACAAACTGGTGTCCCTAAAGATATTAAAATTGAAGGGGTAAAGGTTTTATTTGCTAAAGTGCTGTGCTGGTGATTAATCATTAATGTGCAATTCAATTAAGCTTAGAAAAATACCTTGTGCAGGTCAGAACTCCAAACATAAGAAGTTTCATCACTGCGTGTAAGAGGGGGCACATGTGTAGGTTTGTACATGTGCAAGAAAAGGACAGAACGTAAAAAGTGTTAGCAACCTTTAAGCATTTCATTGAGGTTCTATTCTCTGGCAAATGGCTTCAAGAATAAATTTATTTTACTTCATTTCAAGATAAATACCTGATTAATATCTGGCCTGACAGCTATAAAGAGAATGTACATGAAAAAACTCAATGGCATAACCTAGCAGCCCTGTAGTTGCAGATTACAGAGAGTTGCTGAGATCTCTAAAAATCAGCCTTCTTTGAAAAAGAAAGTTCAGAATTCAAGAATTCAAGCAGGGACTGTCCTTCTAAGGGACAAGGAATACAAGTGAAAAATGAAGCTAGGAGTGGAATCTAAAGCTTCTGTTGAACGAAGTACCAAAACCTAAATTTTACATAAACAGAAGGGTACAGTGTGCTATGCTACCGAGAGGAAGAGTCCCAGCTGAAGTTTAGGAATCCTTCACCATCAGGTGTGTTAAACCTACAGACTCCTTACCTACACAGTAACTCAGGGATGGCTTTCATCCACATCTGAAAAGTTATGATTAATACAGGGGAAAAACACATCTCTGACATGGCTGACATAGTAGCAGTTTTCTCTAAGAGTGGTTCCAGAGTTTTCTGTTGACAAATACTATTCCCAAAACTTATACTCCTTTTTCTTGTGGTATGCAACTGCAGGCAAGACTTGTGGAAATGTCAGCCCTGCCTTCTACCTTTAAAAAAACATTGTGAACTCTTTCCTTAAGAACAGCAACCTGTTTCTCAAAGACATCCTTACAGATGTGTCTGTTGTGCTGCAGACTCCAAGGAATTTTCTACATTAAAGCATTCAGATATTAAAAAATGCCTTTAAAAAAACACATAATTTGCTTAAAGCTAAAAAAAAAAAAATCAAAGCATCAAATTCTGACCTCAGATATGAAAATTAATTGAACTAACATTTTAATTACTTACATTCATACTACCTTGAAGTCAGTATCTCAATAGTAAGAGTTTCCTGTTTCAAGGGCCAGTTTACTGAATGAGTGTAATGGGGCAGTTTTCACACTTACAGAGATGTCAGTACCAAGACATCTTATATCACGAACTTTAGACATTTGTGTGAAGCATGAAGCCCTATTCCTATTTGACTTGATCTAAAGCACTGGTGTTTCCATCTCAGAGTGCACTGAAGTCTCCTCAACTGAAAAAAGTACATAAAGCCTTGACATGAATTATGGAATAAGAATGTGATAAAATAATAAATTTATTAGATTTATTCAGCAGCATCATTTTACAGTTGTCTTTTCTAATCAAAGTATGTTACAAAGTAATTACAAGCATTCTAATTAGAAATAGTATATATTTTGAGAATTTAGATATAAAACAATCAAATAGCAGAAGTCTCAATTATTATAACTTTAGGAATCTTTTATATGAGTAGCTAGCCAGGAGTACTGAAGAATATGTTCCTGTAATTAGGTTTCCTAAAATGGTTCATGTTGTGGGAACTATCCTGGCTAATTAATAGAAGAGCTACTAAGATCAACAGTATGTTCTGATGGAAGGTTATAGAAACAACCAGATAACTACAAAGACTGCACTAGTAGAAATTGTTTCCCTTTCTATTCATGTCCACCTTAGGAAATAAATAGTCAATAAAATTAAATTTTCACATTAAAAAAAAAACCTGAATAATTTCTTAAATGAACCAGTATCTTTCATATTTTGCTGTTTGGAAATAAGCCATTACAGAAATCTAGCTACTTCATTTAGTAGCACAAATTACTTCCACAGACTCCAGCCAAGAACAGAGCTATTCCATTGATGAGCAAGAGAAAAATCTCATTAAGTAGTCATAGCACTAAAATCTAAATACATCCAATCTTTTTAGGAAGACTATTAATGGAATGGTGTTAATTAGAACCTAGGAGAAAAGTATGTGCCTTATAGATCGAGAGGAAATTATCTCAGGCAGTTAAAATATTGTAAGAACAACATTTTCCACAGGTAACTATTCAGCATAATGATGCTGTATTGACTCTTCCATCTTTTGTTTGACACAAGATAAACAGAGACATCCTTTTTTACGTACAGTAGTATATAAAAGGGTGGTAAAGATGCCCAGAGCACCAGGAGAAGTTTTAAAAGGTGCTGTTACAAAAGGTATACTCTAAATACCCTGTATATCAGTAATGTTCCTATATTTGCCTTGTTTGGTTCTTTTTTTAGTTTTAAGCACTTATATAATTAATTTATCCCTAAATATATGACCAATTCCATACAAATTTCTACTAGCAACATCACTGAACAACATAATCTTAGAAAAATTTACAAATGTACAATATATTTATAACATTACTTTCAGACAGCTTCAGTGCAAAGATATACATATAGTACATCATGATAATTGTTCACAAAAATAGAAATTGGCATTTGTCAAAAAACAAGGCATAGTTTCAATGTACATCTCCAGCCAGTGGCTAAGAGATGTGTATGTTTTTATAAAGCATTTGAATGTGAACCTTACTCTTCTGTTTATAAAAAATATATGTGCAAATGGATGTGTCTAATTTTCCCTAAATCAGTTACCTAGTTATACCACAGAGTCCTCTTTAACAAGATTAGCGGTGTCTTTAAATGTATCCTCTGTTGCTGTGTAAGCTAATGGTTGGTCTCTCTTCAGAATAATCTTGGGAGGCAGTGAAGGAGAAGGGGTAGGGATATTTTCTGTGTCCTGTTGCCGTTCCTTTTCCATCTGAAACAATAATCATAAAATCCAAGTTTATATTCTAACGCATCATATATCCAACCTTAATTTTCAGAAAAGTTAAATAAATATTCCTAAAGTCAAATGTCACTGTCACTGACATTACACTGTCAGTGTAAGTTATTTCTTCAAATCACCACCTGTAACAAAATCAAACGCTAAATTCACCTCACGTAGTACAGCTAAGTAAATACAATATTACAAGTTACTCTGGAACTTCTATTTTAATGCTTAGAGTCAGGAGTAGTTTGATATGTCTTTATGCACATGCAGGAGTGTAGATACTGTTTGTAAGTGCTACATTCATTGGGGAAATGAATCTCCGGCTTTCTGAACTCTCTCACATTGTTCAAGCATTAGAAACCTAAATTCTTCACAAAAGGCAGACAGTTTTAAGTCATGTGACTTTTGGAAGGAGGTTCTTAAGTCACTTAGGCTATTTGGAAATTTTAAGCTGTAAGATGAAAAGGGCTGGAATTACTGGTTCAAGTCAGTAGAACTCCAAAACTTCACGCCCAAGCCTGGGGGGAATTCCTTCAGCACACATACCACCTGTTGGCACACTACCTGAAAAGAACTGTCTCACCCAACCATATGGGTAAGAAAATAAGGCTGTTGTAGAAACAAGGCTGCAGTGCACAGAGCTATTGAATTTTTGTGCAGTGCTGAAGCCAGGACTGAGAGGACAGAAATAGACACTTCACTCCTGGTGCAGAAGAACACCCTCCCAATTGTGCTGGGTCCTGGATCTGTGCCAGAATGCACCAGCAAGCTGAAACCAGTCCCTGAGATCCCAGAGCAGGAGCGGACCACAGTGTTCAGGCTGGGAATGCAGGGAAGTGGGGAATGCAGCTGTGCTGCCTAGCTGAGCCTGCTCAACATCTCATTTTGCAGGAGGCTTAGTAACTTTTCTCACAATTACTTCAGTCCTACCCTAACCTGGACTGGAATTTCTGTGCTGTTTCACATAGCAGCAGAATCTACCCATAATCTTTATTCTATGAGAGCAAGAACAAAGTCTAGCAATATGTTATCTGGAAAATAGAATTATTCAATATTTAACAATACCTCTGCATATATTGGGTTTTCAAAATTAGTGTTTTGTTTCATTTTTCTCTTGAAGAAACGCCACTTTGATTCCTGAAACATAAAAATTATTAGAACTTTACACATTTTTTCTGATAATTTCTCTGGAAACTGCCTTTATAGTTGTTGGATTTCATTTGCACTGACTGCTAAAGCAGTGATTTCAGCTGGATGTTCTTACATTACCATGTTGTAATTCTAAGCATAGGACCCAACTTTCTTTTCTGCTAGATAACCAGTTATTGTTATCTTACCTAAAGCAGCATTCACACAAGACTAGGCAATAAAAATGACTAAATTAATTCATGGAAGTCTATCATTCCAGACATGTATATCAAAGAAGAAAAACTGTCTTGAAAACAACACAAGAGGGACGTGAAACTACAACAGGTTGACAGAGTTGTCATTTCAAAGCTCATCAGAGGTGCCTTTAGGGCACAATGTATGAAAACAGTCCTGTAAACAAGCCATCACCAGCTCATTCAGATGGATTTTAAGATACAAAAATGTATCTTCCATGAATCAGTAATAATCTAGATGAGGCAATACTTCAATCTTGATTGCTAAAATGTCCCGCAAGAACACACAGAAAAAGTGTCTTAAATGTCCTTGCTAGCTCTTTTAAATATGGATAAAATTACAAGTACCTGCCCTCAAAATGTAGTACAACAAACAGTGAAAAAACCCTCTCTATTCCAATCTGTTCACTTTAAAATAGCTACGTAGGCCAGGAAGAAGATGGGGTTTAATCTAAATAGACCCTTATTGTGTGCTTTAGGCAACCCTGTGCTTGTGATGCTTTTCTCTTATCGAACTGTTCCTGACCAGCTGTTGTAAATCTTGTAAATATGGTACAGTTAGCTGGACTTGATGCAGATGATGTGCCAAGCCCATGGCATTATTTAAAGAGAACTGAAACTGTACTGCAGCTTCCCTAACAATTCAGTTTTGCTGATCTGGAGCAGAAAACAAACAAGGCAGCCTTAGAGTATCTCTATTTCTTACCTGAGGTGCATCTGTACTCTGAGGGGTTTCCTTTGGAGTAGTAGATATCACAGAGGCATACACAGGATTTTCAAAATTTTCATTTTCCTCACTGCCAGCTGCTGCTACCTGTAGGAGAAGAAGGAGAATCAACATTCTTCAAAGAAGAAAAGAAGGTCATAAAGGAAAATGAAAGGTGAAAGTCAAGCCTAAGTTTCTCTTACAAGTGTTGGCCGAACAACTGTAACTGCACCAGCTGTGCTGGCTCCGCCATCTCTGGTTGTGTACATTGGATTTTCAAATGTGATTGGCTGTTTCCCTGACTCCACTGCAAAGTTTTCATTCTATGAAAGAAAAGAAAAACAACAACTACTGCAGTGCAGTAAACACTTCCATCCTCCTAGGAATTCATTTATAGTCAAATTTTTCATCTTGGGGAACAACACATGTTTACTTTCATATAGGCTTAGACAAAACCTAGTGTCTGTTAAAATCATAGCATCAGTTTACCATCCATTATTTTACTCCCTGACTTAGCACCCTGGACCACTGGTTGTTCCAATATTACCCCATTTCCTAGCTGGACAAAAAACCCCCCACATTTCAATACTTGACTCAAAGTATTTTATGGCGAGGAAAGATCAAATCACAGCTTCAACAGAGAAGAGATATCAAAGGAAGCATAATCACTAAATAAATATTTTAATTTAGAGACTTCAGAATGACATACAAACTAATAAGCAGTAGCTTATTAGAATGAAATTCATGCATTTTGTCCCAGCAAGAAGATTGCTATAGTTTTTGAGACAAAGCAGTAAGCACATCCTCTTAATTAGTGCCATTCAGGGCTAGCCAGCTATGAATCAACAGGTAGAAGGGTAATGAAAACAAAACCCCACCCAGACTCACTTGTCCTCCTTCTTGTTACAGCCCCATCAAAGAACTAGCAAGGAATAAGACAGGAATAGTTCCATCAGCCAGTTTCTTAAACCTGCCTCATTTTTACAAACCCCTGCTCCATGCCACAAGAATTCATGCGTTATGCTATCAGAGTATACGGTTTTACCACACAGTAAATTCTTGTCAGCTCCCTCAAATTGGCCTAGCTCTGCTAAAACAGCCACACTGAAAAACATCCCTCTAACATCTACTCATGCATATATGACGTTAAAATTTTAGGAGGCACATCTCACAGTTCTTCACTTCAGTACACCAGACCCTTTGAATTCTCTCAGTGAACTACACAATTTTTTGTTTACTCTGAATACATAGGGAGAATTAATGCCACTTAAGTAGAAATAGTCTGTATCCAGAGCTGTTATTGGCAATGTATAAACTGCATTGGTTGAACTTCAGTACATCAATGCTAGGCCAGAAAATGCAAAGTACAGTAAAGTTTTCCAGGCATGAAAAAGATCTGAGGTAATATACAAGCCTAAAGCTATTTTCCCAGTATTTACCAAAACATTCATATGGTTGTTTCCTTACACAAGCTGCCTAGTTTTAACAAAGCCTGTGTTTCTTCATCTAGACAGAGGTCATATATGTATATTATGAGCTTATCTTCTCTAGCTGTCTCATTTCATATTAATTTACCGTCAGTTAGGTTTGTAATTTAAAAGTTTATGGAGTTTCCAGAGTATACTTTACAGCAAGTGCTTACTATTCAAACATACCTCTGATCTGTTTCCTACAAGCAAAAATCTGTAGAACAATGTTCTTCTTATGGTAAACATGGGAATACTTTTTCCAGTGAAAAACTATACAGTATATAAAACACAAGGATCTGCTATTTCTCAGGTGTCCTTAACAAAACATGTATGAAGTAGAGTTACACTTTATGATGTCCCCATAACTATTAAACATGATTTGTTTAAACTTCATAAATTAAAAAACTGCTGAATTTAGAACTTGCTGCACAAACTAGTGTATCCTGTGGTTAGGCTTGAGTTTTACCTCTGAATTTTCTAACATACCATCCGTATTTGAAAACCAGACATTTTAACATGTTCTGTGGAAGACAAAGGCCCTCAAAAAATTCTCTGTCACAATGCTGTCATTTCTCTATTCATTCCCTGCATATTCCATGAATATGCTGAAAGAGAAGAGGGGGTAATTGACTTAATTTCTACCATATAAATCTTGGGAAAAGTCACATTATTTTGAAGAACATCTTTCATTTGTCCTTGCCTTCAAATCTATTTCAGGAAACTATCGATCATTGTTCACATCTTTTTCTAGAATACATGTATCATTTCACTGTCATTTTTACATAAAAGGTTCCCCTCTATCAGCCAATAATTACACTAAAAGGACACAAATTAAAGAAATTATTTGAGAACTAAACCTTACCATTTGCATTGCTCTGTCTATAGCAGAATCTCCCCCAAAGCCAGAGACTCCTATGTCCATGCTCACATCTGCTCCAGATCGGAAAGTTACCCCATTGCCATTTTCATTAGATTTTACAAGACTGCTTAAACTACAAAAAAACCCCAAACAAACCAAAACAAAATAAAGAAAGAAGAGGTTACACAGAAAGAAGGCTTATAATACAGATTTTTCTACTTGTTCTTCTAAGTAATTTTTGCTGGCTATAAGCAAGCTAGCAAGGGCACCAGAATTTGGATTCCTTTATTAGTTCAACTGGTTTTTTAAAAAAATCAAATAATTTAAAATATATTTTCTTCATCTTCCTTTGATTTAAACCATCAAATATTTCACAAAGCTGGTTTTCACTGGACAGTATGACTGTCAGCAGAGTAGATATTGTCTCAGGCATTGGAAACAGCTGGAAGTTCACTACACATGCACCATACTTTTAAACAGATGAATACAGTGTTGCGGATGAGCTCAGGAGTTCTATGTTAAAAGATCTCTTTGCCAGAATCTTCTTCTGACGAAGTTTTTTTAAAAAGCAAAACATGTAACTATGGTCTTTTGTATCTTTTTCAACTGAATATCTAGTTCCAGATCTGGTAAACAGTCTTCTATATTGATCATTATTTAAAAGCAAATTTAGAATGTAGAAGTGTTTTACAACAGTCCCTTTTTACACAATAATGATCAGCTATGATATTGCTTGAATCAAAAATCTACTGGAACTGCTGCAACACTGCACTTCCTATATTCCACCAGAATGGGCACACAGCAAACAAACCGGATTTTTCAGAAATATTTAGAAACAAACATACATTTTCAGTTCATACACATTCCAGCTCTGAAAGCCTTCAAAACATACCTTGGTAGTTTGGGAAGCGCTGGTAAAAGGGAGCCTGTTCGTCTGTAGTTAAAAAAGCCTCCAACCGCTAATACTCCAATTATTATGATCAGTATGACTGTCAGCAACACTGCTACTGCTGCTATCAAAGACAGAAGAATAAGCAAACATTCAAGCAAACATAGTTCAGTGCAAAAAAGGGCCCAGAGAATTAGAAGCTTGACCCCGAACAGGTATCATGGTGAGATATTATACATTCTTTAGCTCAAATATCAAGGGTAATATATACTTGAATCTTACTTGTTCCAGGAGGGACTCCTTTTGACAATCCTATTTCACAATAATTCCCAGTGTATCCATAAGAACATCTGTAAACGTAAGAAGGACAACTGACTGAATAGCTTTTATGAAGTTAGGGATATCAGCTTTATTATTATATTCTACGTGCCATAGATTTTAAATCCATGTTCAGTAATTATATATTTCACTGACTGCAAATACAGTATGTCTGCTATATTCACAGAATTAAAAGTGGAAATAAAAAGTGCTGAGTCAGAAAACCAGGCACTGAAGTCAAAAGATTTGGTTTCAGTGGAGCATTGGTGGCACCTGCTGGCTGTTCCAAGCTACATTTATTGAGCAGTACTTATCCATTGCTATAGTTTTTTGGTATAGCATTTTATTAGAATTTGCAGTGGTTTGCCTTCCTTTGGGTTTTTGGATTTGGTGTCTTGAGGATTTTCTTCCACAAACTGATGCATTTACATTACTTATTTGTTGATATTTTTATGTATGTGTGTTTTTCCGTGGTTGTTACAAACATGCTCCGGCAGACGTATGACATGTTCTGAAGTGTGTCCAACACATTTCAAAGAGTTAAGTGTTTTGTGACATTAAATCAGCACAGTCTGACCCAGGACTACCCTAACAACATACGGACTTACTTGCATTTTGGGAGACTGCTTTCATCTATATAGCAAGTTCCTCCATTCATGCACCTGCAAGCTGGTGGCATTGTGGGAGGGGATTCAATAGCTGCAAAAGCCAAAAGCCACACATGCATTGGCAAGACATCCTCAACAAAATAAGTACTACCAATAGATCATTTTATTTTTCTCTACAGAACTTGCATATGCAAACTCACTGGCTACTTTTCAGAACTTTTGTTTTCAATAGCACATGTGTTTGTTGCTCTTATCTCTATTTTTCCGCCAAAACAGCTTATTTAAATTGAAGTAAAACCTGTTCTCAGAAAATAACAACTTACTCAGCAGAAAGTAGGCATAGTCAACTCAAGAGCTGTACGTCTGCTCCCTTTACTTTGCTCCTACAATACAGCCCACCACCACCCTTCAAACTCCTCCATTCAGAAAGCAGCAATGCTTTATCTGTTTTGTCCATCCAGCCTGCCGGATGTTGCACAGAGAAGGCCACACGGGAATGCATTTACTTATTAGGGAAAGCACAGAATGGAAATGCACATACAGGAAGAGCATTATTCTAATGATGAAGCAAGTGAAAAAAAAAATAGTATTAGCCTTCAGTAAGGGCTCAGGATATGTTCTCAGAAAAGTGCAGTTAATACAGGAAAAGCTCTGGATCTTAGCCATCAATATAGGCTATAAATTAAGGATGGACTTTGGCAATCTATCTTACATGGATAAGTTAGATCATAACACTTTTGTACCAAAATTTTTATCAGCCAGAGGTAGAGGAAGTCTGTTGCTACAATGTTCCTTAGAGGTGAAACTCTCTTAAAGTAAACGGAGTACAAAAAAGGCAAATGCAGAGGTTTTACAGGCTGTTTCTCAGCAGCTGCAATATGAAGAAAGGGCCAAATAAACCAAATGTATATAGAAAAGCTATGTTTGGTCAGTACACAGGCACAGTTTTCTTAATTCCTACATGTTTTATGTAAATCAGTTTCAGCAAAGAATATCAGTGTCCTCAGAGCAATAAACAGCAATTAGCAAATGCAATCAACAGTGTTATTGATCCCTAATTTAAACACACATTGCATACTTCCATTCATTATTACATATAATTAGCTCCGCTTTCTGCAGCTCACACCATGTGGCAATAGGAAAAATCATTAACAATTATTAAGAAAATGTAATTTAGAGGTAAGGTAGTGTAAAAAGTTATGACATTTTCTCTTTGAGTGCAAAAAGAATATAATTCAGAGAATATTAACCATAGGAAAGATGCCAGACATAATGTTATAAATCGTAATATATTAAAGATGTTGCAAAGACAAGTACAAGGACATCTGGCTACCACCCACATCACTGTAAGCTAAGAATGCAGACTCTCAGCCAGAGAGAAATAGAAATCCTGCAGTGTTATGCTCTTTCTTCTCAGTGAAGGCTGAGAAGTTCCATTTGATTGGTGCTCCTAGAAGCACTGTGAGAGCTTTGCTGCAATGCAACAACCAAGCACAGAATTCTAGTTCTTAAAAGGCTTTCCAGAGTATGCTAATTATCTAGAAGTTATCTCTGTCCAAACTCTGAGTTTTGTAAGCTTTAAGTTTCTATTATATTCTATTATACTGATTAAACAATACCTTTTACCAAATAGTAAATAAAATTGTTAAGAATAAGTTATAAGAAATTCTTAGTTCTGAAATAAGCGCATTTAAAAAAAAAGAAAAAAAAAGAAAATATTTTGGAATTTCAAAACAAAAATCAGAAACCATGACCAATTTTGTAGCTGGGTCTGGTGTGGCTGGAGTAATATACCTATATCCATTTTACAAATGACATGCAAAGAGATTAAAGGAAATGCACAAGATGACCACAAATCAGTGATGACTGAGAATAAAAGCCAGATGTCCTGACTTACCAGTATCTATTAGATCATCCTTCCATATTTCTAATTCAGTAATGCATGTGCATTCCTAAAGAAAAGCTTCTTTTGCTTTCATATCCAGTTTGAGAAATTATTCTACCTGCATCACACTCTGTGCTGCTGCCTTCTATGAACCGAGTTCCTTGAGGACACGAGCAGGTGTACCCTCCTGGTCTCAGCAAGCAGAGATGGCTGCAGACATCTTTACAAGGATTAGGCACTGGAAAAGTGATAAAGACATTTGAAGAGCAATGCAGCATAATCCAGAGGTGAGGCAGGGCAATTCCATTGTCAGTAGTGTCAACAACACACACCAAAAATCTAAACAAGTCCGGATCCAGTTTTTAAAAGAACTGATGTCCAAATATCACATTTGTACCAAAACCTTCTCTCTGCCTTTTCTTACATTCTTAAGGGAGAGACAATGACTGTTGGGAGCCAGTGTAGCACCAAGAAGACACTGAATATCCCCAAGCAACAAGGAGCTTTCTGATTGTGAAAGCTAGAATGCCTTTAATGAGGGGTATGCTGGAGGCTCCTCCAGACATTCTACTCTGTGATTATTGTGGACATGCTATAGCAGGACACCCTGCCTAAGTAGGGGTAAAACAGTTCACACTTTACTTTGCAAAAGTTATCAGTGATTGATGGAGAAGAGGGTTTACACTGCTTTTGGTGCTGACGAATGCTAAAACCAACCTGACTCAACAAATCCCAAAATTAAACCTTCTGAGGCTGTGAAAAACAATGGTGTGGATATGGCAAAGTTACTGATAAAGGAACTGAAAAGTTACAGTACTGATAACTTATCTAAAGGCTGCTGAGCTGGTATAGCTAGTCTAGAAATATATGATTGACAGTCAATCACTTTGTACTATAAAGACACAGTTCCACTTTTTAACAGCAGGGTCTTCCAATGTACTCCTTCTAGGAGTGTGTGTGGAGATTCCTCCTTTGAGTGGAGAGGTCCTTCCAAGTTACTACTCAAGGCTGAGTGAAAAGACTTTTACCCATGGTCATTGGTATGGATAAGCAACATCAAGCTCTACTTTATAATTATTAATCTAGCTTTGAAATTATTATTTTAATAAATAGTGTTCTATACTAGTAGTTATAGTTATGACTACCTATACTGTATAGTAAATAATTCTGATTAAATTATTTTATTATAATCATTATAACTATTATCATCAATTTAAATAAATATTTTATTCATATTTGGTTTGCCATCCTAAATCCTGCAGGATGAAGTCATATAAAGATTCAATTATGCCTATATAATCCTTTACACATAAACTATTGACAAGTCCAGGATAAGGATTGGAGCAGCCACACCTAGATTCCTTTCTGAGAAGGAGTTTAGAAAGAAAGGGGGTCCTTTCTGAGCCTTATGACTCAATGGGAGGGTGTCCTGATAAACTTTACCTGAAGCTTCCATTCTGCCCACAACCCATGTCAAAGCTGAAATATCCCCCTCAGAGGCAGTATTAAACAGCCAGCACTTTGCCAGGATAAATGCATATTGTAACTGCCATCTCTATGACAACTCCAAGATGGAGAGGAAAAAGAGAAAGGACAAGGTCATAACTTAGAACTAAGGGACTCGAAAGAGCAGTGTGTGGTGTTCCACTGTTGATTTAATTTTGCACGTGCAGAAAATACTTGCCAGCCTCTATTTAATTTTTAGGTTTTCAGAAACTAGTATTATCACATACTGATAGACACATTATCAGAAGATTATAAGCTCTTTGAATACATCGATACCAACTTTGATCTCATAGCAAAGCAAGGCTCACTGGGATCCTGATTACCCACCTGACTGGTTGTATCTGTGCTGGTGATAGATGCGCACTTGAGTAAGCCAGGGATTCACGGTCAGCACTTTCACTTTTTCTCCATTTCCAAATTTATCTTTCTTCCAGACTTCTCCTCGTTCTTTAGCTATCCAATATAAATGGCCTTCAAAGACATCAAGGCTGTATGGACTGCCTACTTCTCAAAGGAACCAAACAATAGACCGTCAGCAAGCAAATCTCCAGCAGGAGTGACAAAACTGCTGTTCTTCAGCTTAAATATATTATCTCATCATTTCATTTTAAGACATTTGCAGCTATATATTTACAACCTTATGTGCCTGACCTCTTCAAGTCCCTGGTCCTGCAGACTACTGAATTACATACTTTAAAAAAGCAAGAAGCCGATTTTCCACATTGTCTTCTATTAGGGTCATGTAAATTACCCTCAGGGAGTCTAGTTACCAGGCATCATGAGCTCTGAACCTGGTGTGCCATTTATCCCTCTACAAAGAAGAAAACACTACCAAGACTTACTCTTCGAAAAGCTCCCAAATCTAGCCCCACTTGTGAAGCCCAAGTGCTTGTTAGCACACATCTTGGTTACTATTACATTAATTGCATAGTAAGTTCTTACCTCCATGTAATACAATGGTTCTGTCTGTCCCATCAGGTCTCATAGATTCAATAATATTTTCTTTAGAATCACTCCAGTAGATCCTATCATTGTTCAAATAATCAATAGAAAGACCTGTTGGCCAGCCAAGGTCTTCAGAGATCAGGGTTTGTCTTTGTTGTCCATCCATCCAAGCACATTCAATCTTCGGCTGCCTTCCCCAATCAGTCCAATACATGAGCCTGAAAGGACAGAACCAGAATTTAATATAGTTCAGAATTTGGTTGCCATGAATATCCTTTGGAGTCTCATGGAAAAGATCAGTTGTGGAACAAAAAGCTGTTCAACACCCTATGTTTTGCAGATGTTTTTGGGAAGGTCACAGAGAGTTCACTGAACAAGCTTGTTTTAAGTAGAGAAGATAAATACCAGAAGAACATCCATCAGTCACAACAGAGCTGCAGCATCCAGGCAACTTCAGGAAGCCATGCTGCTTTACCCCAACTGAGAGAAGCACATATCACAGTATCTCCTAATCCATCACATAATACTAGTTGTAGCAAGCACAGCTGTTGAATGTACCAGTGCATTTACATTCCTTTCCCCTGCAAAGGAGCCTATGTCTGTATTGCTTGGAGCTGGTAAAGAGACATTCCCATCTATTTCCCTATTTCAGGAGTAACAGAGAAATTTGGTGGGCACACACAGATTCTTATTTGAACTGCCTGGCCTTGTCACCAACACAAGTATCCACGTGAAATCTAATCCAAAATACTTTCCCATGCAAACTTCGCAACATTATTAAAGAAAAATTCCAGAGAATATTCCCTTAGTCTTTCCTGGAAAAATTACCATTGCAGAAGGTTTTGGGTTTGAATAGCACTGAAAACAATTCTTTTAAGTCCTGTAATACTTACCCACGTTTTGGATTGACAGCGATAGCTGCTGGTTGATCCAACAGAGAAAAAATAAGCCATTTTCTGTACCGTCCATCTAATTTTGCCACCTCTATGCGATTAGTCCCTGCATCAGTCCAGTAAAGATGTCTGAATTATGTAAGACACAAAACATTCCAAAAGTAAATATTTTACACTTGGAAGAGGAATAAAAAAAAATTTAAGAAGAAGTAATATATATAACCCAAGCAAAATTCATATAATGAAACTCCACTGATTACATCCGAACTTGTTCAGTTTGGAATATACAGGTCCTAAATATAGGTGAGTTTAGCAAAAGAGATCTATTGGCTCACCAGTTTTTCCCTCTGACAAAGTTTCTGCAGCTACTTCTGTTACCTGGCAAATAATCTTCACTGAAGGGATACTGAACACTTTTATTGTTACTTTTAAGCAGAAGAGGTGGCTAATAAGCATCTTTAAAGACTCTGCTTTCCAGAACGATGAGGTTCATTACCAGTAAAAATTTATTTACCATGTAATTTTCACAGCAGCTCTGAAGGTGTCTGGCTTATTAGTTCACAGCTTCTCTCTAGATTTTTGTCTTATGACAAAGATACTAATAAATAAATTGGTACCACATCAGATGCAAATGCTTTTAGTCCTAATAAACAGGGCACTCAGTCTAATCTTCCTTGAATTTTGTTTATCTTTATCATCATGGCTTTATTATATTTTTGAGCCTAGATAATAAACATTATTATGCACTCACTAATCACACAGTGCCTCCTGACTGAATAAATTATCTGATAACTGGCTTGGGAATATGTGCAGACAATTAAATGTGGTTTTTAAAATAAGTTTCAACATGATCTGAAATCAGTGTAACACTATGTTTGAAGTGCTGAAGGTGCTAGCCTCACCAGGGATCCCTGTGATAGATACCCTTTATCCTTGCTCTCATGACCATTTAGATTTATGAATAGAAACTTAGACACTCCCTTTAGCCCTCAGAGACATTTGGTTTTCTAGGTGGCCTCCAGCTGATGATGCAAACAGCAAAATACTCTGAAGGTTATCCCAGACCTTAATATATCTTTGTCACATTTTAAAACTGCTGGAAGAAAAGAGTGAATTTTTCACTTCTTTTTTGCTACCATGATTTATACCAGGGACATCCAAAATCTGGCAACAGCATTCAGAAGCTTGACTCATGTCTGTCCATTCAGCTTCAAACAGAATCATAGACTACGCAGACTACATTTCATAGTGCCTATCTACAAGCATCAGGATCCTCTCAACATGATAGCAAATGAACTTCAGCTATGTCTGTCCACCACATCCTTTAAAAGTTACATTGCAAATAAATGATGCCATCAACATCAGAGTCAAACTCCCAAAAGTCATGCCTAACTTTCTCCCAGCTCTTTCCCGAGGTAGTAAATATAAGAAGTGATCTAATATTTCTATGATTAAGTTAAAAAAATTACCATGCTTTAGCCTAAAAAAATCCACAGCCAATAAAACGGAGAAAAAACTCTGTATAAGAACATGATTACAAAAATGTAACTACTTTCTGAGAAAACACATCTATTCATCAAACTTCAGAGCTGTTTCTGTTTTGGGGTTGCTCATATAGTACAAGGTTGGTAAGAAAGGAGCAAAGATAAATTACATTGTGGATCGGGGAGGTTTTCCTTCCAAGAGCAGAAAAAGTTTGTTCCCTGGAGCTTACCTAAGTCATTGAAGAAGAATCCATCTGACATGAAGGCTGATGTATTAGCACTTTACTGATGCACAACTGATCTGCCAGTTGTAGAGTAAGGCGAGTTTCCTCAGAAAATATGTGATGCAGTCAGCTGCATGCATGGGACCTATTAACCTGCTGCCTGGGCAAGGACAGCTTACTGAACTACCTTCACACTAGACATCTTCGGAGACAGTTCATAAGGAAGAAAAAAGTGGATTTTGCACTGCCCAATCAAATCCTTGACACATTAAATGTACAGCATTTTTCTAGCTTTTCAGTGCACTTACCTTCCAACCCAGTCAACAGCCAGCCCATCAGGACTAACTATGTATTTGAGATTTAAGTCAACTTCCTTTGTAGGATTGTTCCTACTGCTGTCAAATGTGGGCAGATAAGCACGTTTGATGGCTCCAAACAGAGAACCCTGTCCCAGAATGCTGAAGTACACAATACCTTCAAAAAAGATGACAAATGTCTAGTTAATTCCATATTTGTTGAAAATTCTAATCTTTCTGAGGCTCTTATGTGAAATTATCAGACCCATTTATTTATGAATAACAGAGTCGTTCCTTCATTTAAATTACGTTGTGTTAGTGTGTAAAGTTTTAAGCCATCCATCAAATATAAGATCCACATCTAAAGTCATCTTGATCTAGATTACCAAGAAATATTATGTATCATATTTTTCAACAGTAAAGGATATTAGTTCTGAAGCCTTTACATAGGATTTTGAGAGTAATTTAGAGTCTCATAACCCTAAGGAGCAAGTATGGCCCAGGACAGTGGCCCTGGGAAAATGGCAAAGAAAGAGAACCTGAGGAAGAGTCAAAAAATATAAGCTAATACAGGGATCTAGTAGCCATTCCTGCTTAGTATAAGGATTAGTTCTGGTAAGACTTGAGCGAGGTTTGGGGATTTGAAAAGGTAAAAGAAAAGAAGGGGTTAATTTATAATAATCCTCTGTTGCAGCATAATCCTAAAGAGCTACAATTTCATAGCTAAACTCACACTGAAATGAAAGGAAAACCAGAGCAAAATGTATCTAAACTAAATTAAATCATCAAAGGAAACCACACTGATGCTGCAGAATGAGTAGAGGGGAGGGGTAGATTCAACCAAGACCTGGCCAGTTAATCTAGTTTAATTTTGACTTCCAGTGTAAATCAAACACCTACACTGCAGAAATGCATCTTTTTAAACCAACCACTGCATGGTTGAGTATTAACATACTCACTCAGGCCTATCCCTTCAGGGTCCCAATCATAATCCAGAGCTTGGATGCGCTCCTGATTGTCGATATAGTCAGAGTACTGTTCTGATGAGATATTGTACCTTCGAATCCGCACATTATCTGGCAGCAGCAACAATGGAGGATTACCTGGGAAATGATCGTGAATTTATTTTCATGTATTTCTCATTTTAGAAGAAGCAGAAGAAAGTCACTTCTAGTCAAGCCTAAACTGGGATTTTCACAAGTCCTATCTGGACAAGAAGAACACAAGGCCACTTCTAAAGCTTCAGAGCTATTCAAACTTCCTGGCTTTGCAAAATTTATTAAAAGCTATTAAAATGCTTAACAGTGAGGATAGTATTATTCTTTTCACCACAGATCTTGTGCAGAGATAATCATTAAGAGATTATTCCTTAAAAATTCTTAAACATTACACTGTTGGCATATCATCACTTTACATTTCAAAAATAGATTGCCACTACACACTATGTGCTTCCACTTTCCTCTCTCAAAGTACAGGAAACAATTTTGAAAGTACAAATAAAGTGCCAGTACCCTATGACATGACCTGTCTTGAGTTGTTCTACCTGAAAGTCTTTAAATCTTAATGTCTCCATATTCAGATGAATGTTCTCCTGCCCACAGTTTAATTTGGAGTTAGCCTAATAATGTCCCACCAGGCCCTCACTTATGAGGGCTGTTGTACTGCAAAGCGTGGCAGAATTCCAGGCATACATAGAAGTAGAACTTCAGGCACCACAAATTTCATTATGTAACCAGCTACAACCATATTATCTTCCATCATTTAGCCTTGAAAACCTGGTGTGCCTAGATGTTTCCTGAATAAATCCTATGAAGGAAGGTTTCTAAGAACTAGATTTCTGACACAGGCATACAAAGAGGCAGCCAGGCAGAAACTCAGGTGCAAATATCCTTTTGCATTACCAGCCTCATGCTCAGCAGTAAATATTTGCTGAATTAGGCCCCCGGACAGGAAAGCTGGAGACATTGTTTTCTCATAGCATTTTTCATAATACAAATAATTTTTAAGTTTCAAAATCTCCAGTAGCATGCAGGTTTGGTCACAGGCATTATGTTCTGAAGATTTTACTATTTCACTAGGCACACCATATTTCTATCATTTATCTGTTAAAGCTGTTAAAGTGTAAATACTTTTCTAAATACAGTATTGTTTCTGTTTTATATAACACTGTCACTTTTTTCCTATCACCTCTTTATTTTTATTATTACTATTCTATTACTATTATTTTCTGAATCAACTCTACCTATTCAAAGACTGCCACACACTGTGGTCATTGCACTGAGGTATGATAAAAAGCCAACGATTGATGTTAAACATTGGCCAAAGTCCTTCTATTTGTGTGCATCGATCCATGAACAACGAATGGCAATCTGTCATCAAACTGCCTTTGATTTGTACCAGCTTAATGCATTTTTTTCTGGTGCACTATTTTGTTGAGAAAACCTAAACTTCATGAATAGGCAACATTAATTTCTTTCTGATGACAACCACAGGATAACCGGTTTTTGTTTGCAGAAAACTTCAGGAGAAAGGAAGGCAAGTATCCAAATCAAGGTATTGTAATGTTTACAATTGGAAGGAGAGATGAGCACTTTTTTTCCTGATTATGCAATAGGTGGAACACACAGATGCTACTATCTTACAGAAAAAGGACTGGTTTTCATTATCCCCTTCCTACAAAAGAGAGGATTATACTCATTAAGTTGCTATATTCCACTTGCTCTTTACAGGTAGCAATCAATCTTGCTATCAGTTAACATACCATTAGCTGCACACTGTTTCCCTTGTTGATCACCCACAGACCTGAAGCCATCTGCACAGAAACATTCATAGCTTCCTTTGGAATTCTTGCAGTCCTGGGTGCATGTTCCAAAGATCTCACACTCGTTGATATCTAAACACAAGTAGAGAAAAGATTCCTAGAGCTTTCTTTCTTGTTTAGCCTGAAGGAGGTTCAGGGGGGACCTCATGACCCTCCACAACCACCTGAGAGGAAGCTGCAGTGGGGTGGGGGCTGGTCTCCTCTACATGCCTGCAGTGAGAGGACCAAAGCAAATGGTCTTAAACTGAGAGAGGAGAATAAATGGCCTTAAGCTGAGACAGAAGAGACTCAGATTAGATATTAGAAAATTTTCACTGTTAGGGTGGTCAGGCACTGGAATAGGTTGCCCAGGGAGGTTGTGGAGTCACCATCCCTGGAGGTGTTTAGGAGGATCAAACCCCATCAAATTTCTGTCCCTAGGACAAAACCTATATGCTGTAGAGCAAAAACATGTATCTACAGCCACCAAAAGCTTAAAACAAGTCTGAACTGTGGGGCCAGTTCTTTGTTGAATGAGGCCTGCGTGTTAGAAAACATGATTCAGCAGCAAAACTTTTCAGGAAGCATCTGCTAAATGTATAAAAATCCTGTTAAGATGTGAAAATGAATGGTCACAATAGAATCACAAAGTGACAGGTCACGGAACACTTAACAGTGAGAAGACATTTATAAGATTGAAAATACCATCACAGGAGTTTCGGTTAGTTTCACTGGCCTTGTACCCTGGCCTACAGGAACAGATAAAGCCTCCTTCATTCAGGTTGGTACAATTATGTTCACAGATATTTTCCGCACAAGTTCGCTCTGTTCCAGGATCTGGGGAAAAAAAAAAAAAAAGAAAGCATATTATGCAATTATAACCAAAAAATGAAGTGATATGGGGAAGGTATAACAATTTTTATCATTACTGTAATTGAAAATAGTTTTCAAGTAGACAAAGTTAGCTTTCTTTCCTTTTTTCTAACTAAAATTAGAAGAGAATGGTAACCACTGGTCAAAAGGGCTGTCAACTAAAAAGCAGTGAACAGGGTCAGGATAAAGAGCCATAACCATTAAAGCTCACCTTCCATAACAGAAATTACATTCTACATTACCACCAATCTGCAGCAACTGCAGAATTTCTTGTTCATGCCTTACCTAACCTAAAGTCAGCACGGGTCATTGCACAGAATGCACTGCCCTTTCAAACATGCCTATAATGGAAAAGCCAACTCAGCGATAATAGATAGTCTGTAACAGATAATGAAAATTATACTCTTCCCAAAGTACATGTAGAATTCTATTGATTCTGACATACTGTATATATGCACAAAATACTTGAGTATTTTTACTCAATACTTTGAGTATCTGTTATATAAGGAGAAAAGATAAATAATATGTTCAATGACAGATCATGAGGAAAAGATACAGATGTACAGCAAAAAACATTACATTAAGCTGATTATCTCCTTTATACATTCACATTCCACTGCTGACTAATTTAAGTTTAAACAGCTCAATTTCACATATATGTGTAGAAGCATAAATTACTTGTACACATATACACACATATATACTGTTTTTTCCATAGCAGGTATTTGATGTTGGGAAGGCTCTGAATGTTACCATCTGACCTGCATTCACATCCACCCCCAAACAGTACAGTGCTGACTGCCAGAAGGTGTCTGTTTCACAGCATTTATACTTTTATATTTTCCTCAAGTCATTGCATTAGGTTATATTACCTAAAGACCATTGGGATGGTAAGTGAAACAGAAAAACCAGCTGCTTCAAAATAGACTGTACTATAGGTTTCCAAGTTATTTGTGTTCTGCAAGTCTGCTGGATTGCAAATCACCCATGCAGCATTTGGCACACTTTCACTTGAAGCCATCACAGCCTGACAAATTGAAATTGCAAGTACATGCTCATATTATCATTGTGCACATTGATATAAAAAGTTAGGAGTTTTTGTTTCCAGATTCCATGGAATAATCTCTCTTCCTTCAAAGTTCAAGTCAAAGCTTTTGCGTCTAAAAGGTTGCTAGTAAATTTATAATACATACTTAATAAAAGCTGTACAGGGAATTCAAGAAGGCAGTCAGGCCAACGACTGCCTGTCCTTATAGAATTCTGTGGTCATGTCTTTAAAAAGGAAATAGAAGCATCTCAATATACTTTTAACAGGGCTAGAGCAATGTATACCAGTTAAGAGTCTCCCATGAATAATTCCACAGGTTGGCCTATTGCAATTACAGATTGCCTCTGTAGTACAATTCATTTTAAAACAAGATCAAAAAAAAAGATAAACTCCTTTTTTTTTGGTGATACATAAATACCCTAAGCCTAAAAAAGACTGTTCAGAGAACTGATTTTCGTAGACTCATACAACCATCTAGGTTGGAAAAGACCTTTAAGATCACCAAGTTGTACCATAAACCTAACACTGCTAAGCCCCACTAAACTATGTCCCTAAGTGCCACATCTACATATTTTTGTACAGACATGTACAAAATAATGAAAACAAAAAAGAATTAAACCAGAATGAATTAAAATAATGAAAGAATGAAAATAGAAAAAGATTAAAACCAGAAAATATTATCATTGGGTAATCCTAGCACAGGCTAATTAAAAATAAAATAAAATAATTCACATAGGCTAATTAAAAAGGAATACTTCTTAGTATGCTGTTCAAGAAGATGTATTGTTACCAGTTTCAGAAATTTTTATTTCAATAGCATTGCAATTTTATGTTCTACTGATATTATTACTTACTGCAGCCCATTTCATCAAAATGGTCTCCACAGTCATCATAATTGTCACAGACATAATGCAGAGGAATGCAATTTCCATTATTGCATTTGAATTCTTCAGTTGTACACGGTCTTGGTGTCGGTTCTCTACCTATAGCCAAGAAGAGAAACTTTTCTCTGTCACAGTTTCAGCTACAAAGTACCAAGAGACAGCACTATTCCACATTGCTCATGGGGAAGCTGATACAATCTGGTAAAAGAATGATTAGAGTGACTTTGAAAGGCTGTAGTAAAGCTAAAACCATAACAAGGACCTAAACCTCCTGACTTCTAGTCACATTCCTGAACTGAAAGAAGTTCCACTATTTTATTAAAAAGACAGAAGGAAAATTCTTCTTTTTAATAGTTGATTAAACTTTCTTTTAAATAATGCAAGCCTATTAATATCCTTTAGTGATATACTTCATATATCTACTGGAGACTTCAAGAGATTATTGAAATACTAGTAATCTATTAACTTCTAGAATTTTGTGCAATAAAGTCAGCAAATAATATCATTAACCAACTAAGAATATGATTAAACTTGATAATGTAAAAATCGACATAGTCAATGTCGATTGATAAGATACTACATAAGATATCTGAGGGCAAAAACCAACTGAATATTAACAGAGTTTCTGCAGAGTGTGGACCTAAATATCAACACTATTAATATGTGCATAACAGTGCCACAAATTCAGAAGTAGCCATTCCTTTATTTTATCCATCCCATCCTAATTTTATGATACATACAGACTTTTTCTTTTTCCTCATTTTAAGTGGAGTTCATAGTAAGATGATAAAATTTAGCTGCTGGCTCATATTAAAATACAATATTGTTTTGAAAATCATTATCTTTACTTTTCAGACAAATGTTTGCAGCTTTTTGCTACTTGTACAGAGAGCCATAAATACTTAGTACCAATAACCATAGTTTAAATTATTTCATACTATTGCTTTAATAATTTATGTTTCATTTTGACATTTCTTTGGTATTAAATATTAATCACATCGCAATTACTGAATTTGATGCTCAATTTTGTGTAAACATACAGTGTTCCTCTTTCTCGTCACTTCCATCTCCACAGTCATCCTCCTGGTTGCACAGCTCATGACTGTATATACAGCGATTGTTTTCACATCGGAAGCGGAACGGAGATTCACAAGCAATATCCACTGAAATCAGAGATCAAGTCAATCACACTTCGATACTTGATGCCATTGAGACAAAAATTATTTCAGTCACTTTTATCTGGTAACATTGATATGCTTTGTATATTTCAAAAGGTGAGAAGGCATTCAGACCCAAAAGGATATTTTCTTTTGGTGACTGTATGTTAGGACATTACACATTTTTTTGTCAGAAGACAGTACATCATCTTTGGCCAAAGGCATATTCTCTACTACATATAACACTGAAGTTTCTAGATTTGTTCATGAAGTATAGTGACTGAAAATCCAACATGCTATTAGTGGCTATATAGTGTACAACTGACAAAACCTGTTCAAGTAGCACTTCCAATAACTAATTGTTGGAGCTGAAGTCAGGACTCCTCAACCATTACTTACAAAGACACTGTGACAATACCAATAGCTTTAAAAGCTCAGCACCTTTGAGAATATACATCAAGTGAATTAATCTTTAATTTCAAATTGATCTTCTTATTTTAGATAACCAACTGCAAAATGTAAAACAGTGTCCTTATCTCTTTGCTATGCTTCTCCCTACTTTTATAACCACATATACAAATATCTGCAAAGCAGTGAGAAACACATTGTTGGAGGATGAAGTGAACTTGCATATGAAGTTCTCATCCCAAAAAATTAAAATTTATTTTTTAATTGTTCTGTCTATTGTAGGTAGATTTATTCAGCATATTGTTCATTTTAGTATAATTTCTCTCTCTTACAGCAAAGGTGAAGTTCTTCGTCAGAGTCATCTCCACAGTCATTATCACCATCACATTTCCAGTATGGCTGGATACAGACGTGGTTTTTACATTCAAACAGCGTGGGCGGACAGTACGTACCATTAGGATACCGTGTTGCTGAAGAAAGGAAAAGGATTATGACATTTGCATTTACAATAAAAATGTTATGTTTTCCTGAAAAATATTCAGCCCAATCCTATGTTATTTCTAAAAACCCTTCTCTCCATAATAGGAGATACTATATGAGGCACTGCAAAGATGTACAGCAACAACAGACTGCAAGGACTGAGGACTTCTTGGTAGCGATAATGTAATTAACTCAGGTTTAAATAAATAGTGCAACAATATAAGTTACAGAAGCTTCTGAAAATAAATTTTAACTTAACAAATGCTACATGAATTTGTTCCTGACAAATCTAGTTCAGTAATAAAGGTAACTAACATCACTGGCACAAAATGTGAATGACTGAAAAAGTACCTAAGATATCCAACTCCAAAAGGACTCATGTTGGTATAGTAAAAAACCCCACGCAGATTCTGTAAAAACTGTGAAAGAAACTGAACTAAAGGAAAGAAAACAATATGATTCTACCAACCTATATAAATAAACCATACCCTTGCTCTTTCAAGGGCTTCTCATACACTTTTTCCTCCCTTTAAGAACAGCCAAATGTTGTGTAACTCAGGTTCTGAAAGACAACTATTGTGATGTACATTCCAGGATGCGGTTACCATCAGAAAAATACAGATAGTAGTGCGCAGATGCCCCTTCTTACTTGAAGCACCGGTGTTAAAATGTAAAGATGCACAGAAGTGCCATGATACCAACATAGAGTTCTCTCAAGTATTGAAGCCTAAAATCATGTGAATATATAAGTCAGAACCAATACTTCAGTATCACCTAAAAAGCTGATGTCAGTCAATGCAGATAGAGCAGAGAGGTGATATTTTCATTCCAACTGTGAACAGTACTTTCTGGTTTAACAGATGGGCTGGAGCTCCATGCAAGCTACAGATATTTTTTCACAGTAGATCAATATACAGAAGGAAAACAGAAATGGAAAAGTATTTTATTTCCTTGGCTTCACTGATACTTTGGGAAACTTTACAGAAATTTGGGTATTATAAAGAAAAATCTCATTACAGAACCTTATTAGAATTTGGCACAACTGAAACAGTTTGGATCTTGCAGTGTCCATGGGATGGTCAAAAATTTTAATTTGATCACACATGTATTTTCTCCTGGACCTTGTAAACACATTCATTTCCTACCATTAGGAATGTGTTTACAACTAGTATAAGAGAGGGCAACCTATTATTATATCAAAAAGCTGATTCAAAATATTATACTTATCCTGAATTTTTACCGACATAGTTGAATGCTGCATAATTCTATACCTCTAAGGAGTCATCTCACTTAAAGATAGACAAAAGTGCAAATCTTTTTGGAAGTGAGCGCAATGAGCACCAACTGCAAAGTCTGAAACTCACGACAAGTTGCTTCATCAGAGAAATCAAGGCAGTCTGCATTTCCATCACATCTGAAGCGTTCTGCAACACAGTGTCCACTAGCACACTGGAAATAACCTGGGTGGCAGGTCCTCAGCTCTGAAAAGATTCAGAAGTAACTTTTGAAATGTCTTCTTATCCAAATCCAGATAAACTATTAGTTTTTGAAAACAACATTCTAAAAAATGCTGCAAAACTCCAGACCACTAAAACTGCAGTATCCTCTACTTTTGGTGGAAGGACTAAAGTGATCTGGTGAACATTACTTCATTAAAGATGCTTCTCATAAAAGATTATTTGGCAGAATAATTTATCACACTAGAAACGAGGGTATGAATATGTAAGAGAGTACACACCACAGTCACGTTCATCTGAATTGTCTTCACAGTCATCGTCGTGGTCACAGATCCACCGGGAAGGGATGCAGCGCAGATTGTCACACCGGTATTCACTTTCTGTGCATTCGCGAGGACCTTCATTTAAAATGAATGTACAAATATGAAAAGTTTCCCAGATGCACAGTTAAACATCCACACTTGTCTCACTAAACCAGACAAATGTAATGTGGGCAGATAATGTGGTAAAATCCTTAAAACTAAATGATGTTAAAACAGCATTCTCCCCCAATACTCTTTAAACATGTTACACATTCTATGTCCCCCTTGACTTAGAAAAAAGGAAATTCATTGTGGACTTTGTTTCATCACAGAATTATACAGGAGTTTTTAATACAAATTAAAAAAAAAAAATCCATTGTCATTGTTTAAGAAACTATATAATACTACATTTGCACATAGGACAGAATTCAAATGTCACAGTTGAAAACAGGAATTTGTGTTATTGTGATGACTGGATTTATCAGTGTTTTTATGTAACCAGGATGCATCCTTGTGATATCAGTGCAGTATCAGCAAATAAAAGGCTACAGTGTAAAATAACAGAATGGTTGCAGTTGAGAGCTGTCTGCCTTATTCTCATCAGAAATACAAGGATAGTTAAGTCAAAAGCAGGACTGTGTCATTACAGCTGAAAAAGAACTCACTGCAGTTGTGCTCATCAGAGTTATCTCCACAGTCATTCTCTCCATCACACTTCCAGCGCAGTGGGATACATCGATGATTGTCACAACGGAAATCTCCAAAAGGATTGCAAGTCATCTCCTCTGTAATGCAGACAGTTTGCCAACAAAACAGCACACATTAGCACAGTCTTTGGATAAGACAGAATGCACAGATTATAACTGAAGTAGACAGAAATCTCTGCACCACAAACTGGGCCAAGTAATAGAGAAGTGATTAAGAAACGACTGAAATTATATCAAACTGAGACGTAAGCACAAAGAGAAACTCAGTACTGTCAAAGGAGGGCATCTTGACATCATGGTGTGTTACATTTTCAAGTGTTTTCTGATTCTGCTACAGTGATCCAGTGATCTTTGTGTATAACTCTATAAGTGAGTGGTTTCAATACAAATCCAAAAGGCACTGTTATATTTCCCACACTGATGGTTTCACCAGCACAGGAGGTAAGTTACATAAATGTAGAAAACACCGGCAGTTTTAATACTTTTAATAGTTCAGCTCACGCACCAGTATTTCCTTTTCATTTGATGACGTATCAGGCAAAATAATTAAATCCTGATCTTCAGAGCTCATAAACATGTGAGCTGCACAATGCATTGAATGCACGATGCACATAGAATTTCACCTGAAGACAAATAACTAGCAGAGCAATTAAGTGATACCAAACAAAAGATGCCCAGGTACATTATTATTGAAGACTTTCAGAAAATCAAGGTGTTTGCAAATTGGATAAATATTTTAGGTACAAAGTTATGTTGAAGTGACCTTCTCCAAACTCACCACAGCCTTGTTCATCACTGTTGTCTCTGCAGTCATCATTCCCATTGCACACTGCCCACAATGGTATGCAACGGTAGTTGCTTCTACAGCTGAATTGTGTGTGATTGTCACATCGATAGGCAGGTCCCACTGAAAGAAGCATTTGTCAATGTTAGTTGAGTTACTTAGCCATTAAACTGTCCTTGCTATTCTGCCTTTCAAAACCTGTTTTGAATTATAGTCAATTTTTTCAACTAAAAAGAGCTCTCTGCTAACTTCAGTGCTGTAAAAGAAAAAGCATTAAATGTATTGATTTTACTATCTTCTCCAATCTATGCTGCTTGTATTCTGCATATGCTACAAACCCATCAGAGGTTCAAAGCACACACGTAGTGTTTTCCCCTGACTATTTAGATCTGGTAACAATGGCAATAAGCCCCAAATCTGGAAGCTAGAGGAGGTGGCTTGTCCTCAGGTGGCAAAACTTGGTCACAAGTTCTTCAAGATGGCCAGTGGTTCAGAGAGACATGCTAGAGCACATTGGAAAATCCTGGCATCAAGCCAGTCAAAGTGAGATGCTGCCAGTTTTTGACAGTCTGACCAGCATAAATAAGCTTTATCTTCTTCCAGAATAATAGGAAATTATCACATAGTTTGTGATAATTTCTATCACACAAACGCTATCACACAGAGCGTTTTCTAACACTCTTTACTACATGTATGCAATTAGCTTGCAGAAAATTCCTTTCCAATAAACTTTCAGTCTCATGAAAATTAAGTAATGTGGTTTGCTCTGCTTTTGGTGCACTCAGAGTTCACAAATTATTCTGAGTTGGAAGGGACCCACAAGGATCACCAGGTCCAACTCCTAAGTGAATGGCCCGTACAGCTGTGTGCTTACTGCATTCATGGAATGGCTCATCAGAGTTATCACCACAATCATCATCCACATCACACTTCCAGGACAGCGGGATGCAGCGGCCATTGTCACATTTAAATTGGCCCGGGGGACAGGTTCTACTTGCACAGTGAGTACTATCTTCATCTGAGTTGTCACCACAGTCATCCTCTCTGTCACACTGCCAGGCTTCTGGGATACATCGCTTATTGGCACACTGCCACTGATGAGTTTCACACTGGTGATTAGCTGGAAGAATACAAATCAGCTGTTAGGATACCAAAAGTTTTAGGAATGGTCTGCTGCTGTTATATCAATTGAGTCATTATCATGTTTACACCAAAAGTTAAAAAGAAAGCCAGTAAAAATTTAAAACATCCCATTTACTTGCCCAGTTAAGGTAGACACTTCTAATGTCACGTCACATTTTTCCCAGGCATCTTTAGAAAAGCTCACCAAGATTCTACATTTTTCTAGGAGCAAGACAGACACTACCTTTTCCTAAAGCAGAGGGGAATAAACCCAGCATTCAACATGATTGAGGCAGGGGCCATCAGTCACTTCACAGAGGAGATAAGCAGCATTGTGGCTCTGGCCATTCTATGAACTTAGATGCCCATTGCCTGATGAGCCTGTTCCTCTATGAATGAACAGGTCAGAAAACATAGCAGCAGACCACACTAATACCAGCTCCACAGCCTGCAAAGGTGCAGTCTCTGTTCCCAAAAAGCAAAGCACTGAAAGCTGATGTCAGCAGTGCTGGCAAACTAGGGGAGCTCTGAAGGTCTATGAAAACAGGAGTCAACACTGACCTCTACTTCCAGACTTTGTATGTCTCACTGTACTACACTACTACTTTTTTAACATATACTGACAAACTGTTCCAGAGAAAACAGTGTCTTATAATTTCCATACATGTTCTAGACCAAAGGATTCTATTGCCATGCATAAGACAATGAGCAGAAGGAACTATATAGACCTAAAATGATTTTTATTGTACCCACTATGTTAAAATCACTGCATTACACAGCTGCCACATTCCTACTTTTTTAATTCCTGTGTGGCATACTTAAGAGCTTAGCTTTTGCAACTCAGGTAAAATTGACATTTCATTTAATTTGGTCATTTTTAGAAACACTTTGCTAATGGAAGGCAATGACTAAACTATCAATTATCTATCAATGACAAACTATCAATTATACAACCACACTGCTTCCCCCTCCACTTTATATTACTAAGCTTGCAACTGTCAGAACCACGTTACGTACAAAAAGAGAACTAAGGATGTGCTTTTTTAAATTAGACGTAAGTATGTGGAACAGCGTAGGTTTTTAAGGAAATAACATTATTTCATAAGCATAATTATGCTACATTTCTATAATACTGCCATCACATACAGCTTTCTAAAACAAATCTTCCCACATTGCACTGCATTTTGTACAATGCAGAGGGTGCAGTAATTTTGTCCCATCACACTAAGTGCTAAAATACAGGGAAAACTAGCACACCTGTTAGATTGACCTGGACATTAGAAAGCCTTAAATTCCCCTTATTCACCATGGCTTTACTTAGAACAAAACAAAGTGAGTCCTGTTTCTAATATTTTATACCTCAGATCGTAACTCACAACAGTGTAAATCTGTCTTAAAAGTATAGAAAATGTTTATGTTTCGATACAGTACATTTTTGCTCTTCTTTATCCTGCTTGCACTGAGGTGAATTGCTCTAGCAGGTGCAAGACTAGAAAAGACTATATTTATCTCACTTTTTCATCTTTAAACAAGCGATAACGATTCTGAAATTTTTATGTTGTTTACTCATTTTATAATGGCAAAACACTTAAATTTATTAGTTGGAACATACCACAAAGTACAGGATCTTCATCTGATCCGTCATGGCAATCTGGCTGGGTATTGCACAAGAAATGTGAACTTGTGCAGTTCCCATCATTACACTGGAACTGCCCAACAGGACAGTAGCGGTGCGGACAGGTTGGGGGCTCATCAGAGCCATCTCGACAGTCCCTCTGTCCATCACATTTCCACCAGATAGGAATACACCTACAAAGAGAAAACGATGTTTTCTGTGTTGAGGATATGGCTTTACAGATATACAACTATCCTTCTACAGCACAAAATACAGTCTTGTCTCAGTGTTATTTCTTGAAACGTCCAAAACACCTTGAACTTAATTTCTTCTGTTTCATATGCCAAATGCTAATAAAATATGCCATAATACTGTCACCAGAAACAGATGATAAACAGAGGATACTGGCAGGCCTCTAGGAAGAATTTCACAAAAAATTAATAAGGATTTGATTTTTATGTATATTTGTGCTCATACTCTCTCATGCCTTTTAGATCACTCTTCAACTGGGTTTTTAATGATGTAGCATTTCACTTGAACTTTAGCACAAGAATTTCACCAGGGATTATCATTGTAACACTGCTTCAAATAAGCACACCTGCCTCACAGGGTCAGAGTGATACATTAGCACAAGAGCTCTTGTATCACCATTCCTCTCCCTCCACTGCTGTCTCAGAGAAGTGTTGGAAATGTGCCCTCACATCAGCTAAATGGCTTTCCTGAGCCACAGGCAGACAGCATATATTTGGCAGAAGCAGATACATTGCAAAAGATGTATAAAAAAATAAGAGAAGGTCGCAGATTTTTTAATTCAACAGGAAGCTTCCTGGAGGTACATGTTTCTAATAACCAAAAATTTGCTACATTAGTAATGCCATATAACATGAAGAAAAGTAAAAAAGCACTACTTAAGCAACCAGTCTAGAAGTCTTTTCCGAAATGTAAACCTGTCTTGTCTTGGTGTTGTCTTTGTAAGCACATCAAAAACTCATAGTGAGAGCAGACGGAATCCCTAATTTCATGTCCTTTTGAAGAGACTAAACTCTAAAATACATCCATCCTTAAAAAGACATTGAAAAAGCAACAGTGAGCTGTGGACTTACCTCTCAGTGTCTGCACAGAGAAACTGGGTGCTGGAGCACATAGGAAGGCAGTGGGCTGTATCACCGAACTGTATTATCATGAAGTTATCGGGACATTCACAGGAGTAACCCTGACCACCAGCTTTTATTAGACAAAGATGGGAACAGCCACCATTATTGGTGCCACAAGGATTATTAACTGGTAAAACAGAAGAAAAATATTACCATAATTTGTAACTTCCAGAACACAAAGGTCTCAATCTACAATAGATTCCTCTAACACTGTTTTGAAACCTTAAATGTGAGAGACTGAAAAGCAAAACCTAGATAAGTAGGCACTTATTGAGAGAAATACATGTGATATCATATGCAGGAAATGTAAGCTATTAAGCCATGATATTTTAGAAAATAATTTAACAATTATGCACTTCCATTCATTACTTTTCAAAGAAAGGGCAATTTATAAATGTAAAGTAGATGCCTACATTTACTCTGTGCATTTTATTCCCCTCAGCAAAGGCAAAAGCTGGTTGCACTCAGGACCCTTTACAACTAGTCTCTGAATACAGCTGACCCTCTAAATGTAAATCTAATTCTGTTTTCTCACCAAATGGCTGTCTGTATGGATGGTAAACATGGATGTCAAATGGCCTGTGTGTGGTGTTCACAAGAACAGTCCTGTCTGATCCGTCATATTTATTTCCCTTTTCAACTGTCCTTGTGTTCCAGTCAGTCCAATATATTGTGTCTTCAAAAATTGTTATTGCAAATGGATGAGGTAAAGTCCCATCATATACTGTGTGACGATGATGTCCATCCAGGTCAGAGTACCTCCACAAAGAAAAATATGTGCAAAACATTCAGATAAATGCTAAAACATCTTCCCATCTTTATTATGTATGCTTATGGTACTTCATCATTGGTGACCAGAATCATGCAATGTAGAATTCAAGCTACTTTATGTCGTAATGACAGAGCACCGTCCTCAGCAAATTCATTTTAATACATGGAGGAAAGTAAAACAGGCTATTTTAGGCAAATAAATGGAATAGAGCAACATCCTCTGAAATGTATATTTCCCACAGAAGCACACTGGCTAGTCCAATGAAATTTTGCACATTTACTGCCTTATAGCAAATTATTTTTGTCACACGAGACTAGCTTGCCTGGATGATTCAGATTGTTAATAGTGGAACACTTAAGACAATAATAGGCTTCCTATATTCCTAAATTTTATATATCTTTCTTATTTAGAGCCTCCTCTGATAAGCTGTCTTTGATAAGATTTTACATTTTTACTATCACCTTGCTATACGGGGAAATTATGAAATACAAGAGAGAAAAAGAGAAACATACATATAATTAATATGCATTAAAAGACATTTTAACACTTCATCATAGAAAAGGCTGTCAGAAGAATTAATGTAGAGAAGAATAGAAGTAAATATAAATATAAATGTACGTGGAAATATGAATACAAATATAAACACTAACATAAATACAAATTATTGTTTTCAAAGTATTTCAATGTCATGACATTGAAACAGTCAGAGCACTATTACTCATTTTTACTGATATTTAATTCTCTAATACTAGAAGCAACTAATAGATTTTTCCTGATTAGCAAAAAAATCCCATGTGCTAACAGGAAATTCCATGTCGTACCTAGGGACATTCAGACATCTGAATAGTTGTATACTATAGTTTGTATACTATTTTATTAGCACATAACTAGTGTAGTTACAGTTCATCTCTTATCTATAGGCAGAAATAAGAGAATAAAAAAACAGGTATTTTATACTCAATTTTGCTTTGGTTCAGCCTGTATACTACATACAGAGAAGTTGCATATTTGAGTACAGAGTGTAAACCTTTTCTCTATACTTTTCAGACCACTTCCAGTGGAATCTAGAATGCAAATATAGCAACTACGCTACTATGTCTTCTAATGATACTTATCACCTACTACTCCAGACATTTTAATATATATGATGCTACAGCACCAATAAATGCTCCCACCAGTAAATGCTCTGACATGAGCAATTATTCAGTTGTTTTAACCTTTTCTGCATACATACTCAATATAATCTAGATGAGCATCTGCCCAGTAGAGCTTGTCATTGGTGTAGTCTATGGTAAGTCCATTGGGCCACTCTAACTTTGTAGAGATAATCACAGTCTTCTCCTTGCCATCCATGCCTGCTCGTCCAATATAGGCTCGATCTGCAAAGTCTGTCCAGTAAACCTGTCTGTTCAAATGAATACTTACAGTCAGAATTGTAGTAAAAATATGTTGAAATCAATATTAGAAGCCAAGTCTCAAATATAGTATTTCCTGTCACAGAATTAAAGCAGAGATTAAGGAAGAAGAAAGCTAATATATTCATTACTTGAATTGCTACAGCAGACAATTGTGCAATCACAATTGCCTTCAAAGAATGCAACTGTCAGACCCAATATCTGCCAAATCACACACACATTTATCAACCTTTTTTAGCATTGCAATCAAAACTTGCTAGTCCATATGGAACCAAATTCCACAGTGCCCTGAATATATACCTACGAACAGGTTAGCTATTAAGCTGCAACTAAGAACTAACGCCATGCAAATCCAAATGCAAGTAAGCAAAATTTACTTCAGATTTTCAAAACAGTGCAGTATTATTTGGAAAAGAAAGGAAAAGCACTCTTGAAATGTCATACCCATATTTTGGATGAACAACAATTCCTCTGGGGTACTGAAAGCAGAAAGTGTTGTTGGCATCCACACACCGATCCACCAGTTTTTTCCGGAATCTTCCATCAAGTTCAGAGACATAGAGACAATCTTTGTAGGCATCCACCCAGTACAATTTTCTGAAATTAAGTTTCAGAGTTATTTAATATTATTTAATTATATTTTTTATTTTGCTTCACAGAATCTTTGAATTTCAGGTTTTTTCTCCTAGAAAAAATATATCCACTGTAAAGGAATGCATACTCCACTGACATTTCTTCTACACCATGCTCCAGGCTGCCCTTTTCACTCTGGTTGTTCCTGTAACCGTGATTGTTACTGCCCAATTCAAACTTGCAGTTGCCTAGTTGAGTAATAATACACCATCTACCTATGAATTCCTAAACCCCTCTTCCCTTTCTGTCCTACCAACAAGGGCCAGGAGCAGGAAAACAGACATGCAGTGTAATGGATTGTGACCAGGGCTGTAAAATACTGGAGAGAAACATCATTGTTCCATTCTTACACCTCTGCTCCCATCAAACAGGTAGAAAATTCCTAAGTAATCTGACACCCTAATTTAAACTTCACTTGGAATTTTTTAACACTTCTATTACTTTGCCTAGGAATATACACAGCTGTAAGCAAAGAAATCATACAAGCGAAAGTGATTATTTTAAAAAGCCTGCATCAAAACAAAGCATTTAATTCACTTAGACCTGCAGCAGGGTACTTTGAAATTCTTTGCGGAGCTGGTCAGCTCCAGCATCCACAGGGTCATTCTAGAAATAGCCTGACAGATATAATCCCTGCCTACACCACCCTAAGCAGTGCCATTCCCACCAGGGAGGAGGACAAAGTAGTCTTCCCCAACCTGCATCTCATGGCATCCTCCAATCCTCTCCCTGCACTGAAAACAAGCAGAAAAATTCAACCACTGTACTGTCCTTCAGCCTTTCTGAAACACCTAAACAAAAACCAACTAAACTAAAACATACCTAATTATAGCTGAAGTAATTCAACAGCTGTATTAGAATGAAACAGTAGAACCACTTCAGCTAAAATTAGCTTTTTCCTTCCTCATCTATCCATGAATCATAAAGCATTTGAGGCTGTTGGCAACATTAATTATCATTAGGTTTAGAGACAAAGTGGTTTAAAAATATCAACATATTTATATAAACACTCTCATTAAAGTTCCAAAGTGACTTTTTGAATGATTCTCATTGTTTTGCAGTCTGATGCACTTTTTATGCTTATAGTACTGCACTCAGAAAGCAAGACCTGATGAAACGCAGCCAAGAACACTGTCAGAGAGGGCATCATATAAGGACAGAGTTTCTGTGGCAGTCAATTAGACTACTTTTTGACCCATAGCAGGCAATTAAAAATTTGTCATAATGCAAAATGCTTTCCAAATCCCTCACTCTCATACTGGTCTCCTGTCAGCAAATGATGTGGATCATGTAGTTTATCAGTTAAAGGTACATTTTTCAAGAGCAAAAGAAATATGCTCTTCACATTGGTACAGGAGGTAAATTTCATTAATGTTTGTTATTCCTCACTTAACTGGAACCTAGTTACCTGATATAACATTTTGGTTATGCAAAGAGAGAATCCTGCATCCCAACCCCAACAACTGCTAGCAAAGGACTAATTGATGAGAGAGCAAGTCTGATATAACCTCAATATACTAGATATGAGAGTAATGAAAGAAAAGTATTACGCATTAAACACTGATAAACAATTTCAGCGCAGTGGTGTGCACTGCATTCACAAACCAAAACAATTTCAGGACTCATCAGAAATTTCATATGAAGTGGAGAAAAACCTTAAGATAAACTCCTTCACACATCATTTCCTTAGGAGCCCAGAAAGATAGAAAACATATTTTCTTACCTGCCAACCCAGTCAACAGCGATACCTTCCCCGTTGGGCACACCATCACTTATCACTGCCTCCTTATTTGTTCCATTTAGGAACATTCGTTCAATGACATTCCTCCCCACATCAATCCAGTATAACCTCTTTTCCACCCTGTCAAAGTCCAGTGCCACCACATTTCTCAGTCCTTGCAAAATGAGAGAGTAAGACTGGCCATCTGCTGTGAGATTTCTCAGATAGTAACGGTTGCTAAAAATAAGGTATGGGGAGATATTACTATTTTGCCGGCAACTTTTTCCATCAGGCTCCCGGATATAGCCTGGGGCACACTTACAGATGTAGGAGCCAGCTGTGTTCTCACAAATCTGGCTACATACTGATGGAGTTTCATTGCACTCATCAATATCATCACAAGTCCGTTTATCAGACATAAGTTTGTATCCAGGATGACAAGAACAGTAGAAACTTGTCTGTGTGTCTGTACAGTCGTGATCACATCCACTGATTGAAGGGTCACTGCATTCATTTATACCTGGGGAAGGAAAGGAGTTCTATTCAAGGAACTGGATGGAGTACTGGGGCAGTCACTTTCCAATGTACTCTGTCTCTCTCTCCCTGCTACCCCCTGAAATGCTGAATGTGAATGTGGGCTGCTGTAATAAAGGAAAAAGGAAAACAAGTTAATCAAATACGAAATTATTCTAGCATCTTTGAGGTCTGTCACAAAACACCCTGAGTACCAAGCATGGACTTCTGAATGGCATATTTTGGAAAAGTAAGGGTAATACATAACAACGAATGAACTATATGTAGTTCATATAATGAGCTCGTTGTCACAGTCTGTTAAAACAGCACATAATAAGTATGACTTAAATAAAACAAAACCAAAATTAAATATATACATTTCTTATAATTTTCATTTCTGAGAGACAGCCATGAGATAGACACAATTGTAATGAAGGAATTGTCTTACGAGTTCATTTTTTTAAAGCTGCTTATGTATATTAAATTAGACAGTACAAATAAATCTATACATACCACATCCTTTTTCATCACTGTTATCTAAGCAATCATCCAACCGATTGCAGACTTTAACCATTTCAATGCAGTTTCCATTGTCACATTTAAAATGGTGGGGAGAGCAGGTCGCTTCTGGTGTATTACAGAGATGTTCCAGCTCATCAGATTCATCACCACAGTCATTATCCCCATCACAGAGGTAGGCTTTGGAAATGCAGCGCCCATTCTGACAAGTGAACTGGTGCTGTTGACATGGTTCATAGATGCATCCCCTTTCATCACTGCTGTCACCACAGTCATTCCGCCTATCACATCTAAAGAAGAATGAACACTTTCTTCAAATATAAGAAGGCAATCACTGTCGCTAGGGCAGATGGGTGGATACACTGTCCCGGTTTCCAAAGAAGGTGTGATACAGAAGGTGTATATTTTGGCTCCAACAGAAGAGACTTTCAGAAACCGGGGTCATACTATATAGTCTGATCCTGTGAGTCCTGCTTGTATTCCCTGTATGCATTACAGGCTGGACAGAGTCACCCCAGGATATGTTACTAGCCACAGGAAAAAGTATTAAATGCTAGTGGTGAGCACTGGGGATATTAACATAGAAAATTCTGGAGCATTTTCAAGTCAAAGCTAATGCATGAATGAAGAGCAGATAAACAGTTTCACTACAATATGCAGATGTACTTAGAACTAAATGATGTGGAAAAAAAAGGCTGAATTAGCTGCTTCACACGAAGCCAATTTTGAGAATTTATACAGCTGCCCAGGTAGTTACAAACCTGTACGTATTACGGATGCACAAGCCATTACTACAGGTGAACTCATTTTCTGTGCAAGATCTTCGTGTGCAGTTCTGGTGTTCATCAAAAGCATCACTGCAGTCAGCATCACCATCACAGACCCAAGCCCGAGGGATGCACCTCCTGAGTGGGGGCCGATTGTTGGCACATGTGAACTCTGCTGCTGTGCAGTTGCGGTTTGCTGAAGGAAAAGCATGTCCACTAACCAAGTTACACTCTGTGTGTGTACCACCCTCCCCCCCACACACACACAAACAGCCTGGATATCCACCCATAATCCATAACACAGTCATGCTCTGCTGCACATGCACAGACAGATATCACTGCACCTTCTCGTGTACAAAACTGTGCATTACTCTTCATGGAAGCTGACTGGGAGCCAAAGCATTCCTTATGGAATGCTGACATGTGCAGAAATCTGGATCTTATCAGCTTCTCAGTACAAGATTTTCATGTATCTGGCCACATTTTCCGGAAGCTGAACAGGTATTATGTCTAGGGTCTCTATTCCCTGTTTTCTTCAAGGTATTCTGTTCTCCAGTGAGCAAACAGAGTGAGCATCATTGCAGTTAATAAGGGCAAGGATTGAAATTGTATCCAGCTGCTGTCAAAAGTACCAAGAAGCAGGACAAGGCTTGGTGAACCTCCTTCCCTTTGTTCACTCTCTAAACAGACATATTTATTTTGCTAACTAGATTTTAAAGATATTATGCCAAAACTATGTGGTTATTAATATGCACAAGATGCAGTACATGACCATCAAGGAATATCTCCACTGCAGCTGCTATTGCTGCCCTGATCATACACACAATGCAGGTTAATTGTATCTCTATTTGAACACATCAATTCAAAGAAGAGTAATCGCAAAATTATAACAATGTTTTTTGGGGGGTTTTTTACCTGTAAAATATTCAATTTCAATTCAATATAATGAAAATTAAGGTACAGAAAGATTGTACCTCATGCTTAATGTGCACCTTTGTGGGCAGAAAAACTGGTAGTGGGTGAGAGTTTGGGGGTTGGCTGTTTTCTAAAAAACGCCCACAGGACAAATAAAGTGCAGTATCTATTTGCATTAACCACCTACCACAATTATGTCTTTGATCCTCATCACTCATATCCCCACAGTCATTATCACCATCACAGATCCAAGTTGCTGGGATACATCTGCCATCATCACATCTGAACTGGTCACTTGAACAAGTCCGCAATTGGGGCACTTAAAAATGAACACAATCACTTTGCTTGTTAAACCAACCTGAACTGCCATGAAAATCTACTGAGGAGTGTATTTTAGAGAGAAGCTTATGAGAGTGAAATGTAAAGGAGAAGCTTAGGTGTCAAACAGTTAAGGTACAATCTGAAGACCTTTTCTTAAGCTAAGGGTGCAACTCCAGCAACGTGCAAAGTGAACTACCAACCCTGCTTAAAACATAGAATAATCTATTCTACCTTCTGTTATGCTTACTTTTACAATGAGAATAGTAATTATCTTGTAATATCAATTCTCAGTGACTTCAGTCAGCCCTTTCTCTTCCTTCCCGGAGATTAGTATCCTTTTTTTTCACCTCCTACCCCACTCCTCTGCTTATTCCTATCAGTTTCTATTGTACATACAGGATTCGTTTACTGTAATACTAAGATATTCATATATTGTGTCAACACTATTCACCTCTGCTTCCCACATTCCTTTTTTCCCCAAATGCAGTACTGCATGCACACTTTCTGTACAGCATGACATCTGTTTTTACATCCAAAACAATATAAAAATACTTGCTTCTTTTTGCCACTTGATTCACTACTATCACAGTCTGTTACAGAGATAGGAGGTTATATAGTAAGAGTAATCACACTACAAGTAATCAATTGTTGCAATTAAAAGCCTTCATATTCCATACACAGCTTTAAGGATCAAAATATTCAGTGACTCAGATTATTCAATCAGTGAATAAAGCCCAGAAGATAGTTATTTTCCACCCAGTCTGGATTCAAGCTACTGCCTACAAGAGAAACTACTGATTTGCTATAACCCCTCAAGTTGTACCCTCTGAGTGCAGACTTACCACAAGAGGCAGGTTCATCAGAGCCATCAGCACAGTCTATTCCTTGATCACAGTACCAATGAGCAGGAATACAACGTCCCGATGTACAGCGAAACTCATTATTCGTGCAAGTCAGTGAGACTGGAAGAAAAAACCTATGTATTACTTCTTTTTTTCTGTTACCTTTCCAACTTGTTTTAAGTTGCTTTGGAGTCCATTTTATGCAAAAAATACTACAGTCCCCAAAAAAGAAAGAGAAAAAAGTATGCTAGGAAGGATGTCTTTTCTCAGCCTATCTGTAAAGAGTTCATAGTACAAAGTAGCTTGATATTTGTATGGAAAAAAATGGGTTTACTTCTCTCCTTGGAGATACATATCAGCTAATAAGTAGACAGAATTTGCCTTGGAAATAGGATTGCATGCAGCAATATGTTTTATATTTATACTTGAGATTTGTGCACAGGAAAATGACCACAGCCCAATATACTTATTTTTCCAGTGCTCAAACCAGGTGTAGCAGACTCAGCAGTTTACAGTAAATCAAAATGTACACTAAGGACGTAATATCTCATGGTAGATAATGTTTTCATTTTTCTCCCACCAGTTTTTCTTCACCTGCTGGTAGGAATCTTTTCTTAATGGGAGTGAAGAACAAATCATAACATTGAGTAGTTCCAGCTAAGCATGCTACAAATATTCTTTCTGCACTTTGGCTGAGCCCCTCAATCCTGGCATATATAATGGGTTTGATAATTTCTTCAGTAGTTACTGATACTCTCCTGTACCCTCTGATGGGTTCAGAATACCAAAAGGACAGTCTGGCCTTTTAACTTGCTCTTCCATGTGCCTTTGATGATGGAAATCAAAGACAATTAACTGTTGCTCATTAATGCCTTGGGGTTTCTTTGCCTCTCATTCTCTTTCTCTCCCTCTTTCTTGCCCTTCACTACTTCTCAATTTAAGTAATTCCCCAGGGACATTAACAGTAGAAGGGACAAAGCACATCTTATACGACCAGCACAAGCTCACTATTGCCACATATCTTTGACACGTTGGGGCCCATAGATAAAAGTGGTCATGTTCTGGCTACAGAAATTGAACTCATATTTTAGAAAAATTGTGGCATAGCTAGTTCAAGGCATGTAACTTTAGGAAAATGAGTGAAAGGAAAAATACTCAGGCAATACTAAACCCAAAACATTATCTGAAAATATCCATTATGTGTTATAAATTGATCCAAAACATTTCATATGGAAAAAGTACTACCTAACTACTACCTAATATAAATGTCTTAGAAAAGTTGAGCTGGTTTGTAATTAAGGCAGATGGAAAACTAGATATTTCTATACACTAACTGGAAGCTACGATGAACAACGAATCATATGGTAAAGCATACATAACCACATGAAAGGGCTAAAAGAAACTACATTTGAGACTGTATCAATTTCATTTGTTTAGAAGAAAAAATATTCTAATGTTAAAGTTCTAGAAAAGACAGCTCACTATAATACTTAAGTGTCAAAACACCATGTAAAACCATAAAGAATACAGATCAGAATAAGCAAAAAGAACAACCTCTCAAACGCTTTATGAAAATGCTGCAAAAATTTATCACCTTTTTTATTAGATAAAATCATGATTTAGATAATTGAGAGATAAGAGGGCAACGCATTAACTTCAGTATTACAAAAAGAGATATTTTGAGAACAGTGTGAGTTATGTCAAAAGGAAAGAGCAGTAGAATAAATTACTTAAGTAAGGAAGGCCCTGTTAACTTACCACAGTGAGTAGGGCTTTCATCACTCATATCTCCACAGTCATTATCACCATCACACAAATACGTACGAGGAATGCAAATATTTGTGCTTTGGCATTTTGTAAAACCAGACTGGCAAGTACGTTCCGCTTTAAGGAGGGAAGAAAAAAAAGCAAAAGTTCTTTAGAGCTTTTTAAAATACTGTTATGCTGCATCTCATTCAGAGATACTTAACATTGTTAAAGAGTCCCACATCACTCACTTTCTAAAGTGCATCACTCATTCTGCTCATGCTATATGGGAACAGTTAGATCATTGCTTTTATTGCAGAAGTCCTGACAAAAACATGATCCAAAAATGCCAATACTACATGCCAATACTTGTAGGTGAGGGAATGAAAACTGAAATGTATTCACACTGTAATGCCTGCATTTGCAACCAGTTGGTATGGTATGAATCATCAGACCAACTACAAATGACTAATAGACCAGGAATTTCAAATATTGAAATTTCTCTGAGATCAAAAATAAAATTGTCACAAATAATATGTTTAAACAAAATCAGTGCGCACACAAAATGGAAAAAAAAATTCTCTAAATACATTTTCATTAATTTCTTCAACTCCAAATACAAATTTTCCACTAAAGATTTTAATCTTAGTGTAGTGTTTTAAATCTGTAGTGTTCCTTAGTGAGGAACTGCAATAGTAGTCAATATTGAGCTAATCACAGTTTACATCTTAAGGAAAGCAAACATGACTGATAACTTTTTGAGACTCATAAGGCATATAGTTTTAAACTGTGCCATTATGGAGTCACAATATACACTCCTGATGATTAAATCTAATATAATTAATATAATTAATATAGCATGACACAAAGCCCATTGTCAAATTCCAGGCTAATCCTGCTAAAATATAAACCCTGCATTTAATTTATCTGAAAAAATACTTGTGAAATCCATGGCGGATTGATCACACGCAAAACTTAACATTAAGCACTGCATGAGCATTTGTTGCATTAAGGCAGACTCCTAAAGCAACATTTATTATGTAATAATATTTTATATATATATATAAAATATTATGTATTCCAGAGTATCTTTTAACAATTCTATTTGCTTCAAATAACACAAAGCATCATCTGTAATGTAAATAAAGAAATCTTCTGTCCTATTTGCTGATTTTGTCACAATTCTTCACACAAAGCCACATTTCCCTCTTCCTTCGTTTGGAGAGTCAGACTCAAACAGGCACTAGATAATAGGGCTAAACTTACGGCAATTTCTCTCATCTGATGTGCCATTATCGTAACAGTTGTTTACTCCATTGCAGACATACTGAAGAGCTATGCACCTTCCATTATTGCAAGTAAACTCTGTGTGGGGGTCACAGGTTCGGAACAAGCAGCCAAGCTCGTCACTGTTATCTCCACAGTCGTTGTAGTGATCGCAGCGGTAGTGGTAGGGCACACATCGCCCGTTGCCACAGGTAAATGCTGTTGGCTGACAAGTATGGAAAGCTGCAGAAAATTACAATAAAAAAAAAATGTGGATAAAACATAATCTAAACTCTGACAAAGTAACAAGTAAAATCACAATATTTTTACCTGCCAGGGCAAACACAGCTGCAAAACGGACTGCATGAAAAGTAAAATACATATTTGAATTAAAAAAGTAGAAATTGGCTATACATGATAAAAATTCCACACTACAGTGCTTTTGGATTCTAAAGCAAATCACTAGTTATTCGGACCTCAAACCCATGAGCAAGCAAGGGATTGTTTCCAAACTACAGTCATAAGATCCATGATCATAAAGCCACAAAACTGACATAGAATACAGAACAGGCAAGACAGACTATACAATCACTTTCTAATGCAGTTATTTTAAATGCTTACCACACACACTTTCCAACTCATCACTGCCATCAACACAGTCATAGTCATTGTCACATTTCCATTGCTCTGAGATACACTGTCCATTGAGGCATGTGAAGAAACCAGGATCACACCTGGTACCATTATCCACAACACAGTGCTTGTTGTTATTTGCTAAATACCAGCGACCTTCAGAGGGGCACTGACATTCTGCACCAGCTGGACCTAAATTTATGTTTGACAGTTTAAAAAAGGACAAAAAAATTGAAACAAACTTAACATTGATTTTTTTATATAGGATTCTATTAAAGCATTCATAGCTGTAACACTGGAAAAGGCAAAGAAATTTTCACAATTCCTGTATGACCTCTTTGCTTAGATAGTACTGTGGTGACTTAGCCAGACTTTTATCTTAGTTAAGCATATGCAAACTCATTAAATCCCACAAAAGTTATCTCAGAGTTCCTCAGAGGAACTGAGATCGGAATTTGGAGTGCCTTAGTACTTGCTTGTTGTCCAAATAGCTTTTTGGTGGCAGCAAGATGGCATGTGATGCTTTCAATTATCACAGCTATACCCACTGAGACTTTTTTTCTCAAAATCAAAACAGCTGTTCAAAACTCCTTGCACTAGACAAACTGTGCTTCTCAAAATCAATGAGAAGTTTGAGTTGTTTTCAGGCAAGACAGATTTGTAAAGGCATTTAAGATGCTACAGATGAAAACAGGCCCTGAATGAGTTTTTCGAAGTCAAGGATCATAACTCCCAAAAATTTACAACATACGAAACAGCTCTATAACACATATGTAATAAAGAAATAGTGACCATAAAGATTTTTTAAACATGTAGGAAGCATCTGATCATTATACAGTGTATGAATATATATTCCTAAGGTAAGCATATCCTACAGCACTCACTTCGTGTCTCAACCAAGAAAAAAGAAAAGTTTAAACCCCAGAAAAGAATGCTTTGGTTTGAATTAGAGAAACCCATAATTTTTGTGTGTGAGGATTCTCAGACATAACCCTTAGGTGTGTTGGTAAAATACCATTATCTTAAATGGCAATCATTTTGATTGCATTTTTAAATAAAATAAATATTAAAAATTTGGGAACACTAAGAATTATTTCAGCTGTTCCCGTGTGATTAAAACTGCTATAGTATAAACTCTATACAGGGAATAGTAATAGCTTACAGTCATCAAGCATAACAGCTTACCTGGTGCACAGATATGACTGCAGCCACCATTGAACTGGTTGCAAGGGTTGGTACACTGCTGCTGCTTACTTTTTGCCCAGACATGAATATCCATCGGTCTTTGTGGAAGATTCATGATCATTACAATCTGATCTGAACCATCGTACTTATTAGCTCGATAAATGCTTCGTGTGTTCCAGTCTGTCCAATATATGTGCTGATCAAACAGTGTCATTGCAAATGGATGCAGAGCAGTGCTAACAATTACCTCACGATTTGTACCAGTGAGAGTGCACCTCTCAATCTTCTGCCTACAATAACAAAGAAATTATTACATCTTAAAAGAAAAAAGTCTTTTAACTTATGTATAAAGCCATGCCCTAATTAGCCCAGCAATTCAGTAAGGCTCACCAATATCTAGGGTGCTATTATGCTGCCCCACCTCCATTAACTAGAGTTTGAAGCAGAAAAGCATATGTTTCATTTGACATCCTGCATTCCCCTTAAAACAGACATCCCATTACAAGTGCTTTGCCCTGCTGCACATAGATGAATCCAAATAACACCTTCTTCCCAGAAGGGCACAGGTCATAGAAGTTACTCCATTACAGACAACACTCTTCTGACACAGCAAAAGATAAATCTGAAAAAGAATTGCTATGCTGAAGGAGTCGGAGAGGAAAGGTATGACTGCTGCAGTGATCTCTCTGAGACTACAAGTGAAATTAATGGACAAAAAATTAAATAATTTTTAAAAACTCCCCTGATGACGGAAGAAATTCTGATGGCATAAATTCAAGGGTAGAGGTCTGTCTGGTAGGCAACAGCAAGAACATCAGGCCAAATTCCACAGGTGACAGGCATTAACCATGAATAATGTAAAATGTGTACTGGGACTGTATTTGCTAGAGAAGATACCTACAGAAGTCCTGAACTGCATGTATGATGAACAAACTGCCAACAGCTACAAATGCATAAAGCAGAGGACTAAATCTACACTATGGCGTAACAAAACTTCTTATTGCACAGTAGTTTCACATCAATATCAAAACCTGACATAGCATTGCTATTAAGTAACTCTTAACATTCTATACTGTCAAGTACCAAATTCAATTGAAATGCCAAAAAACAATTTAGAAATGAGGAAAAATAAATAATAGAGCTATTAAAAAATTAACCATATGTAAACCAACAAGTGTGTTATTAATACATACAGATTTGCATCAGCCCAGTATAGCTGCTGTTCTTCATAGTCCAGGGTAAGCCCATTTGGCCATACCAAATTGGTGCTTACAATAGGTGTTCTGAAGTTTCCTCCAAGTGTAGCTCGCTCTATCTTTGCATTTGAACTCCAGTCAGTCCAGTACATATACCTGTCAATAACATGATTATATTTTCAGCAAATAAAACTCACAAAGCTCTTATCTGCTCCAGGATATTTCCACCCTGGTGTCCCTCACTGAAGTGTGCAGTGCAAAACAACCGGAAAAGAACTTCTTCCTCTCTTTTGGGACACACTGACAAGGGATTCTTCTAGCAGGGATCACTGAGGTCTGCTGAAGTGAACTTCAGAAAATTTTTTCAAGCTCTTATGTGAATCCAGTGAAGTCAATTAATCCCTTTCTTATCTTTCTTAATTTTAAATACATCATATTTAATAACAAAATTAGAAGTACAGTATAATACAGTAATACCCCCAGCCTCTCAGGAAATGTTTTGATATTGAAACAAGAATTCTTCTAAAGCATTCAGGGAATACAACAATAAAAGGCTCAGGGTTAGGGTTACAGGAAGTGTCTGGTAGTCTTTGTCAAAGTCTAAATTGTAGTTTCACCTGCAGTCAAAATAAAGAATAGCACATACCCTCTGCAGGGATCTAATACAACAGCTCTGGGTCGTGGCACCCGGGCAATCACTGTGTGATTCGATCCATCCACAGACATGGAGCTGATAGTCTGATTGAGGTAGTCACTGTAATAAACTCTGTTGTTGATCCAGTCAAACGCTATGCCATCTGGAGTCCCCAGGTCTTAGACACATGCAAGCAAACACACACAGCTCAGTATGATTTCCTAGATACTGCAACACCCTTCATCTATTATAATTTGGCAACATCAAAGACTTCTTTGAAATGCCACTGGTGCCAGAGCAAATTTGTCCATTTAAAAAATCCAAGTAGTAATACTTAACACTCAGGCAGTCCTGTGTATGCCGTAGGGTTACAAACACCTTTTCCTTATATAAACATAAGTTTTGATTGCTATTCTCCAAGTAGCAGGAATCCTCCTTCACTTCATAATATTAATTTACTATACATCATTTTAATTTATTACTTATCATTTTATATACAGAATAATATCTATCCAGTTTTATATTTCCATTTCATTGTGATCAAGATGAAATAAGACTCTCAGAAGAGGAAAAAATGAGGAAGTAAAAGGTACATTTCATTAGACATTTTAACTAAATAGTCTACCTAGACCATCAGCACAAAAATACCTCCTTAGCTAATTCTAGGTGCTGCAGTCTAGTTTTTTAACACCTAATTACATTGTATCACATTTCAGTGCACTTACCAGATGCAACTACTGTTGGAGAGCCAATTCCTGAGTAAATATTAACATAACTGATTCTTCCTGTCCCTGAAGGAAAACTTTGTGTGAAATATATTCGGTTGTTTATGCTGTCAAAATCCAGGGCAACAGCAGTTCTTAACACATTGACTGTGCGGAAGGGAGGACTGTGATTTTCGGGATCTAGGTGGATACTTCTGAGGGCATTCTCAAGAGCAAAAATCAGGTAATCATCAGTTGAAATGGAACATCTCTTGCCATCACCGCCTAGTGTTCCAAAGGCACAACCACATTTAGGTGTCTGCACGTAAGGGATGGCAAAACAGAGGTGAGAACAACCTCCATTGTTGTCCAAACAAGGATTGTTGTTGACATCAAGGGGTGAACGTGACTGGAAATTACTGTTGTAAATTGTAACATCCCTTAGCCAATTAATGTTATCTCTTATTACTGTTGGCTGATCAGTATTGCCTGGTTCCTTGCTGGCTTGGAAGACTTTTTTCAGGTTTCGATCCACCCAGATCATAGAGCTGCCAAAGACAGTGATACCATATGGAGTTGGATAGCGGCTGCCATAGCGTACAATTTCAACATCACCACCATCGGGCTGAATTCTTGCAATCATATCTAGGGAATCATCCACCCAGTAAACATAGCCATTGCTGTGATCTATGGCCAACCCACGAGGTGTGACAATGCCCTCAGACACAAGAACTGTTCTGTTGGTGCAGTCCAGAAATGCACGTTCTATCTTTGGATTTTGCCCATAGTCTGCCCAGAACAGATATCTGTTTTTTGGGTCAACTACTATGTGCCTTGGCATATCTATAGTAGTTTTAAGCAGCACACGACGATAAGTTGTGTTTAAGCGCAAAACTTCGATAAAAGTCTCCGTCAGGAATGCATTTGTAAAATAAAGATTTCCTGTATACAAAAAAAAAAAAAAAAAGAAAGTTAATATTAACATCAGTACCTGAGAAACACAAGCTGCTAAAAAAATAGTAAACCATAAAATGAATAGCCATCATAAATATCTTAGTAGTTGGAAGCATAAAGTACTTGCCTACAATTGGAGGAATTAGAAAGACGACACCCAAACTGACAGCAGTCAAATAATTTCTAAATCCTAATGGATTGCCAAGGGTATCAGTGGTAAAAGACCAAAGTGCATTAACTACAGTTGTCATTTAGGTGTACTTTTATATATATATATATAAAAATATATATATTTTTACCTTTTACAACACACAACTATGAAATCCATGTTATGACACAGGATTGTATACAGTAACTAAATTAAGTGTTTACAGAAGATAGTCATCCTGAAACTCATCCCAACAAGCCTATCAATCAACTGAAGAACTTTTGCAAAACATATATACAGTACATATACATATAAAATCAAGGTAGTAATGTCAATGTTTGATTAATACTTTCTGAAGAGTTAATATTTGAATTAATCTCTAATATCTTTAAATAGGAACAAGAAATGAAAGTGGGGAAATTAAAGTTCAAAGACAAAGTATATCTTTTGGTTTTTTTATTTTTCATTATAATTTACAGTATTTATACACAGCAATCTGAGGGCAGATGAAAAGTCCTTTCTTATTTACAATGTCTTCAGACAAGTTTTGTGCACTCTTCTCTGGTTCATGTTTTTCACAATGGTAGTACACTGGATAACAGCAACTTACAAATGTACAGACAAGAAGAGAGACCTAAGACAAATACTAAATCCTTATGAGAGAAAATACTCCATACATTTATTCTGATAAACTTTCATCTTTACACATCTATAAAAAAATAAGAGCCGTTCATTACTTCCTCTTGTTTTCAAATCAGTCCATAGAGACACAAATTAGAACCATGGTACTTCCATTCAAAATAGTTCCATTAGGATCTGTTTATGTTAGTCTTAAAATTTTACAATCTATAAAGAGTAACATTCTCCTAAATTCAGCTGTGCTTACCTGCTACCCAGTCAATTGCAATGCCACGGATCCCATTTCGTCCTATTCCATTTGTAACAACATTTCTAAAGTAAGAACCATCTGGTTTAATTTTACGTATTGCATTCTGAGAAGAAACTGTGCTACTGAAGTCACACCAGAAAATGAAACCAGAAGGCATGTGAACATCCACATGAAGTGCATTTCGTCCTGAAATATTTTGAAAAGTAATAATTAATATTTTTTATATAAGCTAACTTATTTAAAATGTGTTATGCCAGAAAAAAATGCCAAAATACTAGGCATTACAAGATTTTTTCCTATTACAATATTCACATACCTCTTCCTGCCAGTGGTACCATGGCTTCAGAATGATCTGATGTCTCTAAACTAAATCCTTTAATTGCAGAAAGCATAGATACAATTACAAATGAACTGTATGGGGAACAGGTTCTGTTATCAGGATTTAGCTGAAAGCCAGTAGCACAGGCACAGGAGAATAATCCATGAGGTATAGGCAAGCAAAGCTGCTGGCAAACTCCAATATTATTACTGCAGCCATTTGAGGAACCAGCAGAATCTGTGAAAGGCACAGATGGCAAGACATAAAAATCTGAACTGTATCATCCCAAACACCCACAGATATATATCCAAATTCATACATTTGTACAGTATTAACAATCAGCTGACAAAAATAAAGATCTTAATCATTGTTCATTTTAGCACAAATATGTTAGCAAATAGATTTGCTGGTTTCTTGTCATCTAAGATCAATGGGGTCAAGAAGCAGATAAAACAGATTTGAAGCTAAAGTAACAAAATTTCTTCTTTAGTCAACACTACATTGATAATATTTTAGTAAAATTACACAACCCAATAGATGCTTTAACTAGATGATGGACCATCTCTTTACCAAAACCAGGCAAAATGCTTCTGACACTTTTCCTGAAAGCCAAATCTAAGCATTTCCTTTGAAAAGGCATACATTCTATCTCTAAGGGAAGTTTGAGTTTTCACAAGTTGAATATCCTGAAATATCTCTCTTGCAAATACTCACTGTCTCGGTAATACACTCGCAGGCCTTTCAGTCTTGGGACATTATCTCTCAGTACTACTTTGTTTGCACCAGTGGATTTGTCAACTCGTTCAATAACTTCATAATCTCGGTCAGTATAGTACAGAAATGTATCATACACAGCAATTCCCCACGGATGAGAAAGATGAACCACCAGGGTCACACGATTTGTACCATCCACATTGCCTCTCTCAATCTATGAAATCAATTCGAAGATTAAGATAAGGATTACATTTTTTATAATAAAAGTTCAATGTTATAATAAAACTAAAATGCTATATAAAACTAAATGCAACACATGTTACTAAAATCTCTTATGCGTGAAATCTTTACGTACAAGGTAAGAAGGAAAAGGCTAGCAGTATATGATTTATGATCATATACTTGTAATGGTATTTAATAAAACACTTATTTGGATTTTGCCTGGCCCAGCAACTCCCAGTTACAAGAGAAAACTGAAGTAACTGAATCACTCATGTGAATCACAGATGCAGAGACAGATAAAAAAGCTATTATAAAAAAATATCTCCTACCACTCCTGTGCTTGTGACAGCCCAGTACAACCTTCGTTCCTTAATGTCAATGGTAAGGAACTCTACATGGTCCAGGTTGCCAGTGAATAGTGTTTGTATGCCTGATCCATCCATGTTTGCACTGGCAATCTTTGCTGGAACTCCACTGTCAGTTCCTTGGTCTGTCCAGTACAGCCTCCTATAACAGACATTACCACATTTGTTAGCAAGCTGATAAGGGAGATCAGTGGACCAGAGTCTCACTTTTCTGAGATTTTTTCACAATCATAATATCCTGAGATTCTTTTTAACTAAAAAATGTTACCATACAAACATATGGTAAATTAAGGAGAATGA